>NC_143021.1:182574689-183174689 GCF_055824585.1 Amblyomma mixtum | reverse complement strand
GACAGCAGCCCGCGTGGAACGCTGGTCTTTACTGCTCGCAGCGTACGGTTATCGTTGGGTTTGCCACAAAAGTCGAGAGGTTGGAAGTGCTGACGGTTTTTCACGGTTACCTCTAGCAAATCGCAACGATGTCTCGGATTGGGCACATTTCTTTTCAGTTATCGATGAAGTGCCGTTGTCTGCTGTTGAAATTCAGAATTGCACTAGAACTAACAGAGTATTGTCGAAAGTGTTGTGCTATACGATGAGTGGTTGGCCGGCGCATGTCACAGATGGTGACCTAATGCTTTATTTCATTCGGCGACACGAGGTGTCTGCGGATCAGCAATATGTTACATAGGGAGATCGAATAATTATTTCTCCTGGGTTGCGCGAGCAAGTGTTTCATCTTTTGCGCGAAGGACATCCGTGATGACGCGCATGAAAATGCTCGCCCATAGCTTTGTGTGGCGGCCTCAGCTCACGGAGGACATTGAGCACATTCGTGGCACGTGTCAGGTAACACCAAATGCTCCGCCACGTATTCCACTGCTAACTTGTGGTTGGCCGACTCGCAGATGGCAAAGAATCTATCTGGACTTTGCTTTTCCAGATAACCAGTGGCTCCTAGTCCTAGTGGATGCACATTCCAAGTGCACAGAAGCGTTCGTCATGCCATCCACCACTACCGAAAAGACCATTGAAAAGGAGCGGAGTGTCTTAGCGTCCAACGGCCGTCCGGAAGAAATAGTTACGGACAATAGCCCACAGTTCTGTGCCAAAATGTTCGATTAATTTTTCCGCAGGAATGGGGTACGGCATACCAGGACGCCACCGTACCACCCCGCATCAAATGGAAGTGCAGAGCGGTATGTACAGACCATTAAGCGGTACCTTCTGCGACAGGTTCTGGACGAGATAAGAACAGGGATAAAAGAAACCTTGCAACATGGGGTTGACCAATTTCTGTTCACGTACCGAACCACACCAACCGCAACCACGGGGCTGACACCCGCGTAATTGTTTCTGTCATGTAAGCCGCGCACAAGCCTGACCAACCGAACTTGGAAAAGCGCATGGGCGACAGGTTCTACCAGATGAAATAGAAGGCTAACGAGAGAGCGCGGTCATGCAGATCATTTGAGGAAGCCAACCATGTGCTCGTGCAAGAACTACGTCCAGGGGAGGCAAAGTTGTTGCGGGACATTGTAGAACAGCGGTGCAGTGCATCCATCTACAATGTTAGAATAGGGCAGCAACAGAGGTTCGTGCATGCCGACAACCTATGTCCGTGTTCGTTTCAAAGCGTTGAAGCCGGGCCAACTCTGTATCCTTCTGTGCCTAGTTCAATATCCGATTCCGTACCGGAAGGGTCATCTGCTAAGATCCCTTCCTTGAATACGGCTGAGCCGCCTGATTCATCCGCACCACAGCCCGTCCAAACATCTACGTTGCCGGGAGAAAATGCCAGTTCGCCTGCAAGGTCCAAGCTGCCTGCGCCACCGCTCCGGGAACATGCGCCACCTCCGAACACACTACCTCTTCGGCGCAGTGCTCGTTCTCAGAAGCCTCCTGATCGTTATACCCCATAGAGCTTGTGTAAACCAGTTTGGGGGGGGGGGGGGGGGGGGAGGAAAGGAAATGTCATGTGATCGCATTGTGAGCGAATGGAATGTAGTGTCACGTGGTGGCGTGCCATGATGCAGTGCGGTGGGGGCGTTCCTCTCTTGTTGAAAAGGCCAGCTAGCAGATCGCTCGTGGTTAGTATTCATCTGTACGGCCCAGCACGCCGAATAAACACGTTGCTTAGTCGTTCTGCCTCCGCTTCGCTCACCACCGCTACAACACCCCTCCTCCGTCGTCGTCGCGCCCGGGCGTGATGTCATCCGCACTACCTCGGTCCCCGGGGCTGACCGTATCACTAACAAAGCACTCTGAAACCTAGATGCCCCCTCCATTGAAACCCTTACTAATCTTATCAATACACATTGGCAAGCTGGCACTCTTCCCTCCTCGTAGGCCATGCACGTGTCGCTTTCATCCCCAAACCAGGCAAACCTATCGCACTAGAAAGCCTTCACCCCATGTCTTTCACATCCTCTCTCGACAAGCTGTTCGTGCACGTCATCCTGGCCCGGCTGCAGACTTATCCGGATGACCACGACAAGTTTACTGTTCGGATTTCGCCCCCAGTTGTCAACCCAAGATGCCATTCTCCGAATTTCCGAGGAGGTCCTACACCCCTCCCACCACAAACACACTCAAGCTATCCTGGGGCTGCACCTTACCAAAGCATTCGACGATGTACATCACACTGCGATTCTAGACGCTCACTCCTTCCTTCAGTCGGACCCCCTGTACATGCTTACATCTCCGTTTCCCTCGCCCACCGCACAGCCTAAATCTCATACGGCCCACTTTCTTCTAATTCTTTCTCCCTTGGAAACAGGGATGCCCCCCAAGTTTCTGTCTTGTTCCAGCTTCTTTTCAGCATAACCCTCTTCCCGCTGGCACATGCTCTGCGCACTATCCTACGCTTTCTACGCCGATGACATCACCCTCTGGGTGACCACCGGCAATCTGGGAGATATGGAGACGACTCTCCAGGCAGGCGTGGATGTGGTGATTACTCAGGCCCGGGCTATCAGGTTGAGCTGCTCCCCGTCCAAATCGGAGCTTTTGCTCCTCCTGCCTCGGGGGGTGGCCCTCATGTCGCCTTCTCTACTCACCGTCTACCTGGACCGCACACCCATTGCTCTTGTCTCTACCCTCCGCATCCTTGGAGTATTTCTACAGTGTAATGGCAAGCACACCACCCTCATCACTCGACTCACAAACCATGTACACCAGAGCATGCGCCTCACACGCTGTACTTCGAACCGCCACGACGGCATGCGCGAACAGGATTTCCCCCGCTTGGTCCAGGTCTTTGTTGTAAGCCGCTTTATCTATTCTCTTCCTTATCTCTTAGTTTCTCGCACCGAGGAGGACAAAGTCAACAGCCTCATTTGCCAGGCGTATAATTCAGCCCTATCCCGTCCCACATCTACCTGGACGGATCAGATACTGTCCACGGGCGTCCACCACTCTCTTACGAAGTTGACAGAGGCCCGTCGTACGGCTCAGCTCCTACTTGTGTCCCGCATCCGCCCGGGAAGCACACTTATCTCCACCCTTAAGCACTCCCCTCTTATTCCCGTCCCAGCTCACTGCCCATCCATCCCCAAGATTCCTCCCTCGTAACCGTTCATCCCCTCCCTAAGAATATCCATCTTGAAAATCACACCTCCCGCAGAGCAGCGCGTGCCTCCACGCTCTAGCGTAGTACGGTCGGAAACCTGCCGTTGCTTATGTGGATGCCACACCGTACAGCCGCTACCCAGCCCACGCCCTTGCAGTCACTGACACTTTACAACCAACTCTTACTGCCTTAGTCTACACTTCTGCCTCTGTAGACGGCGTGAAGGCAGCTATTGCCCTTACCAACAACCGAACCTCCGCCGAATATATTTTCAATGACTTCAAGCCTGCGGTCTAAAACTACACGGTTGGACGGGTGGCACCCACGGCCGTCAGTATCTTACGTTCACACACCGTCCCCTCTCGCCCCATCTAAATCATCTGGCGCCCGCTCACGCAACCCATCCTCGTAATGAAACTGCTAATTATATCGCTCGCGATTCGACAGATTGAGCAAGCCCGCCCCCGCCGGAAATGGATACGCGCGGCACTCTCCTCACGTACCACGATATAACTTTACACTACCAGCTCTCTCGCTTCACTTTGCCCCCACCGCACAATTTCCTTTCCCAGCATCACCAAGGACTGTGACGCTACCTTCAGGCCCACAGCTTTCTCACTCCCGCACGTCTTGCTCTCCTCCACCCGGGAGCGCACTCGCCGGCCAGCCGCTTATGTGACAGCCCAAGAGCCGACTACGCCCATATTCTCTTCTTCCCAGCACACTTGCTCCCTGCCTCTTGGCATCTAAACCGTCCGCAGCAGTGGGAGGCTGCTTTGTCTCCAGCACTGAGCCGAATATCCAACTTCGGCTGGTGACCTGGGCGCAGGACGTCGCGAGTAGGCATGGCCTGGACGCCACAACCGGCAACCTCAAGACCGCCCGCAATGCTGCTGCATAATTTGTTTTTTTAGGCTTTCAAATAAGTCTTTCATCACCACCAGATAGATACGTGACAAACGTCCAATACACGCATAAGGTATCTCCGACTAGGAAACTGTCGGATGTTAGGTCAAAAGCTCGTTTCATTTCCTTATTTCGTCTTTAGGAGCCTTTAGCAAAACAGCATACTGATACACGTCACTTTCAGTATTGTTGCTGCTGTTGTGTTCCCGTTTAAACTTTTTCTCCTCCACCGATATGCTGAACGGACCGAAATTAATTTGCCTCGAAAGATGTTGCTGCCTTCAGCACGCGCATAGGCCAAAAAGCGTGCCGTGTGGGGAACGGGTAGCCGGCAGCGATTGGTATACAAGTGAAAAGTACACTTTATGGAGAGGATGGCTACTTTCAAATCCCATGGCTTTGCTGCCGCAATACACCACTGCTCAAACTCCACCCAGTCCCTCTGGTCCTTCGAAAGCGCTTGAATGAAATAAACGTAACATCATGGTTTGAAGATGGCCCCTCGTCATCTCTGTGCGTTCCGTCGACTTTCCAACAACCACTGAGCGAACCGCACGACGTGTTTATGCGTACTTTTTTCTTTGTTTTGCTGGCTCCGCGCCATCGTGATGGTAAAACCACTACCGATTTGAAGAGACCGGGTTGTAACCCGACCGTAGCGGCAACATTTCGATGGAGGCGAAACACAAAAGGAGCCCCTGTACTGAGCAATGTCGCTGCACGATAAACAGAGAGAGAAACACCTTTATTGGCACAGAATGGCGGGATTTATGGCAGGTGGGCTTGTTGTGGCCTTCGGGTAGGGGCGACTTCCTGTTGGATGCTCTTGTCTGACCTTTTTGTGGAGTTGGTTCCATCCCTCCTCGGAGGGAGGTGGCAGTAAAGTTCGAGGGAGCGGATTTCCCGCACAACCCTTGAGGATGTGCGCCTGTGCGACGATATCTCCTTAGTTACAATTTTAGCAGACAGGGTCGTATCCCCCTCTGTAATGAGTGAAAATCTAGAATGGCTAAGATTTTACTCCATCTGCAACATGCGGAGCAAGGTGGCTTGTGCTTTATTTAGTTCGGGGTAGGCAGGCGGAAATTGGCCTCCCGTTTCTCTGTGGAGTTTTGCGATTTTAGCAAAGGTCTGGGGAGCCTCGGCAAGAGCGTCTGGAGCTTGTCTAGGTCTTGTTTGATGAGCGAAAGCATCTGGGTCAAGAAAGGATGTGGAGCGTGGTTTGTTAGCGGGTATTTGGTAGGACCTGCACGAAAGTGTGCAGAATGTCGGGGTGACTGAGGTCTCTTTGATATGCTGCTGAATTTCGGTGGACCAGGGGCTGAATTACGTATCGCTCGCAATTTTGGTCTATGTTTTGAGTGAGTGACGTCGAACTGACGACACCGCGAGACGCTGACCGCGAAATTAAGCAATTGGCACCAAGGTTACGGTGGCTAGTAGCAGGACCCTGCCCCAGAAGCATTTATTTGCACGGTAAGAGAGCTTTGGCTAAGGTTTTGCAGTAAACACGTTGTGAATAAAATCACCATTGTTTTATTTTGCTAACAAAGTATGTTTCAAACTCAACAACATCAAGCAAGACAAGAAGCGTCCTCAGTTTTGCAATTATACTTGCTTTTCAGTCGATTTTGCTGCCGCGAGGGTACGCTGACGCTGTAAAAGCGTCGGCCTGGTGGCGTCAGCTGCCGCCCGGTTCAAAAGATTCAGTCTTATCAATCCACCCACGTACTCATCCACCAGCCTAGCCTAGCCTAGCCTGTGTTCCCGGTCGGCGCCTGCTGTTGATGGCAAATGGGCTCTAAGGGCTATGCGTGGTTCTGTTGATTTTTGTTTAGAAAATACAAGGCGACCATTAATCAACACACTGCAACAACTTCTGATATACTAGAGACGACTGGTGCAGCTGCTGGGAGCTTGCCACCTCAGTGCGGGAAACGAGCGCCGGCACGCCCGGTCAATGTGGCAACAATCACTCTTATGTCTCGTGACCAACTGATGCCTCCCGCTTCGGGCTAAGCACTTGACAGTTACTATTATTATTATTATTTATTTTACCCTCAGGGCCTTGCAGGCATTGCAGAGGAGAGTGGGCAGAAAATATAGAACAAAACAATGGAGAAAAAGGAAACGGGTACATCAAACATTAGTCCTGTGTATACAATGTTAGCTAGACAAAATACATTAGTGCAGTACAAAATCGCCAGAGTTTACACAATACCAGCCAAAGCTTTGCGAAAGTTATTTACGTCAGTAATAGATACAATTTCACCAGGAAGATCGTTCCATTCCTTAGAAGTACGCGGAAGGAATGAGTGTAAGAAAGAAACTGTTTTACATAATGGGATGGCAACTTTGTGGGGATTATCAATGCGGCTAGATAAGTAGTAAGGTCTGTGAAATAAATTATTGTGCAGGCTGGAGTGATAATATTGTCACGAATATTACACAGCACACAGAGACACAAGAACTGCTCCAGTCTGCCGAGCGGTCACCAGCCAGAAGACGAACCACTTCTTCTTCCTCGTCACCAGCGAGATGGCGAAGCACTTCTTCTTCGTCCACTTCTGAGCTGTATCATTGCTCCCTCCCCTGCAGCATCGCCTCGATGCGGGCCACTTTCACAGAGGGGAAAAATGGGTTAGACACAGAAAGTGAGACCCAGCTATCACGACACACAACCGGCGGCACTCAGCGTCAAGTACAATCAGCAGGACGGTCGTGGTACGGCTTCATACGAACGACGTGCACAACATCCGGATGCGGTGGTCTGCGCGAAGGGCGGTCTGGGGTTGCCGGTGTAACTTCGTACGTCACGTCGCTAATGCGGCGGAGAACTCGGTAAGGTCCGAAGTATCGGCGCAGTAATTTTTCGGACAACCCACGGCGACGAACTGGTGTCCAAACCCACACATGATCGCCTGGTTCGTACGTAACAAATCGCCGTCCGAGATTGTAGCGGTCAGCGTCGGCGTGCTGTTGACGGTGTATTCGCTGCCTGGCCAGTTGACGTGCTTCTTCAGCCCGCTGAACGAAAGTGGCGACGTCAAGATCTGGCTCTAGGTCACACTGAGGGTCGACGGGCAACATGGCATCCAAAGAAGTAACAACTGGACGACCGAAGACAAGCTGGAAGGGCGTGAGCCGCGTTGTCTCTTGCAGGGCCGTATTGTAAGCGAACGTTACGTATGGGAGAATTTGGTCCCATGTTTTATGCTCCACATCCACATACATGGAGAGCATGTCGGCCAGGGTTCTGTTAAGGCGCTCTACCAAACCATTTGTCTGTGGGTGGTACGCTGTTGTACGCCTATGGCTGATGTGGGTCAGATCTAGGACTGCCTGAGTCAAGCGGGCTGTGAAAGCAGCTCCACGGTCAGTAATGATAACCGCAGGAGCGCCATGACGCAGCACGATGTTGTGTACAAAAAACGTAGCTACTTCGACAGCAGTTCCGTTTGCAAGCGCCGTTGTCTCAGCGTACCGCGTCAAATAATCCGTCGCGACAGCAATCCAACGTTTTCCAGTGGATGATTTCGGAAAAGGGCCGAGTAGGTCCATTCCCACTTGTTGGAAAGGCGTCTTCGGAGGCGCTATGGGATGAAGAAATCCTGCGGGTTTGAAGGGAGGAGACTTACGGCGCTGGCAGTCACGACACGTTTTGACGTATGTCCGCACTGATGGAAGTAATCTTGGCCAGTAGTACCTCTGCCGAATCCTCGCTAAGGTACGACTGACCCCCAGGTGGCCGGCAGATGGTTCGTCGTGGCAAGCGCTCAAGATATCAGGTCGCAACTCGGACGGGACTACGAGCAGAAATGTTGCAGTGTTGCTCTCAAAGTTGCGCTTGTAGAGGACGCCGTTCTGCAGAGTGAAGGATTTGAGTCCACGAAGAAAAATACGAGGAATGCGGGGACCGTCGCAGCCTTCCAGGTACGCGATGAGCGGCGCTAACTCTGGGTCTTCCCTTTGAAGCTGTGCCATATCGGTTGCGCTAACAGCACCAAGGAAAGAGAAGTCTTCAGTGATTTCCGGGGAAGCAAGGTCCACTGGCGCGCGTGATAAACAATCCGCATCTTGGTGCTTCCGCCCCGACTTGTACACGACCGTTACGTCGTACTCCTGCAAACGGAGGCTCCATCTCGCCAACCGCCCAGATGGATCTTTGAGGCTGGCCAGCCAGCATAACGAGTGGTGATCACTGACAACGCGAAATGGTCTTCCGTATAGGTATGGGCGGAACTTACTGATGGCCCAGACTACCGCAAGACATTCTTTCTCAGTCGTTGAATAGTTGCATTCCGAGCGCGAAAGTGTACGGCTTGCGTATGCGATGACTCGTTCGGCGCCATCCTGCCACTGTACCAGGACCGCCCCAAGGCCTACGTTGCTAGCATCAGTGTGTATGTCAGTTGCTGCGGCGTCATCGAAATGGGCGAGTATCGGTGGACGTTGCAGGCGGTGGCGGAGCTCCACGAAAGCATCCTCTTGGTCGCTTCCCCACAAGAAGGGTGTGTCGTCTCTGGTCAGCGCTGTTAAGGGTTCAGCTATTTTGGAAAAATCTTGGACGAATCGTCGATAGTAAGAGCACAGTCCCAAAAAACGTCGAAGGGTCTTTTTGTCAGTGGGACGCGGGAAACTGGAGACAGCAGCGGTCTTGTCGGGATCTGGGAGAACACCGCGCGCGCTGACAACATGGCCGAGGAAACGAAGCTCCTCAAAACCGAAATAGCATTTCTCGGGCTTGATCGTAAGTTGCGCACATTGGAGCGCCCGGAGCACTGTGCGCAGCCGCTCCAAGTGTTGCTCGAAGGTGGGCGAGAAAATGACGACATCGTCCAGGTATACGAGGCATGTCTGCCACTTGAGCCCAGACAAGACAGTGTCCATCATGCGTTGGAAAGTGGCCGGCGCTGAGCATAGTCCAAACGGGAGCACCTTAAATTCGTATAGACCATCAGGCGTCACAAAAGCAGTTTTCTCGCGGTCTCGCTCGTCCACCTCTATCTGCCAGTAGCCACTTTTGAGATCCAAGGAGGAAAAGAACCTGGCATCACGTAGTCTGTCGAGTGCATCATCAATCCTGGGGAGCGGGTAAACGTCCTTTTTCGTCACGTTGTTCAGTTTGCGGTAATCGACACAAAATCTCAGGGTGTTGTCTTTCTTTTTCACGAGGACTACCGGTGACGCCCATGGACTTGTCGACGGTTGAATGACATCGTCGGCGAGCATTTCGTCCACTTGCCTTTTAATGGCTTCGCGTTCCGTCGAAGAAACGCGGTATGGGCGCTGGCATACGGGTGGTGTAGTCTCGTCGGTGATGATGCGATGCTTTGCGAGAGGCGTACGACCGACCCTGGAGCTTGTGGCAAAACAACCCGCGAAGTCGGTTAGAAGCACCGAGAGAAGAGCCTTCTGCTCAGGTGCCAAATCTGGATTGATTCTGACGGACGGAAGGACAGGGCATGGTGGGGCCTGGTCTTCAGGGCTTGTCTCCAGGGCGCACACTTGAGGCACCACAGCGAAGTCATGCAGGAAGGCGACAGCCGTGCCCTTGGCGAGGTGCTGCAACTCGTTGGCAAAATTTGTAAGGAGCACACTAGCACAACCGTCTTGTAGTTGGACGAGCCCGCGAGCGATGGCTACTCCCTTCTCGAGCAGCAGGGGTACGTGGCTATCAGCGATACCTTCGTAGTCGTGGAATAAATCATTCCTCACGAGAACTAGCACACTGGACCGGGGTGGCACCATTACGTCGTCGTCAACAAGTCGCAGAGCAGTGAAGCGTGAATCGTCTGTGTCAGTGCGTGCCACAGCCCGTTTCGTCGAGAACGTGACCCGTGATTCGTGGAGGTCAATGACAGCACCGTTCGTGTGGAGAAAGTCAAGACCGAGGATCAAGTCCCTCGAACACTCACGGAGGACTACAAACTCGCCGACGTACACAAAACCACGGATATTGACACGAGCTGTGCACCTGCCGGCAGGGATAATCAGGTGACCCCCAGCAGTGCGAATGCTAGGCCCCGACCACCCCGTCAATACTTTCTTCAGTTGTACGGCAAGGGCCAGGCACATGACAGAATAGTCGGCACCAGTATCTAGCAAAGCGGTCACGTCGATTCCGTCAATTTTGACGCACAAATCGGAGGTAGCGCGTCGGATGCTGTCGCTACTCGCTCCCGGAGAAACATCGTCGAGTGGTAGTGGCGCAGGAGGATCTTCACAAGTCCCGGCATCAGCGGCCTTGCCTCCAGAGGCCGCTGGAATCAGTTTTCCCGGCGTGGACTGGGAGAACGGCGTCCGGAGTAGCCTGCGGCTTGACGGGGGCTTGGAGAACGGTAGCGTCGCGGCGACGGTGATCGAGCCTCCTGGTGGCCTGACGTGATGTGGTTCTGGCGCGACGACAGATGGAATGCTATCTCCTGCGGTCGTTCCCCGTTCTGAAGGCACGGGTCGTTCGGCGCGAAACCACGCAGGCCCACGCGGCGGTATGGGCACGCCCTGTATAGGTGACCCGCCTCGCCACAGTGATAGCAGAGGGGCCGACGATCCGGGGCACGCCACACTTCACTCTTTCGCGGTCGCTGATAGGCTGGCGGAGCGTCACCACGAGGGGAGCTCGACGAGAGCACTGCTGGAGTCGCGGCAGTGACGTCGTACCCAGGGGCCTGGCGCAGGACGGACGCATACGTGGGCCTTGCATCAGGCTGGCGAGGAACCTCGGAAATCTGGTGCTGTTGTGCTGCCAGGCGCACCTCGTCCCGGATGACTTCGCTCAGTGGCGTGAAAGATGGCGTCTCGGACGGCGTACGGAAGGCCTGCAGTTCCTCTCTGACGACAGATCGGACCAGCTCGCGTAGAAAGGCCGCGTCGATACCGGGAGGCGTGGAGATGGGATCAGGCCCGAAGGTGTTGACGTCGCGATTGTACTGGCGGGCTCGCTGTTCCAGCGTCTTCTCCATAGTTGCCGCCTCGGTGAGGAACTCTGCCACAGTGCTTGGTGGGCTGCGCACGAGTCCTGCGAAGAGCTCTTGCTTGACACCCCGCATGAGGTGGCGAAGCTTCTTGTCTTCTGTCATGCTAGGATCCGCGCGCTTAAAAAGGCGAGTCATGTCCTCGTAGTACATGCGTACACTCTCGTTGTGGCGCTGGTTGCGCGAGTGTAACGCAGCTTCTGCTCGCTCTCGACGGTCTGCATTCGGAAAAGTGGCTTTAAGATTGCGGCAGAAAGCTTCCCAGGACGTAAACGAAGCTTCATGGTTTTCGAACCATGTCCGAGCCGACTCTTCAAGTGCAAAATAGACATTGTGGAGCTTACGGTTGTCACTCCAGCCGTTGTAACGGGCAACCCGTTCGAATATCTCGAGCCAATCCTCGGCGTCCTCGAACACGTCGCCATGAAACGACGGGGGTGTTCGTGGCTGATGACAGAGGATGTGCGCCGGGAGCGTGGTCTCAGTTGCCATGGCAGCTGGTGCCTCCGAAGGCCGGGGTTGCGTCGCCCTGGTTGCAGCCGGAAGGAGTCCAAATTCAGGGGACGCTCCACGGAGGCGGCGGCCGCGGCGCTGGTGAACTGGGGTGAGATCCGTATTGGTCGGTAGCCTACGCGGGTCTGGAAGCGTACCCAGCACCTCCACCAGATTTGTCACGAATATTACACAGCACACAGAGACACAAGAACTGCTCCAGTCTGCCGAGCGGTCACCAGCCAGAAGACGAACCACTTCTTCTTCCTCGTCACCAGCGAGATGGCGAAGCACTTCTTCTTCGTCCACTTCTGAGCTGTATCAATATAACTTGTGAAATAGGGTTAGCCGACAAATTTTTCGTCGTGAAGCCAATGACTGAAGACTAAAGTTAGCTTTCATTTCCGTTATGCTAGCTCCTCGGTTATAGGTAGAAAGAATGAAGCGAGCGGAGTTATTTTGAACACGTTCAAGCGAAGTAATTAAGTAGTCAAGGCTAGGATCCCAGACTGCTGGTGAGTATTCTAGCTTTGGACGTATTAATGTTTTATAAAGAACTGATTTCAAAGAAGAAGGCGCGCGAGAAAAATTAGGTCGCAGATAACCTAAAGTTTTGTTACCGTTATTGATTATGTAATCTATGTGAAGCATCCAAGATAGGTTAGAAGCAATGTGAATGCCTAGGTATTTATAAGAATTGACGCTTTCAAGTGGAATGTCATTCAAGTAGAACACGGGAGGCGGATTAGCAGAACAGGATACACGCAAGACCTTGCATTTGTTAAAGTTTAGTTCCATTAGCCACTGATTGCACCAATTAACTATAGCCGTAAGGTCGCGCTGTAGGATGTTGATGTCGTTATCGCTTTTAATCTCACGAAAAATCACACAGTCGTCGGCGAATAAATGTAAGTTAGAGGACACATGAGAAGGAAGATCATTGATATAAATTAAGAACAGTAATGGTCCAAGAACGGAACCCTGTCGAACACCAGAAAGTACATTAACAAAGTTATTTACACAAAGTTATTATGACAGTTATTTTGTTTTCTTTTCTGAATATACAGTGAAAAAAAAAGGAACCAAAGGAAAAGCCGTTCAGGCACGGCTTGAGTTGTCCTTGGCCCCACAACAAGCACTGGCAGCAGTGAGAACAGCGCAAAAACTAAGCAAAATATGCAACAATAAAAATTGGACCATATCAAGTGTTACAAACATGCAAATTCTTAAAACAAACTACATACACCAATTTAGCGCATATCACACGGTACACAAAATAGAGTAAGATTCGGCAGATTCAACAAGTGAACATGGCAATGAAATCAGAAAGTGTCAGTTTAGTAATGTCGATACCCTGATTTATGTAGTCATTTAGCAGCCGTGGTAACTGATCGCGCAGCATTTGTCGACCGTAATTAGTCCTTGATGTTCTAGTTTGTGTTGCTGCCGTTTCGTTCGAATGATGCTCGGATGACCCGACGCCGCCGGGGATACTGTGGTGGCGAAAGTTTAAGTGAAGGAAGCCCTTCTTCGCCGCTGCCTTGTCTTGGGGATCTCGCCGGAAAGCGCGCGTCTTCTGGGACTTAACTTTGACAGTGGTCTCCGCAACCCACCGGAAACACTTCATCACAGTCGGTTGGGCTATGCCAACGTTTGCTTCATTTCCAACGGTGCCTTGAAATCCATCGGCGGCGAAGAAGCGCAGCGCGCACAGAACTTGCCGCTCCACTGAAAGCGCACTCACCTGAATACCTCCCTGTTCAACGGCGAGTTCGTCGCAGAGCCATTGTGCAGTCTCCTTCCTTTGTCAAAACGTCGAAACAACTCATCCTGCACGTCAAAAGCGTCTTCATGCGTTCTCTTACACCGTTGCTCGTGGGGCAACCGCGTATACGGTATATAAACCGCCGCCATTTTTACCATCAAACGGGCAAAAACCACTTTTTTCGCTCTCACAAAATTGTGTCAATTGGCTCACATAACTATGTAAGCAACGTCAACACTTCTGGCATGCTTATGACGTCAGCCGGTGATGCAAAAAATCTTTATGGCCGCTACGCACGGCCGACCATTAGGAACGGGGCAGATGAGACCATTTTGCATTGAGAGCAACTCGCCATTCGGCCCCAGGATGGCAGTGTTTGGCCACTGGCACGGTGTCGTTTGTTGGTTATATGCGGCCTAGCTGGAATATTTAGGGTCCGTGTATGTTCCCTGAGTGGCGGGAATGGGGCTGTGCCTGCAAGGTGTGCTCCTAGGCTGGCCGCTTGCCTTGAAGCCTCTGCCAAACCGAGATGGGGAAGGTAGCCATCGCGTTTCCCGTAGGGTTCGGGGCGCTGTGATAGCGCGACGGGTGATTTTAGAATGCCGCCTGCACGACAGCGCATGGTTGCACTCTCCGATGCAGCGACAATATTAGGTGTTGGGTGGTTAAGCGGGTTAGGAGGGGTTCTTGATATCAGGTAGGTTACAGATTTCGGGAGACTCGTGAGGGTATCGAGCCCCGCTGTAAGGGTTTGGAATTTGGCGGCCTTTGCGGCCCCGCTTTTTACGAGACAGTCAATGGTGGTAGAGAGTCGGACGAAGGCGCCCTGGAATATCGCCATTTGCGTATCAGATGCCTCGAATATGGGAATCGATGTCTTATAGTAAGTAGCGGGAGGTGTGCGTTTAGGCTGCTCAGTGTCCATGCGTGGATCACGGACGGGGTCGGATGCCGGAGTGTGAGCCACCTGCTGCGGCTGCAATTTAGGGTTTGCCTGTGCTGATTCTAGGCTATGAATTTTGGCATCTGCTTCGGCCATTTGTTGCTGTAGTTCCGCCGCCATATCTGCCAGCTCCCTTGCCTGTGAATCGGATGGCGAAGCGGTGATTTGTGCAAGAATCTTCTAGCCAACTTGTTCGGTTGCTTTGGTTTCCGGCCTGGCTTCAGAGCTGGCCCGAGTGCTTCGTGAGGCGGATGTGGAATGGCTTTGAGTGCGGCTGGAGGGGCTGTCGCTGAGAGCGGGGGGAAGGAGCAACCCCGCAATAGGTTGTGGTCGCCGTGGTTGCGATCTTGGAATCGGGACTGGCGTCCGGGGGTTGTCGAGTTGGATCCGGTATTGGTGTATTGGGGAAGACTTATGCCGGATATAAGATGTGAAACGGTATTTTGCAGCTTCTGCTGCCCTAGGGTGGGCGGCTTTGCAGCTGATACACGAGGCTTGGCACATGAGCGGTTGACCAACTGTGGGAGGCTCGTGTGCCGTGCCACAGTTGGGGAGTTTGGTTGTCGTGGGTGTGGGCACACATCTGCCCTGTGGCCTAGCTTCCTGCAGTTGAAGCATTCCTTCGAGCTGTTTTTGTAGGAGAAGACCTCTAAAGTGAAGCCAAGCTACTTCACGTAGAGGGGTAAGTTGGTATTGGTGATAGAGACCAGGAAATGGCGTGTGCGTCCCATGCGGAGTGCTTCGACAACAAGGAGATCAGGATTGCGAGGTCAGAGCGCAGTGAGGATCTCAGCGTAGGTCTCGTGACTGCAGACTCTGCGGATGATTCGTCTCAGGGTCATCGGGAGCTGGGGCGCACGTGGCTGCCAGGATAGCGTTGGAGCCAAGGGTTAAATTTGTACTTTAGCATAGAGGAAGGCCCAAGGTTCCCAAGTGGTCAAAATTATTTCAGAGCACTCCCCTACGGCGTCTATTTCTCTCTTTCGTCTTTCTCGTCCACCAGCATCCCTTTCCTCACGGCGCGGTTGAGGCGACCACCAGGAAGTAAGACACTTAGACATTTATCGCGTCTTCAAGAATATCTCATTTAACTTGATACTTTAAGCCTGTTTTCGCGACGGCGTGTTCACGCGCATTTGGGGGCAGCATACGTGAAAAAAAAACATACAGCGATGCTTCGGGATAATATCCTTAAGATGTGATGCTGTCACATGGAGTCGGAGAATCAATCATCTAGGCAGGCTAATTTTTTTGAAATATTTTTTAGCTCATGAAAAGCTACCGAATCACTTCTTGCTTACTCCTGAACCACGGCGCAGGGAAATCTGAATGTGAAATGGTTAGGAGAGATGCTGTGGAGCAGAGCTCCAATGTAAGCTCAACCAACAGTGAAACTTTAAAGTGCTCTGACATTGCACAGCACGAGCCGTCAGTAACTGAATAGTCATCTTATGTGACTTGAAAGCCGGGTGTCCTAATTGTACATAAACCAATGACTCCCCTAAACGGCGCAACTCAATGGAGGTACTGTGGGATGCGGCACTCAGTTAAATCATAGTTCTGGGATTTGATGACGCGGACTGGCAATAGTCTTAGCAAGGATACGTGCCTAGATTCTACAATGGTAACGAATAATAAGATTGCCGAACGTAGGAACGGCAACGGGAATCTAGGCAGCGACCATGATATTACGAATATAGTAACGCAATGTAATACGAACTGGAATATAGAGGAGAGGCGACAATTACGGGCTGTAATAAGCTTCGATAACGTCAGAAGGGTGCAGGTGAAGGATATATTTGGGGCTTTGAAGTGCGGGCGACAAGCTTTGATATTGATGAGCCCCCATTGCTTCTTTGAAAAGAAAAGGGAGATGCTCAGGCTCAATTGGAAGCTTATGGGCCACTTTGCGGAGATAATTACAGGCAGAGCAGAACGCGACGACGTTATGCAAGCAAACGTGCTTTATGCTGTTCAAAGCACAAACGGGTAATTAGGTCATAAAAAAATTGAAGTTTTCTAAGACCTCTGATAGATGCTCTGAGAGAAAGGGCACAATGCTAACTTACCACGACTGTGACTTCAGTCTTAAGAAGACGATAAGAAGCTTACCCACACACAATATAATATCTGATTTGCTGGGCGAGTTGGCGGATTGTTTTGAATTTAGAAAAAAACTGCGCTTACAAACATGCGAGATGCAAGAGGCGAGGTTCCTGAGACTAGTGAAATACCGGTCCTAGTGCGTCTCTCCCGTCAGCATCGCCTCTTGTGTGTGTCTTAAGTGCTAGGACAATAGGTTCTCTTTTTAAGATCCACACACACATAGATAAAAAAAAAGTGGTAGAGATATCTAATCTCCTCCTTAAGGGTATGACGCGATAGCAGTTCGGGTTAATTCCTATATATAGAGAACACCGTTTCCCGTTTCCTACTTTGCATTCATAGATCGCTCGCTGGGAGTGCTCATACACCTCCTGGCACTGTGGTGCAGGGGTTAAGCGATGCTGCTCTGTCCAGCGATGGGAACTGCTCTCATCGGTAGGCCTTGTGCGATTCAGGTTGCTCGTCCCGAACAAGCAATCATTAACTGCCACATGTCATAACGTGCAACATGGTTACTATCCGGTGGGCAGGTCGTGATGAAGCTGCTAGGGCACGTGACCTACCTGTCGCGCCTATTTCTTATGTTGCTCTGTGGAGACCGCCTGCCAGACAAATGGCCGTGATTTTTCGCGCAAAGCGCCGACGCCAGATTTTTTTGCCTAAAGATGACTATAACGCTATAGCGTTAATACCTTTCGCACGGATGCATGGGGGACACCTGGAATACCTGCGTGATGACAATCAGGAGTTGGACGCGGATACGACGATACAGGAGGTAGGCGCGGTGCTTCTCAGCATGAAGAGGCATGCATGCCCGGTACTAAACTTTTAAAATCATGAATAACACTGTAATTGTTCTGCATAACGAAACCCTAAACAGGCTAGTAGTGTACTTTCATAGGGACTCGATGATGGGACTCATTCTAGTGTAGATGGAAAAAAGGTCACAAAAGGTTTGTTCTGAAGCCAGGCAAAGAAAGTTCGGCCACTTCCCACCACTCTCTTACAGCGTGTGAAGATAGGGTCGTCGAAGGGGATTCCATGTTCAGAAACTTGGGTAGAAGGGCAGTAATGACCTGATTCATCAATTAGTTGAAACCCATCCAAACAGGATGTGTTTCTGCAGTTGAGGGTTGAAATTCTGGCCGAGCATAATGGGTATCAAGCTTAAAAGATGTGGCCCTAGAACTTCAATAAGCTTTCGGCAACGTTAACACGAGGAAATTCTGAGAAGAGTACAGGAAGTACACCACGGGAAAATGACATGAAACAAAATTCGGAACTTTCTTGCAGGGAAGAAGGTCATACTCAAATTTGCCTCGATCCAGTCCGACACCATCAGTATAGGGGTAGGGGCATGCCAAAGGGTGGATGCCCTCACCCTTATGTACTGACCGATGACCTTACCGGTATATTAATGTTAGCAGCGTCTGGAACTAAAGGAATATACATTATTCGCTGCAAAAAGCCGCGAGAATGCTCCACGAGTATGCGTAGAACTGTGAGTGTAATCATTGTGAGCAGTATAAGCATTTCCTGCATCACGTGACTGACTTCAGGAGCTTCACCACACACCACCATGTTTTAGGTTATGAGGCAAACAGTGCTTTCGTAATAATGCAAAGAAATCCTCGAAACACCAGAAGGAGAGCCCGCAACTTTCCGCCTCTAAGAATACTCTGTTAGTTTTGACCGCAAGCGGCCGGATCACATCAGGGAAGAAACTGTTGGCGCCATATAAAATCTTGTCCTACCCTTACGAAAAGCAACGCACTTCCTGGAGCGGAGAGGGATAGAAAGTGCGCATTGCTGACTGTTTTGTATGTGCATGCCCGTTTTGGTGCGAAGCAATAGACACGGCGCGAAAATACTAGACGGCTGTTTAACACGGGAGGACAGCCCGTTAGAATTGCCGTTTTGGTTGCCTTATAGAAGGCTCTACACGATGACTACCGCCGGCAACAGCAGAGAGCTAGCCAGGAGCCATTCAGTGATTAGCAACAGTATTGACGTGAGAAACCTCGAGGATCCTTCACTCACCTGGCTATTGCAGCCACTGGTGAATAAATTCGGTTTCATTAGCGAGTCTCTCTCACTTTATTGAGTTACTGTAGCATATTTCTCTGCAGTGTAATCTCCCTACTTTAGCTATGAATACTCTTATACTCAAATCAAAATCAGTCTTTATCCCCTCCTTTCTATATTACATTCTTTATAAATATTATTTTTCTCTCAACCTTTCATTTCAGCGACCCATTGTCTGCATTGCGAGCAGCTAACGCCAGGCACCGAAAGTAAATGTTCTTTGTCACTCGGTATTTATGTTCCAACTGAGCTTGATGAGTTCAGTGGATAAAAGCGTAATGAGAGACCGCAACAACTGTCCCCACGAGCTCTCGTGTATCATGTACTTATCCTTCAGGTTTATATTGAGCGTAAATGAATAGTTATTCGACGAAATGTATTCTGCGCTTATGTCAATTTGTCAACATTACTTTCTTCTACGAAAGCACTTTCGACAAAATGCCAAATTTTCCGAATAAAAACCTTGCTGAGGTGCATGACTAATTCTTTACAGCACATTTCTAGAGAGAGAGGAAATGTTCGTGTCGCTAATCCCATAGCGAATGAAGTTGCACACAGACATAAAAAATCCAGAACTCCATCCAATTCAGAGCAGCTGCACATAGCCAAAAAAAAAAAAACAATTGCTTACTTTAGATTTATAGCATTAAGAGCGGAGCATCTGGTTGTCACCTAATTCCCTTCTTTTTCGCTTTTCCTCCCAGTCGTGATGGTAGGTAAGCATCAGTGGTAATGGTCAGGAACATTCAAGCGTTCAAGTAGCCCAGGTTTCCTTCTAGTGGGCCAAGAAGCCACTGGCTCCTTGTATGCCCTCAGTAGTGAGCTAAATTAAATTCTGGAGCGTTTGTTCTATCCCTTATGGTGAAAATTGCATCTGTACAGAAGTACTCGTACTTAACGTGGACATAGGCGGCAGTAGCTTAGGGATGTCTGTAGAAAAGCTTCATAGTTCTCGCATGAGGGGCTTTCCTAGTGCATTTTTGAGTACAGCAAGTACCGAGCACCACTGTCGAAGTTCGCATAATATTCCTATGTTTTGTGAAAGCGGTGTGCTTTTTCACTAGATAGCCAAAATGTTACCTAAAGGTGTTTAAGTCTGATCCCAAACGACATTGGTTTGAAACAGATTTGAAGTAGAGCTTAATTCTGGCTCGCATTCGCCACACATATAGAAGTTCCTGAAGGAGCATTTATTAAGGCTATGACTCTTAATGAAGAAGAGAAAAAAATGTCCTTCTTAGTAGAAAGAGGTTTTTGCTGCTCTAAAATTATCTTGAGGAAAAATATTATCCAGACCAATGTACAAAGAAGCCATATTGAAAGTGTAATCGGAAAAAAATTTATTCAAATTTTAAAGTCATATCGGCAGTTATAACGAACATGAAAAAATCAAACGATTAATGCATGATACTTCCTTATGAACACTAGAAATATTCTAACTGCTAGTAACTGCAGGCATTGTTAGGAAACAGATAACGTTTTCCTATTGTTTATTTTCTCGGCAACAATATGGCCAGGAGTTTTTAAAGTTTTCTTGATAACGTTTATAATCTTCGTCTGTTGCAGGACACCTGTGGGATGTTAAAAATATTTAGAAATCATCGGTTTAAAAAATCAGTTCTTGTTTTCAGAACATGAGGGGTTGGAATAATAACGTTTTTCTTCCTACCATGATTTATTAGTCTTCTATATTCCTGCAACTAATTCATGCCCTGAGCTTCGAAGTACTGACGCCCCAAAGAATGGAGACGATACAGAAGTTGAGTGTTATGGCTATTATGCGCGCTAATTCGGTAGTGTCCAAGACTCACATGCGGAATTGGTAATTCTCTACTTTAAATTCATTGATTCCTCGGAGCCCTTAAGCCTTTTTTGGCGCAATGGTCCTGCGCTTAAGTGATGCGCCACTGCCCTGCGATTTCAGGTGACTGCCAGCGGCGACACTTGTCAAACACAGGTTGGTCTTCCTGATCACCCTGCAGTGACCAATTGTTATTTTAACTGCCACCTGGCACGGTCGTCAGTTTGCTCAAAAACCGTTGGACAAGCTGTGATGCTGTGAACTCAAGGTGAGGTGACCTATATGGCCAACCTAGTTTGCATCTCCGGAGGTTTTCTACCGACGACACCAGGCTTTCAGCACAACAGTATTGCTAACGCTATCACGTTAAAACCGCATAGCAGCTTGTTGTTACAGACTACCATAAAAGTGAAAGTATAGGCGCTTTACTATGACTATTTTAACTGCAAACACGTTCATTATTGTCGTACGTACTGCGTGATCTCTCGGCTTAGCCAGCCGCTTGTATCGCCTCATGCCTCACTCCTACCTACAGCGCCTAGAAGGTGTTTGCAAGTACGAAACTGTTTTGTTACTACAGCTAGTGCCACATAAAGACAACGAAGGGAGCGGGATGCTCGTATGCTTTCTTGTTGACTGCCTGCGTCGTGTCTCGCCCAGCGCATGCTCCGTGTAGCTGATGTGCTGGTGTATTTGCAAACAGTCAACGGCACAGCGCAGCAACTCACCTGCGCCACCCAGTGGAATATGCAATGTTTGTGAGAAACGCTAGCTGCGCAATTAACACCTCCTATGCCGTTGGTTCAGTGGCGCAGTGGATTACAGCACTTCTTTAAAACGCATAAAATAGCTGCTAGAGTCCCATTCTTATTGGTGGAAAATTGGCCGAGTTGGTACGCACCGCTTTTGTTGAGGCAACACAAGGACAAGAACGGAGAAGTAGAAATACTCTTTCTACGTCTCCGTTCTCCTCCTTGTGATGCCTCAATTCTACGTCTCCGCATTGATCCTTGTGGTACCTACTTTTTTACAGCAATCATCTGTTTCTCTCCCCTCTTTTCAGCCTCTGCAGAATCCATTAATAGACCCAATTGTGTTCGACAGTCTTGGTATAGAAAGTCTAATTATTAATCTCAAAATTTCTTCGTCTTCAGGAATCGACGACATAAATTCTAAATTTTTAAAGAATACAAGTATTTATTCTTCCATTTACTTGTGTGCACTGCTTTCGCAATCTTTGAATTCAGGACAGCTACCCGTGGACTGGAAGGTGGGTAAGGTGGTACCAATATTCAAGTCTGGTGATGCTCATTGTGCTCTTAATTACAGACCCATATTATTAACGAGTGTCCCGTGTAAACTGTTTGAACATGTCATTTATTCTAATCTGGTTAAATTTCTAGAAAATCATTCGTTTTTTTCCCTCATCAGCACAGCTTTCGTCAATCATTTTCTTGTGAAACGCAACTCATTTCCATTACCCATGATTTATTTCATGCATTAGACAAGGGATTTTTCATTGACTCTGTATTTTTAGATTTTCAGAAAGCATTTGACCTTGTTAATCACCAACTACTTTGTTTTAAGCTCGGTAAACTAAACATCGACCCAAACATTCTTTCATGAACCGAGAGTTTTTTGCGTAACAGAACTCAATTCGTCACTGCAAATAACGCTGATTCCTCACCATGTTCTATTACCTCCGGCGTGCCTCAAGGTTCCGTGCTAGGGCCGCTATTGTTTCTAATATGCATTAACGATCTACCAATTTCTATTAACTCCACAATCAGGCTTTTCGCAGATGATTGCGTTATTTATCGAGTAATCAAATCCGCTTCAGACTCATCCTTACTTCAAGGTGACCTAAATAAGGTATCTAGTTGGCGTAATATTTGGCTCATGAGACTGAATAACAACAAGTGTAAGGTCATGCGTATTTCACACCAGTCTGCTAACGAAAATCTTACTCCCTACAATATTTCAGGTTCTATCCTTGAGTAAGTTACCACATATAAATATTTAGGGGTTCATATAACTGCTAACCTTTCATGGCAGGCACATGTTGATTATATTGTTAACAATGCTAACCGCATGCTTGGCTACTTGCGTCGTAATTTTTCCATGGCTCCATCTTCTTTAAAACTGCTACTCTATAAAACCTTAGTTAGATCGAAATTAGAATATGCGTGCTCTGTGTGGGACCCGTAACTTGAAACTCTTATAATCACTTAGAGTCAGTACAGAATCGTAGCGCCCGATTTATTTTGTCTAACTCTTCCCGCACTGCTAGTGTAACTACAATGAAAAATACTTTGAACCTTCCTAGCCTTTCCCTTCGTAGAAAACTCGCGCGAATACTAACTTTTCACAAGATTTACTATCACAATCATCAGCTAAAACGGGATCTTCTATCTGAACCATCGTTGATATCACCTCGCACGGATCATCGCCACAAGGTACGCATTCCATACTGCCGAAGCAATGCATACTTTAACTCGTTTATACCCAAGACGGCGAGCGATTGGAACCACCCGCCCACCTTGGTTGCCGACATTTCTGACACCTGTTTATTAAAAATGCCGCGGAAAACTATGTGTTTGACTAGGCTGTTTCCTTACGTAATCTGATTTGCATTTTGTTCAAGCTTACGTTTTTTCATTCCTTGCTGTATTAGATTACATTTTCCATTTACTTTTTGTTTTCATTTTGCTGCATTGTTTTCGCTTTTTTGAAGCGGTGGTCCCGCGTTCGAACCCCCGGACCAGGAAGAATTTTTATTTAACTACGAAGTTTCTGAGAAAGCTGTATAGCTTTCCTTTGTAGCCGTACGGCTGCGCTCGGTTGGACGTCAATGAGTAATTACTCCCTTATTACAAATCTGCTCCAGCTTGGGGGATTCCCCTAAACATTTGTTCAACACTGTTCCGACTTCGAGTTATAGATCTATTCGCTCTCGCCCTACCACAAGCTTGCCGTCCCGGTTAGCTCAATTGGTAGAGCGACTGCTCCGGTGTAGCGGTGGTCCCGGGTTCGAACCCCGGACCAGGAAGAATTTTTTTTAACTACGAAGTTTCTGAGAAAGCTGTGTAGCTTTCCTTTGTAGCCGTACGGCTGCGCTCGGGTGGACGTCAGTGAGTAATTACTCCCTTATTACGAATCAATCAGATGTTCTAAATCGCAGAGTTCACGGGCAGCGGGTCATTGCTCATCTCTAGAAGCGGTGGCACCATAAGCATCTTCTGGCTCTTCGCAGTTTGTATGCTCGCAAGGTTCACGACGCCCAAAGTGCCAAGGCTGGTGATGTCGTGATTGTTCATGACAAGAATGTGTCAGAACTTTTTTTTTGGCGCAACGGTGTAGTCACAGAGTACATAAAGAGGACGAATGGGGTACTGCGTACTTTCGAAATACGCCTGCCGCAAGCTTCGGAGCTTGTTAGGCATATGCAACGCCTATATCTACTAGAGGTTGTCACCCCGGCGCTGCCAGTGCATCGACGATTGAGAGCTGGCGCCTAGTAAAGAAAGACGAAGAAGAAGAAGGCAAGGGACATGGGAAGTGGCTGTGTGGGCGCCATGTTTGCATGAGTGATTAAACTTGACGCGGCTGGCGTGCCTTTCTTCTTTCATAGCCACCGCTGGGATTCAGCGCGCGAAGATGTTTCGCTCGATAGTAGGCGAGTCTACGGTTAAATCGCACACAACGCCCACTTGGAGCACGCAAAGATGACTTGTCAAACTGGTCCATCATCGTCATTATCATCATCATCAGCCTGAATACGACCACTGCAGCACAAAAGCCTCTCCGCATGTCTCTCCAATTAGCCCTGTCCTGTGCCAGTTGAGGCACCCGTATCTCCGGCAACTTCGTAATCTCATCCGCCCAACTAACTTTCTGCCGCTCCTTGTTACGCTTGCCTTCTCTTGGAATCCACTTCGTTACCCTTATGGACCAGCGGTTATCTTAGCGTCGCAGAACATACCCTGCCCAAGTCTATTTCTATCTCTTGAATTCGATTCGATATCAGTAACCCGCGTTTGTTCCCTCACCTACTCCGCCCGCTTCCGATCTCTTAACGTTACACCTGACATTTTTATTTCTATAGCTCGCGGTGTTGTCCTTAACTAAAGCTGGACCCTCTTTGTTAGCTTCCACGTTTTTACCGCATCGGTGAGTACCGGTAAAAAACAGCTATTGTATACCTTTCTCTTGAGGTAGGTTGGTAAACTGCCATTGACGACCTGATAGAACCTGCCATATGCTATCCGATCTGCTCTTATTCTTCTGGTTATTTCCCTCTCAAGACCCGGATCAGCGGTCACTACCTGCCCTAAGCAGACATGTTCTCTTACATATTCTCTACGAGCAAACCAATTAACTGGGCCATCACCGAAGACAAATTCAACCTTACAATGTCTGCCGAATGCGCACTGCATCCAGGATGACACCCGCTTTGCTTCATTTCGGGGCTGGTTAAAGTCAACATGAGAACACTGCATGCTACGGGAAATCTGAATATGATTTGCTATCATAGACCTCACCACTCGTTTCACAGCACGCCTGGTGGCAACCAGCGCATTTACCGTACGATGGCGATGGTCAGCGTCGACCAAGACATGCGGTTTCAACGCACGACCATTAGGCCAGTTTGTTTTGCGTGACGTTGGCGCGACAACGCATCGGCGCAAGGCCAATAACAGATGACGCTCTGTGCTCTATCCTTTTCTACGCTTCCCACTGCTGTCTTTTTTTTTTACCTTTAACCATGAGTCTGAACCTCGAAGTCTGAGAAGCAAACAACGCGTGTAATATATTTTTCAAAGATAACAAGTAGAAACAATATCATGAATGCGTTCCTTTTTCTGCAGATAAATCAATACAAATGTTTTCCAGTGCACTTGGATCTCTAAAAGTCTTCAGCCTTTTAAAGCAACAAAAGGCGAATGGGTAAGGAACGCGTAAACGCCGCTATCACAGGTGCAAACAATAAAATCGCAATGTAACTTTTGCAGCAAGAAATCGCCGCTCATGAGAAAAATAAAGAATCTCGTTTGCGCCCAAAAAGCTCATCAACTCCGCAACAAGTAAAAGGTTAATGGTGTATGCAGGATTTCGTTAGGTCGAATCGCAGGTGTCATGACGTGAGAATGCAAAAACTTGAAACTCCCTCTCACCCCTTGCGCAACTATTTCTGTTTTATCAGGAGACGTTGAGTATGAAGGAGAATGTTCACTTGATTATAAAGCAGCCTGTGCATTCATTTCGTTGGGGCGTACGGAAAGCGACGCTGCACAACAAATTTTTTTCAGTTATGCTCCACTAGAGGAGCGCAACAGTGCAGTTTTTTATCGTGTCAGGTATAAATTAGAAAACTTTTCATGAAGCTCACCCCTTGACTTCAGCTGTGCGTGTCTTTTTATTGCAGGTAATTTGGGCGCAATTACTATTCAACAGAGCAGATTCATAACCGATCTTTTCGCCATTCAGTGTGCAGTGATCTGGAAATAAAATGTTACAGAGAGAAGTGCATGCTGTCTATCACGCAGTCAGTTTTGAAGCGTCGATTGCTGGTTGATGCACAACAATTATTTACGCTAGGCAGATGGAATATATGCCCTCCGGACACGCGGAAATGGGAGGTATATTGTGCCAGATAAAAACAGGCTGCAACGATCCCCTCATTTCAACGGTTAGCCACACGCACCTTTCACTTTCTTCCGAATCGAACGCGAAGAACACAAGTGCGACTAACCAATGAATCCTGCACGCAATGCAAAAGCGCCTGTGGCATCATTCTCCTTCTGGCAAAGCATCAACTTAAGACACAACTAAAATAAAGAATTTAGAAATCTTCATCACCCCTAATTACACCCACTGCACGGCAAAGGCTCTCGCATGTCTCTCCAATTAAACCTGTCCTTTGTCAGCTGCGGCCACCGCATCCCCACTGTCAGCTGCGGCCACCGCATCCCCACAAACTTCTTGATCTCATCTTCCCACCTAACTTTCTTCCGCCTTGCTACGCTTCTCTTCTTTTGGAATACACTCCGTTGCCCTTACGGACCACTCGTTGTCTTGACTTCATAGCTCACGCCCTGCCCGAACCCGTTTCTTCCTCTTGATTTCGACTAGGATGTCATTAAGCTGCGTTTGTTCCTTTACCCAGTCTACTCGCTTCTGGTATATTAATGTTACATCAATAATTTTTCTTCGATAGCTCGCTGCGTTCTCCTTAACCTAAGCGGTGCCCTATTCGATAGTCTCCACGCTTCTGTCCCCTAGGTGAGCACCGACCAAAGACAGCTGTTGTATACTTTTCTCTTGGGGGATATTGATAAACTGACATTCATGATCTGAGAGAACCTGCTATACTTGCTTGAACGCTTTCTTATTTTTCTAGTTATTTCGCTCTCTTGATCCGGATCAGCGGTCACTACCTGCCCATCATCATCACCGTCATCATCATCAGCCTGATTACGCCCACTGCAGGACAAAGGCCTCTCCCATGTCTCTCCAATTAACCCTGTCCTCCGCAAGTTGCGGCCACCGTATTCCTGCAAATTTCTTAATCTCATCCGCCCATCTCACTTTCTGCCGCCCCCTGCTATGCTTTCCTTCTCTTGGAATCCACTCCGTTACCTACCTGCCCTAAGTAGACGTATTCTCTTACCACTTCCAGCACCTATCTGACAGTTGTCAACTGCTGTTCCCTTGGAAGACTGTTGAAAATTACTTTAGTTTTCTGCATGTTAATTTAATACCTACCCTCCAGCTCTGCTTGTTTCATTGATCATGCTTTGCTGCCCATCACCTGAGTGACATAGAAAGGCAATGTAATCAGCGAATCGCAAATTACTTAGGCATTCTTCTCTAACTCTTATCTTTAGCTCTCCCCAGTCTAGACCACGGAACACGTTGGAACGCGATGAATAGCACTAGCGAGATCGTGTCTCTCTGCTAAATGAAGTAAGCGTAGAGGCAGAAACAAAACAAATGATGGGCAATTGTAAGGGGTTCCAGGCATATACAACACAGAGTAAGTGATAAGGCTTTAGTCTGTTCGCGTGGGCGAATTCAGATTGGCCCCGCCGCGGTGGCTCAGTGGTTACGGCGCTCGGCTGCTGACCCGAAAGACGCGGGTTCGATCCCGGCTGCGGCGGCTGAATTTCGATGAAGGCGAAATTCTAGAGGCCCGTGTACTGTGTGATGTCAGTGCACGTTAAAGAACCCCAGGTGGTCGAAATTTCCGGAGCCCTTCACTACGGCGTCCCTCATAGCCTGAGCTGCTTTGGGACGTTAAACCCCAATAAACCAATAAACGAATTCAGATTGTGAGGGATGCCGAAACGAGCGGACTTCCTTCCGACACCACTTCATTATTCACCGCATTCACCCATCAGCACGTAAAAATTCGAGAGATACTCAAGCACCGTCGAAAGAGTATAATGCGATGGCGTTTATGAGTCAGTTCAGCGGCCTGTATTCCTCTTTGTATATAACTTCACAGATACAGACGATGTGAGAGTAAACACACAAGCGATCATTTTAACCAAGTCGAAAGAGCGCGCCCCTTTGACTAAGAGATAGCGTGTATCTGTCAAGACCCGAGGGTTTGCATATACTGATGTTTGAAGTCTTAGAAATTCATCAACGTCAGCATTCGTAATTCCCCAGCTGAATAAAGGACCAGTTGTTGAACTCTCTCTTGCATCAGTGTCCACGACAGCTGACATATATGCGAATTCTTTGGTAGTGTAATTCATAGTATCAGTAGGAGATCTATGTACATGATCTTCAGCAACTCACAAGGTGGATTACAATCACTCGACAGCGCAAGTTCTACAGCCTAAAAGACAAGTTTCGTCTACGAAACGTGTAAAGAATTTTCAATGGCATCAAATATGGAGCATTTAGTAATCTTCTAATGAATACCCGGGCATTGCCTTATCCAAGAAAACATTGCGGCTGATGGAGCGGCCAGGCAAGCTGATGCTAACGCTTTAGTCTACCCTGCCGTTATCAGGAAATTATTCAAAATTGCGGTCCCAGTAAAATTATATAACTTCTCACCTTTATCAAATTAACCCTTCTCGTGATTAACAATACCAATAACACTCAACAAAGTCCAAAAATATTCATTTAGCGCTTACGATTGGGAACAACTTACATCAATCACCTTGCGTTTATAATTGGGCCTGCAGACAACCCACGATGTGCATGGGGTCATTAAGATGAGGATGTACCTCATCTGCTACTCGATTGCCCACATCATGACAAGAGGGACGTGACTACCCTTGAAAAGAGGCCTTTCAGTGTTCGAAAGGTATTAGGTCCATGACCATGGTCCATGCGCCACAGAAATGGGCGATCATAGCGCCGAAACCTTTGCTCGAGTACTGTGACATCCTCGGGAAGTACCAGATATTGGTTGCGTAAATTCAATTATTGTTCGCATCTGCACGGATGGTTCAGTGGCCTTTCTGTCGCAGTTATGTGTTTGTATTATGTACAGTCTTTGTCAAAAGTAACCCGGCAACTATTGTTTGTTTCTAAGCGTCGTAGTGAAGCACCTATGGCAGCCCTTAATCACCGAATCTGTGCAAAGTAAGGCGAACCCTTGTCCTGACGTTTTGACACCTTTCGATCTTTAGTGTCCGTAAAGGCTCCTTTATACGGTTGAGAAGCAAAAACCTGTTGCTCGGTTATTTTTGGCAAATGGGATACCTGATATATGGGATATCACTATTTTTGCTGCTCTGTAGTGCATTCACAATCAAATATACATATTTTTATTATGTAGCTGATGTGCACGATATTGCTATTTTTCCAGCTCACTGTTTTTCATTCAATTCTTGGCTTTGGAGTGTTTATTTTGCGTACTCTGACATTCTTCTAGCATATTCTCATGTTATGTCATCTCGTAACATCATTTTCTCAGTCTGTTTTTATATTTTGTATTAGTATTTTTGGGAGGTCCGTTGTAATAAGTTTCTTTTGGATTGTGTGTTGTAGCTGCTCTTTGTTTAGTGTTACGTTGCCAGTTCGTATTTTTTTTTCATTATGTACAACGGAATAGCCGGTGCCATAGTCAGGCTTCAACAACTCTTTTTATGTCCAGGTCAATATATAAAAGTGACCCTATATTCTTACATGCCGCATCCACTTTTATTGCCCTGTCATCGAGTCAAAAATTCCTCGATACGCTAACGCCAGCTACGTGGCCAGGATATCCCCTGAACGAGACCCTTACGTACGCAAGTATACTCACAAAAAATGTGACGCAACAGGTTTTCGAGTAGCGCTCAGTATACAAACAGCGGCTATGTACCTACACTTAGTAGCAAGGGAGATATTTGATTTCCCTCTCCCGGATGTTGTATAAGACCCCGTTGCGGATTTGAACTAACGAATTATAAAGTTTGCTAAGCAGCGGCATTACTCAGCCTTGCATGTTTACTTCACTTCAGTTGGGACATCCCTTCGCCATCTCAGATGGTCGCACTGGTTTGATCTAACATGGTGGGGAGTTGTCTTTAATGAGGTTGTGGAAAGGCGTTCGACCGGTAGTCACCTTCTCTGCGGTGTTGTATTCTGTAGTATTGAGAAGGAAAATTCCACTTCTTATCGCCGATGTGCGCGCAATTTGAAACCGTACTGCTGAGAGTGTGGTGGAAGCCCTAGGTGAGTCCAGGAAGATTATTACAGTCTGAGCGATTTTTCGCCCTTATTTACTGTTTATTTCTATACCCACAGCGCCGTGTGGCAGTAGAAGGGGTGGGGGGTGTCAAGAAATTAATAACTCAATCAATAAAAACACGAAATGAGAATAAAAGAAAATAGGCAAGCAACCGAATAAGCAATCAAACAATTTTAAAGGCAAAATTTTTACAACCAGTTAAGAAACACGGGCATAATTACAATGCACATTCAGCAAAGAGGTACTGGTAGCAATATCACATGGATCACCTGAGGTACTGGTAGCAATATCATGCGGAAGTATATTTCTATCGCTAAATGTTTTCGGCAAGAAGTAAATCTTGAAGAAGTTTATCTTGCACCTTTTTTGTTTTAATTTCATACGCATGGTCAAGACGCGGCGAGGCATAGTCGAGATAACGCAGATGATGCTCGTGGTTAACACCACCTTTGTTGTAAAACACTGTGGAGAAATTTTACTGTAAGAAATTTCCTTCGCTGCTAGAATGATTCCCATCTAAGGTTATCCTTTGCAGCGGAGACGCTAACATTTCTGGAATACTCGGCGTTAACAAATCGCACAGCCGAATTCTGGATCGTTTGAACCTCGTGAATGTCTACCTGCAGATAAGGGTCCCAGATAAAACGAGCATATTCTAGTACTTGTCTAAAATTAGTCTTATACAAGAGTTTTTTAGCGTTAAGCAGTAAATTCTTCGCATTTCTGAGAAGAAAACACAGCCCTCTGGTATGCGAAACAAAACTGCGCGAAGAAGACGGGACAAAAGAAAGGCACGAATACACACACGCAAAGTGCAGACTTCCAACTGGCTTTATTTTGTAAAAGCAGGGTGCTTATAAAGGCAATCACAGCAAACTAGCAGACAAGCAGAAGCAACGTGCGAACGGCAATGACAGAGTCAAACAATACCACGTGTGATTACGACGCATGAAAAGTTCGAATGTGACCATCTAAGAAATTGATTTCTTGACATGAAAGAGATAAAGAAGGGGCGCTAACACACTTATCACCCCTTTTAGAAATGAAATAGGCCTCGATAATTTCTCTTTCGGTTTTGTTTTGGCTTTAGAAAGGAACTTTGTTTTTTCCAGGCAAGGAGAACAGGTTTTCCTGTCGCAGCTCTTACAGTGCAAGGGTAGATTGCTGCCAGTGCCACTGCTAAGGGATCGCCTGTGTTCTAAAGCGCGCTCATTAAAACAACGGCCAGTCTGGCCTATGTAGGAACGACCGCATGACAAAGGTATCTCGTAAACAACTTCGGAAACACATTTTGTAAACTTGTTCCGGTGGTTCTTCTTGCAAGTGGTGGGTTGCTTTCTTGTTCCAGCCAGTAGAGGGCACACTTTTTCAGCTTGCAGGGAGCCGAAAAAACAACGCGTATCCCATACCTTTCTGCTACCTTCTTGATGTTATGAGAAAGGCGATGAAAATACGGCATGACAAATAGTGGCTTGGGATCCGAGCATCCTTTATCTTTTTCATGTGAAGATTTTAGCCTTTGAAGCAGGCTTTCGCAGGTGCCAAGAAGTAGATGACGGGGATAGCCAGCGGAAAGAAGGCGCTCAACTTGACAGTGAAAACTGGATGACATGGTGGTGGTACAGGATTTCTGCAGGGCAGAGAGGCAGGCAGACATGATGATGCCACGTTTGACTAGCTTAGAATGAGCGCTTTTATAGGGTAGTAGACTCTTGTTCGACCTTGGGCTATACGACCAGCAAACGTGGGCATCAGTGAAGTGCAGGTTTAAGTCCTAAAACTGTATGCGGTTGTCCTTTGTCAGTTCATGAGTAAAAAGTAAGCCTTGCCCCTCAGAGGAGAAGGCGTTAAGAATGTTAGTGACAGCACTGTCAAGGTCATAGTTAGAAGAATTGTCTAGAATCACTAGAAAGTCATCGACATAACGAAACACACGTGATACAGGGTGGTTTAAAAGCTCTTTTTCTAAGCGTCTGTATAAAAAGCCATAAAAATGTCACACAGCAATGCAACCGAATACCCAATGCAAATTCCGGACTTTTGAACATAAAATCGTCCGTCGTAAAAAGTGGCTGTGGAACTCAGGTAAAACTGTAAAAGCTCTAAAACATGCTCGGTACTGATGCCAGCCATATTGCGAAAAACTAATTCACCATGCTCTTGAATGCAATCCCTCACAGCAGTGTACAACCCTTCATGCGGTACTGAATAGAAAAGATCTTGTACATCAACGGAAATAGCTGTGTAAGCGGAGGGCATTCCCTGTTCCAGAGCCAGCACAAGGTCCTTGGAGCTGCGGATGAGGAACGGATCACGACCCAAAACTTGGTCGAGGTGGCGTTTAAGGAAGGAGCTAACAGAACGTTGCCAGCTGTCTCTCTCGGACGCAATCGCACGCAGCGGGCAGTCAAGCTTGTGCGTTTTGCCAGTGAAGAAAATTTCCAGAAAATCTCTGTCTGCTTTTGACACCGAGTTTTTGACAGCGTCCAGATTCATCTTGTTCAGCAGCTTGACAGCTTGTTTCCGCTGGGTAGAAGCACGGAAATCAACAGGTTTGAAATTCTTGAGCACTGCTTCTCGGGCCTTTTCTTCAAACATGCCTTGCGGCATGACGACGAAGCCCCCCTCCTTGTCAGCTTCCACGATAGACAGTCCGTGCTCCTTAAGGTATGAGACTGTTTTCTTGATCGGGGGTTTTGTAGAAGAAAGGCGACTTACATTGCGTAGAAGGCAGTCCACGCTGTCACTTACGACGCGTTCCCTCGTCTGATCGGAGGCGCACGTTGCTTCTGCTTGTCTCCTAGTTTGCTGTGAATGCCTTTATAAGCACCCTGCTTTTACAAAATAAAGTCAGTTGGAAGTCTGCGCTTTGTGTGTGTGTATTCGTGCCTTTCTTTTGTCCCGTCTTCTTCGCGCAGTTTTGTTTCGCTCTAACCATGAACCGACTAGCCCAACATCATGTCTTACCTCTGGTATGCCTTGCTTGTAATCTATATGGTGACGCCAGGATAAATTTGCAGCACAGTAAACACAAACGCAGTTTTGTTTGAAAACTTTTACACTGTTTTGGAGTTAACGCTGTATTTTCTGCATTTCTAACACTTTCATGAAGCCAAGATTCGGATGCGGGCACCACAGAGGGACGAGTTAAGTTGAGGAGGGCAGTGAAGTCATCTATTTTGTCCTTAGTGCTCCTAAATTTCAAAATGAAGACAGAGTGAAGAGACCGATCCTCCGGCTTCTGTCAACAAGCGGGAAGTACCTGGTCAAGTGATTCATCGAATATATATACTTCACACCGTTCAGGTACACAGAATCGCATTTTAGATGCATTTCTTAACTATTTTTATAATCTTTACTATAATCCAACAATCGCTTCCTTTTCTTTCTAAAAGTCATAGAAAAATCGTCCGATATGCTTAACTTGGCCAAATGTTGTACTGTATTGACGAAATTACGGGTGAAACCACGCCTTTAGTTCACAGAGACGACAAATGGCCAACGAAATGGTTAACTGCAGGACGTTGCAGCCCTTTCCTTATTTCATGAACTAAACAGTAGACTTCAGCATTCATTAGAAAAACGAACGGACAAACAATTCTCCCCTCCCGTTCTGTTGCTCTGATACGCCCTAAATCCCCAACTTTGATGGCATGATTGCTTCTTATGAAATTTTGCCCTTTTGTAATGGAAGTGCGCGATAGTGAGCAAGAATTAAAAAAATAATGAGATAGGACAATTCATGAAAAATAGCACTGTAACTAACCTTTCTGAGGCCAACACAGCCGCGCAAAGAGAGGATGAGTCGCATCGGAGCAATTGGCAATTAGTATCACGGTGTTATGCGCACCACGCTCATGAAAAGGAGAAGTGTGGGCCGCTTAAAAGATATCTCCAATTTCGTCTCATACCTGTCAGCACCCGGCTTTATACAGTGCGGCATTTTAGCACTGCTGTGCAGAGCAAAGAGCCCGCCACAGTCGCTGCGCTGGGCGCAGCGAGCAAACTTATTCATGCGCTCACCGAAGAAACGACACAATACATCCGTAGCGGCAGCTGGGAAAGAAGGCGAAAATACAGCTCCATGAGGCACCAAGTTAGCTTGGCAGCCATCATTTTCAAAGGCTTCTGCGAAACAGTGTGCGTGAAACCAAGCACGCCTCTACTAAACTTACTATGAGAAAGACATTCTCGCTGAAGAATCATGTGATAATAAAAGAGCCGCACTTTACACGAAGAACAACAATACGTGCTATAAATCTGGATTCGTCTACCCCCACCTTTCCCATGCTACATTATAATATGGCCACATACTGGTAATGTTCAAACGACCGCTAGTTAAAAAAATTTATTTTATCGCGATTAAGGTATCATCGAAGTCTGTGTCCCGACAGTAGTGCGCTTTGCTGCGGAAAGTGTACCCTGCGCTGGAAGGACATCCTACCAGGTTACTACTCTCTTTAGGTACGTATGTGTGTGATCGGGAATTTTGATATTTTAGATGGCCGTAAAGTACGGTGGCATGACTGGCTCGTACTATGTAGCCCGTAGATTTGAAAGATGAATTGTCGGTTCTGCTTTCTTCGCAGTTTACGGAAACCCCCCCCCTCCCCCCATGCACTTAAGACTACTTACTTGCTGTGAATGCGAAAACATTCATGCGGGGTATTCTGCTGTGGCTATGGTGTATTACTCGATTGCAGTGGCCTGGGAAGCTCATCCTTTCGTTCCACGCGAAGGGAAGTTGATGAAGACGAAGATTCACAAACTCAGCGCGAAGGAGTCAGCGTTTAGCGCGTGGTGTTTAGTGGTGCAGTGGTGGCGTAGTGCGGTGATCAAGTGGCCAGAGAAGGTTATCTATCTATTATCGCCAGCCTGAGCTCTAAACCCTCTATGAAACAAAAATGTTAGTTAGTTAGTTATATTGATTTTAATGGCGCAAAAGCAACTGAGGCTATGATGCGCCAAACACAAGGTTAGAGTTTTTGTTAAAGGTGAAGCTTTCTATGCTTAGAGTTTGTTTAAAATGCTGGCTTCCTTGAGAAACCTAAAAATACATGAGATGTCAACCAGTGCTTTATCACCTAAAAGTAACATGGGGTGTAATGGGATGCTTTCCTTGTAAAATGTTGTAAAATATTTCTTTCTTAGTTCTTCTAGTTTTATACATGAAATTAAAATGTGGTTCACTGTGAGTTCAGCACCGCACATTTCACAGAGAGGTTTGTTTTGTTTGGTTAGCAGAAAGCTGTGCGTGAGGTGAGTGTGTCCAATGCGGAGCCGACATAAAATAACTTCGGTAAAACGTTCTTGATGCCTACATGATTGCCATTCCCCTAAAATTGGCTTCACAGAATGTAGTTTGTTGTTTACGTGCTCTTGCCATGCAGCCTGCCACTTATTTTGGAGTTTACTGTATATAATCTTTAAACAATCCCTGTGCGGTATGCTCACTTGTTTTATTTGACCATTCCGGGCTTGTGCAGCGCATACGTCTGCTTTCTCATTGCCCACAATTCCAACATGGCTAGGAACCCAGCAGAATTTAATGTTATGCTTTTGTTTTGTGATTTTAACTATGTTATGTACGATGTTTCCTATTATGGGTTCAGCAGCATTCCTGGAGTGCAGTGCTTTGATCATACTGAGGGAATCGGAGTAAATGATGCTATTTTTGATGTTCTCTCTTACTATTTTTTCAACAGCTACAAAGATGGTATAACACTCAGCAGTAAAACCCGATGCGCATTCCGGTAGTCGCATTATCTGTTTAGTATTTTCTTGGATTACTGCACTTCCAACGTGACTTTCTGTTTTTGAGCCATCGGTATAAAATTCAATGTAAGTGTCATACTTTTCTTGCAGTGCAAAGAATTCCTGTAATATGTACTCGTTTAGCGTTTGCTTTTTGTCTAAATGTGTCATTGTGAAGTCACATACTGAAGGCAGGCTGTACCATGGTGGCAAATATTCATTCCTTTGTGCAATATTCGGTAAGCAGTCTAGTACTGTTAGCTCTTCGCATTTGTCTTCAAAGCGCATTAGTAATGGCCTGATAGAATGTGGTTTGTTGATGAATAATCTTTTAGATGGGCACTTGGTGACAATTGGATGGCAGAGATGTTTAGGAAGAGAACGGATTTTTGAGACATATGAGCATGTAAGGGCGATTCTTCGATCCTCAAGAGCGGCCTCATTAGTTTCGACGTAAAGGCTGGGTACTGGTGATGTTTTGTATGCTCCAGATGATAGGCGCAGACCAAGATTATGAATGGAGTCTAATCTTTTTAAGTAGGATGCTCTTGCCGAACCACATACTATGCACCCGTAGTCCAGCTTGGAGCGCACCAGAGAGCGATATATTTGTAAAAGGCTTGCTCTATCGGACCCCCACCGCTTCCGTGAGAGAACTTTTAAGATATAGAGGGCTTGAGAAGCTTTCTTTTTGAGGTTGTTAATGTGTGGTAGAAATGTGAGTTTCTTGTCGAAAGTTAGGCCTAAAAATTTGTGTTCTTGTTTAATTGGTAGCCTAGTGTGATTCAGGTATAGATCGGGATCGACCTGTAGGCCTCGTCGCAATGAAAAAAGAACAGCTACTGTTTTTTGAGGAGCAAATTTAAATCCATTTCTGTCTGCCCAAGCACCTAGTTTATTTAGTGTGATTTGTATTTGTCTCTCACAGGTTGATATGCTGGAGGACGTGCATGCTATTTGTAGGTCATCTACATAAACTGAATACATTATGGACTTGGGTATTTCTTTAGCTAAGGAATTCATTTTTATTATGAAGAGTGTCGTGCTTAGAATGCACCCCTGGGGTACGCCGTTCTCCTGGGTGAAAGTCATGGAGAGAGTTGCTCCTAGGCGGACTCGGAATGTGCGGTTAGCCAGGAAGTCGTTCAAGCAGTTCAACATCCTGCCGCGGATACCTAGCTCCGCTAGGTCACGGAGGATGCCGAACTTCCACGTAGTATCGTAGGCCTTCTCCAGGTCGAAGAAGACCCCAATACAGTGCTACTTGTGGATGAACGCCTCCCGGATGGTGTTTTCTAGGCGGACAAGGTGATCTGTGGTGGAGCATGTTTTCTTAAACCCACATTGGTGTATATCTAATAGTTGCCGAGATTCAATTACGAAGGTCAGTCTAATGTTTATTACACTTTCGAAAGATTTAGCAATGCAGCTGGTGAGGGCTATTGGTCTGTAACTGCTAGGACTTGTTGGTGGTTTTCCGGGTTTGAGAAAAGGTATTATGACTGCTTTTTTCCACTCGTCAGGTATATTTCCAGTTATCCAGATTTTATTAAAGAATTTTAACCGTGCCTCTACAGCAGCCTCGGAGAGATGTGCAAGCATAGCGTAATGCACGTTGTCTAGTCCTGGTGCTGTCTTTTTTCCAGAAGTTAATACCTTATTTAATTCTTGTAGCGTGAGAGGCTGGTTGTAATCCTCATGTACACCTGCTCCAGATGGGAATTTTTGTTTTTCAGCTATTGCTTAGTGTTTCTGAAATGTGTTTGTGTAATTGGATGAGCTTGAGATCTCAGCAAAATGTTCGCCCAATATGTTGGCCTGTTCCTCTAAAGATGTTTGTGTCCCGGGTTCTGTCAAGAGAGGAAGTGTGAAAGGGGTATGGTCACCAGTAAATTTACGAACTTTTTCCCACATTTTCTTTGATGTTGTTGAGCTGTTTATTGAGGAGACATATTTCTGCTAAGAGGTTTTTTCTGCATTTCTTCGGACATACCGCGCTCTGGCTTCTGCCTTCTTAAAGTTAAGTAAGTTTTCTGCAGTGGGATATCGACGCAGAGCGCTCCAGGCTTTGTTTTGTTGTTTTTTTGCTAATGTGCATTCTTTTGTCCACCACACTTTGTGTTTCTTTTGTGCAAGTCCTGTTGTTTGTGGTATAGCGAGTGTTGCGGCCGATATTATGCATTTAGTAAACTTCTCAGTAATTTCATCTGTGCTAAGGTCGTCACAAAATTCCTTTTCCAGAGTGGCACTTTTTGTAAAAAGTGACCAGTCGGCAAGCTGAATTTTCCAGCGCTGTGGCCTTGTGGGGATGACTGGAGTGGATGATGAGAGCCTAATGACGGTAGGTAAGTGATCGCTGCCCATGGGGTCATTTAAAACATCCCACTTAAAATCGTTAAAAAGTAATGGTGATGCGAAAGCTAAGTCGAGAGAGCTCATTTTTGCTGAGCTTGGACAGTAATATGTGGCTTTTCCCGTATTTAAAAGACAGATATTATTCGAAAGTATAAAATCTTCAATTGTTTGGCCTCTAGAGTCACAGCGTTCGCTTCCCCAAAACGGAGAGTGAGCGTTAAAATCGCCAACTACCAGAAATGGCTCCGGCAGTTCATCGATCAGGCCTTCTAGATCTTGGCATGTTAATGTGATGTGTGGGGGAAGATATACAGAACATATTGTTATGGTTTTGTAGCTGATGACGCTAACCGCAACCGCCTCAAGTTTTGTTTTCAGTTTGATTTCTTGAGCCGGGACGCCGCTTTGGATGATGATTGCGACGCCTCCCGAGAGTCTATTTGCATGTTCGCGATCACGCCTAAAAGTTGTATAATGTTTTACGATATTTGAATGTTGTGGACCAAGATTGGTCTCCTGGAGACATAGAGCTAGAGGCATCACTGACCCTAGAATATGTGTTATATCACTGTAGTTCCTCAACATTCCTCTACAGTTCCATTGAACCACAAATGTCATGTTTGTTTTTTTTGGGTGGGAATGGAACGGAAGAAATTTACTGTTCTGGGCCCGTTACCGGGGTTCTATCTTTTCTTCGCTCGTGGGAGCTGGTCCGCCGCTGCAAAGTGGGCGGAGTGGTAGTTGTATCCATCACCTCACCAGAGGTGCTGGAGGACCGCGAAGCCGCGGATGTGTTGGTGTCGGGCCTCCCCCGACGGGGGGAAGTCCTGCGGGATGCTGACCCGTGGGCCGGCACTCCCTGGCTTGGAGTTGGCAGAGCAACCTTGGCTGTCTCTGCCTGGGGCGTTGATGGCACTGCCACAGGCGCGGTGGGAGTGGCCGCGGCAGATGCCGGAGTGCTGCGTGGTGCTACGCCCCCGCGCACCACATCAGCATAGTTTGGTTTGGCTGTGAAAGAGAATGTATTTGTCAGTGCAAAACGCCTTCTGGCTTCTTTGAATGAAATGTTTTCTTTGGTCTTAATGGTGATGATTTCTTTCTCTTTTTTCCAGGACGGACATGCCCTGGAGTACGCAGCGTGGTCGCCTTCGCAGTTAGCGCAGCGTAGAGCTGCGTCACATTCCTCAGAATGGTGGTCTTTTGATGCACATTTCGCGCAAGTTTTGCGGCCGCGGCAACTCTGTGAGCCGTGGCCAAACTTCTGACAGTTAAAGCATCTTCGGGGGTTAGGGATATAGTGTCTAACATTTACTTTGAGGTATCCAACGTCGATGGTTTCTGGCAATGTGCATGTGTTGAAAGTCAGGACCAGGTGTATGGTATCTATATCTTTGTTGTCCTTGCGGATTTTGATTCGGTACAAATCAATGACGTATTGATCGGAAAGGCCTTCCAGCATTTCTTTCTCTGTGAGATGTAGAAAACCATTATCTGAGATGACGCCACGGACAGTGTTGAGGGATCGGTGTGCAGTGATGGAGACAGGTGTGTCCCCAATCGACACTATGTTACAGAGTTTGGTGGTTTGGACATTTTCTCGAAGTTCCAGCAATAAATCGCCACTGGTCATTTTGGATACTTTGTTGCCGGGGCCCAAAGCTTCTGTTAAGCATTTCGATACCATGAAGGGGGATAGAATTCTGGCCTGTTTATCTTGAACTTCACTCTGGACGACATGGAATTTCGCAAATGTTGGTTTCTTTTTAGAAAAAAAGTTCTCTGCCTCGTTCCGCACTCTTTTAAGAGAGCGATCAGGTTTGGAAAGGGGGGGAGCCATAAAATTTGATGTTTTTCGGTCATGGTGCCAGCCACCCACCATGGAGTCCAACAAGGGGACGCGACAGGAACTTGAAAGAAAGTCCTGCCCACGCCAGCTGTACACCTTAACTATAACCTAATATGACTCAACTCAGGGTAGTTGGTCACACACGGTTAACCCTCGCCGCCAAGAAAAAGAGGAAAAAACGAAGAAGAGAGGAGGATACAGGAAAGTTGTATGAAAGGAAATAGGAAAGTGAAAGATAGAGGGGAGGACAGGAAAAGGCGACTGCCGATTTCCTCCGGTTGGGTCAGGCCGGAGGTGCCGTCTACAGGAAGCTGGGGCCAAAGTGGTGTGTTGCCTCCGCCGAGGGGCCTTAAGGGTCCAAACGCTCGGCATCGGCTCAACCACCAGGATCCCCTTTTCCCCGGACACGGCGATGCCACGCACTGCTAAGCGCGGATGCTCGGGTCCGTGGTGACGCATTGTTCACCATCATCCCCCTGCGGGGATGTCCCTGCGGATGCTCGGGTTAACCCTGTGGTGTCGCCACTCACCAACGTCTGCATGCTGCAGACGCCTCCCTGCGGGGAAAACAAAAATGTGATTGAAAATTTTTGAGTCTTCTTTCTTTTCTGATGATGTAAGAACTGCCGATGACGTCATGAAGCTATGTAGATTTTGAGTGCGTTTCTCGTGAACGGAACATCGATTTTTTTTTACTGATGAGCCGTATATTGTTTTCGCATTAATGAAGAAAGCTGCGGAAGTGACGTAATCATAGAATGCAGCAGCGAGAGAAATTGATCTGTTCGCACTGCCCCGGGTTCAAATGCCGCTCGCGGGCTATTCTACTTCTGTGATTCAGTCCCGACAGGGTGTCACTTCGCGGGCGAACAGCAGGTTTTTATGCGAAGCATATTACTAGAGGTACACTACAGCCCTTCGCCGTGGTTACGCGCCGTGCACACCACGTGGTACAGTGACGTCACACCACGTGACATACCACGTGACACATGACGTCACGACAGAGGAAGACGGGGGTCCACCTCGCGCCGTCACTGTGGTTGCACGCCATGCAGACCACGTGGTACAGGGACGTCACAACACGTGACATACCACGTGACACATGACGTCACGACAGAGGAAGACGGGAGTCCACCTCGCGCCGTCGCTGTGGTTGGGCGCCGTGCAGACCACGTGGTACAGTGACGTCACACCACGTGACATACCACGTGACACATGACGTCACGACAGAGGAAGACGGGGGTCCACCTCGCGCCGTCGCTGTGGTTGCACGCCGTGCAGACCACGTGGTACAGTGACGTCACACCACGTGACATACCACGTGACATATGACGTCACGAAAGATCGCCGTCACGCGCTGGGAGAGGGAGAACGATGCCACCGCACAGAAGCCGGAATGTCCTCGAGCGGCATTCCCGCGCATTTCGAACGCGCGTTCACACTCGGTGTAGGTGAAACGCTCGCTCCACCGGGCAGGCAGACGCGGCTTCCGTGGCAATCCAGGCGCTCACCCAACGCGCGTCTCGGGGTTAGTCGGCGTTCCGCTGTAGCCATGCCGTTGTCTTCCCCCACGACAAAGGCTTCTAGTGGTTGTATTAAAATGACCAAGTATTCAACCAAGGAAGCCATGTATTACCAAGCCTAGCCACCAATATGCTTCGCATCTGACTAGGCTTAACCTTAGCTCAGCCTCAGCCATTTTTTCCTCCAACAAGGCTTTTATGGTATCGCATATTAAGATTTAAAATGTTCACGTTCGCACTGGAGTTTAAGCTCCGTTGTATATTTCTACTAATTAGCCCCAGAAATCAACGTTTTAAGAGATAAAATGCTAAAATCAGAGATATCTGATTTTAGCATATATTTCATAAAATATTTCATGAGTGCGTGGTGGCTTTTGAACCGAATGTGAAATGGAGCGTTTGTGTATGCCATGTATTTCTACTTACTTAGGTTGCATTGAAGACGATAAATGTTGTCAGACAAGTACCACTGAAAGTAGCCATTCTACAGAAATCAAATCTCTGACCACGTGCTCGTTGTGGAACATGTAGTGTGCTTTTGTTTCCAATTGTGGGTATGAATTTTACCGGTGTGGCTGCCACTGAGACTTATGATTGTTGTTAGCCATGAATGAGCTACATTGTTAGGGATTTATTCGCACTGCATTAAGTCACACGGGGTGGGGACCAAAATATATAACAGTGGATCTATTTGTTCGAAATTGTTCGTCTGTTCTTTTAAAGAATTTCTGGTCGGATCAGCAGGTTACTGGCAAATTTACAAGTTAGATTTGTTGTGTAATGGATCTTGGCGTTTATCGTTGTACCGGCAGTAATTCATTACGGCTAAGGTTTTAAACCCTCAGGGCAGCGGGTGGCAGAGGGTGGGTAATGAGGCTGTGAAACTGGAGCTCATACTACCATAGTCGTCTTTAAAGTGCTGATTTTTTAAAAAAGATACTTATGAAGCATTGTCCTTTGAACTAGGGATCCCAGTTTTGCAGTGACGCGGATGCTAGATTGCGAAACTTGCATATTTTGACTATCGTTCTTTTTTTTACATATTGTCACGACCTGAGGAGCCGTGCAGATAAGCGCCGGGAAGAACCCAAGAATGAGAGCCTTCTTTTAATTAGAGAACCAGGTACCTGGTCACAGAACAGTGAAAGCGCGACTCGAGAGTCAACCGCCTCTTCGTCATCGTTTTCGACTCAACGCGGAGGCCGCGCGGAACGTTAGGCGACTGGCAATCCGATTTTAAGAATTAACTTCATATAGCCGTTTTTAGGCTTAGAACAATTTAAGATATGTTTCAGATACCCATGAACAAACAGGTGCCCACTTCTTATTACCAGCTCGACGGCGTTCTCCTCCTATAAAGACAACGCAGCGAGCTATGGAAAGAAAAATATTAGGTGTAGCGTTACAAGATCGGAAGCCGGCGGAGTGAGTGAGGGGACAAACGCGGGCTAATGGTATCCTAGTCGAAATCACGAGGAAGAAGTGGGCTTGGGCTGGGCATGTAATGCGAACGCAAGATGACTGTCATTAAGGGTAACAGAGGGGGTTCAAAGAGAAGACAAATTTAGCAGGCGGCGGCAGAAATTTAGGTGGGCGGATGAGATTAAGTTTGCAGGGATACGATGGCCGCAAATGGCAAGGGGCAGGGTTATTAGGAAAGACACGGGAGAAGCCTTTGCCCGGAAGTTGGCGTAGTCAGGCTGATGATGACAATCATGATGATGATCTGCTGTGGAAAATATACACGACAGGATATCTCGAGCACCTCGAAACTGGTAGCGAGGTTTCTACTCTTGTTCCATTGCATTACGTATTTTAAAGAGCAAATGAAGTTTGAACGTATAAATGATTCGTCAGCCATCATAACTATCGTGAAACATAAATATGACGGTGGCATACAAGCTTTACTACCTCCTAAGTATAGATGCCAATATTTCTCTCTTTAATCACGTGACTTACATTTCAGTTGCAAGAGGAGTCCGGAAGAGTTTATATTTTATCCCTGTAGTAATACATACCATTTTCGAAGGTCAATGTCATCAACGCATTGCATACTTGTGTCTCTTCCGCAAATGTCGCTAAGGACATGAGACACAGGATAGTTATCACCGCAGCTTCATGAAGAGGTTTTCGGAATACCATCTGCGAGAGGATTTAGAGAACTGCTTTTATTATATGCACTTTTCCTAATATAATCGTTATTGGCATACCCTATCGAATGCAGGTGGAGATGACTGAACATATATTTATTGCGTGTAGTGATGTCAAGCAGCATTACTTTAGGCTTTACGCAGTCGCCGCTTTATGAGGTATAGAATACCGGCTACTGTACCCTCTAGTAGCTTTTCTGTCCTCCCAAATTGCTTAAAGTGAAACGCTTCCTCTGGTCTAGAGGAGAACTTACCGTGTACACTATGCACGTCCTGTAGCAGACTGATGACGCTTAATTTATTCGCTTGTTTAATGAAATGAAGCTTTACGTTACCGGAAACTCGCATGTCACGCGAAATAGCTCCATTGTTTACACCGGCCAACGTAAATTACTTTATCTGTTGCGCTGGGCGGCGAGACATGTGTCTGAATACTTCATATTTCCGCGTAGCTACGGCTTGAATGTTCGATACGAGTGCAACTGAGCTACAGAATTACGCACTCTGGCGACAGTTATCTCTGTTCACGAAGGGTTAGTGTTAAACTTACCGAGCGCTATAAAGTTACTTTCAAGCGAAGATTTTCTACTGTGCCCACCTGTTGCCTTTACGGCTTCGTCTTGAACAGAGGAGGGTCAACTCTAGCGCGGCAGGGATCTATGAACTAACGGCAAATAGAACCACTGGATTTCGTAAATATAACGTGGAGATACAAAGAAGGGTATACGTGTTCTAAAAGAACGGCGGTCGTTCCAGCGGTTGTTAATAGGTACCCTACCCGGCTCGCAGCACAGAGGGCAGCCGTTCGATTCCCCGCTCAGCTGCCACTTTTTCTTCCTCAAGTTTAGAAATAGACGGGTAGAATGAGTATATCCACTTGTGCAGAGGGCGCGCCCTTGGAAAGAGGAGAGCGATTAAGAAAAAATGAGTGGAATATTGGACAAGCGCATACTTCATCGAAAGGCGTTCTAACGGATGCTTCGTTTGTAAGAGTGACTGGGCACAAAATGCTAGAGACCAGTGTCTCATTGCATCATCTACATGCTTTTTCTACCACAGGAGCCGTCCTTCAGAGTAGAGCACATAAGTTATTTATGTTTCCGGAAATTTGCAGATATTCATGTTCTTCAAAATATACTAACACCTAATTAGGTACGTGCACCGAGGCCACAATGTTCTGCACAATATTTTCAATGGACGACCTGAGTGAAGTACATCACCAGTTAGCCTTTAAACTGTGAACACACGGTGAATCTTCGGCTAGAGCTTCATAACCGGAAAGAATGTGTCGTGATCCATAAAAAAGTTTATATTAAGCAATTGAATGTATGTTTAACCAAAGAATACACTTAAAATCGATATTGTTGGTTAATTTAAAAGTAATGTTTAGAAAAGTATAAGGTAAACGCTGCCATCAGTTCTCCAGCATTTTGAGCCCTTCCAGGCAATGCGTTATGGTACGCTGATGATAAAAATGCTAAACGCTATCTGTTTATTCAGAAGGCGCTGTTTTTAAAAACGACACGAAGAGTTTAAGATCGACAGCAAATCACAGAAGCCGCACACATTTTCACTCTAGCAGCGAAGCAGGGTCTACAAAACCCCAATACTATGCCCAGGTGATGCTTCTCATTATCACCCCTAGCTTCTTCACCTATGGCAATTCATACACTGTTTCCTACGTAGTTGTCCTACTTTTGTGTGAAACTACATAGGGGAGACCGTGGCCGCTGGTCCTGACTAGAAAAGTGACTTGCTTTGCTTTGCACGATGCTTTGGTACGATGGCTCATGCGCAAGCGGAACTCGCGGTCGTATTAACTTGGAAATGAAAAATATAGCTGATACGTTTGGGCTGCTACAACACGTAGATAGGCCAACTGGCGATAAAGATACTTTAGATTGATTGTTTTGCATTTCACCTAATCTTGTGACTTCTGTGAACGTGATTCCGGGTATAAGTGACCACCTTGCTGTCGTGGCGGATGTAAACTCAGAAGTGTACCGCTGGAACACATGTGCTGAAAGGACAGTATGTTTTTTTGAAAAAGGTGACTATCCCAGTATGTCTGAAAAGCTTCTTGATCGCTTCCCTGTACTTGACTGCTAGGCGGAAGAATGTGATGTGCATGAGTTGTAGTTAATGTTTAAAAATATATTTCATTACTCGAGCTCACAGATATGTTTGTACCAAGCACCAAACCATCAAGGCTTAAGAAGAGAAAGAAACAATGGGTGATAGGACAAATCAAGTTGCTTATTAGGAAGAGAAAGCGCGGACTTTGCATATTAAAAAAAAATAAATCGGTTCTTCACTCAAGAAAGCTTTCTGAACTAACGAGTGAATACAAAATGAGTATAAAACAGGCAAAGTATGATAACTTTTCCAGACTGCGAGAAAATATGAAAGAAAAGCCCAAATTATCTTGGAAGTATATTAGGGGATGCGGGTCTGAATCACTAGGAATCAGTGAATTAGTTCATAATGGTCATGCCCTCTCTGACGATGAAGGGAAGGCAACGTGTCTTAATGACTACTTTCAATTCGACACACGACTTAAACATTGTACCGCCTGTGAGCAATGTCCCTCCAATGCAGTCAGTAGAAATTAGTGTAGGTGGTATTCAGGGGCTGTTAGAAAATGTTGACGAAGGTAAAGCTATTGGGCCTGCCGGTATTTCACCACTTATGTTTAAAAGGTGCTCGGCATCGATTTCACGTTATCTCTATTTGATTTACAACAAATCGTTGGCAAGAGGCAATTTATCGGATGACTGGAAAATTGCTCACGTAGTTCCTGTCCACAAGGGGGGATCCCAAAAAAGATGTCGGCAAATGTAGACCGATATCACTAACATCAATAACATGTAAGATCCTTGTACATATCCTATATACAGAGATAGTAGACACATAGCTGAAAACAAATTGTTAATTGAAGAACAGCATGGGTTTAGCAAGGGGTTGTCTTGCACGACCCAGTTGATCGAGTTTTATTACGACTTAGCATCAGGTGTTGACGTGGGGGGGGGGGGGGAGGGCATATTGACTGTGTTTTTTAGATTTTCACAAGGCTTCTGATACAGTGTCACACTCACTCCTTGTTAACTAGCTTGATTTATTAAATATTCACTCTTCTGTACCTAAATGGATTCACAATTATTTGTTTCAGCGGTGACAATGTGTTGTTTTAAATGGGAAACGTTCAGGCTCCGTAAACATTACATCGGACGTTCCGCAAGGCTCGGTCTTGGGGCCACTTATGCTCTTGGTTTATGCAAACAACATTTCTGATAGAATTTCATTTTCTGTGCGGTTATTTGCCGATGACTGCGTTGTGTACAGAAAAATTGTTAATAACTACGATATTTTATGCTTAGAGACAGACCTAACAACAATTGAATCATGGTGTTCCGAGCGTAAAATGAATTTAAATGTCAAAAACTGCATTAATGTTTGTTTTACTATAAAGAAAAAACCAACTGATTTTCGGTACATGATTAACAACGAACTAATACGTAAAGAGGCAGCAAATAAGTATTTAGGCATAACACTGGCATCTCATTGTTCCTGGAACGCGCACATTGCTGAATTGGGGAGCAGGGCAAGTAGAGCACTGAATATATTCAACGCAATTTGCGATGTTCGCATCCAAATTTAAAAAACACTGCTTATCTGAGTTGCTTCATACCTATTTTGGAGTACGGCTGTGCGGTTTGGTACCCTTCGAACAATACGTTCACTAAGCACATTGAACGAATTCAAAACCGTGCAGCCAGGTTTGTCTTAGGACGCTTCCGAAGGCAGGGTAGCGTAAGTGCTACGAAGAGTCAGCTCAACTGGAAACTATTTGCCTCTCGCGGAAGAAAACTAAGACTTAAACTCTTATACACATTATTACATAATAAAACAGGTAATAATAGAGAAACCTATCTGAAAGAGCCTCACTATGTGTCCACACGCACAGACCATAGTCTCAAAATTGGCGAGTATCACTCAAGGACTGGCACTTACGCAAACTCCTTTTTTGTTTAAACAATTGGCGAATGGAATCGACTGAGTGAAATCCAGGTGTGCTGTACTCACGAGGATGTATTTTTTTCAATGCTGTAACCCCCCTGCTGCAACGCCTATGGGCGCTGCGGGGTAACCTCTGAATGAAGAATAAAGAAATAGCCAGCAGAATAAGAACAGGGCCAAAATCATTCAGCAGGCACCCTCGTGTGATGAATGGAAAGTAACATATATCCCCCAAGAGGAAAGCATAATGCAGCTACATCTTGCTGGTACTAATCCGTGAGGCGGAAGTTTGGTGATGAACGAAGTGGGTTAAGGAAATGACACGTCTAACGTTAAAAAACAGCAAGGAAGCCGAATTAATTACAAAAGAAATGCTAGCTTATGTTATCCGAGCCCGAATTAAGAGGAAATTAGTATAGACAGTCATGTAAAAGCGAACAAAATAAAACATAAAGGTTGCATAGAAGTAATTTTCGCAAAACTTTCCATGCAGGAAAAAGCGACCACAGCTCATTCTGTTTAACCAATGGGGCAAGCTGATGGCTGTGTGAATGGACTATATTCGAAGTATTTTTTATGCGAAATTTTTTATATTAGCGCCATTTGATGTTTCCGCGAAGAATCAAAGGCTGGTTGGGTATACAAATTTTTAACTTAGTGCAAAACACGCGTAATGACAAAAGTCTAGTTAGAATATCTCAGTTCTGTTGCTAGCCTATGTTACTACATTATAAAAACCTTACAAAAATTTTATTTGTTGTTTTAGTTTAGTAAAAAAGCAACAAAATTTATTTAAAAAGCGTTTTACATCAATGCCATTCGTGTTTGAACTGCAATGTTTATTCCTACTCCGCTGTTTGCTGTAAATTATGACACAACATTTTGGAACTTATAAACGGCATATTTTGGGAAATTTGGTTAAAATTTAAAAAGTGACTTTTCTTGTTGAGACCTAATTCAAGGAACAAGCTCCTACAACCAAAACTATGTCACATGGCTAAATATGTCACACGGCTACTTCACATAGCGTCTTCACTTGCAATCTAAGAGTGTCATCTGGTGCTTATTTATTTTGAGGCGAGAAACATTTTTCAGGTCTATAATCAGCTACACTAGCAGGCATTGCCTTATGGTGCTTTTAATATAGAACACAAATTATCAAATTATTTATAAGCTGCAACGCGCAGGATGTACACAAGCTCAGTTTTCGAAGCAATGCGCCCCAACGTTTGCTGGAAACGTAGAGGTAGGCATCGACACAAAGTAACCTTAATATTTTTGGAAGTTTATGGTGTTTGTTAAGGGTAATTGACACAAAACGAAGCGGTTCCCGCTATTGGATTCACACCGGAGGCCTTGTAAGTATTATTGAGAACAATAGCATGTGCCACTACTTATTCTTTTGACAGTTTTGACTATAAACTGTGGCTCCCTGTTGTGCGAACATGAGCTGTCTCGCCCGGTATCAACATAAATATACCGCAAGCGGCGTATAGTACTGTCCACATCGGTATGTGACCTTGGGATTGTCAGGTAGGCAACACAGAACTCATCGTTTTTGCATGGTGTCTTAGCTAACTTGAACCAAGGTTAAAAAAAAAAACTAAGCGTTCTTATGAACTTAAACTGCGTGGATATTGCTAGGCTTTATCCTAAGTTACACTATAATTGTTTCGCTCTTCCTATTTCAATAATTGGTCGAGATAAACACATTGACTTCTTAAATATAGCTTGAACGTTCGGGCGTCAATAAGAAAGTTGTGGAGCTCCGCAAATATTGTCCAACCCAGGCACTTCCATGGAGATAGATTTAGGGTGGCCGTTTTTATTCGGGAAAAAACGAAAGCCTGTGGACTTTAAAGAGTACCACGTGAAAACGCGCTCCGTGCGCCCGAATGTGCCGCGATTACAGCGCTCTCATACCTGCTCTGTAAAACCCATCACTCGCCTCGCGCCTTTCGTGATGCCCTCGACAGAGCTTCACGTATTGCTTGGTTCCAAGATAAGCGCCAATGGTTAAGGGTGGCAGTTGAAAGAAAGCACGGCTCCCGTTTCTGCGGCGATAATTGCGGTGTCACGTTAGCACAATGCATGGGGAGGAACGATGACATCTCATAAGTTTGAATTCGTGATCAACATCGCAAGAAGCAAAGACGCATATAACAAGCCTGATGGCGTCGTGTGAATTACTCAGAAGAACAGGAGCCGCGCTTTCTTTCGATTGCCGCCCGAGCCCACTGGAGCTTATCTTGGAACCAAGCGCAACGCGAAGCCCTGTCTCGGGTGCGCACGAAAGGCGCGAACCGAGTGATGTTTTTTACAAAGCACAGATGAGAGCGCTGTAATCGATGCGCATCAGGGGGCACGGAGCGTGCTTTCACATGGTATTTTTAAACTCCACGGGATTCCGTTTTTCCCAAATAAAAACGGCCACGCTAAGTCTATCTCGTTGAAAGTTCCTGGGTTGGACAATATTTGTGGAGCTCCACAACTTTCCAATTGACTCCGGAACGTTTTAATACATATTTAAAAGCTAGCTTTTTACCTTGACTAATTATTCAAATAGGAGAACCGAAAAAATAGTACTGAAACTTCATACAAACCCTAACAACATCCACGCTATTGAAGTTCTGAAGAACGCTTATTATTTTTTTATAAATCTTGTTTCAAGTTAGCTGGGACACCCTGTATATGTGGTCAGTGGGCAACTTTGGTTAATTCTTATCTGCTGATTCACACCTGAACAAAGCCCGAGCTTGAACGGGCGCACGGACAATTACAGCAGGTTACAGCCTGCGAACTAGATGTTTCTTGACATTTGTCGCCACTGCCTTCCCTTTTCTTCCCTAATCTTCGTCAGATATCCGTTTCTTTATAATATTTCCATGAATGTTTGAGCATGTTGTGAAGACAATAGGTAGTGTTAAAGCTTATCTGCTATTAAATCAATAAATGATGAAATAACAGGGCAAGGAACGGGACGAAAACACGAAGGAAGAAGACACAGACACGGGCGCTGACTAACAACTGAAATTTTATTTCGAAGCAGGACACATATATAAAGTACAAAGAGGGGGGTGTGTCCAAGGCGATCCTGCACAATCACCGAAACAGTGTAGTCACGTCCAAGGGTAAAAACGATAAAAAGGTGAAAAAGCCGAAAGAAAGACAAAAAGCGATAAAACCACGGTGTAAGAGGCCGGGACGGAAGTAAAAGCGATGAAAACGATGAAAACGGATATGCACATAGCCAAAAGGCAAAAAAACAGCGTTAAACTAACGGTGAAAAACGGGACTAAAATCGCGGTACAAGGCGATTAACAAAAAAGACAGAGAGGGGCATTTAAGAACAGGATTAAGCATTTACCCTGCCCCTAAGAAAGTCCAATTCTTTATGCGACAGGCACAGGGAGGGTGCAATCACACATTGTTCTTTTGCGTTGTGGATTTCGAATGCTTCTACGATTTCCCTGGATATCCTATCCCGTCCTCTGGCAAGAATTGTGCAGCGATTGAAATCTGGGTAACAGGTTTCGTCCGGATCATTACGTTTGCACTTTTTGCAGTGCTTGGCAAGGTGCCCAGAAATTGCAATATTGTCTACATTATTCCTGTGCTCTTGAAGCCTAATGTTGAGGCACCTGCCTGTTTGGCCAATGTATCTCTTCCCACAGGATACGGGCAGAGAGTAGACGACGCCGGTTTTGCAGGGGACGAGTTGTTCCGAATGAGTCTGCCCACACCCACGGGCGATCAGAGGTTTGTTCACCTTCGGGCATAGGGCGGAAAGCTTGTTTGGCGCTGAAAAGACAACGTCAACCCCTGAACGTTTCGCGACCTTTTTGAGGCGGTGGCTGACCTCATGAATGTAGGGCATTACGACCACTCTTCTATTCTCCCTGTTGGACGCCTCCTGCGCGTCCTGCGCGTCCTGCGCGTCCTGCGCGTCGCCAAGAAACAAGGACGACATGACGCGCAGGAGGCGTCCAACAGGGAGAATAGATGAGTGGTCGTAATGCCCTACATTCATGAGGTCAGCCACCGCCTCAAAAAGGTCGCGAAACGTTCAGTGGTTGACGTTGTCTTTTCAGCGCCAAACAAGCTTTCCGCCCTATGCCCGAAGGTGAACAAACCTCTGATCGCCCGTGGGTGTGGGCAGACTCATTCGGAACAACTCGTCCCCTGCAAAACCGGCGTCGTCTACTCTCTGCCCGTATCCTGTGGGAAGAGATACATTGGCCAAACAGGCAGGTGCCTCAACATTAGGCTTCAAGAGCACAGGAATAATGTAGACAATATTGCAATTTCTGGGCACCTTGCCAAGCACTGCAAAAAGTGCAAACGTAATGATCCGGACGAAACGTGTTACCCAGATTTCAATCGCTGCACAATTCTTGCCAGAGGACGGGATAGGATATCCAGGGAAATCGTAGAAGCATTCGAAATCCACGACTCAAAAGAACAATGTGTGAGTGCACCCTCCCTGTGCCTGTCGCAAAAAGAATTGGACTTTCTTAGGGGCAGGGTAAATGCTTAATCCTGTTCTTAAATGCCCCTCTCTGTCTTTTTTGTTAATCACCTTGTGCCGCGATTTTAGTCCCGTTTTTCACCGTTAGTTTAACGCTGTTTTTTTGTCTTTTGGCTATGTGCATATCCGTTTTCATCGTTTTCATCGCTTTTACTTCCGTCCCGGCCTCTTACACCGTGGTTTTATCGCTTTTTGTCTTTCTTTCGGCTTTTCACCTTTTTATCGTTTTTACCCTTGGACGTGACTACACTGTTTCGGTGATTGTGCAGGATCGCCTTGGACACACCCCCCTCTTTGTACTTTATATATGTGTCCTGCTTCGAAATAAAATTTCAGTTGTTAGTCAGCGCCAGTGTCTGTGTCTTCTTCCTTCGTGTTTTCGTCCCGTTCCTTGCGCTGTTATTTCATCATGGATTACCAACTAGCCCGGCATCTTGCACTTCTAAATCAATAAACCCTGGTGTTGCTCCGACTGCGATAGAAGTGGTCAATCTCGAAGCCAGTTTTGTGAACTTGTCTCCTAATTTCGAACCTGTAGTCAAAATTCCTGATTTTTTTTTCTCCGAGAAAACCAGACCCTCCGGTGATGTAATCTGGTTAACAAATGACCTGTGAAGGCTTTGTGCGTTTGCCACAACTTTGAGTGTGCCTCCGAGGCCGTCCGGCATGAGTTTTGAGGTCTGCAGTGACAGAGAAATTTTATTCTGCAAAAAAATTAAGTCTGCTTCGTGGTATCAAGAAATTATGTTACTTTTGTTCTTATATTGGGATAAATCCGCGTCAGGTATATAAAAAATTTCTTCTCCTCGGGGAGATCTTTCAATGCGTCGAGCTCTGCTCCCTGCACGTGCTTATGCTCAGGGTAGAACATGGTGTAAAGCCGCCCAATGGGTCCCTTGCCTGCAACTTTCTCTGTCTGTGAAAAGATGACTTGCACAATGTGTTCTAAACTGACATACACGGGAAAGATTTGGGATGAGCGTGATAAAGTAATTCTGACGCTTACCACTGACGCATCACCTCTTCAGCGTAGTTCGCATTGAAATTCCTGGTCAACAGTAATTACAAAACAAAGAATCAGCTTCATGCAGTACATCTCTGGTCTGATAAACCTCTGACTCAGACGACGGCCTCAAAGACGTTACTGTATGTTTTCATCAAACAAAAGTTTTATCGTTAAAGTGTAGTTGTGGGGCAACAACATAAAGCCGCGAAAATGAGTAGTTGAATGCTATTTGCGGTATCAAGAACAACAACCGTCCGCGTATTACAGGTCCAGAGTGCATATGCGCGTGATAAAATTGTCAGCGGAACATGTGCAATTCACGGCGGTAGTTCACGCTCTGGAAGGTTATGGAGATCAAAATATTTTCTCCTCTGGAGCAAAATTTGCTGTAGTTGAAATTTCTCGATTATAATGCTAATATTCTGGTGTATAAATTGAACCATGTCCGGTATTTTTATCTGGCTTGCGTTATACCTTAATTTATATGAGAACCACTCGAAACACTGACAATTTGCGAATTCAAGAAGTAATTTGTTAAAATTACCCCGTAATTTCTTTTATGATATGATCATATACTACAGTAACTAGTGAATACGGATAAAATTCCTTGGGACGGAAATATTAACGACATTGTTCAAAAACGACATTTTTAGAATGAAATTTTTCATGCATTTTTTACTGAATTAAAAAAAGCCCGAAAATTCTTGAATGGCATCGTTAATATTTAAGATCCAGAACGCAAATGAAATTGCCTAATAAACATCAGGCATTGCATAAAGTTTCACTCTTGTTTTTAATATTTTTAACTGCAAGCAACTAGTGCATATTGCAGAAAATTCTAAGAGCGCTCACGGCAGGAAAAAATGTTTTGATAGAGAAAAATACTCCAATAAAACTTCATTCACGCGGCCGCGAATCAGCCCAGTCTTGTTCGAAAAAATCTGCTGTGGTCGCTTTTAAGCTCTGGGACGTTTGACATGGAATAAACGTTAAGGACGCATTGGCTTTATTATGTCCGCTTAAATGACCTGACCATGCCCATTTATTCTTGATTTCGACAACGAAATCACAAAGACAAGTGTGCAACTGTTTGCTTTTATTTCGTGTTCGCCAATGAACCCCTTATATGGTTCTTCTGTCCTGCAGATCTCTGTAGTCGCTGTTCTAATAATTAGTGTCTGAAATTTGTTTGAGCAGCGCTTTGAGGACAACCTAACTTGATAATGTTATTGCGTTATAAATGCCTAACATCAGTCCAGGGATTGCACAGGTCTTAGTTGCCTCTTAGACATCAAAGTTTGGGCCACCACCTTGGCCACTTGCTCCGCAGACGCTGGAGATAGTCGGCCAGATATAAGTCGAGCATTATAAATTAGAGGAAGCGGTAGCGAAGTAATACAGCATGGTGACATAACCCTGTTCTGTGGAGTGATCCTCTAATCGGATAGATGAAGCCGCACGGCAGGCGTGGTTACCAAATTCCAGAAACATGCGTATATTTTTAGCGCGATTTAAATAAAAGTTATTGCGCTGAAAACCAAAGTAACGTCCTACATTCTCCAAACGAAACATAAGGTTACAATCGGCAGCGAGATACTGGATGTGGTAACGGAATACATCTACGTAGGGCAGACAGTTACCGCTGATCCGGATCACAAGAGTGATGCATTTAGAATATGAATCGAGTTGATCGCATTTGGCAGGTTCTCTAAGGTCACGAAAGATATTTGCCTGTACCTTACCGGTACCCAGTTGCTGGTCAGGAACAAGGAGACTAACGAAATTACTTCAATTTAAGCGAAGGACTAACGTTTTTTTCTTTACCTCCTGTTGTCGTCTTTTTGATGAAGTTTGTAACGTTTATTGAAAATAAACGAACTAGCCCGGATTCAACGTTCAGCTAAAAACAGCAAGAGGGCAGAGAGGGTAAGGGAGCAAACGGGGGTTAATGACATCCTTGTTGAAATCGAGAGAAAGAAATTCTACATTTGAGATTGGTTGCTCTTTTCGAGAAAAGGAATTAACACTTTCAGATGTGCGAGATCGGGCACCTTAGCGCTCAGGACCAGTGCCTGCACAGCGTAGATTTAATTCAGTGGTGTATACCAAGTGAGCCTTCTCCGCAACCACAATCTTTGGCAGCGTACATCTTGGCTGTGGCGTGCCTCACTACTCTTGAGACTCAGACAATAGAGATTAAATTATTTCCTTAATTATGAAGTGCCTCATTCTGGTAAGACACCGCCAGTATCACTTGCCAGTGACAGCTAATCGAAGGAACCAAACATCCTCTTCCGTCGTCCTGCTCTGCCAGAGAGCGCAGGTTGTCAAGAAAGGCGCCATTCTTACAGGCATTTGATATATTTCCTCTTGGTTCAGGATAGCTTGCCAGACAAAGGCACGCTAGTAAACGATATGCTGATTTTTTTCATTGAGTCGAAGTAAATAAGGAAAAAACATAGACTGAGAGACAATGACAAATTTGAACAGCCAGTGGGTTCATGACTCCCAGAACACACTGTCCTTATGTCAAGCGCGTGGTCTGGACATGACGTTCAATCACGGAACGAAGGTAGGTGGCTGGACCGATTATAAGAAAGAAGAAAAGGCTATGGGTCGAGGCGCCGTCGCTGAAAGCAGGGGCAGACAAATTCGCTGACTGGGTTTGCTTGCAACGGTACCCTTCGGCGCTTATTTGTTAGTCCAATAATTTACATGCTTTTTACAATGTTGGAAACCGAGTTTCCTGTAGCTTTTTTCACTAACAGAAGGAAAGTTTATTTCTTCTAGTTTGTATTTAATTCGAGGAAGCTAGTTTCGGATTGTTGCGGAGCAGGGCTGAAGACACAACTGAAATATCCTAAAAATCACTTCATTTCAAAATATTCGCGCTCATTATATTGATGTGAAAATCCTCTGCAGAATTCCATTGCTCGACTGTTCCCGTCTGTGTTCATTCTCTCAGATATATCGTACATAACACATGCTGACACGAGCATAAAGATAATAGACTACTGTTTCCTACCTTCCACAGAATTTTTCTTTCGGTATGCCCGTACACCATCCTTGCTAATTAATGTTCGGTACAAAGAATTTCTTACTCCCATTTCATCAGAGCCCCACTTTTGATTGTTCCCCATGACACCGATAAATCTAATATTGTTTTTGAAGCGATGTTTGACATTGTAAGTGGCATACTGGCTAGAAATATTAAGCTCCGGTTTTAAAAAAAATATTTTAATGATCCGCGTGGTGTTCACAGCGCGTCTATCTCCTATCTCTATCTCTAGAGACAGGCCTGAAAAACAATAGCCCTATACAAACCTGCTGTGAGAGTTGTAAGGTTTGATGGTAAGCGTACAGCAGTATGTGCAGCAAAGTCAGCCAACAGGTAGGCGACGCTTATTCAACTCAAGTTTGATTAGTCTAGATGTCCGTGCTAGCAGTGATCTGACACGGTTATCATAACAACGGAATACTTCCACCCAGAAATACCAGCAAGACCAGTTTTATTGTTATAAAAGGATTTTGTTGCTCAAAATAAAAAATAACCTTTAGTATTGCAGTGCTTAGACCATCTGGACAACAGGGAAATAATTGAAATTTTTATTTTGCCCCAGCATGCCTCGTTTATGTTTTTGATAGGCACCAAAGCATTTTACGCAAGTTTAAGGAGGTCACCAAACGATGAAAATTGAGCTGTATCACTATAGCTGTTAAGCGGAGCACCTTAAATGTGGGAACAGATGCTTTGCCGGCCTTAAAGCAATGAAAAGAGGAAAGTATGTTTAATGTTACCTACCATGGTTCAGCAAGACGCAAAAGGAACGTGTCCAGTCGCTGCCACTGCTTCTGAAAATGTGAGGGAAGCACCAAGCCTGCACTCTTTTATAGGAAGCCAAAGTGATCAATAATACAGTGAATGCAGTAATGCGCCTTCACACGTGGCTCATTAAGTCAGATGCGTATGACGCACGGAGAATGTGCAGTCGCTTTTCTTGAGCTCAAGCGTTGATTAAGCGCAGAGAGCTCGAGCAAAATATTCGACGAACTGCGTCTCGCCATTCGAAAACAAAAATGCCATCGAAACAGTTTTACGACAATACTTAAAAGCAGGTGCTTTTAATTTAAAATGAATTCCTTACTTGAAAGCAATTCCTTCACCCCGGCTGTTGCAAAATCACTGTCTCATCATTTAACTTAAAGTTCATCTCGGAATACAACAGTCACTTCAGATTAATTTTATAACTCGGACATAATTGCGACCACGTGACCACACAGTACGGAACGTTTCCCATAGCTTATGGGAAAAATCTTGAAAAACACCTCACTGCAAAAGGCCGTTGATTATGTTCCTCGTAGGATTAAGGAGCTGTGTAACAGAGAAAATAATTTCACTAATAATGCGGTCCTAATCAACATGCTTCAGTCCTGAACCGCCAATCTACACTCTAAGAACTAAAGGAGTGCGGGGAACTCCCTTCGATGGAGTATACGCTTGTCCCATATTTCACTCCTTTTTCCAGAGTCGCCGCACTCCTGCAAGGGGCACTCCCTCTGTAGGAGTAGAAACACTCTTTTATTACGAATGGCTGGGAAAAAAAAGCTGCGCCGGAGGGAGGATCCGAACCGGGAAACTCTGCATTGCGAGCCGAGTGCGCTACTTCTCGCCTATAATTGGGAAGAGTGTTAATGCTTTTCAGTAGTTTTATATGCTAACATTTTGAGTTCAGCGGCAGTTTCGTGCGTATATGTCGCGAGTTCTGTTCTCTAAATTGGTAGATCGCTGGCTGGCACAGCTCAGTAAATGATGAAACAGTAAAGGCAACATCTGAACGCCACAACGCCACGGTAAATCTTTACTCCACAGCAATTTCATGGTGCACGGTACGTTGACTCGCCCTTCGCGAACAAGTTAACTGGTGTCCTGATGCACTATTATTCGTATTAAAATGATTAAAATGATGTGTAGCTGCCCTAGAGCACTCGTCGATCATTCATACCGTAGTAGGAATGCCATATAAAGTGTTTAGACTAATGTTTCGCCGTCGACCGCGAAGGTTTACGGGATCTGACAGAAGTGTTTTCCTTTAACAGAAGCATCGCTCGTTTCTGCGAACCCTTTTCCTTGGATTGTTGTGCTGAAATAGATGTTGCAAAATTTGAATGGCGGTTCCGAAGGGCATAAAATATATTCACACAGCAATAAACTAATGTTTAGGATAAATTGCGACAGTTACCATGACAGTCTCTTCTTAAACGCATTCTACGGAAGTGCATGACTTCGCTGAATGGTATAGACTATTCAGAACCCCGCGGCGGTCGCATTTCGATGAAAGCGAAACGCCAAAGCCTCATGCACTGCGCGATGTTGGTGCACTTTGCGCTTTGGGATGTCGCGATGTCAGTGCAGTCGCTTTGGGACGTAAAATCCATTGAAATCAAATCAAATATGCTGTATGAATGCAACGCAATAATCTCCAAAGTGTACACTGCACGTATCGCTTATGTACAAGGTCTGGCTTGTGGGCGGAGCACAGCGCACTTTCTTGTTTGGTTGTTTTTGCTTATCACCAGTTTGCATGAGATGCGAGTCACAGGTCACAATATATATGGCTCCGCTGCAGTACAAAAGCTAAGAAAATAAACAACCTCCAACTCCCTCAGGCCCTAGAGGGAGTGCACTCGCAGTTTTACTGTTTACCGAAGGAGGCGTTTCAATCCTTAGGGAATTTAGGCGGAGTAAACTGCTGCTAAAGACAGTACAGAAGCCGGTATACTCTATCATAGAGAGTATCAGTTCTTAGAGTGTAAATATGGTCCGGTGTGCATACCGCCACGTTCAATTCATGAAAGCGTTTTTAATAACTACATCCATGTAATCAGTACATTCAAAACTCTGCTCACTTTCTTCAAGTTCACTACCTTGTAACATATCAACAAAGAGAAGACTTGGAACAGCGGGGACATGTTACTACGTGGAAGTTCTTATTGGAGTTACGAATTTATATGTTTAATAACCTTTCACAGTTGGAATGCTCTCTGACATTGCCACTTAAGGCTCTTTGTGTACATAACAGCAGCAAGTGAATTCGTGTTGGTAAAATGTTTACAGGAATGCCGCAAGGTTAAATAAATTTGTGACCTACTAAATAATCAACGCAACCGTAAGCTGCTCTCGCGACAGCATTTGCTGCAGTCGTAGAAAAAATTTACTGAGCAACTTTTATAGCTGTTATATGGCTCTCATCTATACTGAGGGGCCACAAATGGTTGAAAACAAAACTCCAGAGGCGTTAAAGGACTAACGAGACTTGCGCCTCGTGTAGAGCGCTCTTTATCAAATTTTGCGCGCTTAACACTATCAGATACTGAGAACGAAATCCAGGGTGCAAGCCTAAAGAGTGTTTTTTAATAATCCTGTACTGCGCTCTCCGTGACGCAGGGGCTGTAGGATGCTGTGAGTGTGTGGAATTCTGGGGGACAGCCCGTCGTATTTATTGTGCTGTTCTTGCTATCTTATGAGTACGGTAGAAACACACACAGCGACAAGCGATCACCATGTTTCTAATTTTGTTTGCAGCTGACAACTGTAGGAGCTTTTATTCCGCGAGCCGGTGTCTAGAACAGTCTCATAGAGCTCGTGCTTGACACCCATAACATGTTACTACTTTCATGGCCTTGTTCGCCGTGATAGTTTATTTTTTGCAAAGACAGCAATTGCCCTTGGACGGTGCCAGCGGCACAATAATGCAGCGAAAGGTTCTGGCTCGGCGTTCGGGCAGCGATCCACTGAAAACAAAGCACTCGGTGCAGAGCAACCAAAGCTTATACTGCTTTTTCTTGTATTTTAGATATGAAGAAAATTTTCACTAAATATCTCAACTTTTGTTTAGTCCCTTCCCACCATGGTTCTTTTGTACAGTTCAGTGCTTCCCGCTATTAAGACAAATGGCACTAAATGTTCGTAGACTTTCAGTCCTTTTTACCAGATAAAAAAGAACACTTTTATACGCTTAAATTTGACTAAGCAAAGTCTACTCATACAAAGTCAACCTCAGTGCATGTACCTGTATTTAACATTCAGTTATAAAGGTTAGCTAAACTGTGTTTAAATTAAGTCAAGCGCGGTTGGCCTGTAAGGCCGGGCCAACGTCGCACTTACCGCTTACCTGTGCCACGTTACAGATGTGGTCGGCATTCAGTCGGGGACACATGCAAAGGGACGAAGGTCCGGGAAACATCCGCCCAACGTGGTACATGGTCGAGCGTGGGCCACCAGTCGGCCGACGGCCGAGAAAGCGCAGGTTGCTAAAATATTTTCCTTAACTTTTAACGCCAAGTCGTCTCCGTTCGGAACTTTGAATATTTCTAACAAAGATGTGGTTAGTACCACTAGAGAGATAGTGCCTGCACTGCATGTAATCTTTGTTGACTTGGATCTTGCTACATTTTCTAACAAGACTATGGTAGCTGTGCAGCTCAAATAGATATCGTAAGTACTTTTTTATATGCCCATTCTACACTGGCGCCGCAATGTCTGTAAGGTTTCCTTTTTTCATTTTTAGCTACCGGTTGAATGCGAAATGTGTGAACCTTAATTACTGCCTTTTTAATTGCTGTTCTAATTGTATCGGCTAGTGTATATATAAGCGTGAGTTATGTATGCTACATCGGCTATATGTTATCCGTATGAGTAACAGTATTTTGCTTTTTTTTTCTATTTGAACAAAAATCTCAAATTTCTCACTCTCTTGATTTCCTTCGACCGCTTTTTTCCTTCATCTGTAATAAGTGCATGCTTGATTTTCTCCCCATTATGCGCGGATTATGTTGTCCTTACTGATGAGGTTTGACAGGTCATCGAATTTTGTATTTTCTATGCGGTTACATGCTTGACGGCTTTGGAGTTTTTTAAGCAAGTTTTTCTCGTCCTAAGACATCTCACTAACCGCATGAATTCCTACCGTACTACCTACTGCCGCGCAGTCCTTAATAACATTGGGGAAATTATCATTCATGTCCTGAACAATAGCGTCGCTACCCTCCTTATAGCGCAACAAGTGTTGTTCACTGAGATCCTAATTTTTCTACTTGAACTTTCAACGCAATCTCTTTCACGGGCCTCTACTGTACTTGTGTCCACTATGTCCTCCTTAAGTCTAGACAAAAACAGATCTTGCCATACTTTAATCCCTGCATCTTACTTAGTATAGCATATCCGAATTCTGCACAATGCCACGATATATGGAGGATATTTCATTTTTAGACTCTCTGTTCGGCCTATTAAACGTCGACTTCGATTTTCCTGTGTTCTAAAAGTGCTCATAATTCGTAAATTATTTCGCTCCGCGCAGTGTACTAGCACTCATTCGTGCTTTTCCTACAGGCTATGCACTGTTAGCTATTCTTGGTGTCCATATTGCTGCTTACCTACCTTGCCACTGAAGTCTCTCTCCGTATCATGTTTTCGATTTTTACTATACTCATTGTTGATTCAAAATTTTCGTATAAGCGTTCGGCTGGTCATCACGAAAGCAAGTGGGCATCCAAGCCCGAACCAGCTTCAGTTTCTACCCCTCTCAAAAAAAGTCGCGAAAGCAGCCATCCTCTCGTAATCGCAAGGCATTCTTCTCCATTTCCAGCTACAGGGCAATTTATTATCAATTACAAACCAAATTTTCGTCTGCCCGCTCAACCACGATAGCCAAGCACGCGGCGCCCTTAGTGGTGCCGCTTCATGTGCCTCTATTGTGTCGAATTCCGTATTGAGCGAAAGCAAAATATAATTCCCAGGATAGGTTAAAATAAGCTCGCCACGTTCTCCGGCGCATTCCTGCGTTGTTTTCTATCAGCATGTCATAGGGGATATACACCAGAACTATCGTCAATATTTCGTTGAATAAAAAGAGAATCACTGTCATCACTCTTCCGACGCACAGTGACGCCACTCACATAGCTCTCTGACATCGGTACATTGACGTCAGCTCCATAAATTTTAGATAAATTCACTGATGCTCGCAAACATTATACGCAAAGCAAAACAAGCGTTCCTTTTTCCCAATGCTTCCGCCGAATGTGGGCCCCTCAATAATGAAGACAATAATATGTGAAATGATAGACAGGTCATGGTACTTCTTGGAATCAGCATCTTGACGCTGCCGGCAAGAAAGAGTCAGCACATTAAAATAACAAGAATCAACAAACCATTTCAACATGTACCAAGGGAGCACCAACCTAATGACTTTCTGAAACATGTGCCGTGCAGCATTATTAGCTTACATGTCGACTTTACAGAAGACGCATGCAGACATCAAAACCCGGTATGCATTAAAAGTCAAGGGGAGGGGAGTGCTCAGTCGCCTAGTAAACATACATACTCCAAACTGGCGGCCAGCTACACTGGCAAACAATATCGTGAAAAAAGTCCTATCGCGCATGTGCGAATGCAGACTCAAAGTGTGCTCGCTGGGTGCTGAACAAAAAAATTAACTGCTGGTCCTGAACCCCAGGTTTTATCTATGCATCTTAGAGGGACCAACTGTGGCGGTCTTGGAATTGTACAACTTTGAGTCATTACAGACCATATAAGTCGAAGATTCATTCGCACATACTACAAAGACTGAGCATTGCATTTTATTTACACGTATGCTATTTACGCGGTCTTTCTTTCCTTGTTTTTTGTCCTGGTTTCGCTACAAATATGAATTATTTGTCACAAATCCAACTAGCCCAACATCTAACTCTTTTAGCGGCAGTAAGGTGGAAAATTTCTGCTAATAATATTGAGCCTATATGCTAGATTTAATTCTGAAAAATTGAAGCAGCGAATGAGCAACTGAAACTGAAATTCTCAATTTCTTATGGGGAAGTAGGAAGTCTTCAGATGGAAACATTTGAAAAATTTGCTTTTGCCTCGTTTCAAAGTTTCCCGGAGGATTTATACAAATATTACCGGCATTCTTGGATTACAAATGTGCGTCGCTCATTACCTGCCACATGAAGGCATGAGAACACTATCCGAGCCTTGCCCTCATAAGGAGACTTCTGTTATGTGCAGTTTTCTTCGCATGTGGCTCCGACATTCGTGGCTTACGTTTAGCCACCGTCGTATTTTCTGTTCTGCATCTTACGTCGGTTAAACTTGAAGCTCAATACAAACCAGACCGTGGCATTAATATTTGTGCACAACCGCGACGCAAAAACATTGGCACAGTGACGTCACCGGAGTGACGAAAATCGCACTGTGCGGCTGGCGCAGCGGCCGGCTTCGTGAACACGCCTTGGCACTTTTGTTATCGGCATGCTCGTAACTGCAGCGCCAAGCGTTCTATCTGGCGCTCCGGTGTGACGTCACAGTGCTAATCTTTTTTAGTTGTGACTGTACATTGTGGTAATACTCCTGTCAAGCTCAGAATTAAAAGATGCTTACGGGAAGTACCGCCTCTATAAGTGTCGTCAGGAACGACTACATGGCGCAAGAGTAGCGGCACCTGAAGATGAGGACACTCTAATTCGAGTGCATGTGCACAGCTGACAGCGCTAGCAACGTATGTAACTAGCCAACACCAGCCTGAAAGGCACAAAATGAAGTGTATGAAAAGAACACAAGTTTTTCTGCTTTTTGTAATACTGTGTTCAAAGAAATTTATTTTTTATAGCAAAGAATAGAACAAGACAACAAAGCAGCAAGACCAGATGCGACTTCTCTTTACGCCGCCGTGTTGTTTGTTTTCAAATTTCTTCATAGACTAGGAACTCGTCTTGGCTCCTCTTGTCTTTTCTTTGTATTTGATATATTTTTTATTTCGAACATTCTTTAGGTTCATGTTTTTGTTAAACTGTGCGAAATCATCAAATTTTTATTATTTTTCTTTGTTCCCGCTTTTAGAAACTTGCGCTCACCCTCTTTATTAATTGTTTTACTTCCTGTTAGTCCACTCCACTTTTTCTGCCGCGTAGTCTAGCATGTCTAGGAGCAGTCCCAGTATCTTCACCTGACTTTTGGGCTTGATAATGGTATCGATTACTAATTTCATACACTTATGCCTTCATTGTCTTTCCAGATGTTCTCATTCAGCGCTTCAGTGATAACATTTTATTATAAATACGTTGCACCGCTCGGGACAAGCTACTTCGACACTGTTAGCAATGCGAATCATTAATGACATATACAAATACTGAACTTTACTAGATATAAATAAGGGTTCTAATAATATATTGGTCCTGCTATCATCGATTTCAAGTTCGACATCTGACCAAAGAAGTTGTAACAGTCCATCTTAAAATGTGTTGGTAGCATAGAAAAGTTATTCGTAGCCTTTAAGCGGAGAGTCATTTCCTGAACTTTCTTCTGCGCGAGCTACCTTGATGGATTAGTATTTGACAACATGAGCACAGCTGCGCTTACTTTCCGGAATGGAATTTTTAGTAGACAATGTATAACTACTGGCCATCACTTTCATACCGGCCATCACTTTTACTTCTGATTTCCATCCCCGCAAATGAGTATTCTCTTGCACGATGAAGATACCAAAAATAGCAGAAGTGTTAATTTTATTGTGAACTCTAATTTAACGGAGTTCTTTAAAACACAGCGCTGGCAGAGAACGAACGAGAATGAAGATACAAAGAAGACACACAATGCGTTGACTACCAGTTTTTATTGGAAGAAGGCCGGTCCGCGCCTTGTATAGGGAAGAGGAAGGAGGGAGTGGTGCGCATGCGCATGAAGAAACCGTGGCACTCGCACGAAGATGGCAGGCGTTTTTCTAATCATCACACAAAGAGAGGTAGAAAAACGGTGATACTGGAGAATTGGAACAGGTGAATAAACACACACAAAAAACACAAATTAACAACGTGACGCGTATTTAAATACGTCTAAAAAGATGCCGATGAAGCCAACGAACAACACGGCTATAAAGATGACAATCAAGGAGGAAAATTATAAAAAAAATCTTAACCAACAACGCGGCGAAAGCCGTGCACAATCAACACACCAGCGAAAACCGTGACTTGGGGAAAGGCTAAAAAGTTTAAAAGTGTAAAATCTGAAGTACCATGGACTCACCTTTAAATGGCAAGGAGCAAGAAAGGTTAAAAAAGTATAAAAACACGAAAAGCCTGTGGGAGCAAAACACAATAAAACAAGGGAAAAACAATAAGAACAAGAAGATGGTGAGGTGCATGGCCACTACCAGAACACAGTTATAAAAAAAAGACAAAATAAGGCAATGGAGTCTGAGAACCAGAAGTCTAAAGGCAAAGATGGGATAAGAAATGTATCGACAAAGAATATGAGTGCGAGAACTTAAAAGGCGAGCATAAAATTGCTCTAGAAGTCGCAGGCAAGAACCAAACGAAGCGTAAAATCGATTGAGGCAGATAAGAAGCAAAGCTCTTTTTCTGATAGGGCAACTGACGGTGTGCTAACACACGCCTTTTTGCCTGTGAATAGCAGCAGCTTCGAAGATCTCTCGGGTCAGTCGGTTTTTGAGCTTTGCTAGAACTTCTGTTTCGCCGAAGGTCGGAGAGCGGCGGCAGCAAAGGCTGCAATCGCGACAATGAATAGCCAGATTGCCCGATTTTTTTTTTATTAGCGTTGTCTTGGTGCTGTAGCAGTCTTTTGTTTAGGCATCGGACTGTCTGGCCGATGTACTATCTGCCGCAAGGCAAAGAAATGAAATAAACGACTCTAGAAGAGCATGTGAAAGGCGGATCCCGATGCCAAGTAGTGCATTCTGGAATCTTTCCGGCAGAGCCATTCACCCGCCAACAAAGACTGGGGAGGCAATGGAGAGGGGGGGGGGGGGGGGGGGGGCGAGAAAATAACTTCAACACTGGCCTTTTTCTCAATAGAATGCACTACAAGGCATCGGGATCCGCCTGTCCTATGCTCTTCTAGCTTCGTTTATTGCATCCCTTTATCTTGCGGCACAAAGTACATCGGCTAGAAGACCCTGGTAAGCCACCCCACAATTCTGTCTGCGTTCGCTGCTCCGGAAAGTATGCCCTTCGAGTTGTCACACTGAGAACGTAATATGTAAATATTGCCAGATGAGCAGGCATATTGAAAAGGTTTGCATAGCGAAGCGGAACGCCCTGAATCCGCACGCCCATCAACTGGAACCTCATGACAATATTTCCGGTGCTGAGGGACTTCTGCAAACTTTAAACATCGTGTTCGTGAACATCGTACCGGCTTGTGCCATACAACTCAAACGGCATTTCCCATGTGATGGAGGTCGACACCGGCGCGGCGTTCTCGCTCATCAGCGAAGATGCGTACCACGGTTTGTGGCCGGTTGAGCCACCGCCCCTAGGGGAAGAGAACGGTACGTTGCGAACTTGGTCGGGAGAGAGGTTGCTGCTTGTGGGTGTGGTCCTGGCGAAGGCCGAAACTGCAGCGAAGACAGACAAGCTGCCATTAAGAGTTTATAGAGGAGCTCGTTCGAGCCTGCTGGGACGCGACTGGTTCTTACCGTTACGTATAGAGAGCTGTGGCTTCCCCGATGTGTATTCAACACCGTGGAAGGAAATTCTCAGCGACTACGCGACATTATCCAAGGACCCTCTGGACACTCCGGTATAACAAAATTCTCTGTTATACCCGAAAACAATGCCGGAAAACTTTGATGGATGCCGGGAATAAAGCATGCTCTATGTGTTCTGTAATGGAAGTATGTTCTACAAATGCTTTCAAAAATTACTGATACCCCCAAAAGATAGTAACTGTGTACTCCAGAACAAATTGTCATATCGCCGGCTTTAAACGATGTTCGCAACATAATGTAAAATTTAAATAATTTTTAAACACAGAAGGTGCTCATACCTAGTGAACATACGTGTCTAAACGAACAGTCACGGTCCATCTATGCATTGCTGCGTGTTTGGTGCAGTCCTATGCTGGTATTTTTTTTATTATTGCACCGTGCATGGCTGAGGTGAACTTCTTGCCCCAAAATCAACCAAATGAGCATGTACATAAGGCATAATTGTAAATATCGTATTTTAACATAGGTACTCGTAAATCTTCTATTTCAAAGTGGACATTCTGCTGTAGCGTCGCTACCAATTCATAATATAATTTATGGTTTGGTTTGGTTTGGTTTATTGGGGTTTAACGGCCCAATGCGACTCAGGCTATGAGCGACGCCGTAGTGAAGGTCTCCGGAAATGTCGACCACCTGGGGTTCTTTAACGTGTGCTGACATCGCACAGTACACGAGCCTCAAGAATTTCGCCTTCATCGAAATTCAGCCGCCGCAGCCGGCATCGAGCCTGCGTCTTTCGGGTCCGCAGCCGAGCGGCGTAACCACTGAGCCATCGCAGTGGGGATAAAATTTATGGTTTGGGCCAAAATCACGCGTAAACAATGACATTTGTGCTGCAGCGAGTCCGCTGGTGTTTGAATCCCTGTACTGGGCACCTGCTGCTTGACAACCGATTTGCGCTTTTACATTTGCCTTCGCCATGTGTTTGTGGTTTCTGACATATACAGAATTCGTGGACAAAAGTTTTGAGCATTGGAATTTTGTAAGGTACTGTCATGTAAATATTGAAGCTAATATTTCATTTCTTCCGATGTGGAGCAAATTATTATAGCCTTGCCATCGCTCACATCGAGAAGTTAGGACCGCCGTAAAAAAAAAAACGGAACGCTGCTGACGATAGTAAAAACGATAGTAAAGCCTGTCGAGAGGTGATCTACGGGTGTATTGATTTTTGTAGCAAACTCCTATAACATATAAAATATTGTGTTCATAAGCTCTTTCCCACTGAAAAATGCTTTTGTCCGGAATTTCTGGACATGATGGCTTCTAGAAGTGTTTGGGTGGACAGTGCGTGGATACAGTTGGAAGTATAATGAAGGCCATATCAGTGCCTAGGAAGCTGGAGGTTATTAGATTGGTTGTGACGGCACGTTTGCAGGTTGCAGATCCATGTCTATCGTAGCGTGTCCAGATGTTTACCCGGAGGAGGTATCTTCCAGATCCGGAGGATACGCGGAATGTGAACGTGTAAATATTTTTTTCGGGGTGGTTCATGGGGGTTTAATGTTTCAGGTAAGAAAGTAGTTTAGTGAAAGATAATAAATGGAAGGTAAAGATTTTTGCCAGCCCCGGCATCAGCTATCGCGGCGGGAAGCGCCTAAGCTAGGCAGCGCAAATAAAGGACAGCAGACAGTGAGTAGAAGTGAAGTAAAAGAGGTGAGGGAACAGTTAGAAATGGTAGGGGAATGTCTAAAAGTGACTCAGGCCATGAGGTACGCCGTAGTGAAGGGCTCCGGAAATTGATAGACAAGGTTGTCGTGGTTTTATTTGTGCGCAGTTTTTTTGGAAGTGTAATTGCCGGTTGCACCACGGTGCACTCGAAGGGATAGTGGGTGTTTGTGTTTTGTGTTGATTTTTGCGGTTGTTGTCTTTTTGTGCTTGTCTCACTGTGGCACGAGATACTTATATAGGCCTCTTCATGTGAATATTTCATGTGAATTAATAGGCAACGCGGCCTATAATACGAGGACAACAGACCGTTGGAAAGTGCCAAAATGCCGTACGAACTATGGGTTTCAGAGTCTTAGGAATAACCTGCCTCGATTACTAAATGAACATATTAAAGCGGAAACAGATATTTTAGGACTAAATTTCCGGAACCTGAAGGCGTTGTTTTATTAATTTGCATGTCCCTAATACACACCACACATTTCATAAACAAAACACCTTGTACAGATATTTAGCCACTGTTTCATTATAACTGCATGTCTTTATTTCCCGACCGTTCTATGAGCTTGTCGCCATATCTTTCATAAAAATGCCAAGTTATAATTTTATTTGTTTCTGTATATATCTGTACATTTAGTTCTGTAGATTTGTTTCTGGATTGTGTTGCTTCGTTGCTGTCAATGCCAGGGGGGACCAAGATTTTTTTTCAAGCCGTAAAGGAACGGCTTTTCTTCTTGGCCCCTTTCACAATGTGTATGTCATGTTGTGAAAAACAAATAAAATGAATGAATGAATGAATGAATGAATGAATGAATGAATGAATGAATGAATGAATGAATGAATGAATGAATGAATGAATGAATGAATGAATGAATGAATGAATGAATGAATGAATGAAAATTCAGTTGATAGTCTGCGCCCGTGTCGTTCCTTCTCGTTCTGTGTCTTAGTTTATTGCGCAGTTTTCAGTATGAATTCCTACCAACTAGCCCAGTTTACCGTTCTTATTGAAAATTGAAGCCACATGTAAAGTCAGCGTTCGTTAAAGTCACAGCCTATCATGCAGGCCAGAAGTTCGCAAGAAGCGGAGCAGTGCCTTGGGCACATCACCACCGATGATCGCCACGGCTTGTGGCCGAGAGTCTTCATTTCCCTTAGTGGGCGTAGATTTAGACGCTCAAGCGGACGGCTTAGAGATTGCCTTGTGGCGCTGCAGGCAGGGCAGTCACAAAGAATGTGGGATATAGTGTCGTCATACCCGCAGATGGCACATGTAGGGCTATCAGTCATTCCGATTAAGAAAGAGCAATGGTTAGTGAAAGGTACACCAAGCCACAGGCGACACAGTAAAGTTTCTTCACGTCGTGGTAGGCCGGAAGGAAGTTGGAGCCTGAGATCCTGCTAAGAATTTGAAACGTGAACTGGCAAATTGGCCGGAATTCCACGCGGGAATGGTGATGTCCCGCGCAAGTGGGCGAAGCCTGCCCGCTGCATCTGATCTCGAAATGGGAATCGACACAAAAACGCCGTTGTCGTGAGCAGTTCGCACGACCTCATCCGCGCGGTGATTGCCTGCTATGCCGATGTGCCCCGATAGCCATGCCTCGGTAACGTGCCCCGCTGTGCCCCGGTAACGTCATGTCCTGCATTGATGGCAGTGATACAGTTGTCGAATTTCAGCGCTCCATGGCAAAGAGCAGCTTGTGATCCTTGGAGGGCAGCTTTAGAATCGGTGAAAATAGACTAGTGCTGAGGGCGCTGCTGCTTGATGTGATCAACGGCAACACGAAGAGCGGTGAGTTCTGCACCCGTCGAAGAAGTCTCGTGAGCTATCCTAAATGATTTCTGCAGTCCTTGAAGGGATGACCACGGAGCCCGAAGAACTGTTATGGTTCACTGAGCCGTCGTTGTAGACGTGACCCGGTTCGCATGTTGTTCATGGAGATATGCAAGAGTGACTTGTTTTAGTTCTATCGGCGATAAATCGGTCTTCTTCCTGATGCCAGGTATTTTAAGGAGCACACTGGTTTTGTGCAGACTCCAATGTGGCCAGGACGGCCGAGAGGCGGGTGTAAACTGTGACGGCAGAATGGCGCGATGTGCATCAATGGTGTCAGTAAACGATGTGCGCTGCCTGGTAATAGGAAGACTGGCAAGGTGGTGAGAGCGAACCGTGATATGTGTCAAAAATGCGTCAACTGTTGCGTCAACTCAGTGCGTCAACTGTTGGGTAGGTAGGAATTGGATGATCCTGGGCGATGAGTACAGATGCGGCTGTAGAGGCACGTTTCGCAATCTTAGGCTAGTGCGGAGAGCTTGAGCTTGGACGCTTTGCAGACTTCGTGTGTTTGTTTTTCGAATGTTTCCAAGTGCAGGGAGGCTGTAGCTAAAAAATCCCATGAATAAGGCGTTGTAGAGCTGGATCATCGGCCGCAGTGACGCTCCCCGGGACTCTCTCCTGTCAGTCACTGTCAGTCTCTGTCAGTCCTGACAGAGACTGACACTCATTCTCTCACTGTCAGTCTGTCAGTCTTTTTTTCATGTATGGAATATAGGGAATCCATAATAGGTTTCGGTCGATGATTACTCCCAGAAACCGATGACTTTTTACGTAGGGTATTGCTGTTCCGTTTCTGCATCAGGTATAGTAGACCTGTCCTTGCGTGTAAAAGCAACAAGCGAGCACTTTTCGATTGAATTCTGTAGGCCTTGTAGGTGAAGGTAGGCCGCAAGAACACTTGACGAGTTTTGAAGTCTCGCTCGAACTTGTATGCGCGTAACTCCGGCTACCCAGATTCAGATGTCGTCCGCATAGATGGAGAGTTGCGCCCACTGTCGTAGTATATCATAGTATATGTCGTAGTTCTATCATTAACCGTTAGGATCATCTATCATATCAACAGCTCATCGTCCTTCTAGCCGCAACATCCACATCAAGACCGTATACCCACCCGCTGCAAGAACTACATCTCATTTCCGTTCTTTTTTTGTGATATCATCTCGGGACTGGAACGATCTGCCGCCGGAAGCCGTACTCATCGTCAACTGCATCGACTTGAAAAAAAAATATTGAGGCCATCCTTATGTAATCAGTAACCTTAATGTATCCTGTAATCTTTAGGTATCCTGTAATCTTTATATAATCTGCGTGTAATCGCCCATCCCTCGTGTAATGCCCCACAAACGGGGCCTTTGAGGTAATAAAAAAATAAAAATAAATATCGACAAGCCAGACAAGTGCAAGATTGGACAGCGTTGGGCTGAGCACTCAACCCTGTGGGACTCCACGGGAAGTGAAATGAGAAGATGTTTGGCCATCCTGAATCTGCACAAAGAGAGATCTGTTGGATAAACAAACTGCGTATCCAGCAGAATACGCGACCAGCAATCTCGGCAGCTTCCAGAGTGTCCGCAACAGCCTGGTGACTTATATTCTCGTACGCGCCCTTTATATCCAGGAACAGTGCCGCAATCAAGCGCTTCAAATCTTTTTGGCACTGGAAGGGTGACACCACGTCGACCACATTGTCAATTGAAGAGCGTCCACGTCGAAACACGGACATTATAGGCGGATATTTGCGGTAGCGCTCCAGGTACCACTCAATACGTGTAAGTATCATACTTTCCAGTACTTTGCCAACGCAACTAGCCAGCGCAATTGGACGGTATGATGTCAGTTCAAGAGGTGGCTTCCCTCGTTTCAGGAGCGGAACTAGACGACTGGACTTCCACTCGTCTGGAACTGTATCCTCATTTCATGTTTTGTTGTAATACTCCAATAGGACACGCCTATCTCGTCTTAGAGCGCAGCTTTTATCTGCGATTTGTTCTTTTAAGTAGCCCGTACTAGCGAAGTTTTACGCGAGAGGGCGTGAGGAGGAACAGTGAAGCACACTGAAAGAGGTGAGGCCCGGAGGGGAACAGATTGGCGTGAAAAGCGAAAGCTCATCGGATCCATACTCAGGAAACTGAACAAGCTGCAATAATGCTTAGGTGTATCCCTTTTAGTGACGTGTGAACCAACAGCGGTATAGGGCCAAACTAAGACAGAGACCACGACGACCGGTGTTCTATTTCGAATTTCGGTGCACAGCACACGTTGCTGGATGGTGACCTCTCTTTAGACCTCCAAAGATAAGAGAACCTGATGTAAATGGACATTATTGCAAATATGCGCTTACAGGTATGTGTAGAGAGCCATCAGCGGGAACAGCTCAAAGACGGATCTACAGAGGGGTTTTTAATCTCAGCCATGGCTGCTTTTAGAGCGCAAATGTTCGAATGCCCTTTTGTGGGTTCAGCAGCGGCCGTCGCTGATGCCTCACAACGTATCGAGGTGCCTGCAGGGGAATATATCAGAAGACAAATGATGAGCAGAGGAAGGGATTGATTAGATTGATGACTTCTTCCAAGTTGTGTTCACACTTGGTAGCAGAGCCGTTTCTGGCTGTGAAGAGGCTCCATGAAACCTGTCGTAAAAGCCAACATTCTGGACCTGGCGATGACCAATATCCCCACACTGCTACACTTTCCAATCATAGTGTCAACAAGCATAATCTTTGTCATGTTTTGTGGCTTTAGCCGTCATACACAGCACAGCCAGAGAAGTGGCGTAGATGAAGCCAGCCAAGGTCTACGATTGAAGCTATCAGGAGGGAAAGTCGACATAACGAATAGTGGAATAGTGGCGCGGCGATGGGGGAAAGAAGCGAAGAACAGTAGGAAGGAAATAGTAGGACGCTGTTGGCGACAAAGGGTTTTTTAATTAAGAGATAAAAAAAGCTATCCGGGAAAGAAAGGGGTGAGAAGGAAGTAAACAAGCGAGTCGAACGTAAACAAGGATGGGAAGAAAAGATGGGAAGCTGTTCTAAAGACATATACAGGAAGATCCGAATCTCAAGCATGGGCTGTGATATCACCCGTCACTCGCTATCGGAGCCGTGAAAGCCATGGGCCGCTTGTGCCGGCCAAATTCGTTCTGTGTATCTCGTGCTCTTCAGCGGCTGCAGCTCGGAGCTGAACGCTCCGCCTACATTTAATCTCCGGGCAGCCGCTGAAAGAAATTCACAAACCGAAAAACTTGTGCGCCTGATATCGAACAGCTGCCTTCCTTAGTGCAGTGTTATGTGTGATGCGGAGGACTATCGTCACTCTCACCATCGATAAAATACCGTCGTGATAGCCGCCGAGCGACACGCCGATCGGCGCACTAAACACCTCTAAGAACAGAGGTCGGCGTAGACCTTTCTGAAGGTGGGAGTGACGTCAGCGACAACGCGTAGAGAACGAAGGATTGGTTTCCAAAACTGTAGCCGGAAAAAATTAGTCCTAGGAGCGTCGCACTCGAACGAGAGCGTTCGCAGGCACCAATTCCGGCGCCCTGCCGCCGGTGCACTACTAGTGTTTAACTTAGCCTTCATCGATTATAGCAACTTTTTTTCCTTACGTATGAAGATTTATTATTGATTCTGCACACGTATATCGTCCATTTTTACTGCGTCCGATAGAGCCATGTGGCGGACAGGGCAGAGGCTGTCACATAAGTTAAGAAGTGCTTGGGACTGGGCTAGTTGGAATGTCTTTTCATAAATGCTGCGCCGCTTAGTTGTACACGGACAAAGAAACTGGACAAACGCTTAACCTCAGCGTTGCGCTTAACCTCAGCGTTGCGCTTAACCTCAGCGTTTGTCCCGTTTCTTTGTCCGTGTACAACTAAGCAGCGCAGCATTTATGAGAAGCTGTCACATAAATTCTGGTGTTATGGTCAGCCCACTGATAAATTTACTGCCTCGGCAGCTGAGAAAACTAAGGGCAAAAGGCAAAACCTGCAACATAGGCAATCTAAAAAAAAAAGCCTTTTTGACGACAGAGTAGTATTTCGCTGAAGAAATGACGTTCTTCAGAATGCACTTTAAACAAAGGAGAACAGCGAACATATAATGCGTATGTACACGCAGTGAATTCTCAATGCGCTTTTCTTTTTCTCGCAACCTCTAGTTCTCGCTCGTGCACAGTTTTTATTTTCTTTTTCAACGGCAGAATTTTTTCTTTTTTCAACGGCTTCAAATGCTGTTGTGACAAATGCATTTGGTTCCTGCTGTGCGATGAAGCCAAGAATCCAAACAATGTCTGGGGGTTTATTTTTTTACACACGTACTGCATCAGCAAGGCTTCGTCACGGTGTGTTGCGAAATGTCCGAGCTGTGGAATTAAGAATTCTCAGTGTGGTTCTAAACGGTAAAGTGCGGTCTGGTTGGGTCATTAAACCACTACAGCGCTGACGCAGGCAGATGAAAACAAAACTGCTGCTATGAATTATCAGCTCGTCCCGCCATGCTTCTGTCCCTTGTCTGCGCGTCAGCTGTCGTGGCGTAGCACATTTGCCAAAGTCATTGCTAGCATGCACTCTCAGTGAACTCGGCGCAGCTGAGGACTGTCTAGTGGCACTTCCAAGAAGGTCATTGAGTGTGGGCATTTCCGGTGGCATGTCCTTACTGCCCTGGTTTGCTATATTTTCTTTCAACCTTAGCTTAGAAAAAAATACTTATTTTTTTTACACCTCTGGTATGTTTTGGTTTCTAACGCCTTTGTTCTTCGGGTTTCCAGCGCTTCGTGCCCTAACTATTGGTGATAGTCTACCGCAGACCATGAGTAAAGAGTGTGGTCTCCAGAATGCTAAGGAAGAATAGTTGTTAGGATCTCCCTTGGCGGACACTTTGCAATTTAACAGTACTCAATGTGTTAACGACCCTCTGAGGTGAACAAACAGACTATTGTGTGCCAGAATTATTTTCCAAATTTTGAGAGCTTTCACAAACGCGCTTTTGTGAGTACATGATAATAAATAACGCAATCTTGGATATCTGACTCAAGGACAGACGGCGCCACTCATCATGGAGCTCAACGACAAATTCGTCGCTCATATTGGGCGCGCTGTTCCATTTAGTGGAAAGTTGAGTTCCACAGAAGCGACGCATGCTTTTTCTTGTATCTGATTTGCGTTACAACCACCGGCTCCTGTGATGCACGTGCAAAGTTTCGAAACCGGAGGTCTTACTAACCCTACATTGCTTCTTCATAAAAACGACCGGCGATAGGTCGAAGAAGAGGTATTGAGCACTTCGTAGCCTTGTCAGGATACCTAACACAAGGAAGTAAATTCTCCTAGTCAAAATTGGTCATTGTGACAGAATCGATGGACGAATTCTGTCACAAAAGCTGCCCCACAAGCCATTGTGAAATTTAGGCAGTGTAAAATTCTGTAAAGGGAATAGAGCAGCTGGTTTAGTGTGTTTGAAAGAGTTCCAGTTTAGCGTGTATCCCAGGACTCCAGAGCTTCAGCCAAAAATCCAAATATGTGCTCAGATTCTTTATTGTGCGTAGTGATGACCGTTGTGTAGCGGATAAAGGTGATCCTAACAAAAACGTTATGCCGAGCTTCCGTCTGTAAATTTGCGAATCAGCATTTTTGCTTTACTGCGCTCTTCTCTAGTCGTGCTCATGTGCTACTGTGTGCCTGGGCGCATACTTTGTACGAGGAGTGATGTTTTTATGTTTGATTAGCGATACATCACCCCCCAAAACACCGGCATTTTAATCCCGCAAGAGTGAGCCTACATCTTGCATAAACACTGACCAACGTGAACCTAAGTGCGTCCACTGTCCGCGGAATGGCATGTACGGCTTGAAGCTGAAGCCGAGATCTCTGCTTAAAAAGTAAGAAAAATCCACCTCCCATGCAGCCAAGATTCTTACCCAGCGTTATCCGGCCACGCACCCGCCTTCGGCGTTCTCCGAGGTCCTTCTTTCTGAGCATCTAATCCCAACACCCATCTACAATCTGCAGAAATATCGACCCGCCAAACAATTGTATAGCGCGTCAAAGATGCCCGTGCCGTTGGAATATTTCCGGAGTCCTGCACAGCACCTCTTTCTTGATTCCTTCTTTCGCTCCCTGCTATGTTCATACCATAACGGCACAGTTGGGACACCTTTCACAATGAGCCAGCAGCCGCTCACGCCGGTGCTTTCAAAACTTATACACGTCTTCGCCTCCGTTAATACTGGCGCGGTATGTACCCCTACGTCCGCAAATTCATCCGTTCTTGCCCGGACTGTCAACGCCGCAAGCCTAGTCAACAACATCCGACCGGCCCTATGCAGCCTCTACCTCGCCCATCCAGGCCTTTCTACCGGGTTGGCATTGACCTGTACGGACCGCTTCCCTGCACGGCTACAGGAAACCGCTGGATCATTGTCGCTGTCGATCATCTGGCACGGTACACCGAAACCGCTGCCCTTCCCTCGTCTACGGCGCGAGATGTTGTAGCCTTTCAATTGCACCGCTTTATACTTCGCCACGGAGCGCCACGTGAACTTCTGAGCGACCGTGGACGTGTGTTCCAGTCCGAAGTCGTTTCATCCCTTCTACAGCAATGCAACGTTACCCATCGCACCACGACGGCTTACCACCCGCAGGCTAACGAGCTGACTGAACGCATTAGTCGTGCGTTAGGTGACATGCTGGCAATGTACATGGCCGCGGACCATTCCAACTGGGACGCGCACTTCCCTACGTCACTTACACTTACAACACTGCCATTCTGAGTACAACTGGTTTTTCGCCATTCTTCCTGCTCCATGGGCGAGAACCTTCGTCCCCACTCGACATCATTCTTCTTTACCGGGCCGATTCCTCGGAATCCACAACTGTTTCCGCAGCCTCTCGCCACGATGAAGAGTGTCGGCAGCTCGCTCGGGCGTTCACATCCGCCGACCAGGACGCCAAAAATACCGCTTTGACAGCACGCATGGCAATGACACCTTTTCACCACACTCCCTTGTATGGCTTCGTGTTTCTGCTGCCTCACCTGGCCTCGCTTCCAAGCTGCTTCCTAAGTACCATGGGCGCTTCCGCATCCTGGAGCGTACTTCCCCGGTTACCTACTTCATCGAGCCTGTAAAGCCTTCGCCAGATCACCGACGACGTGGGTGCAAGACAGTTAATGTGTCTGGCTTTAAGCCACATTACGACCCATGCGTATTGACGTGGCCTTAAGTCGCCAGGATGGCTCTTTTTTCCCGGGGGGGGGGGGGGGGGGGGGTTGGGGGGGGGGGGGCGACTGTAAAGGAGAAGACGATCAGCGCCCGCAGTGGGAGCGCCAACGCCTAGCGCGAGACGAGGGCGCTGACTGTTCGAGCCTGGATGTGCGATTTTGCTGCTCCGATTTTTGCCTGTAAAGCCTCTTACCACAGCAAAATTTCTTTTCTAAAAGCAAAGATGTTCAGACAACAGGCCAAAACGTGAAACATTTTTAATGTACCTCAATAATACTACTTCATTTCACGTCCTGCTATGCAATAGATGATGGTGCGAAGTTTAAAGAAGAAACGTTCCCTGCGTGTGACATTAACTACGTCGGCGTAACAAAGCAAAGAAAAAATTTCCATTTTGAGAAAAAAAAATAATGAAGGTTAGCAGCTATATCTACGCTAGTTTCTATACACACAATAGAGGCAACTCCTAGAGTGCTAAAATGCTCCTTAACTATACGAACGTTCTGCTTGAACATTTACATGATCGTTTTTTGCGTGTGTAGCACCCCGTCTTTTTTTACTGTTTTTTTTTTTCTTCATTTACGGCGGTGCAAGTAACAGTTTAGCCTTTAACTTTTCTACGGCACAAGCGGGATTCATAGTTTTTTCTTTAAAAGGTGTCGGCATGTTCACGGTTATTTTTATGCACCAAAATGAGAAACGTCATTTTCAGAGGAAAAGAGTGTTGCCATACCCTAAATATCACCTGCCTGGGCGTCCATGAATTTTTAAATGTCGGAGAGCTATCGTAGGTTTGCAGATGCTATTCAAACATAATAACATTGCACAACATGTGCCATGCCACCCGTCTCTAAACTTTTTAGCGCCCAACCAGCACTAGTAATCGGTCCAATATTGCAAATGGATGGTTTCTCTGTGGCCCTTTGTAATACCAGCCTTTGTCAATGCGTTTGCAATGTTCGGCCGATTACCTCTTCTTCTTGGGCATCGTCGAACTGAATGGTGTATAATTCTGGGACCGTTCTTGATAGTACCCTGTATACCATCCTTTTAGCACATACTTCACAAGGGTCGCGGAAAATTTGCTCTATTGACTACCTTTTTTACCAGATAGCGTAGTTATATAAGACGTCTTTTATAAGACGTCATTTGAGCCACAACTGCAGAGTGAGCTGGACAGTGGAGAAATGAATAGTTTTGATGAATAGATGAAAGCATTCGTGTCACAAATTCTAAAACATTGCTCTTTCGGTCTAGAGAGCATTTGTGCTACAAAATGGCAGCGGCAGGGAAAGTAAGGGCGCGTCATTGTATAATCGCTTCTCTGTCAAGAGATTGCAATAATCTTTACTGGATCTTTCTTGGACATAACAAAAGCATCTAAAGCTGCACAAAAAAAAAAGCCTCAAACAAGCTCGCTTCACTGGACCCTCTGAAACAATGTACTGCGCCACAACCGCTACTTCCGTTTAGGGCACGGTATTTACTACACGGAAATGATGCATCCAGAAGAGAATACTACTTTACGAAACTAACACCGTGGCACCGGCCTAGCTACAACATAACACATCATATCCATATTAACACGAACGATCTAAAAAAGAGGAAATAAAGAGCATACATTTCAAAAATAGTGGCATTCCCGATTTCTAGCGTCTCTCGCTAGCTCTCTCTCGGCCAAGTGATCATTTCGGAAGAACATTCTTTATGGCACAACGAAATCACTTCTCTGCCACAGTGACAGCTCCTTCAGAGCGCCGAACAATTGAATTCTCTTGTTCCAGCCATGGCAGCGGTGCTTCACGGCATTTTTCTACTTCAGCTAGCTAATGACAGGTCTGCATAGTGACAGTGAACGGAGTGCTTAGAGCCTTAAGATGCGCGTCAGCTGCTGAAGCAGCATACACAACTGGCAGCTGTGCAAATAGGGCTACGCGCGCCAATCTGCGCACAAAAAACTTGAAGCTGTTGCATTCGAAATTGAAAAGAATAACAGATAAAATTATCTGCCCCACAATGAGCTGCGAGCTCTACTCTCTACATGGACACGAGAAAACTAACCGTACTCATCTCGTTCAGTACTACCAACCAACTAGCCCAACTTTCTACGCTTAATCAGCCATAACTTTTCCGTTGGTGCGCTTCTAATATTGACATCCGAAACGACGCTGAAAGGCAGCAGAGTGCAAAATAAAATAATAAATTTTTAAAAGAAAATAGTAAGAAATAAATAATAAAATGAAAATAAAAATAAAAGAAAAATGAATGTAGAAAAAAATAAAAAACAACACAAATAACAGTAAAGCATTGCAGAAAGGTATCTCTAAAGAAGTGCAGAAAGAATTCCAGAAAGAAATGTGTGAACAATTGCAGAATGAATTGGAGAAAGAATTTCAAAAAAGCAGCTTTCGCCCTGCATTAAGTTTTCGCACAATTTGCGATCAACCTACGTCAGTATCCTTAGGATGTTAACCACTGGTTATGCTCGATATATCCCGACACTGGGAGCGCCTACGTGTACGAGGTGTGGAACAGGCCGTTGGAGCAAAAACATTAGCAGGAGTTCGGCAAAAGTGCTTCTACTTCTCTTAGCTGCAACTGCATGTCGCATGGCTTAGAAAATAAAAAAAAAATGTTCGTGTCAGCGCTGATGTAACAAAAAAAGAGAATGACCAAGTCTGTGTAAAAAAATAACGTAATATGCCGCTAATCTTAACTACATTGCCTTAGAGTTCTGACTTCCTAATAATATAAAGTCGGGGTCAAAAGTGTCAGCTACCCTAAATGTTCCGAACCGCGCCCAGCTGCGTGCGGGTGCCACCTGACGACGGATTCGAGAAATCAGCGATGCACCGGTCTCGATTCAGAGCGTGATTTGACACGTAGCTGCCTCAAGCACTCAGGTACGATTCAGAAATTACGGGGCAGGCGGAGGGGTCACAATTTTTCAGTTCCAACTACACTGTCCTGAATCAGATCTCCGGGCCATAAACACTGTTTCTCTGCAATTACCACAGTCAGAGCTTATGAAAACGTTCCTCCATGGGCTAAACCAAAATTCCAATGAGTCCATTTGAAAAGGACTCGGAGAGTGCACGCCAAAATGCGGCTAGTGGAAATACCATCTTAGATGGAGCTGTCAAATTCAATGATGGCTGCGTGCCGAGAGTTAGCGTCCTCGGGCATTTATTTTTCTAATCGACGTACGCATTGTGGAATATCGCCCCCGTGCTAAATCTTAAAATTGTTGTCTAATGAGGATAGGCAGCTAAAAGTATACTGGGAGAGACGCGTACCAAACAAAAAGCAAGATATGGAGGCAAATTTCGACACTGAAGCCTAAAATTTATTACTGCTGTTCATATGTGACATTTGACAAATTTAGGCGGACATGCTTCTCTGCGTGATGTTTCTCGTAAAAAGTACACGAAAATAATAATATTCTCGTAATTTTGCAACAGTTGCATTTACGACAAGGTTAAACAAAATAACAAAGAACAAGGACGCCTGACAGAGACACCATTCCCGCCATGGATATGGTGCCTTTTCATACCTATACCCTATGTCTGTTTGCACATTTAAAAAGAAATTGCAGAAAGCAGTGAATCATAATGCAGGGTTATGCTTTCGCAAAAGCAAGACATGGTCAGGAGTGAAAGCACCGAAGATACCGGGTGTCTCAGCGAACACTTTCAAACATTTTCAAAAATGGGCTTTTCGGGGTAACATACGGCATTGTGGCATAATATTACCAGTGTTGGCGGACACCAGAAAACCGGTGAATAGGCGTAAGTAGAAGGCTGGTTTACTAATTCTTAATAATTAACTTTTTAAACTGTAACAGATAGGCGCCTAGTTGCAAATAAATATTTGTAGCCGGTCTTCAATAATAGCCATATCAGTTTTTAGAATTTGGAAAACGCGGTAACCATCGCTGCTGTGGCTCGGCAAAATTTGGCTGCATCGTGTGAAAAATGCATGCGCAATCGAAAGCATGCAGGCAAAGCAACCTCTCCAGCGCTCGCAACCAGTCGAAAGAGCTAAATTTTGTCGAGCGACAGCGCCAAGGATAATCGCCCTTTTAAAATTCTAAAAAATGATTTGGCTATCACTAACAACCACTAAAAAACTCTGAATGCCAACTACGCGGCTATCATTAATAGTTAAAAAGTAAATTATTAATAGTTAGTTAACCAGCTTACTACTTAATACGAATCACCGATTTTGTGGTGTCCGCCTTCAATGCTAATACTATGCCACAAAAGCAATATTTTTACACCAAAAATTCTATTTATGAAAATTTTTCAATATGTTCGCTGAAACACTCGGTATACTTTTGAGCAGCAAAAGTTACCTTGATTTGACGTAATATTCAGAAAACATCAATGTGGACACAATTTTTTCCCTTTTTCATTAAATCCAAAGAAAGAGAGCGCAAAAAAACTACCTTACACGAGAGATACAAGTTTGTAGAACAGTTGAATAAATTTAAACAAACTTTTTTTTCCCCGAAGCAGGTAAAAACATTTCTTGGTTTCATAATATCAGCTACGCTTACGACTGCGCGAGTATGCACATGTCACGCGTAGAGCGAACGAACGAGTAAATTAGTTTATTCCTTGCTCTTGTGCTCAGCGCGGTGCGGTAATCTATTCCGCAGCATTGGAAAAAAGGAACAATCGATTTCCTTTCTTTGTTTCACTTGTCCGTTTCCTTTCAGGCAATGAGGGGCCAAGGTACGAAAAGGTTCCAGTCCTTTGATGGGGTTTGCGTTACCTCTGTACGCGGCTGTACTTGCTCCCGCGACAACACCAGGGCCAAAGTTGATAGCGTTCAGTGCGCCGAAAAATTGCCTCTTCCGGATCCGGTGGGCGTCTGCGCCAGGAAAAAAAGTGGAACGGCAAAGCCTTCTCACGTATGAATGATTCAGGGATCTTCTTAAACTCACAGCTCTGCCACTGTGCATACCAGATATACTGGTTAGAAGAGATACGAGAAATTTGGAGTGTGCCTTTGGTAGCTTGCGAATTAAAGGTGCACTAAAGAGGGTAAGTTCACGCTTTTGCCGCAACAACTCGGCATACAGGCTCCGAGCGCTGTTAAACGCTTTGAAGTATTGTCCTAGGTGGCCGATTTTCCTATTAAATTGAATTAAACGTGCCGGTTCGCGCCTTTTTTTTTTTGAACTCATCTCCCAGAGTAGGAGGAGTCGGCCAACGCGTGGGGTGCCTCTCAGATGGTCGCTTGGCGGCTGATGATTACGTTACTTCCTAATGCGAAATTTGAGCGCAGCTGATCAGCTGTTCCAGCTTTTCGATAGATTGAGCCGAATAATTCCAGTAAGACATATGTATGTACAGTTACAGACAACTTGTTATTTTTCAGACATATTCCTTCTTTAATAAACACCCCACTAACAGTTCTTGACTGTCATGAAGGAAGCTTCGTGGTCGGAGAAATAGATGGGTATATGCTCGACTTGCGGCACCAATGTCTGGTTCTCAAAGACGAGGTCTGCGCTAGTATTTCGCGAAGTTGTCACAGCTGTAGGAGCCGCTACGAGTGAAAGGAACGGGATGTTCTGCCGCATAAGTGTTAAGAAATCCCCGCTTGTCTTTATACCTACATTAAAGTCCCCGCTTCGGCGGCGCGAACGGCAGGGTCTTCTCGGTGGCGGCGCTTAGCGTGTACCTCACGGCGCGCTCTCCTGGATCATCTCGACGGCGGCAACGGGAAGCTTCCACTTCGGCGACACGCACCTCTGGATTCCGGCGGCGATGGCTCTGGGCCTCTGCTCTGGCAGCTCGCTTAGCAGCAGCGGCAGGCGAAGGACTTCCAGCGGTTGCCTGGCTCATGGCTCACAACTGAACTTGCAGAGAGTAAACCGTATATATAGGTTCAGGAGTGCAAACTGCTGGGCTAGTTGGTTCATATTGCAAATAAAGGGAAACAGCGAAAAAAGACGCAACACAAGAACAAAGAAGGCACACACCACAACGCTGGTTCCCTTTATTTGCGTATATATAGGCAACCGTATATATAGGGGCTCAAGTTTTAAAATGCTCCAGTGTGGGGTTTGCGTTATCTCTGTAGGTAGCTGTACTTACTCCCGCGACCACACTAGAACCAATATTGATAAATTTTAGTGCTCGGATTAATCGCCTCTTCTAGATCCGGTGGGCATCAGCGGCAGGGAAGAAATTACAGCGGCAAAGCCCTTTCATGTATGAATGGTTCAGTGATGTTTCTGTCGCAACTTTGCCACTGCGCATGCCAGAGATATTGGATAGAAGAGTTCAGAGAAACTTAGAGTGTGCCTTTGGTAGCTTGCAGCTCAAGTACATCAGTACATGTATCAAATGTAGTTACCGGTAGTAAAAATACCACTACATCTTGTTTTGATTTTACCATGTTGTTAACCCTCAACAAAGGACTGTGACAAAGAGGCAATATAAATGATTTGAGCAAACAAAAATATGCAGCAAATACTCCGTCACGAGGTACAGTAAGGAGAAATATTAAAATTCGGAAGAATTTCAAACACACACTTCAAATACCGTTGACGCCACAGAAAGTAAACTACAGACAAAAGCGATCCAAAATGAAGCTTGGTGAACGACATTACACTATGATTAAAACAACGACCAATGTTTGTTCCAAATATTGCCACAGCCGAAGTAAGGACAATGTAGATAAGCAGTAGGTTGTCTACATTATTTGCGCTAGAAAAAATCAATCGTCAAAACACGTGGTCGACTCCGCCCACCGTACGCGGGAGAATTAAAAAAAAAAGACGGGAGCCAGACGTTAATTCGATTTAAGTACGGAAATTGGCCACACAGGGCAATAAATCGAAGTTTCTAAGAAAGCTCGGAACGCGTAGATCGAGTTCCCGCGGCAAAAAGACAAGTTCAGATTCTTCTTCAGTGCACCTTTAAGCCAGAAAGTTGTCCTGCTCATCATAGACGATACCAGTATAGCCGTCGCAGCCATCTTCCAACAGCACACTGGAGACACTTGGCAGCCGTTTTCTTTTCTAAACATGTAAAACACATGCAATCTGCTTACCGTTTGTGTGGCCAGGTGCTGCCAGCCATGTATGTAACTGGCAATCCGACACTTCCGACTCCTCTTGGGGGGCCGCATTTTCTTATCTTAAGGAGTCGCAAAAATCTGACGCGTGCAAAAGACCACCCCGTCAGTGTCTAAACTCCTACAGAAGTTTGTCAGTTCAGGCACTCTCGTTAAAAAAGACAGATATTCTCCACTTAAGCGACACCTCTGATATTCTTGTTGACGCTCCTAGATATGCGGATGCAGTCCATGCGCTATTTCCTATACTTCTTCAGGACAATTCCGCAGCTCAGCCTGCTGACTCAGGCCCTCGGTTGCTCGCTGCAGCTACGTCAAGAAAACGGGCACTTGCTAACATGCGTGAACAAGCATACCAATTGGCCTGAGGCAATACCTCTCACCGACCTTTGCATTGTCACCGTCGCGGCTGGCTTCGTTTTCACGTAGGTGGCGTGGTTCGGTTGTCCTTCTAACGTTGTATTGGAGTGTGAAAAACAGTTCGAGTGATGAATGTTAGCCAAGCGCCTTTGTTTTTTCTGCACGAGGTGTTGGCTCAGTGCCTGGACCTAAGGCATTATTGCATTCGCTGCACCTTTAAGCAACACCTGTTCAGCTAAACAGCTTACCTTCTTCATGGCGCATCAATTCGTTTTACCACTCACTTCTGTTAAGGTTTCTTCATCCCTCCTCAGCAAAAAAGCTGAAGAAGGTAGTACTGAACTTGACAGAGATTATGAGTCTCAGATTAGTTTGGCCAAGGCTAGCCACTCGTAACAAAGAAAGATATCAGTGGGACCAGTTTATAGCGCAATCTCCGAAGAAGTGCGAAATTGTCGCATCAGTGGATGTCGTGCTGGTTTCCCTTCGTGATGATCGTACATTACTGCTAGCTGACCTGACCTTTCGCCACTTACACTAAGGCAAATTCTTGCCCTCAGAAGGAACAGCGAAAATCTCTCTCTCTCTCTTTTTCTGTGTGTGTGTGTGGGGGGGGGATGCGTGCGTGTGTGTGTGTGTGTGTGTGCGCGCGTGCGTGTGTGCGTGTGTGTGTGTGTGTGTGTGTGTGTGTGTGTGTGTGTGTGTGTGTGTGTGTGTGTGTGTGTGTGTGTGTGTGTGTGTGTGTGTGTGTGTGTGTGTGTGTGTGTGTGTGTGTGTGTGTGTTGACAGTCGTTGAGCCCTTAAAAGATGGCGTCCACATGCAACCTGGCATGTGGCGCTTAAATTAATGACTGGTCCATTTGCCCCACTACTAAACCACTGCACCAGTGCGCCGGGAGTGGCATGAGAACTCAAAGGAGCTGTGAATGTTGAACAAATTGCAGTTCTTTGTACAAAGGCATTAACCCATTAGCTATCCCGTCATACATTTAAGACAGATCAGCGCGCAGATCAGGAGGGGTGCAGCGGCGTCACGGAGGTGGCTACGTCCAGCCATGTATAGGTAGATTTTCCAGCTGCGTAGCACGAGGTTACATCACCCCCGAGCACCGCGCGACTGCGTCCACAAATCGAGCGAGAACGCATACGCCTTCACACAAGTAAACAGCCTTTTCTTTGGCAAGGATTTGAAAGTGTCAGTTTCCTTTGTGTGTGATCACTGACAAAAAATATTAACTTCTGTGGTCTCTCTGCAGGAATTAGTACCCGTTAGCCTTGAAACTCTATAGCTTGAGGACCGTTTAAGCAAAAATAATAATGAAATCCATCGTACTTTAGACGACATATTTCATAACGAGCTCCTTACGGCCCGAATTGTGACTTCTTGTGTGCAGTGATTCTCATGCATTCTAGTTCACAAACTCTAGCCCGTTTGTCCGGCACATTAGGCGAGGCCAGAATTGCGGAACAGAAAATTACTACTTACTATGCTTAATTCAACTCTGGCTGCGTTTCCGCTGAAATTATTCTCTTTCTCGTGCTCGTCGCTCACTATTCAACCCATCATTGGAAGAAAGGTTGCAGCGGAAAGTCAAATATTTCTCATTGTTTTTACAACTATGAAGGTTTAATGTGTACCGTCAGCAATGAATAGCGATTTACACGTTTTCTATAGATAATACATAGGTCTCAAGCAGGAATCTGTTTCGCCAAGGGCATTTTTTCCACAATCTTGTTTACAAGAGTTTGTAGAGACGCCTATGCCAACGAGAAAATGTACCCCGTGGAACCAGATTCCTAGATATTGTTCTGACAGATATGAATCATGACCTAGAAAAATGCGCGGAATGAAGTTCTCTTGCCCGATGCCAATTCTGACAAAATATGCATTGACGCAGTGAAGGGAAACATAGCGCTTTTAATCATTCTAAAGAAATCGTTATGCCGTATAGACATTTTATTGTGCACTCGCCACACGCCAAAGGCTTGGCTAAACGCCACACTTGATTCATTGCCAAATTTCAAAGTTCGTATAGCCTGCTTGCACGCATTCTTTATCGCGATTGTTCCTACAACCGGCTCCGCAGCTGACATTTCTGTCATGCACTGCTCAAGCATATCGGGATTACGTGCAAAAGAAGAGAAAACAGATTTTAAAATAGATCTGGAAATGGTTTCTCCGACGGCTAGTCAAGAAATGGGCACTCTTTCTAGCAATTTCGGAGCACCAACTATAGTGAAAATTTCTGGCTGCAAACGATACGATGTTGTATGCTACGTAAGAACTTTCTTTTCTGAAGTTGGGAGGACTGGGAGGTCATGCTCTCGTCTCTGGACCCGGCATCGCAGCTCGCTGCGGTGATTGGAGGTGCCGACGTCATGAAAAAACATCACATGAACGTTTCGACGTGGAGTGGGACCGTGCTGTAGTCCAGGGACCCAAGGGGGGTCTAAACACAAACACACTTGCCATAATAAAGTTTTTCTCTCACTCTCTGAACTCATCAGCTTTGACGGCTACAATTGGACTCTTTCGATGGTGGTAAATGTCGCGAAGTAAACTACAGACGAATGGAATGATACATATGATTCGGTTTATGCAGGATTCAGCGAGACCTTTTTGTAGCGCAGGAAATACGCTGTGTAAGTGGCGGGGTCTGCGTATGTAGCGGCGTCTTTTGCCGTTAAGGTTCATGCCCTCTCTTACAACGACACTGCCGAGTGCGCCAGTCTTTTAATATGTGCTGTCGCCAGCCACGGCAGATAGAAAGTACAGTGACGAGACCATCACCTTGCCGCTTTCCCGTTGGAAACACTTTAAAAGTGTTAAGCACTTGCTAGTCCAACCTAGCGAGCAGGTTGTGAGGCCGAAGAACACTGGATGCATTTGAGTGCTTGGTGAAAAAGATACTCAATCAGCTTATAAAATCCAGCGGAGCTCCTTTCTTGGATTATATAGCATGACTTCTTAAGCTTGTTGGTCAACACTGTAGCAAAGCGGCTTCTACCTCTGTAAGATTTAGGCCCCTGCTTGTGTAGAATTCTTAACATATTCACTGTGCGCTCAGTCCGTTCCAGGGCATGAAGTTAAAGTTCCTTCAAAGCCGAAAAAATATCATTTAAAGTGATATTCAAAGCCCACTCTGCAGCGAGATATGGACTAGAGTGCAAGGTTTAGAGTATGAATGGCCGTTTGACTGCTGTGCATGTGCGATTGGCGAGTTGGCGAGGAAATTTGGCATCGACTCTTACTCTGTCTCAAAGGAACCACTAGATAATAATATACAAGTAATAAACACCACTTCACACTTTTCTATATGAAATACCTTGGTCGCAAGCACGCATCAGTTACAACAGCAGCATTTTCGAGCAAGCTTGTAAAAAAGAGTTCGTACAATGTTCACCCCCTACGCAAACAAGAATGTGTACCCCGTGGGATCTTCTTCCTGGAAATCGCTCCGTCAGACATGAATAATCATCTACGAAATGCCAGATATGGTGCTCTCTTAGGAGATGGCATTCCTGAAGAAGCATGCAATGATGCCGTGAAGAAAAAGAGAGCCCCTTCATTCATCCATCTACAAAAATCATTACCCTGTGCAGACATTTCATTGTGTACTCGCTTAGCTCGATGCACCCGCTGAATACCAGTTGTCTTTTATCGTAAAAGTTCAAAGTTCGTAAAGAATGCTGGATGTTCTCGTTACCATGATTGTCCTCGCAGCCCCTTCCGCAGCCAACATTTTTGTCATGCAGCTGTTCGAGCATTGGGGATGACATGCAAGAAAAAATAATATGTGAAAGAGATTGCTCTGACGGCGTCTCAAGATAGAGGTAGCCTTTGTCTCAATCGCGGAAAAGCAACCGTAGTTAAGGATTTTGTTTCTAGCCGGAATATACACGAGTTGTTATTTTTGTGGTCTATTTCCACATTTTTTTCTCCCTGAGGGCCCGAAGGCACTTTATATGGGAAGACAGGTTAGCATGTTTAAAATTTATTCAAGTATCTCGAAAATGGAGAAACCAAAAAGCACATTACAACGCAAACGAGCAAGAGAAAAGGTAAAAAGGAACGAAGAATTACAGCCAGGTCCAGTAATAGCAGCAAACAATCAGTAAGAAAACGTACAAAGCGGAAATAAGGAAGGTGGTTGCGTTCGATCTGGCGGAATGTGACTTTTCGATTAATCGCGGAATTTTGTTCCTTCTGTGCACGTTACTATGTTTTCGTGAAAGAAATTCGATAACGCTATTACATGGAGGAAGAATGAACTATTCATTCCTAGGGTGCGGGTAGTAATGCATGTTAAAGACTCGCTGTGATTAAAACTGGATCACCATGCCACAGCTGTTGTAAGAAGTTCGTGTCTGGACAAGGGTCACAGAGTTAATGAAGAAGGCACAACTGAGAAATGAGCTCTCGTGATGTGGTGGATGGAAGTTCAAGGGAAGTGGAGCGAAAGCTTCGCTACGGGAACTGGGGCGTCAATCGCAGACCGTACATGTTTGATCTTCAGCTCAGTTAGAAGTGAAAACACGAAAAAGAGAAAAGGAAAATGAATCAATATCCACGACCGGGAGTCCTTCACGCGGCTGTGCGAGCAGATCTCCTTTAAGGGCCGCTGAGGGAGACCACTAGGTTATCGGCGATTTTTTTGTCTTTCGTGGTTTTTATTCGGCATGCATATGTACAGAAAGGATGTATGCGTGTGTGTGTGTGTGTGTGTGCGTGTGCGTGTGCGTGTGCGTGTGTGTGTGTGTGTGTGCGCATGCGCGTGCGCGTGCGCGTGTGTGTGTGCGCGTGTGTGCGTGCGCGTGTGTGTGTGTGCGCGTGTGTTTGTGTGCGCGCGTGTGTGTGCGCGTGTGTGTGTGTGCGCGCGTGTGTGTGTGCGTGCGCGTGTGTGTGCGCGTGTGTGTGCGTGCGCGTGTGTGTGTGCGTGTGTGTGCGCGTGCGCGTGCGCGTGCGTGCGTGCGTGCGTGCGTGCGCGCGCGCACAAAAACCATTTACAGAGCACCTCGGAAGGCGCTACATGACACAAAATGTGATAGAAACATAACAAACTAAAAGGCCGGCAAGAATCTACAGCGCATCAGGAGAGGAAACCAATCCGGTAAAATGTCGATTTCCTTGTTAAATGTCCGTTACCTGCGGCATCATTCGGCTAAAGTGAATTATGTGTTAAACAAAAGGTTCAACATTGAGGTCTTAAATGTGTGTTTTCGAAAGGCTATGAAGTCAAATTAGAAGAATCATATCATAGGGTTTCGAGTCAAGTTGGGAAATGATCAGGTAACGCAAACTTTAGGAATTGAGGAGAAAATCTTTCTATAGCGCCCTCTGCAGCACATTCCAAAACAAAATCGCGTCTTTGCAGTCTATAAAACAATGTTAAATTGTTCCAGCTACATTGCACAAGCGGCAGTTTACAGAAGACACGAAAATGTATTTCCTATCGAGCCACGTGTTGACACGGAGAGTTTCGGTGTGTAAATTATAGAAAAATGTTGTTATGCAAGGAGGAGTTGGCATTTTACGCACTCGCTTCAAAAATCATGAGCCATGAGCCCGAAGTAGACAGAACATTACAGGGGGGGGCGGGAAGAGCGTCGTATTCAAATCCTTGTGCAGATTTTTGCGCGATACAGAATATAAGTACTCCTTTGAAAACCGAACTTTCAAAGACCGCACGGAGGTTTCAAGTTCTTGCATATAGCCTAGTACTCAGGAGCGTTCAGGAAAATTGGAAGAAACTACTAAGTTCGGAAGTAGAGTCATGAATTCAACCTACAAGAATGCTATAATAATCGGATGGGAAGAAGAATGGAAAAGAAGGAATCGGCAACCAACTGTCTCACATAGAGGTACCCTAGGCTCAGTCCTCCTGCACAAACAGGCCTGGAAGGTTATCACCCCGCATGGGCTCAATTTAGTAGACAAAACAAACGCGCAAATATACGGTGAACCGGCTGCATGTAATGTCTGGAGCAGTGAAGGACCTTGGGTACATAATAAATCCTTCACAAGAGGGTGTTGTCGGGCTAGTTGGTTCTGCACAGTATATATGTGAATTGCGCGACAACTTAGACAGGACACAGAAAGAAACACATACAACAGTTCACGAGCTCGTGAAATGTTTTATGTGTTTCTTTCTGTGTCCTGTCTAACTTGTGGCGCAATTCACTTATATACAATAAATTCTTGTTGCCAGAAAGGTGTTGCAAGCATGGGCTCGACCAAAAATTGAAAATTGAAATCGAAAGCATAACGCTCAACGGCCGGAACCAACTCTCTTCAGTAATTCGCACTTCACTGGAATGCTTGAAGTGTGACACGAAGATATTTAGGAGGCACACTGAGACCATTCTATTCCAGCGTACAGTTGTTCCCCATGAACCAAACAATAGGCCAGAACTTTTGGAGCGATTCATTTGAGCACCAGAAACGATGCAAAACCGATCTATCGTGGACAACACATCATCAATACTGGGCTTGTCAATGGAGAAAACTACAAGATCGTCAGCATATGCTAGCAATTTACTTCATTACCCAAAACCGGGAACTCATGGATGTTACTGTTACGCCAAACACTCAAACAACGCGGTTCCATGTAAAGAGTAAAAAGCAGAGGATACATCGGACAGCTTTGCTTCACGAAAGAGCAGTTTGGCACGTGGTTAGAGAGCTGGCCATTGATAATTAATCTTGTTGAATATTTGCTGTAGCAAATTTGCACCCCCTTATGTACCGTAGACCCCACGCTTGCTCGCTCTAGAAGTGGAAGCAGAAATGAATAGCGAACACGGTAAAATGCTTTCGCAAGGTCGATCTGAACCAGAGGAAGCTGCTCATTGAGAGCTGGGGGAATATTCAAGAATTGTACGCGCAGTGTGAAGATTACTTTGAATGAAGGGGCCTCTCAAGCCACACATCTGGTGAGATCCAGTGAGTACCGTTATTGCGAATTCCAGGAGATTAGATAAGACTTTAGGAAAAATTTTGCAATCCTCATTTCCCAAAGTAATGAGCCTATAATCTTTTATAGAGCGCAGTTTTCCTTCACCAGTAGTTTTCGGAATTAGCGCTGTGTGGATTTTTGTAAAAGACTGAGGTGAGGCTCCTATAGCGAGCCCCACCGTGAAGTCCCGCAGCAGGACAGGAGTGAGAATAGATTTAAAAGGCTTGTAAAACTCACCTAAAATTCTGCCAGGCCAAGGTATCGCAGCAGCATATACGCCTCGTGTTAAACTGCACCACTGTTGTTGTTGTTGTTGTTGTTGTTGTTAGCTTTTGAAAAGATGGCACCATTCTCACGCTGTGCATTGGACAGCGTCGTCTTCGTCATCTGACATCTGCTACGTCCCGCGGCACTGTCGGCTCACCGTCGTCTGCTACGCAGCACAAATCCGTGCTTTCGCTCGGATTCGAGTTTAGTAAACATTCTCAGCAGTTTTCCTTTTAATAGTCAGGAAGAATTGTTTTCAATAGGACGAGGTGAAATCGTGCAGTGCGGTTTTGGATGGCTTTGATGCTATTATCGATGTAAGCTTGGGATGGCTTCCAGATGGCTGGCGCATATTCAAGCTCTAGTCTAATGAACATTAGATATGACAGTTTTTTTTTCATTTCAGGTGGTGAATTGCCCAAATTACTTCCAATGTAGCCCAGGGTGCAGCGGCTTTGGAGCAGATGATTTCGATATGCGTTACCCACAATATTGATGGCGTCATGTGGAGACCAATATATCTGTATTTTGTTGAGCGGTCAACAGGGACTGAGTTCAGGTAGTAGGCACTTGTTGTACAATCAAGCAGAAAAATTTCATGACCTCGCATTTGTAGGAGTCCAAAGGTACGAGCCAAGTTTGATACCAAAATGTGACACTGTTGAGGTCTTGCTGAAAAGTGCAGATGTAATCATGGTTCACTAAAGTGCAGTATACGACGCATTCGTCGTCGAAGAATCGCAGTTTCGATTTTCCAACACTTTCTTTTTTAAATTTCATCGCTTTTGAGGGCTACATATGGAATCTTTCGTAAATAAATTATTCATAAACGACAAACAACAAAGGAGGAACATATGATGGTTAACAACCATTTTCTTTTATGGTAAATGTCGCGACGTAGAATACACACGAATGGAATAATACTTATCTTTAGATTCATGCAGGATTCAGTGACAGCTTTTGGTGTCACAGGAAAGACGCGGTGTAGGTAGCCGTCTCTATTGCCGTTAACCTTCAAGGCAGCTCCTACAATGACACTGCTCAGTTGGCCAGCACCCAAAATGTGCTGTCGACAGGCGTCACATATAGAAACGACGGGGGCTAGAAATTCACCTCGCCGCCTTATCGATGCAACCGCTTGAAAGCTTTTAAAAAATTACTAGACCGACCGAGTGTGGCCGCCGAGAGGCCGAAGCACAATTTGGGAGAGGGAGGGCTGGGTGAGAAATATAGTCTGTGCACATCAGGGTCCACCTGATGGTGCGCGGACGCCTCAAAGGAGTGGAGTCCAGATGGCCGCGACTGAAAGGGATGAAGCGTTTGTTTTATATTTATAGAGATGAAGCGCCGCTGCGCGAGAGTCTCAGCTTGCCTCCAAGTTTGAAACGCGAAGTTGCGAATGATGCTGACATCGTCATCCCTCGATAAAGTTGCCGCAATCTGCGCGGATCAAGATGACACTTTTGATTTTCAATTTGCTAGTGTTAGTTGTGTCGTATTTTTCTAGTTAGACAGTTCGGGCGTAAGGGTTTGATGTTTCTGTTTTTTAAGACTTTAGGGGTGTCTTTCTTCGTTTGTTTTTGTGATTAGGCTTGCTACCCTAAAATATGCTGTTCTTTTCTTGTAAAGTTTTTTTTATTGCATGTGTGATTTGCCGTTTAGTCACCTGTGTCCTGATGTGTTAGCCAAGGTGTACGCCTTGCCAGGAGGCATGCTTTGTCTGCCTCCTTTGGCCTGTCCCCGGGGGCACATTGTAAATATGGCCGAATAAACTTTTCAAACTTGGAAACAATCATGAAGTACAGGAGCTGGACGGGACAACCTATGACGGTCCTCAATGGCAGCCGTAGGGAGCAAGTGCGCAATTTGTAATCGCACCCACGATGACGGTCTTCAATCTTTCAAGGGAACAGAGATGTCTGGGACGTTGTCGGTCAACAAAAAGTGCTAATGTGCCAGGTTTCGACCGGTCCGGTTGCTTGATCTGCTTTGTTGCAAAGTTCCTTTGTTCGCTGAGGGACTCTATTAACCAGCTTGATACATAAAATTGCAGCTTGTTTTCTCGCTCTTGCAAAGCCTTCTAAGTTTGTCTGAAGAACAAGGTGGAGATGACGCAGGAAAGCCTGGAAGTGTCGTCAGCCGTCGGGTAACTACAAAATTGGCCGGCGACTGCCGATAAGGCTCGTCAACATCGTTATAGGTGTGTGTTAGATGGCGAGAATTGATTATCGCCTCAATTTCAGTGAGAGGCGTGCTGAGTTAAATATGACTGAGTACATGACTTCCGAACCTGTTTTTGGAGAGAGGTTTTCACTGAACGTACGAGTCCTTCATGCAACATGACCCCACCAGGGAACATTTGGGATGGTAAACTTCTGTTGAACGTTATGAGCAGGGAAGAACGCGTGAACAATAAGGACGTTGAATTATCTCTCACAGCTTCTTTGAGCTGTTTAGCAGATCTCACAAACGTTCGTGCGTTATCGCTGTGCACTGTCTAAGACAGTACACGTCGATAAATAAATATTTGCACGAATTACTTTGTTGAAATACTTAAAAAATGGTTCCAAATATACAGCTCTTGTCACGGGACATCTAAATAGTGTGATGCAGACGCTCTTATGGCCGCCATGCTTGGTGTACAGACGTTCATCCAAGTCGACTCATGTCATAAGGAAATGGAAAGACTGGTTGATGCGGTCGAAGTCTAATAGAGGCATTACCTGTTGAAACGACTTGGCTTGTAGTCTTTGACCGATGAAATATCCTCGGATAACCTTCATGACCAGCTGCCGCGCACGAGGAATCTAGTACCTTTCACGCACTTGTGTTAAAGCATTTAGAATGTCAGTGTGATAAACCTCATCGTATGCCTCCTGGACGATGACACGGGAAGTATAGGAGTTCTTCGGCAAAAAGATGAGATGCCGTGTTCTATATGTACCACCGGTGTTTTTTGCACTCGCCCCAAGAATCGTAGCTGGCTATCGTTGTCACAGTAGAACCACAATACAACCAAATACCAAGTTTACTCCTGCGCTCTCCACCAAGACCTAAACGTTGTCAACCTTGGTGTTAAACTTGGCTCGTGCCTTTGAACTCCGACAAATGCAAGGTCACATGTTTAGCCTTCATAGCACAACACGGCCTACTATCTGAACTCAGTTCCTGTTACGCGCCCAACAAAATACATATATCTTGGGCTGCTCATCGATACGTCATTACTATCATGGGTAACGCATATCGAAACTATCTACTCCGAGGCCCTGCATGCCACGTAATTTGTGCAAGTTATCGCCAGAAAACAAAAAACTGGCATATTTAGCAGTCATCAGACCAAAGCTTGAATTTAACACCTTGCATTCTCAGATCTTTACCGTTAAGCTGCAGCATCTCATGGTGTGAATGGACAATTTGACTTAATGGAGGAGCCTGATGTTCCTAGTACAGCAGGCATTGGAACGGCGACTTCAGTAGTGTGATCTTCCTGGTCTTCGGATCTATTTCCAATCATATAAATAATCAATACCATAGATTAAACAGGATTTTTTCTCATTTTAACTGAAACCACACAATAATTGTTTAATGAAGTTTTTTAGGCACGCGTGATAGCGCAGCGGGGTTACAACCTCTAAGGAATGAAAAGTTTCACACTGTTTAAAAACTTATTGCTGAGACAGGGCGAAATGGCTGCTTGAACAAAGCTTGGAAAAAATGCAGTCATACATAAACACAGCAATATAATGTATTTATAGTAACCTAAATGTTTATATTGCACTTGCTACTGCGATCGCGGAATGAGTGCCCCGAGAGCGCACATCTATGCAGACTGACAAAATATTCAACTTACATCGGTTCTCTCGACACTGGCTCCATTATGGCCTGCGTATTCTCGAACTGTTTCCATGGTGAGAATGTCGGCAGCTCCGGCTCCGCTCATACTAGACCCAATTTTTTTTTTAAATTTTCGAAAACGTGTCCATTAAATTCTTAAATTTTTCGACAGAAAAAAAAGCCTGGTGATCAAGCACAGCAAGCAAGAATTTATTTTTGCTTCTTTTATGTTCACATTTTTTTTCAATCACTTGGAACCGCTTAAATATTAGTTTTTCAAAACACGATATCAGAAACCCCCTGTTGTAAGTTGTGAAAAATTAGGGATTCGCCTTTGTGCACACGAAATAAATCGTTAAAAATGCATCGCGCTCACGGTCTGCCCTAGCATTTGTCAAGTAGCGCCCAGAGCTGCTACCATGAAGCTACAAACTCCAACATGTTCCTACGAGCTGCACATTCATGGCACAGGAGCTAGCAGTGACAGAAGCTAAGTAACGAAAGTACTTCGCGCTTGCTCGCACGAGCTGGGCATGCATACATGCATACGATAGGTGCAAACAGCGGCATGAGCAAGATGATCAGTGCGCTGGTTTCTAAGGACGTAATACATGCATCGTACTGGATCGCGCGAGGTCCGCATCCATGTTATAAAAGGTAGCAGCGGCCCGAGAAGAACGCATAACGTACTGTACTCTGAAAAAAAAAACAGTTCTTGCGAGCATTGTCGCGGTGGAAGATATAAAAGCAATTGTACGCACCGCTCTCTCCCACTTCGTTGCCGATTTTTTCCCATAGCACCTCCTTGTGCGCCATGCTCTTGACATTTCAATGCCACTTGTTGTATGAGACTGGGAGCTCCTTTACGGCATGAAGTAGCATTTCCACAGAGAAAGAACCGGTGCGCTCCCCCGCTCTGCTTGCCACCATACTCGATTTTGACCGGACGTGTCGTCAACGGCGCTTTGTTGAAAAATCAGTCCTAGACCGATTGACCTCGCCGCTGTCCGCCTTCGTCGGCGTCAAAAGCGACCGAATCTGGCCGGATCCGCTTCGCTGGTCGGAAACTTGGTGTAGTGCGCATGCACCTTTAGGCTGTAGGAGTGATGCATTTTAAGGATTACGTAAGATGCGATTTTGCATTATAATATAGGCAAGGTCACACGAGGATGTAGATCACGATGGAGCCACTTAACAGGTTAGCATCCTGCTCCGTAATTTGGATGCGAAAAAATGAAGCCGCACGAGTCGGTTTTTTTTTCGACGTACATCCGTCTGTTTGTGGAGGCTCAGTTGTACAAACTGCCACGGAAGAATAACTGGCGGTGGTGGCGGTAGGGTGGAGTCCTTCGACACATACGCACTCTGTGCATACATTACGAGCGAAAGGCTGGGCTTAAGCCTAAAAGCATCGCTCGCTCTTACGCCTGCTCATGTAACGTTTTTATCTGGGAATCCTGTTGGAGCGCTGCGCTCGTGGTGATGCATCTACAATGGCTGTCATTGCCTCCCGATTTCCATCATTAATGTGAATTCATTCGGGCTCGCCTTGTACGATTGCTGAACGAGGCCTGGTCGCACAAGTACATTCACCAACTGTTGTGCAACAAGTGGCGCCACTTGAGGAGCAATGTTTTCTATGAGACCCAAAGTTGTAATCGCCCGCTTTTTAGCCCGAGAAAGCCAGACCATCATTGTTCCCTACTCGTGGATGATCTAACCCGGAATTTTGGCTGCCAAGGTTCAGTAGGGTTCCGGGTAGAGACGTTTTGTTGTTGCATCGAGTCAAGGCGCCGCCAGCGCTTCGCGACCATCATGTACGTAGTTTCGATATCTGAAAGCTGAAGTGCGAGTGAAAAAGCTTAAGTCGACGTTATGTCCAAGGCTGATTATATGGCAACAGCTTGAGTCAGCAGGTCTTAGATGAGTACTTCAGACCATGAGGTCATCAACTTATAGTAACAACTTAACATCAGGAAATCATATATGCCTCATACAAGGCGTTTGAAGTAGATATAAAATGAATTTGTTAACCATAACTGTCCCAGATGTACACCGTGAGGACAATACTGAGGGCTCTTGCGAACTCTCTCTCGACCTTAAAGTAAGGATTTTACAAAATTTCCAACTCTGAGAGGGAAATGCAGCATGTCGATTGAATTCAGTATGGCAGCAAGACTTATGTTTCTTGCCATGACGCCCATGGCGAGGACGGCACGAACATTGCGGCTACCGAACCTTCTTCAGTATCTATGGAGAAAGAAACTCCATATTCGGCGAGATGGCAGAATTCATGTTGCTCAAGCCAAAACGGATGTCTTGTGGCTAATTTCTCCGCTAGCTTGCACACCGTTGTAGTTAAGGATATAAATCCGAGGTTGCAAATGTCGGCAGCGGGCTGGACACGGTTTGAAATGTGGCTTACAATAGTCGCTTTCTAGCCCTCAGTTACGAGGCCATCAAGCCAGAAGCATGACGCAACTATTACAGTTGCCTTGGTTAATTTCACAGCCAATGCAGCTACTTCTTGATATGATGTACATTGACTTTCATTAGAGAGGCTTACGTAGGGAAACCTCGTATCTAAATACAATTACCGCGCTTCCCTAAGAGATAGCAGCGTGCGCACGTTGGTCGTTCAGTATAGGACGCGTGTTTAAACAAAAGCCTGGAACTGCTGGCAAGACGTTTGTCTCCTGCGTCGACAGGTCCCATAAGTGAAGATTGTTCATGCCAAATCGGGATTTGAGGTATCCCGCCTTTGTAGAGGAGTCACGACAGTTCCACTGCAGCTCACCACAACAACTTGCACTTACCATTTTCAGTTGTGAGCGCAAGCGCTCCAAAAGAACATCCGTCAGGTTCGATAGCTGGTCTAAAATAAATCGGAGCAGCGATGTTATAGAGTGGTCTGACAGTATAACATACAGCCTGAGAATCAGTGAATGTCTCTGGTTGGCTGGATATAACGATGTTGCTGCGTGACTGAGAGCTTTTGTGTGGGATTCCACTGCTCGTCAACGGCGAGCAAGCATGCCACGTTGCTATTGGAGCTTAGAAATCTCCGCTAAAGGCATCTATTGTAATAATTAACTGCTGCCATGTCATCATTCGGAGGTTCTGACATGCTCTGTTGTTTTGCATCCCTGTGTTGTCTTCAAATATTCAAATATTCAAATACCAGCATGGATTTCGAAGGGGTTTCTCATGTGACACTCAACTTTCCGGCTTCACTTACGACCTCTTTTCATCAATAGACGCAGGCAAACAAGTCGATGCGCTATTCCTTGACTTTTCTAAAGCATTTGACCGGGTCCCCCATTACAGACTTTTGCTCAAACTAACCCACTTGAACATTCATTCCGATGTTATTGCCTGGGTTAAAGCTTTTCTTGCATGCCGATCTCAGTTCATTTCTGTCAATAATCATCTTTCGTCCTCCTCACCCGTTTCGTGCGGTGTTCCCCAGGGTAGCGTTTTGGGTCCTTTACTTTTTCTAATCTTCATAAATGACTTACCCACCTGCGTATCATCCAAAATCAGATTATTCGCTGATGATTGTGTTATATACCGTAGCATTTCTAACGACTCTGACCGCCAATCTTTGCAAACTGATTTAGATTCCATTAGTAAGTGGTGTTCTTCTTGGTTAATGACCCTTAATTCCTCTAAAACTAAACTTCTCTTTCACTCGCAAGTCTTGTCGCATCCCAACATCTTACACTCTCCTTAATAACCCGGTTGAACTTTCTACTTCCTACAAGTATTTGGGACTACACCTTCAGTCTAATTTAACATGGAATTACCATCTTAGCCATATTCTTGCAGCTGCTAACCGCTCTCTGGGTCTTCTAAAACGTAACCTTAAACAAGCGCCTTTCCACCTGAAAAAACTAGCATATGTTACCTTAATACGGCCTAAAATCGAATATGCGTCGGCCATCTGGGACCCGGATCAAGCATACCTTATTGATGACTTGTAATCTTTGCAAAACCGTGCCGTTAGATTAATCTTTTCTGATTATTCTCGTCATTCTAGCGTCACCGCACTCAAGGCTCGCGCCGAACTTGATACGTTATCTCATCGCCGCAAACTATCACGCTTGACCCTTTTCCATAAACTTTACCATCATGTTCTGCTCCATGACGATTCTTTTCAATCACCTGAATCTTTTTTTTCCACGTCGCGACCACCCGCTGAAAGTTAAACGCATATCATGCCACACTTCTTCGTTTGCTAACTCTTTCATACCACGTACTATAGTCGACTGGAATAATCTTCCATCACACATCGCTTCTGAACGGGTTCTTAATAAGTTTCAGGACCTTCTTACCCAAATGTCTGTTTAGTTTCACTAATTGATTGTACCACATGCTGCATTCAACTTTTTTGTTATTTTGTTTTGTTCCTGCGGTTGTTATGCCTCTAAACACTATCTGTTCTTTTCTTCGTGTAAATTACAATGTATGCAACAGGTTTTTGTTTATTTCTTTTGTTTTCTACATGTGCTTTCTGTTCTTATGTATTGCACATTGGCACTTGCTCAATATTATTTTGCGTTGTGTGTCATTGCTCCCCCCTATGTAATACCCTCGATTGAGGGCCTTTGGGGGTTTATTGAATAAATAAATAAATAAACATGTGGAAATTGATGGGAAAGTACTGAAGGAGGGTCGGGCTTCCAAAGCTCCGGCCAGTCGTCATCATCCCACTTGAGAACCGCAAACCGGTTGGAGGTGTGCACCGGTGGTGGTGTATTAACGCTAGGCCATAACTTATACGTACATCCCTCGACGAACCTTTTCAGCGGCCTTCTGTTTTATTGGGGCATGTTGGAGAGTTGATTTTATGATCATCACTTTTGCAGAGGATAGATCGGTGAGAGGTTCTGGCTTCTCACTTAGCCTCGCATGTAGTAAGCAAAGGGCAGGATCGCCGCATGGTACCGCGTCGGAAAGAGCCGTAGCAGTACACGACACTGGGTTTATACAGCCGAGTAGCTTGGTTATGTTGTTTTCTTTGATGTCTTAATTATTTTATACTTCCGATTTCACTTTTTATTCTTGACTCGCCCTTTTGGCCGTAAATCGCAGTTATAATTGTCGTCGTACTTTGTCGCCCTTTATTGGTCCTCTTGGTTCTTTTATTACATCTTTTTTTAAGATGTTCTCCCGTGCCGTTTTCTCTTTTATTTCTATGTTTGAAGTGTTACCATGTAATGCGTAGTGACTTCACCGTTTTAAATAAATAAATTGCCTCCTTTAACACATTTCATTTCTCGAAGTTCTTTGTTTTTCATCTGCTCTCTTTTCACTTCGAATTAGTTAACTTCTGCTGCGAAGTAAACTGAGCAGTTGTTCTCAATATGTATGCTGTTTCTTTCTGAAATAAAGAAGCAGTTGAAGTAATGGCTGCGGTGCCCCGCGTTTTCTTCACCCTTCTCTAAAAGTTGCGCTGCGGCGCCGCGGTGGCTGAGTTGTTACGGCGCTGGGCTGCTGACCCGAAAGACGCGGGCTCGATCACGGCTGCGGCTGTCAAATTTCGATGGAAGTGGAATTCTAGAGGCCTGTGTACTGTGCGATGTCAGTGCACGTTAAAGAACCCCAGGTGGTCGAAATTTCCGGAGCCCTTAACTACGGTGTCTCTCACAGCCTCTGTTGCTTTGGGACGTTAAACCCTATAAACAAAACCAAACAAAAAGTTGCGCTGCGTTGTATTCCATGTTGTCATCCATTACCAACAGTCCCGACTGGTCACGCCTGCATGCAAAATGCAAAACAGTACTTTATGGCACATCAGCAGTGCATTTTAGCTAATAGGTGAGCTGTGTGCGACTAATATCCATACGCGGGAATCATTTTCTCTTTTCATTCAGTGCCGCCTACTTGACTGTCGTGAGTAACCTGATCATTACAACTTTCTGTGTACTGTAAATCTCGAAATACGCACATATTTATATCTGCAGTGCTGGGATTTTCTCCGGTTACAATTCCTTAGTTAGTGATTTTATTTAAACGTCTCTTCAACTGCTTCTTTTCAAACTTCCTAGCTCCTCCATGAGAAGAATATCTTTAGTAGACACTAGTGGGTGCTTGAATGCACGCCCAAATGAATTTACGGTCCCCGCGTTTTAGGCTTCTAAGATGTACTGCGAGTGGTGTGAAATGCCCGATCTATAGATCGAGCTTTTCTTGATAGTAAAGATAATAGATGTCCTCCATATTGTTCGTTATTAAGAAAGATCGCTTGCTTTTTCGGCAAACACACGCAAAGCTACCACACCGAAAACCATACGTAAAAATGCCTGAATTTTATTTGTATGACACTTCATTTTGTTCTACACTTAGCGCAGAGTTCTTAGGTACGGCCTTAACAAAAAAGCTACCTATAATTATTTGTTTCTCGTTCTATTATAACTGCAGTAGCATTGTCCCGGCGCTACAGCCCTGCTGAAAAAGAGTTCTATGATGCAATAACCTCATAGATCATTCATCATAGAATATCATACAATTTGTATGACATATCATACAATCTGTATAATATATCATACAGATTGTATCATATGTCATATAGATTGTATGATATTCTATGATGAATGATCTGTGAGGGTATTGCATCATAGAACTTTTTTTCAGCACGGAGGCGGCCTAATTTATATGATATTTTGATATATCAATATTTGAATATGAATGCGTAAGAAACCACACATACAAAGGACTTTATTATGTCTGAACAAAGCGCTCTAGGCTGCTACGGATGTTTCCGGAATAATACATGCGACACCTGGTCTATAACTCTGAGGATACGCATGCTTGCTGCGCCATTTTATTGTCGGGTAACGCTTCCAGGTTTCCCAGTTCACAAACACTTATTTACTTGCTTCGTTTCGTTTGTCCTCGGTGCTGTCGCTCGTAACTCCAAATAAAAGACGAACGCCATCGACAGTGCAAACCCTGTAGTGCGATCGAGCGTCTTCTGCTCCCGAGTGTCGAAGGATATCGGGAAAACTTCGCTGTTTTCTGTGCTGGATACGCAACTCGGAGACGTTCAATGCATTATAGCACAGGTTGGCCTCTGCTTACAAAGGCTACTTTTCTTTCGGTTCTTCCTAGACAGAGGCTCTTACGTCCTACTTATTGGGTATGGTGTAATTGTTTTTTCCGAACATTTCTACTTGTTATGCTTGCAAAGCTGCTGCGTATTTATTTTGTACCGTCTCGTGCAGCTCCATCCTGCGGTTGACTGTGTGTTGTCGGTTTTTAGCTTCTGTACGCACGGTGTCTATGGGGAAACCGCCTCTTGACATGATTCAACAGAAGCTATTACCTTTACAAGATTAAATGCTCATAAAACCATCCAACAGGTGCGTTCTGGCCGTAGCCGAGTAGTTCGCGCAGCCTTATGCGCTTCTCAATGGCCGCATAGAGCGATAAGATACAAAATGGGCTTACATATAAAATAATTTCAATAGGGTGTTCTTTTTAGGGTTCGTATACTACTGTGACGGACGCAGGGAGAAAAATTGCGCACACAGAGATGTGCACTGTTGACTATAGATGTATTTTGGAGCATAAACTCTGTCTCATCAGAAGTATTTAGCAGCAGTTGTGGGAACAAAACGGCAAGCAACTAAGAAAGAAGCAAGCAGATTGGATTTATTGCTGCCGTTTTCCACAGAGATAGCTTGATTTGCTAAACGAAATGTGAGCGTAAAGCGCGTGCTGTGCCTTGCTCTTTACTAACAATAGCATGTAATTAGTTATAAATTAGGTGACAGCAGGCTGGCCCACCATAGGGGCCGAACTCATAGATCCCTGCTGCTACCGGGATGTACTGTTATGTAAGGCGCATAAATTATTCGTTGCCATAATTGGGTACCATGTTCGTACATCTGGCTTCAAGAGCAAACATTTTGGATATGCGACGTTATTAGCCTTATAATGTTTTCGGTAGGTACTGGAAAACCATCACCCTCATCAACAGGAGACAGATTGCATCCACGGCAGGACACAGGCTTCTACCATATCCCTCCCTTTAACGCGCTCCTCTGCTAGCTGCAGGTATGCTGATCCTGCAGACTTCAAAATCGCATGCACATACCTGACCATTCATTGTCCACTGCTAGGTTTGTATCTCCTAAAATCCACTCTGTTTTCATACAGAGCGGAGGACATGCCGGATGATACGGACAGAACGGACGATATGGTCGACATGCCCTGTTCATGCCTATTTAGTCACCTTGGTTTTGACTAGGACGTTGTTAAACCGCTTTGGTTGCATGTTCCATTATGCTCTCCCCCTTGCCATAAATGTTACACCTTTAATTTTCCCCTCTATAGGAGGCTGCGTTCTCCGCAATTAAAGCTGAACCCTTTTCATATTTATCCAATGGGTGAGTACCAATAAGTTGCAGCCGTTATACACTTTTATGTTGACGAATACTCGTCAAGTACCATTTCTGATCTCATGAAAGCTTCCAAATGCGCTCCACTCCATTCTTGTAGATAAATAAAACACACAATCGTCAAATATGGTTTGAAACATGACGTTTCGGGACCACTACGGGTCACTTGTTCACACTGAACGATGGACGGAATGGTCCACTTCTTATATGCGCAACTGACAGCGCATTGAGTGGGCGTAGTTATCCGGGAGATTACCCTTCGTCCTGTTAATACCGTTATCCGTAGTCTGTATATGAAAGGATCCTAAAAGCAGTATGACAATAAAGGTTTCATGTATCTAAGATTGTGGCGTTCTCCCAGTGTGCTTTATTTCTTGAGCATGCTCTGACGGAGGGTTGAATGACGTGCGAGATTTCTTGACGTCGTTCTTGTGGTCTCATAATCTTCTTTTAAAGCGCCCGACTCGCCAGTGTATGAGGCATCGCAGTTTTTTCAGGGGATTTTGTACACAACTCCGAGGCGATGTCGGCCCCTCAGGTGGTCTTTAACGGGACAGAACTGTTGTTTCAGCTCGCTGGAGGGCACGTGTGGAATACGGACGTCGTATTTCACAAATATTGTGCCAGAGCCTCACTTGTCCGCGGGCGTAAGGAACGCTCGTGCGCTTCTGTTGTCCGATGACTCGGGGCTCGGCAGGTTGCAGAGAGTAACGTTGTTCGTTTTGCAGCAGGGTCTGAGGACAGCCATTCTTCTCCCTTGCCATGAGTCGGAAGGCCAACACTGGTCTTGGAAGGAGCGGATGGAGGATAATGTTTTTTTTTTCTGCTGTGGGAAAAATCGTCTTACTTATAAAGTACGCCTCACGTTGTTCTCATTCGCACTTATTGTTGAAGCCACCCTGCAGGACTCTGTTCTGCAGCGAAATGACTGCTTGGCTTCTTAGTACATGTTGTGATAAATCGAGATTTGATGATAAGAGAAGAAGGGCGCGGTGGTTATTGAAGCGAATTAATAGGCTGGTAACCATCTGCTCTGCATACTGCATCCACTGCATATAAAGGTTGAGGAATCACTATCAAAGTTGCCGCTGATTCTCTATTTAAACGGGACAGTGCTTGCTGCGTAGCTAGAATATACAAGGTGTTTGATAAAATCCCTTGAATAATTTTTAAAATGGGACTTTTTAGGTAATGATAAGCGTATTGCCTAATGCTGCTCAGCCAGAGTTCCCCGACTAAAACCAAGACGCGGCGGCGCCATTGCAGAGGAAGCGAAACGAAAAGGCGCCCGTGTAATTTGCGATGTTAATACGTGTGCAAGATTCCCAGGGGGTTGAAGTTATTCCGCAGGCCTCCACCACAGAACCTCTTTCTCTTTTCATTGCCTCCAACCTCCCTCCCTGTTTTACAGCGCTCTTCGGTTGTCCGCCGAGAGGTCAGAAAATTAATGCGCCATTTCCTTTCTCCATATTCCAACCAACCCATAACAGTGTCCGTGGGCGTCGAAAATAGGTGAATAACGTTAACTTCTAAAGAAATTTAGTAACGTCTAGCAATTAACATTTTTTACTATTACCGATAGCCGACCGTTGAAATTAGAGAGCTTTGTCAGTTTTAAGCATTACAAAACGCGGTTACCATCGCCGCTGTGACTTAACTAATTTAGGCCACGTGTCGCTCCATTTGAATACCATGCGCCTGCGGGAAGTGCAAAGTGACATAAATAGAATTGCCTCACATCGGAACCCACATACCACGCGACAATCTGCCTGCCCGTGCTGCCCTGCTCCTCGCTCTTCGCCACTTCGCTGCTGCAGCCCAGGCGGAGCAGAGAACATCACGTGGTAGCTGCGCCAAGGAGCGTCGTGATTTAATGGACGTCGCTTTTTCCTCCCTACTGTCGCGCGGTTGTCAAACCGTGTGAGGAATAGCCCAAATTTGTTGATCGCAAAGCGAGCGTAATAGCCTACTCGGCATTCTAAAAACTGTTTTGGCGATTACTAACGGCCTGCGAAAATTCTCTACTCCCAATCAGGCGCCTGTCGGTAATAATTAATAAGTAAACCATTACGATATAGTTTATCACTTTACAAATTAACATTATTCGGCTGTTTCCTGACATCCACCAACACTGGTGTTTCTGAACCGCAAAACACTTCACCCGCGCCTTCGGGGCATTTTTCAAAAAAATAATTGCATGCTGCTCGGATGTGGTGCACTGAATATTCGTTTGGGAGACCAGAAACGACCTTTGCACATGTAGAAAACTCTTGGGCCCACTCTACATTATCATACCACAGATTTTTCAGTACGAGGAGATACTCACCTGTATGATATTCGATTGGAAGGAAATAATCTGTGCCTAATACTTCTGAAATGAAATACTAAATTTGTGTAGAGTGTAGCGTAGTTTTAAATACTAAATTTACATGAGCAACGTGCTGAAAAAAATTAACTCGCTTTCAACTTCCCGTACGAAACTATTTCAGAACTAAAACGTTTATCTGCTGCTAAACTATTCTCCCCATTTCAATATTAAATATGCAGAAAACAGCTGATATTTTATACGACATAAGCACCAGATATCCTCTGCCTATTCCATAATTTTTTGTACTCATAGCAACAGACTGCCCACGTTCCTGAAGGATTGTCTTGATTCGCAAGGTAATCATCATCATTTGGTGGACACCTGTAAGAAGGTGAAAAAAAAATTTAGTTAATCAAATCCCTTTTTCCTTTCTTGCTATTAATTATGGAAGCTCATGACAAGAAATACTAGGTTTGTTCTTCCAGCCTGAAGTGATCTCTTTAGAAACTTCCTGGTTTCGATGCATTAGAAAGCTAATACAATTGTTTATGAATTGCCGCCTCAAAAGCTGCACATAAAAAGTGATGTTAGCAATCAGCAATGTATACTGTCTTCGGTAGTGATGAGTAACTACCGTATCGGAAGATTTTTTTGGTGTTTCAGCCGCCATGATGGCACAGTGGTTTTGATGCTCGGGTGTTAACCCGAAGTATGCGGGTCCGGTCCCTGCCATGGCGTTCACATTTCGATAAAGGAAAAAAGCAGAAGACATGTATAGTCTGCTATGTCTGTGTACTTCAAAACGACCCAGGTGATTGAAATTTTTTGCGGACCCACCCACTACGGTGTCCCTCATAGCTTGTATTGCTTTGAGACGTCAATAACCGTAAATCTTAAACCATCTTCTGTGTTATTTTTACAGTACGTTTCAGTGAATTCGCGGATTCATCGTTCTTCGGCTACACTTATTACAGGAAACTATACTTCAGAGGACGAGGACAATATGAGGACAACCTGATATGGGGGAGCGTGTCTTCTATTTTATTTATTTATTTACTTATTTATTTATTTATTTATTTATTCAGTACTTCCAGCCGCCTTTTGGTGGTCAAGGCAGGAGTGGGGATACAATTGCACAGCGCTCTGTCAACAGCAAACAACGAAAAAAAGGAGAAAAAGAAGGCCTGCAGGTAGGCAACAAAATTTCTGCCGAACAACTCAAATAATACACGAGTAACAATCACTTTACATTAAAATACAAAACAACACGCGACAAGGGCAACACTCCAGTATCCAACCAAATACCCTAACTTGACCGGCTGGGGTTGATTGCAGATAAAAATGTTTCGGCTGATGATAACGTGACCAGTTCGCGAGGTAATGCATTGCAATCAGCTATCGTTCTTGGAAAGAACGACAGCTTGTATGCAGTGGTTCTGCATTTGGGAACTACAATTGTTTAATCGTGTTTGTGCCGAGTTTGTCGTGTTCTGTTATACTGGATATAAGTGTGAAAGTTTATTCTGGTGTGTTTATTGACGATGACAAATAACATTTTCAAGCGATGCATTTTGCGCCGAGGTTCCAAGGTGTGCTAACCGGAACGGCTAAGAAGATCAGACATCGATACATGTCTTCCGTAGGCGTTGAAAATAAAGCGTAGTGCTATTCTTTGGACACGCTCTAAACTTTTGGCATCAGTGTTCGTATGCGGGTCCCATTCTACGTCAGCATGTTCGAGTAATGGACGCACTAGGGAAGTATACGCCACAAGCTTTGTTTTAGTGGAAGCATGTTTTAACCGGTATCTTATTAGCCATAGCCTTTTAGATGCAACTGAGGTTATATTATTAATGTGCGGGCTTCAACTTAGATTTGAACTGATCCTTACGTCAAGGTACTTAAATTCATCTACCCGTTCAAGAGAGACGGTGTTAATTTTGTAACAGTACAGCAATAGAACTTTTTTCCTGGTTATGATCATTTGTTCGCACTTAATAACATTTAACGACATTTTCCAGTTGTTGCACTAATTATTAACAGACGTAAATAGTTATCTATAATTATCTGATCGCTTTCGGAGAGAATTGTGTGGTAAATTACGCAGTCGTCTGCAAAAAAACTAGCCTGCACGGGAGAATCAAACTTGAAGTCATTTAAATATATAAGAAAAAGGAGTGACCCGAGGACAGAGCACTGCGGCACTCCTGAAAACACTGGAGTGATCGATGAACTTGAACCAGAGATCTGCACGTACTGCTGCCGGTGGGATAAGTATGAATCAAGCCATTGTAGAATTTGTTCATTTTGTAAGATGTGCTTAAGTTCAAGTAAAAGTTAACGGTGGAGTACTCGGTCGAACGCTTTTGTTTGACCGAGTTTCGTTGTTTTGTTGTTCTGCGTGTAATTGGACGTGCCATTTTAGTTTTGAAGAGCACTAAACCGTGGTCGGATATAACAGGCATAATATCTACAGTAAACCCCAGCCGTTCAATAACATCAGATACAAACACAAGGTCTAAAAGAGAACTCGTGGTCGCAGTCACCCGCGATGGTTCAACTACGACCTGCTTCAAATTAAATGAAAAAGCAATATCAAGTAGCAAATCAGAAAGCCGACATGCAGACGTGACACTCAACCATTCCCAGTTTATGTTTGGTAAGTTAAAATCACCGAACAAAATGATATGCGCGTATCGCTTTTTGTCTTCATGCAGAAAATCATAGAGTGTCTCAAGTGCACTCAAACCTGTAAACGGCGCCAACGAGAATGGTGTGTTTGGAAGTATGAAGCAGAATCCAGACCATTTCTGCAGTACTGTAAAGTGGTAGAAGCGTATAACCTGTTCCTTTCTTTATCACAATGGCTACGCCACCCCCTCTGGAGCTGCTGTCGTGGCGGACAATCTCGTGCGAATCAGGTACCACGTCTTTATCAGGAATGTTATCATGTATCCAGGTTTCAGTGAGCACTGCAACGTCCGGCTCATATGATAAAATAACAATTTCTAGTTCCTCAGTTGTATTCAGAATACTGCGAGCATTAATATTCAGAACACGAAATTCCTGTTTAACAGCGTTAGTGCGGCTTGGTTTTCGATTTACACGACCATCTTTCCTTCTGATGTTGTATTGAGGTTGTCATCTTGAACCAAGTGGAACTAATTTATCTTTTGCTTCATACCACCGGAACAGCTTACCATTTATTTTAACTTTACCGAACGACAGCATGACTTTGTCTCCCTTGGTTCTGTTTTCAGCCGCAGCAGTCCAGAGTTTTTTTCGGATTGACTGTACCCGCTGGGAGACTCCGCACTGAACATGAATGCGGAGTACTTCTTTGCCTGCGACATCTGCGACAAAGAGTGCGTCGGCTCCTTGAACGACCAAGTCATTATGCGGGATCGCGAGAAGGGCCCGAAATGCCGTGGTGTGCGCCAGGTCTTCAGAAGTCGAGGCGGAATTTTCTCTCCCATCTAGAGAGACCCGACGTTCCTAAGACCTGCACGGCGATGCAGGCCCTCTTTTACATGTCCCGCTGGTTCAGACGCCTCGAAGGCAACCCGAGGAAAGCCCGGGCGCCTCGAGCTCGGTGCCCTCGTCCAGCTGGAGAGCCCCATATCATTCTCAAATCTATTGGGGCTTCTGACAACGTTGGTCGCGAAGACGCTACCCTCATCAAGTTGGCCATGAACCCATAGTCTGAGGGGATAGGAGACATCACACTAAGGCCCACCAATCAAGCCCTGGTGGTCGCATACCAGGACCTTGGGAACCTCAACCAGCGGAACTCCACACTCTGTCCAAACTCTAGATCAGACTCTCTTTTACACAGCATTCTGGACAGCGCGTTCATGTCATAAAGGTTGACCGTCCCACCTTCTTCCCGCTTCGCGATACCCGTCAGGTCGCCGTAGGCTGGACCTCCTTCGGTGTCCAGGCGCACTTTCGTGTCCCGCTGTGGAATTTCTTTGCTGAATACGGCCACGCCCTCAAGGCGTGTCCGCACGCAACGGATTCCTCACAGGCCTACGGCACGCGATGTGTGGGGTGGCGCCATCTCGCAGTGTGCTTCCGCCTTATACAGGACCCTAACGCTAAGTGCGCCCCATGCGACGCGGCTGGCAGCCCTGTAGACTCGCCTTACGCGCTGTACGCGCGTTCGGGACAGAACCGCTCATGCGCTTAGGGCCGCGGTCGCCTTCCGTCCCTCTCTCGCGACGGGGACGGTCGAGTCTGGTTGTTCCTCCAGTCTTGTGAGCTAAATTTTCGTTCAAATTGTTCTCTATCTGTTACCCTTTATTGCTTGCCTCCGTAGCCGGTCCTCGGCCCACCCGCTCCCAGAAGTGCCGCATTCTATTAATGGCTCTATTTTTTCTCTACCACTTTTTGTGGCCTGCACGCGTTTCAATCGCGTCCCGAGTGTTCCATCTATCTGATGGGAACTGTAAAGGATTACTGCTTCGTCTTTCTCCTCTTTTCCCGTACGACTCGTGATTCAATTCACGATTTTTTTTGCCTCCCCATCGCAGGTATCTGTCCTTATCAGGCCCTTCCAGCTGCGGTTTTTGCAATTCTGGTGGTTACGAGCCTTTGTTGCCATATGCTGTTCTTTACCCCTATTCGTCTTCGTGGCCGATTCTTTTTATTGGCGGCCTTGCCGTTCGCTTTTTAAAGCCTATAGTGCCGCGTTTAACTCTCTTCCTCATATGCCGTTGGGTGCTGCCAGTCGCCTTGCTCTAGGCCCTTTTCGGGATTTTTCCCACTCGTGCCCCGCACCGCTGCCGGATCCTGTTCCCTAGCTTCGCTTCTTTTATTATCCCGTATCCTGCAGCTGTCGCTCATAAGTGATTCTTTTCAGCTTCGTTTATCCCTGTTCCTATGCCTTCTTAGTAGCCATGCCTAGTTTCAGTTTTGTCGAGATCCACATTGGCCACGCCTCACTTCCTCTCTGCTCCGATTTCTCTGGCTGCGGCGTGGAATCTTACCTCCTCGATGCTGTAGTATCCGTTCTTCCCGGTGAGGAGGCTGTCTTTTCTGTTCTATCCCAACCGCACTCTCTGTTCTCAGCACGGGATACTAGTTTCTAGGTGTTCCCTATTTACCCCTCCACATTCGCTGTGGCGGTGCTCTGCGCCTCCGGATCCGCTTAATTCCTCTTTGTTTCGGTTTAACCCCGGCCGCGCGCCATTTTTTACTTTTCGTTACATGAAATGGACGAAGTGGTCGCCTTGGCAGCCCAATCATCCTGGCTGGTGACTTCAACGCCGAGCATGAATTGTGGGGCCCTGCGCCCTTCCACTAGCGTGGCTCCAGACTCATGCACTTTGCCCTGGCTCACCAACTGACCGTTTTAAAGTAACCTACTTCAACCCCCCCTTGCGATAACCATCACGCGGCATCGTAGATGGACATTGAGCTCGCTTCCCCGTTCTTGCTCAGCTCCGGGTACACCTAGACCGCCTCGGACGGCGAATCTCTTTTCGAGCAATCTTTCATTGATGTATCGACTGGCCTTCCTGGCCCTCCTGACTGGCACCCCAAGACCCTCTGGTCGAGTGCCTCGTAAGGAACATATGGTTTCCCCGGGCCGCTGGCCCCGGCTTGCCCTCCTCCCACGCACTGGAGACGTGGTATACTGCTTCCATTATCAGATTACCTGATTGAGTGCCACAAGCGCACGGTTGTGAGTGCTCCGGCCCCAAAGGCATGGTGGTCCCCTGAGCTCGCCGTCAAGCGGCGCTGTGCTGGAGTCTTGTATCCGGTGCTTCCAGCGTTGCTCAGACCTGTCGATGCGCCCGTCTATTGCTGCGCGTTTCAGGACGCACTTTCCTGTTACTGCCCCAGAATAAAGGAGGCGAATGGCTCGATGCGGCGTCAGGCCTGTCATGATGCGACTCAGAATAACCTTATCTGCGCACCCTTGCAGAAAGAATTCCCCGAACTGCGCGCTCCTGTATTCCTACCACCTCCACACATCAAAGACGGCGTTCTGACGACTCCCGTACTCGAGTGAGCGGAAATTTTGCCCCGGTCGCGGAACACCTTCGAAACTTCAATACTACACGCGTCTATGCTTGCAATGGTGGAGTCACCTTACCACCCTTCTGTACCGCCGGGCGTCCTGTTCTCGCTTAACTAGCTTCAGTTGCTCAAGGATGCCCGCGGTACGCGCAAGGTTCCTGGCCTTGATGCGCTGACTGCGCCCTTGGTTGCCGGTCTCTGGCGTAGCAACCCGTCCTTCATTCTGTTCCTTTTTACCAGCGCCCCCGGTTTCTGCCCCTTATCCTCCGCAGTGCGCAGGGGGTGGGTCGTCGTCCTTCCTAAGACAAACTGTCCGTCTTCCGTCCCTAGTTCCTACCGGCTGAGTGATGAATTGAGCACTCGGTAAATTATCAGAACGCCTACGTCACGGTTGTCTATTAATTCTTGCGCACCTGGGCCCATCTTCAGATCGGCTAGTTTGGGTTTATACATTAGCGCAGCGCTGTGCAAGCCCTCGCTTCGTTGCGAACGGCTCTGAAGCAATTCTGCGCGTTCCGCACGTCCGTGGTACTCATATACCTTCACTTACAGTGTGCGTTTGTTAGCGTTTGCACCTCCTCTTCCTTTCCTATTTTGGCTGTCGCGGTCTCCCGACCAGGCTTTCTCATCTCTTGCGCTCTTTTCACTGCTTACGTTAGTCAACCGCATGCCCACAGGTGAGGATTTGTCTGCCAACCCTACTTTCGGCTGCCCTCACGGATTCCCTTTTTCACCCTTTTTGTGGAATGTTATTAACGCCTACCTTGTGGAGTCTCCAACGTTTGCTGGCATCGTAAAAAATCCGTATACTGACTGACGACATCATTTTGCTGATAACAGCCCGCATGTGCCACGAGCTTGAGCAGTTGTGTGCGGACGTCCTTGACAGGATAGCCCGTTGGACCTTTGTATGCCGATAGGAATTTCGTATGTGGATTCCCCATGGCGTTTTCCCATGGCTGCTTTCCCACGGAGCGATTCTCCGGTTGTCCCCTATGCTTTAAACAGGAACTCCGAATTTTAGGGGTTGTATTCACCCACCGCCTCACATTTCTACCTCATGCAAACTTCTTTCGCGACAAGGCAGAGATTCTCACTTCGCGTCTTCAGTCATTTATATCGTTTAAACCATTTTCTCCCTCCATCTTCTTTACGTAGGCTTTATTCCCAAGTGATGCAACCCGCCCCTAATTTCGCCGGGGCCGCTGGGTGGTCTCGCCGCATCGATTCCGACCTTCGGGAGAAGGTTGTTTCTGTGCAGAGCGTTCCTCTTCTCGCTATCACAGGCGCATTCCGCACAACGCGAATGGCTACGCTTCATATGCTGCTCCGGGTACCCCCTATTCCCTTAGAACTGGACCTCGTCACCTTTGGAGGTGACATTTATTTACTCTCTGATATCCTGCCTTGCTTTGATCTCTGGTGCGACCATCCCTCTCTCACCTCCTCATTCTTCTTCACCCCTCTTCTCCCGTCTCATTTTTCCTTTCAGTGGTCCTTTCACGGCCTTCGTATATTCACGAACGGTTCCTATACGCCTCCCTTTGCGGGTACCACTTATGTCGCATTCTCATTCTCTGGCGCTCTGCGGAACGGAGCCCGGTTTCGCCTTCAGACAGCCTATAGCGCCTTTTCCGCAGAGGCTGTTCCGTTTCATGAGGCTTGCTGTTATGCCCCGCGCGTCCCCTCTCGTTTACCCTTGCATGTCTACTCTCATTGCCGTTTTATGCTTGAGGCTATTCACTATCTTTCCATCAACGACTTACGGGTCGGAGAAATCAAGCGCACCTTTGATGCTGTTTCGCTTCCTCTTCTCGTCTTTGTGTATCATGTCCTCGCCCATTGCGGTGCCTGATCCAACGAGTTAGCAGACCGCGCCTCCTCTCTGGCGTCGACGCGCGGCCTCCTTCGGCCCTCGTGGCTGTCACCCTTTTGTGTGCGCACTAATCCGCAGGCTCTGGCATCCGCCAGGACCGCCTAACATTCCGACATTCTCTTAATTGTTCCTGCCCCCCCCCCCCCCTTCCCGCCCCCATTTTCAATTGCCTGCTCTCTTTCCCATCACCCCGGTCTCCTGTCCCTCGTCTAACTGGCCACACCCAGTTTACCTTGACTTCCATCGCTTTTCACTCCGTTCTTCGCCTTCCTGTTCATGCGGTGCAGTTTTTGGAAACATTCTCTGCTGCCTAGGCGCCTGTATACTCACCACGGGCATAGGTTGCCCGGCCATCCGCACGTTCTTTCCTCTCACATCTTCCCGTCTTTGTTAAGCTCACCTTGGTCTCGTTCGCAGCTTATTCGCATTGCCGTTCATATGTCTTCTTTCTTTTCAGCCACCTTTCGTGTCTATTGCCGCCCGGATGTTTGGCAGGTCTACCTGCCTTCACTTACCTTCCCACATGTCTCATGTGGTCGGGGACACCATACAGAAAATTTTGGTAGGCCCTGGCCCTGCCCCTGCCACACGGGCATTCAGGCCTTACTGATTCTCGCTCTGCATGTGGCCGGATTTTTATTCGCATTTTCTTCATCACTAATGTTTTTTTCGGTTATTTGATTTGATTTATACTGCTGTCCGTTTTTCTTTCTTTCCCCTCGAGGTTGTATTCTTTCCGCTTTTTTACATGTTTAGTTTTACCTTTGTTGCCCCTTCTTTGTCTAGCCTTCTGCTTCCCTTTAGCTAATTTTTCCTTGTCAACTTTCCTCTTTACCTCATTTATTGGACACGCCTTCTGTTTTGCGAAGCTCAAATATGCCCTGTTTTTTGTCGTTTTATTCTCGTCCTTTCTCTTAATTAGATATCCCCGCACCTTCCCTCCTCTTGGCCACCTGCAAGCACGTCTCAAGCTCTTGAACACGCTGGTTCCAACGATGTTTCTTTTCCTCTTTTTTAACTGTTGATCCTTTTGGGGCCTCTCTGCCAAGCAACCACATTTGCCCGGCCGTCATTGTGGCTTTTCTTTCCCTCTTCTGCATGATTTTGTTCAATTTTCTCTTGAGCGTTGACCCCTTTTATTTTCAATAGGTTTCGCCTGGTTCGTTGTGGGCTTTCTCCCACACCTCTGGTTCGGTGTGGGCTTTCTCTCACATTTGTTTTTATACCTGATGTATTTCTGCAGACTTTTACCCTATAAACAGTTGTGTGTTAGCTGTGAATTATTCTAAGATACTGCTTCGAACATAATGATGTGAATGTTCTAATCCTCCGATAGGGAGCAAAATGTTTCTTTTAAAGTTTTTCCTGCGCTCGCACGAATAGCATGATACTGCCTTAGAGTACCGATGGAGGACCTGCGGATATATTGCTTGCCATGATGAAATCTTACGATATCAAAAAAGCTGCGTCCGTAAACAACTTCTCATGTAAAAAAAAAATGCGCGTTCCAGTAAATTTTGGTTGCTACCTCTACATGGGCCACTCCATCTGAGGCAGTTATGGTGATGCATAAACATGCTGAGTGATTTTAACGCATGTTCAGTTTTGCAGTTAGTGGTAATCGTCACAACTTTCTCAGAGATTCCTAGTCAGCTTTAGACATTAAAAATTCTTTCGCTGCTGCTATTTTTTCCTTTTTTCCACTCCCTAAGTGTAGTGTAGGGCAGTCAGCTATGCATCGCCTGGTTAACCTCCCTACCTTTCTGGCCTTTTGCTTCTCTCTATATATATTCATCGTTAATTTTCCTGAGCCATCATTCTTAGTTATATGCTTTTTTTCGACTCATTAATTATTCCCGCCTCTTGCTTCTCTCATTTTCAAGTCCTGAGAGAAATGAATCCAATCACCGCTCTCACCTGCCACTTATGCTGACGCCATCGCAACGGGACGGATTTCACATTCTCGAGACTCCTAATCATCATTATTTATTATCCCTTAAGGCTCCTAAGTGGGATATTGCATATAGGGGGAGATCGATAACATATATATGAATGGTCAGTAATAGTAGTATTATAAGTAATATATTAATGGTCACTGACAGAATGATCAGTAATAGAATAGAGAATAGAAAATGCTATCGGATTACAAAAGTTGAGGAATTGGTGCGATTGATGCGTAATATGAAGGGTCAGCTTCAGTGTTTCTTCTTTACGCAGCAGTAGCTGCGGCTTGTGGGTGGAGAATCTGAGAGTGGGTGAGGTGATCGAGTCTGCCAATATCCGTGTGACCAGACGTATCGCAGATCCACTCTATAGATCCAATTTAGAAATAGTAGGGTGGCCCACATTACCCCCCCCCCCCACTCACACACACTCACAGTTCTACACCCGCCATCCGTTGCCTCCCAACCTTTTTAGTCGCTGTTTCTGCCACTTCCCCTCTCCTTTTCCATCCCCTCTAAAAGTATGTAGGCAGGGCCGCTGCGATAACTCAATGGTCCAGAGTCAGATAGGACACTGCGGAGGAAAGAAGTGAAAATTGACGATAACTGCTATCTTCGTATTATGAATGGACGGCGTACGTCAGAAGGGAAGTTGGTTGTGGAAATGCGACGTATGTTTTCTTTAGTCATCGATGCAAAGCACTACACATACAGGTGGCTTTGGCTCAAGTCACACCTGGAACACCGACTGGAGGGCCAAACTTGCGTATTGGGAGGCACTGCTCTCGTCTTTCATTGATCCTCCTTTCGACACCTCCTCGAGCTGCCTAATCATATGTTAAATGCCTCAACGATGGTCCGCACGCAACCACTAGCACTGGCCCCAACATCTGCGGTGTAAATGCATCAGCAGTTAAAAAATTCAAAATGTGCCACGGGCTGTAACACAAACATTATGAGATATCTGTCGAGTTTGAATGCAAATTTGTGATAAATTATTGAAACATTGGTGCCTATTCGTTTCAAAGCAATTAATGTAAATAAAGCACAAGCCAAGTCAAAAAACGTCAGCTGAGAGGACGAGAATAAAGATCAACGTGGAAAGGAAACTGCACATAGAAGAAGACTCGTTATGTGGCCAAGGCTTAGATAGTGCTCCAAAGCGGTAGGTGGCAGGCAAAGAGCGACCAAGTGTGGATCCTAAAATTCCTAAGCTTTCGAAACAAAGCCAAAGCTTATTTTTCGATGTCACTTTATGCTGCACGCTTTGTATTTCTGTGTCCCGAAATAGGAATTTTAGCTTATGCCGCTGATTCGCGGCTTTAAATTCCGTAACTAAACGCGGCTCATGTTCTCACTGAATATTGGCGCAAAGTTAAGGACATAGTGAAACGTTGGGACTTTGTATTATGTGGGAAGGTGTCTTCGAGTTAACAATACATTTTGCTGGGCAAGCTGGAAGTAATTCATATTGTAGAACATCGCAAAACGAACAATGGACCAAGGAAAGAGAAGCGCCCGTGTCGTTTTTTCTTTCCTTCGTCCATTGTCCGCTTTTCGCTGTTCCACAATATTTCTTCGAGTACTACGGTTTAACTCTGATCGTCAGCAGTGACTCGGAGTTATCGAATGCAATGGGGTGGCTCTGAACGCCTGCAGTGACTGGGAGGTACTCGACTCCAAGAACGCAACAGAATGGCCGACCGAGACGTCTAAATGAAATGTGCGAAACCCCATTCGAATACTTCACTTTAATTAGTGGAGGACTTTGAATATTCAGTTTGGTGCATCTGGTTATATGTTTCGAAGATATTCGGAGGGCTTCCTTAATTGCAGTGTGCGTTTGCTAGTGCGAATTTCAACAGAATAGAGGTATATGAAAAGGCACCACCAAGGGCAGCCACATGCTATACTATCGTCGTTTAACAGGAGAGACGAGAGCTGGGTATGCGGTTCCTCAGCAATGAAGTTTTAGCTGCAAACATAAATGAAATCTATAGCTATAACGAGAGGCTGGCAGATCTCTTATTTAAGTTTACTGAGGGCCGTAAAGGGAAGGCGGTGTAGGCGTACGGGCCAATTTGCTGCCATGTTGACCAGATGAAATCGTCTATGAGCAGGTTGAATTGACAGTTAGAGAAGTAAAAACACATTGCCCTTACAATTGATAGACCCGCGAGTTATTGCTAAATGGAACAGAAAGGTATACTCTTCGCAGCTGCAGTGCCAATTGTCGGCAAGAAGCAAGCAAGGAACAAGGAAGTAGGTGACTATCCATAGGCCCAAAGAATAAGAAAGCGGGAAGTGCTAGAGTAGTTCGAGTAGTGAAATAATTTACAGATCCTGAAAAACTTCCGAAAAGGGGAGAATTGCCAGTAAACCGAAGGGCGAGACTAAAATGAAAAAGACTACATGTTGCGCGCGCATGCTTGCACCATGCCAAATCTGCAGATGCACGACTAGGAATGCTGTAGTGACCAGAAGATGGAAAAACGTTTTTTTTTTTTTACCTAGACTTCCAGATGGTCTGAGGTCATTAGTAAGGAAGAAGCCTCTCAAAGAGTTAGCAGTTAGGGGGACAAAAACTGCAGAGAATGTTTACTACATTCGAATCGGAGCGCAAGCAGGGATTTGTGCTACGTAGAAGTCATTGGTGTGTAGGCAGTGCAGGGGGACGGCGCAGCTGGAAGTTCATGAAGACGACGCTCTGCAATGCAAAGCGCGAGAGTGCAGTGCAGTTTAACACAAGACATGTTGGCTGCGGCAATAGCCTAGTGGTCTTGCTGAGCTGCCCTTAATTGATATTTTTTCGCTCAGCCATACGTGGGACTCCGAGCCATGCATACTGGTTAAATTTATTTTTCACTTTTCAGTGGTTTGACCTCTAACATAGCTGAAGGTCAAATTTATATAATCCGCGATTGAAGCTCGATGAACCATATTGAAGCATTCGTTTCAATAGAAGAATTCAAGATCTCACTGGTGAACAGATATCCTGCTTCGCGGAGGATGGCGGCCCTATTGTTCACGACATGACATAAGTGGTTGTATCCGAACCCTTTCTCTGTTATATAGCGGATGCTCGATTGTTCCCATTGTACTCTTCCATAGGAAGGTTGTGTTATGCTTTTCGATTATGTTTTTCAGCTATCCCGATTCTAAGCTAGAGGTTAAATACTGTTATGGTTTGTCGTTATTAATCATGTGTTTTCTGTTCCAAGAGAGCAGAATAGCATCACGTGAATCTATCCTACACCGTACTTCTCCAAGCCCAGCAATAAAGGTTACATCTTTAAGGAACGAAACAGCGCAACTAAAACGAAGGACCAAGAAAAAGAAAGACATGAACACGCGCTCTTTTTTTTTTCTTTTTCTTGGTCCTTCGTTTTAGTTGCGCTGTTTCGTTCCTTAAAAGATGCAATACCAACTCGCCCACTATGCTATGATAATAAAGGTTGGTTTAGTTTGGTTTGGTTTATGGGGTTTAACGTCCCAAAGAGACTAAGGCTATGAGAGACGCCGTAGTGGAGGGCTCCGGAAATTTTGACCACCTGGGGTTCTTTAACGTGCACTGACATCGCAAAGTACACGGACCTCAAGAATTTCTCCTCCAAAGAAATTCAACCGCCGCGGCCGGGATCGAAAGACGCGGGTTCGATCCCGGCCGCGGCGGTTGTTTCGAGATTGGAAGAGTTAGTGATAGCCCACTAAAAAGGGCACCGTTTTCAACTGTCCGCCCAAGCGTACTCTGGGAGGATCAGTGACTTTTTATACTTTTTTAAGCATGCGCAGGGCCGAGGCAAAAAGAACGGATCGCTCGGTGTTGCGCTCCTCAATGCGGCGTGCCTCGTAGGAACCTCAGAAGACCGCGAGTTTCCCTTCGTATGCACCGGCGGCGGTCAAGGGCAGCTGGGCCAGCCGCACATTCCGGCGAACGTCACTGCAACTCGGGTTGAGTTGAGAGCGGATGTTGCGGTGCGCGCGTTGCAGTTCGTCTGGGCCTGCAGCCCTTCCCACGAACCTTGGAGCGTTGGCAGCGTCAGAACGCATGGCTGAAGTGGTTCCAGTGGATCTTGCTGTGGCCGTTTACGCTCTTCGACGCAACGTGTTTTGCCCGGGCGTGTTCTGCCACGCCGCGCTCTCCACGTGACGGCAAGTGCGATCAACAATCGCTACCGGCGGCGGCACCTCCCACGTGAGATGAACGGCGGGTAAGGTCCTCGTTCTCCGGAATTCGAGACTCGCGTATTTCTGGCATTAGTGGACGGGGTGCCGACCGCGGGCTCCGAACGCTGAAGCTCATCTCTCTGCGGCCGTTTACGCTCTTCGACGCAACCTATGCCTGCGGAATATAAGGCAATCCCGCCTTCCCTGGGCGACGGGAAGTTTCCGTGGAACTACAGCTTCCGGTGGCGGGACTTCGTGCATTAGATGAGCGGCGGGTAATAAGAATCCTATTACTTTGGATGCAAGACTCACGCGTCTGCGGCACTAGTGCGCGCAATGCAAGCCGCGGACTCAGAACACTGTGTAATGCGTGACGACCACGAGAGAGTGCTGTCGTATAGCGAGTTTTTGAGTTTTTTGCTCCAATTGCTGGAGCCGAGAGCCGACGAGCAGAGTGCATCCATGGTGCCATCGGTTTTTGGTTTAGTTGCGGCCTTCTTGTTGCTGAGCGAACCGCGTGCGTCCCCCCCTTCTGTTCGATAGGCGCGGTCGGAACAGATTACGGAGTCGGTGTTTTGCTGTGAAAGTGTGTCTTGCTCTGAGAAAGTGTACGTGTTTGCTGTCGGCATGTCTTGAAAGTATGTGCTCTGATTGGTTCCTGCAACGGCTTCCTGATTGGCCTAATTGGTCCTTAAAAGGGTCCTCAGAATGCTGTCGGAGCCCCTCTGGTTGGCTCCGGTAACGGCTTTTTTGATTGGTAGAGAAAAGGGTCGCCAGAATGCTGGTGAAGTGTATATAAGAGCTGGTTTCACAATAACAAGTGGTCTCGAGAAAGGAACGGCTGCATCCCGGCTGCTGCTCGGGACCTCCGCTTCAAAGTTCCTGCACGCCTTCGGGTATGACTGACTGTTTTACTATGTGTCCTCATATATTTTGTCTCGGTTTCGAAGTATCCCAGTGATTCGCATCTGCCCCTAATAAATCAAGTTGGTCAAAGCACCTCATCGACGCCTGCTGGTCTCCTTTTCGATGCGGTGGAATTCTCGTCCAAGCACGGAAGCACGCTCCGCTGCAGTGCGAAGAGAGTCGTGATTGGTGCAGTGCGTGCGAATGCGAGGAAAAACCGTGAAGAAATGGTTGATTGCGCCCAGAGACACCAACCTCGCGCCTAATTAGCGTGATTGGATGTTCTTTGTCTGACGATGCTATTTTGACTCGGCTTGGTGTTTTGGGGGAGATCTAGATGTAATAAGAGAGTGAAAATTTGGAGGAGACAATTAAGCTCTGACTTCAGGGTATGATGCGATCGTGTTATTGGATTAATGCCCATATATGCGGGATTGGCCATTCTCTTCTTAACAGTCATAGATCCCTGGGAGTCAACCAACTGGCTACTCTTTTTTTATTGATTATCGCTTCCGGGATTTTTCCCTCACGGCCAACGCCTTCGACGCCGCGTGAACCTGATGCTTCTGATGCTGCTGATGCTATGCTGAGCAGAAAACCCTGGAGGCCCATGGTTCCATTTCCCAACTCGACCAATTTCCTACTCGGTTTTATTTATTAATGCATGTGGGATTTTTTCCTCATGGCCAACACCTCCGACACCGGCGCCGACACCGGCTTTTCTGCGGCATGGTGCTATCGCGTTAAAACTGTTGGCCGAGCGTCCAAGCAGTCCTCCAAGGGGCCCGGGAGGCACACCCTAACATACCGCCGGTAAGCGAAGGAAGGCAGGACCTGTATTCCTTTCTCGTGATTGTTTTTGTGTAGCGCTAGCTTTTATCAAAGACTGTGCACCAACTTGTCCAGCAAAAAGTTTTAGAGGAGGACCTCTTCGAATACTTGTACATGAAAAGACCATCGCCTCGTGCGGCGAGCACGGCGGGAGAGAGCTGGTAGGCGGCTTCGAAACATAACTCCAGGGGCCGGCAGACATCGTAGCTTTGCTGTTGTGGAATTCATGGCATGTGGAGACAGTGAACCGCGAAAACAAGGCAGTAGTATAAAGACCTCGAATTCGGAAGTCGCGTGAAAGAAAAGGTTCATGCGGAAATTTCGAAACGAAGGGAGTCAAGGAGGGCCTTCAAATGCCGTCCAACGGGACGTAACGAATGAAACTGCATTGTGGCCCGAAAGTCCTCGTAACGCCAGTTGTCACCACGAAAGGTCATCACAATCCTTAGCGAAAACGAGGATGTGCTTAAAATGAATTTCAAACATAATGTATCAATTTCATATTTATTTCGCATTTTTTGTTCCTATGCTTAAACTGCAATACGAATGCTTTCCAAGTATACTAGGAATAATATTTTGAACCTTCTTTAAAATACGTGAAAAGTACATTTGTGCCCGCTTAGCATATTTTTAATGCATTAAAATATACTAAAAATGTACTAAAATATACATTAAATACATTAAACTACATTAGAAATACAATAAAAATTTACATTTAATACATTAAAAGTACATTAACTTCGGCTTAACCGAGGTTAAGTTTGCCTCAGTTAATACTAGCCACAATTGTGCGCTCTTAGACGGACAGCCTAACCGTAGTTATACCACTAACCATGGCTATCGGTAACTGAGGTTGGCTACCTCAGTCAGGCCGCTAACTGACAAAATGGCTGCCACCATGTCGGCTGAGCCCGCGATGTCCACTGCCGCATCAAGTGACCCGAAGCGTGTCAACTGGTCGGTTGCCACAACAGGAGCATTGATACGCATCTGAGACGACAATCTTTCAGCTCTGCAGTCAAATACGTGCAATGCGAGAATATTCAGTGCCATGGGGGACTCCCTGAACGCAGGCCTGCCGGCAGGCGAAGGGCCGAATTCAGCGAAGGGAATCCGGCAGAACCTGGAAAAGCTCACTAAGCACTACAGGCAAGTACGAATACCGTTTAATATACTGGTGTAGTTTACAAGCTATTCCAGCGCTTTTTGGGTGCTTGTATCCGGTGCGCTGCACGTACGTACAAACATTCACCGTGCTGCACAGTGCTTCGTCCGGCATGACAACTAGTTTGCTGTAAATAGAATATATTACTCCTTCTCTTGCTGACATGTGATGCGCACAGATCGTTATTGACCTGAACTCGGCTCGATTGAACTGACCGCTTGCATGTCCACTCAAGGTAACGGCATCTAGTGCAATATTTTTGGGCAGCGTCTCATGAATTGACTCGTATATCGTCCAAACTGATCTACAACAGCAGCACGCAGGTCGGTTTCGTTCTTGATCCTCTGTGGAGCGCATAGAATCGCATACATCCGCCTGGCAGTGCGAACGTCGCTTACGTAGTTTGCACGTGCCGTACAATGACGATAATCGGGGTTAATGGTGAGAGTTCGCGCAACAGTAAAGCTCCTACCTCGAGCTAGCATAGCTTGCTACGTTTTTCGCAACCTATCGGTGGTCATGGTTGCCGGTCACGCAGTATTAATAAATGCCCGGGGTTGTACAGAACGGGTATTCACTTTATATTTTCCGTCACAAATTAACCGTAGCAACAGCAAAGTAATCTCGATATGAGATCAGGTACTATCGGGCCGGAATGAAACGCGAACACGGGAACGCGTGGCCTGCGGCTAATTTTGGTACAGCGCGCTCCGTCTAGCAGCGTCCGCGATAAGCTGCTGACGTGTGCACTGGGTTGGTGGCTTCTTCCCTATGCAGCCTTTGCTCGACTTGCCGAGTTTGGCAATCCCCGTCTAGCACCGGCATGGCCCCAGCCACATCGCTTTGAATCCGACGTCATGACTCCGGTCCCGGCTAGCAGGATGACGATGTGGTTTTTGCTCCTCCTAACTACCGCGTTACTTCTCAGTGCAATGATGAAGCTTGACTGCCCAATGAGGTCGGTTATGATTGTGCAAGCGATATCTGCTTCGGCAGGATGTCAAAGGCTCAGGTCGATCTTTCTTGTGTGTATGCGTAAAAAAAATGCGACAATCTTAGTTAAACGTTCTGAAATGTCGCAGAGGCTATGACGGATGCCGTAGTAGAGGGCTAATTTTAATTTAGACCACTTAGGTTTCTTTAAAGTGCGCTTACATCGCACAGCGTACGGGCGGTTTTGTATCTCGTCTTAATTGACATACGACCGTCGCCACCTGGATCAAGCCCGCGACATTGGAATTAAAAGCCACTTGCCAAAGCCACTGAGGTGCCGTAAAAAAAAAATTCCCAATTTACTTTAGTTTTTATTGACTCTTAATTAATTAATTCACTCTTTTATTCACAGCACAACTGAAATTGCACAAGCAAGTGAATTGCACAAATATTGCACAAATGAAGTTTTACTGAAATGTATGTCATGCAAAAATTAAACACAGACATCACGCCGAAGCGGCAGTCACTAGCACTTTCATGACAGAGGTCATCCGGCAGTCTAATGGCCGAGAGATCGCGCTGAGAGATAACGCGGTCATCAAAGAAAGAGAAAACCGCAACGTCATCCCGCTCGCCCAGATCGTGGACTGGCGAGTGTTGGTATCGAGGCAACACGGCTAGCGCCATGCTGGAGCTAGACGGGGATTGCCAAACCGCGGCAAGTCGAGCGAAGGCTGCACTTCTAGGCACAAAAGCTCCACACATGGCGGCTGGGGAAGAAGCCACCAACCCAGTGCACACGTCAGCAGTTTATCGCGGACGCTGCTAGACGGCGCGCGCTGTACCAAAATTAGCCACAGGCCACGCGTTCCCGTGTTCGCGTTTCATTCCGGCGCGATAGTACCTGTGCTAGCACGGTTGACGCTTGAGATTTACTACTTTATCTTCTGAATGTGCTGACTGGCATGATTGTCCTCTGATTCTGCGCCATTTCAGTCTTATCAAGGACAGGCGCGATATGTACTTCTTCCATATGCGTAGCCGGTTCTTTTTTGTCTGTTTATTTATGTTTAAAACTACACTACCCGCATGTAATTTTTCTGATGCAGTTTCAGGGAATAAAACTGCCTTTGTTTCTAGGAAGCTGAGATCTGGTTCAAGCACTTGGTCAAAAGGCGTTGAGTGGCCATTTTACTGGCTGCTTCACTCTTTTCTCGGAGCGCTGCCAGTGAATGACAAAAGCCTGGTGCAAGAAACTGTGGAGATGATAATCTAGTTTCACTGGTTCAGAAAACTCATTCACAGTGCCTGCAAATATGTATATTTTCTTCACAAGTATTGTAATCCATCATGACCTGCAAAGCTGCAAGAAGAAATGTTTTTTTTTGTCTCTTCAAGAAGACGTGTTATAGCCATCACCGCTATGTAGTTTGAAAACACTACACAACAGAAAGCAAGTGACTAAAACTTTGAAAAGACATGTCTCATCCACTTTCTTTTTTATTACAGGGAACAGAATAAACTCATCTGAATATATGTGCAATTTTCTCCAAAGCAGGCAATGGAAACAGAACATGAAAGAATTAGAATATGTTCATGAGCTAACAAGCAAAAAAAAAACCTGTGGGAAACGACAAGGTGAACAAGATAATGTAATGCATACCTCTGTGAAGTGTTTCCAATAAGCTGCACATGTCTTGGTTGTGTTTGAATGGCATGACATATATAACGCAATAACAACACAGCCGCCGCGGTGGCTCAGTGGCTATGGTGCTCGGCTGCTGACCCAAAAGACGCGGGTTCGATCCCGGCCGCGGCGGCTAGAATTTCTTTGGAGGAGAAACTCTAGAGGCCCGTGTACTGTGCGATGTCAGTGCACGTTAAAGAACCCCAGGTGGTCGAAATTTCCGGAGCCCTCCACTACGGCGTCTCTCATAGCCTTAGTCGCTTTGGGACGTTAAACCCCATAAACCAACCAACCAGCAATAACAACACACTGCACTGTGCGCCGTGAGAGATCTATGCTTTCAGACTGTACTGATACTCTCCAAGACGAACACATAGCGGTACAAGAAATGAATTGCATAATGGGACTGCATAACACTTCCTGCACCCCGGTTAATGCTAAATCTGCCCTTGTGTCCGCTCTTTGCAACAGCTGACCGCAGTTAAAGGAATAGGGTGCGAGTATTTGTGTTTTCCAAAACATGTAGCAACCATAGTATATTACTTCTAAGGTGTTCCTTAATAGGAATTTAGTCTAATGTAGTACCTATAAGGTAAAATATTTCACAAAAACACGAATCCACACTGCATTTACTATTATAAAATGGCTTTTGAGTAGTTAGTCGTCGTTTCTACCTTTTTATCCTGCTCATTTCCCTAAGGTTTCTTGATAAGTTATCAAAAATCTGCATTTCGGGCCTTGCCTAGCAGCTAGGTTTCATATCTTGTAGCTATGTGGCATACATATCTATAGTTTCTAACTTTTGCTTGGAACTGGCAGGTGCCAGAGGCTGCTGAAGTTAAAGTTGGAAAGGTTCTCGTATCCTTTAAACTTGTACCTGTCCGAGATACAGCTGAAGACACTATGGCCAGTACGCAGCCCAGAGAAAGCGGCGAAAGCACCGCAACACGCCGAAAAAGACCTGCGAGCTCTCTTTTGCAGGAGCTGCTGAAAATGTTGCAGCAAGCCGATGACCATGCAGCCAAGGCCGCCAGAGAAAGTATTGGGCTGAGAAACAAGCTCTTGTAACTGCAGAAGGAAAGCAACAAAATTCAAAGAGGAATGCCTATGTCATGAAGCCGTACTTTCCACTAAAGAAAAGTTAGGAATGAAATAATCTGTCTCCTGCGAAATAAGTGACGTTTTGCCAATTGCGACAGAGAGCGCATCATGGGCAAATGCTTAAGCCGAAACATTTTTAAATACTACCGTCTACTTCATTCACATCAATAATGATGCGGCACTCACTCAAATGTTTTAAAGTAAAGAATGCTTATCTCTGGCTCTTTATCCTGCAAACATTAAACAAGCATTTGCCCAAAATAAAACAAAGTATTTTGTAGCCAACATTGTTAATAAACTACACATGCTATATGACAAGCTGTCAAGATTATAAAATCTGTAGGCAACTGAACAAGATCAAAGTCGTGAGCCTCCTGAACCCTTCAATGTCATTTTGCACAACTTGACAGAGTGATAGCACTTAATAAAACAGATACACATACATACTGCACGCACTAGGCTGAGGCCACATCGCGGTACTTTATGCGGTGTAATGAATAGGTATATTATGAAGAGGGAAGGTGCTTTCATTGATGGGTGTACCGTCACAATTCTACGATAAACTTTTTCTGCAAAAGACTACTTTTCGTCATGCTATGCAACTGGTGCAGCCGTAATATTAGGTACAGTGTTGCACAGAGGTGTTCTTTTACTGCCACTGGGATTTCGTATAAATAACAGAATAAACAAAACCCACAGGTGGCAAGTGTGAAAATAATGTACCCGCAACTAAACAACACCGAAGGGAGACATTGGTTACAGTCCAGAGAGAAGAAGAGTAAATCATGAGAGGTGGAGTAAATGCATAAAGAACAGTGTGGTACAGACGTGTTTTTTTACTGCCACTGGTCTTTCCTAATAAAATAACAGAATAAACAAAAACCATAGGTGGCAAGTGTGCAAATAATGTGCACGCAACTAAACAACACAGAAGGGAGACATTGGTTCCGGTCCACACACTAGAACAGTAAATCATGAGAGGTGGAGTAAATACATAAAGCACATTGCAGTCACACCGGTAAATGCAATGCAATAAATACCTGATCCCAAATTTATAATGTGGCCAGTGTTAAAACAGTTCTTCAGATTCGAAGACCTTTCTGCGTCTGCAAACTGCAATATGTTCTTGAGTGCCACCGACATGGAGAGCTTTATAAACTTCTCAATCTGACTGCCTTCGAAAAACTCACACACGAAACGTGGACCCGATAGAGGATCCTGCAAGACACTTTGGACCATGCAAGGCAGTTCATTGTGAAGCAAGGTGCTTTGCGAGGGCATTTCTCACTGCTAACTGGGCATCGCCTGGTTAACCTCCCTGCCTTTCCGTCCTTTTATTCTCTCTCTCTCTCTCTCTCTCTCTCTCTCTCTCACTGTCACCCCCGAAAGCTCCTCTTGACTGCTTGTGCAGGAAGGCTGTGCTAGTCGTTCCTCCTCTCAGCGGAATACCTCCAGCCAGTTGGCGCCGCATCTTTCAGTCATTTCCTGAGAAATATTATGGAGAACGCAGCAGCAGCGAATGAATTCGTTCAAATGACAATGTCGCATTCAAGGCCGTTAAGCAAAATGCTAAAATGTGTCTTGAGCCACCCTAGGGCATTTTCTACCACATGCCTGGCACTTCAAAGATGAAAGTTAAATGCATGCGCAGCAGAATCTGTAGGGCCAAAATGCGGGTATGGCTTCACGATGTTTTTTTTTTGAGTGGGTAGATTTGACCAGCCAGCAGTAGACATGGAACGTGTACATCTTCGATGGTTTTGGCTTTGATCGTAAAAAATTCACTGCTCAGCATCTTTGGCAGTTTCGATTCCTTAAACACACATGCGCCATGGTTCCTCCCAGGAGGTCCGCTGTTTGTGTAAAGAAATTTGTACCTGTGGTCCGCAACAGCCAAGAGTTTTACACTATACCACCCCTTACAGTTATGGTAGTCCACTGCATGCTCGGAAGGTGGACAGACTTCAATGTGGCAGCCGTCTGGTGCCCCAACAGCTTGAGGGAAGCCTGCAACTGCGGAAAACTGTTTAGGTGTTCGGCCAGTTCATGCCTCTTCGGCATTCTCACGTACCGAGGTTCGAGAAGTCGCCCAACAACACCGCAGAACTTCTTAACAATGATGTTAACTGAGGAGTTAACGTGTTTGCCACAGTTCTTTCGTCTACGGAAGTCGCAAGGCGATATATGGCAATTGCCACACGTTTATGCAGCGGTATTGCTTTCCGCATATTTGTGTCTAGCCTTCTCATGTACTCAGACACAGGGAAAATGTATTTAAATGTGCCTATTGTCACTCTAAAATTCTCCCTAAGCACAGCCTCTGGCAAGTGGGGGAGCGGTGCTTCGTACTACGAAGCTTTCGCGCGGCTATGCCCACAACTCCCCTCGCGAGAGCACAGCCTTGCAGTCGGAGCATGGAGGCGCTCGTTTTTGTTCGGCTTGCTTGTCTTCAAGTTCGTCAAGAATGCCGACCTGCCGCAGATGTAGCTGCTGCATTTCGACTTGATAAGTGGCGAACAGAGCGAGGAAATTGCTCTCTTCCTCGCCGTCCGGCATACGCTTGGTCTGAGCCCTCGCCATGTACCACTTCCCGCCGACTCACAGCACTTTCAACTCTTCATGTAGTAAAATACACTTCAAACACGAAAGAAATGATGGAATAGAATTTAAAAGAGACTTAAAATAGCAAAATGCACTTACTATGACACAGGAAAAAATATTGAATGGAATAAAACGAAAACAGCGAGAAGAAAACGAAACAGCTCAGAGCGACGAGGCGATGGCGAGGAGCAAGGGGAGATTGCCTTGGCTCTAGCATCGGCTACAGACGCAACGGTGTCGACTGCACCCAATGTTGAAAGACTACCTTCATCCTTTGTCTGAATTCGAACATCGGGCAACATGTTTAGATGCAGAGGTGATACCAAGCTTTAAAAAGACTGATAAAAGAACTTTTTATAATAGCCTTTTGTTAAATGTTTTCTACATCACGGCCACCAAATGGGTCTTACAATTGTGTCTGGAGCAGCAGTCGCGTGACCAGCGCCGCAACATGCCCCTAGGACAGGTTTTCGCGTGTAACACCGCCAAACTGAGGTTAGCGATAACCAAAATTAAGTCCGCGTCACCATGGTTACGGTTAACCGCGGTTATGTCGGCTCTGTAACTAGGATATAAAAGACCGAATGGATGATCGGCACCAGTGTAGTAGGCAGAAGGATTCACACTAGTTTTACATCGACATCAACACATGATAGAGATACGTGGTGTAAAAATTTACCAAAGACATTTTGGAAATTCTAAAGTGTGCTTGGCGAAAGCCTTCTGTCAACCGACTGCCGCTTCCCCGAACCGCTTGGCGCGGAATCACTGGGCTGCCTTGGAGCCATGCGTCTCACTCACTCGACTGCAACGAGACGTCTGGCGAAGGAGCGGCGCTGCAGCTGCCACCGACGACGCTACTGGGTGACGTAACGGTTGATATGCACAGCTGCACCACCCCCCCTCCCGACACCGGCGCGCCGGTTGCTAAGGAAGGGAGAAGGTTGCGCCACTGCGTGGAGGAGAGGCCACAGTTGGCACAATTCCAGCGCATGGCGCGAGGCGCGGCTCACCGCGAGGCGAGCATAGACAGACACTGCGAGCATGAGCTATTAAAGGCTGTCGCCTTAACATAGAAGGCGGCAACGTTTGCTGTCGACGAGGTGAGCGTGATTGGCGCGTTTGTCAGGTTTCGCGTTTATACTTCCAAATATAACTTATTGCCTACGGGCCCTGCGGACAACAACCAAACACAATCAAATGAAAATACTACTGGCTCAAGAACGAGGAATGAGATGAGTAGCGAATATTCCATGATGTATTCTTTGAATATGTTTCATTCAGCTCAATGAAATCAATGTCGTGCGGTTTTTTTTTATAAATATTTATTGCCTGTGTATAAAACGCCATTTTCAGCCAAGTATGAATTCATGTTATCAGGTCTGAGCATCACTTGTTCTGTTTCAGCTTGCAATATACGGCAACAAGTCGCATAGTCTATACCATTCTGCCGCACCACATATATTAAAAATTCACTCACCTATAATTTAGCACGCGACCTGAATATACTTCAAAAGAATGACATTAAGCTTTATGAGACCTTAAGCTGTAACTTACTCAGTTATTAACGTTTTTAGTCTACACAGAGAGGACACCGTGATTAGAACCAATATTTGCTCTGTTCACACTTCTGTTTCACTTGCAGTGGGTGTGTGTTCATTGCAACACTGAACATGGCATTGTGAAATGTTCCCGTCTTAGTTTTATCCGATGAATGCAAAGTAGAAATTTGTCACAATTGTTTGGTGGCATATTTTGAAGCAATGTTTACTTTTTGTTTCTGTGTCCGCTCCTTCTCTGCTGTTGTGATCAGCTACTTGGGCTACATGCCCTGGAAGAGGGCGCAGGGTGGCTTTCAAGCTGCATCAACGCAGTTGTTTGCTTTGCCGACAATCTCCGCTATTGCTTATGTAACCCTGCGCGAGTTAATGGCATACTTAATTTATGTATTCAAATTGCATAAATAAAAGACGTCAGACACTAAGAAAACAGAAAAGTTCAGTGTCCCGGACCGTTGCTCGCACACAGGAATGCGCTGGCCGTTCACAGCGAGCAGGAAGACATCCGGTCGTTGTGTATATTTGTGGCTCGCCTTCGAAACTACCTAACTGGGGCTCCGCTATCGCCAACGAATTTTGTGCGGAGGGCATTGTAAGTTACGCAAAAAAGTGACAAAGCTCCCGGCCTTACACGGTCATCGCCGTTTGCGATCAGTTCGGTGTAGTCCCGCGCAACAGCACCATAGTAAGCTGTGATGGGATCGGAACCGAAACAGAGGGGGTAAATAAATAGCAGTTCCTTGAATGACAAAGTCGCTGCGGCACTCAGCAATCGGAGTAGGGCGTGTTTGATGCCGATATCGAATACTGCAGCGTTGAGGCTTCATAGAGGCAATCAGCTGGCCAAACCTGTTGCAGAGCTTGCTGACAGCTGGTTGCGCAACTGCCTGCTCAGGGTGAAACGGGTTGGGTGCCGCTGACGCACGGTCCGTAGTCGAGGAGGCTGTCGTCGAGGATGCGGCCAGGGTGATGTTAAAGGTGGCTGGGAGCCGATGGAGAAAAAGTAATCACGCAGTAATGTCATTTACCGGTTGGCGTCGCGCACCGAGAATATTTATCATGGGATGTAAAAACTGTCTCTGGTGGCAGTCACTAATAATCTCTTCAGGCTAGAGAAATTGCTACATCCGCGTGCGCTAAGACGCTGCAGTGTGCTCGAGGAGCGTCGCATCGAGCCGTAATAGGTATTCGTTGGGGACTCAAGTGGAACAAGCGTCTGGTGGCCAGCTCCCTCTTCAACCCCTGTGGGAGGTAGGATGGAGGTGACCTGTAAGTACGGGGTAGATTGAGACCTAAACCTGTTAAGGCAGATGTGACGGTGACTAGAATCGACAACGCACTTCCTCACCAGAGCAGGATTTGGCTACCCTGGTGGAGTACTTAGCCACAACCTTCTATGAACAAACCAATTAACCCTCGGCCCTCAGTCCCCAGAGGCTGCGGAGCAGCTTAACAGTGCGGCGGTCACACCTGTGACGCAGCGGCGGGTGCTAAGAATCATTGGCTCTGGACAGGCCACCATTGAGAACTGAACCTAGCAACGCTTAACGCAAGAACCTTATCCAGTGAGGATAGTTTAGCAGTGCTGTTGTAGGAACTAGTGGGTAATAAATGGGATGATGATGTCTTAGGGATTAGTGAGGTTAGGAGGACACGTGAGGCGTATACAGTGCTAAAGGGCGGACACGTACTGTGCTATCGTGGATTAGCAGCAGACGAGAACTAGGTGTGGGATTCCTCATCAATCAGGATACAGCTAGCATCATAGAGGAGTTTTAGAGTACTAACAAGAGGGTGGCAATTATCGTAATTAGGCTAAATAAGAGATATAAGCTGAAGGTGGTGCAGGCCTACTCGCCTACATCAAGCCATGACGACCAGATTGTTGAAAGCTTCTATGAAGACGCGGAATCCGCAAAGACCAAAATAAAATCACAGTGAACTGTAGTGATAATCGACTTCAATGCGAAGGTAGGCAAGTAGCAAGCTGGAGACTGGGCGGTTGGAGACTATGGCATAGGTTCTAGGAATAGCAGGCACTGGAGAGTTTTAGTAGTGTTTGCAGACAAAAATAATTTACGGATCATGAATACCTTCTTCCACAAACGAGCCAACAAGAAGTGAACGTGAAAGAGCCCCATTGGCGAGACTAAAAATGAAATAGACTTGATACTGAGCGCTCACACTGGCATCCTAGGGAATGTGGATGTCCTCGGAAAGGTCTGTTGTAGCGACCACAGAACGGTAAGTATCGTATTAGCTTAGATTTGAAAAGGAAACGGAGGAAATTAGTGAAGTGGCAGTCTAATAACGAGTTGGCATTACGAACAAAAGTGGAAGAATTGAGGATGTCGCTCCGGAATACATTTTTGGCTTTAACTGAAGAAGACGACTTTATTGTTGAAACAACGAATGATAGTTTCACAGCTATTGTTGCAAGTGCGCCGCAGAAGTAGATGGTGGGATGGTTCTGAACTAAAGATCTGAATAAGAAACGCCAAAACATGAGGACGTCTAACTCCATAGAGAGAATGGAGCTAGCAGAGCCGTCGAATTTTATACATAAGCGCAAGGTAGTGGACATCAGGAAGTTTAACATGGAGAAAATCGAGCATGCTCCAAAGAGCGGATGTAGCCTAAAAGCAGCGAAGACAAAACAATGCATAGGTAAAAACCAGATTTATGCGATAAGAGACAAAGAGGGCAATATTATTAGCAATATGGCTAAGATAGCTAAAATAGCCGAAGAGCTTTACACAAGTCTACACAGTAGCGATTGCAATCAGAATGTTACTTAGAGAGGCAGTAGAGCACAGCAATGGGACATCCCGCCAGTAACAAAGGAGGAAGTAAGGGAAGCCTTAGGAGCAACGCAAATGGGGAAAGGAGATGGTGAGGACCAAATAACAGCAGATTTGTGGAAGGATGGAATAGAGGTTGTGCTCGAAAAACTTGTCACCCTGCATTCGCAATGCCTTGTGACCTCTAGCGTACCTAGAGCTTGGAAAAGCGCTAGCATTATCTTAATTCACAAGAAAGGAGACGTCAAGGACCTCGAGAATTACGGACCAATCAGCTTATTTTCTGTTGCGTACAAGGTATTTACTACTGTAATCGCTAAGAGGGTCAGGACAACCTTAGACTTCAATGAACGAAATTATCAAGCAGGCTTTCGTAAAGGATACCTGACAATAGACCATATTCACGCTGTCAACCAGCTGATAGTTAAATGCGCAGAATATAACCAGCCCCTTTATATGGTGTGCATTGAATACGAGAAAGCATTCGACTCAGTAGAAACCTCAGCAGACATGAAGGCATTGCGGAATCATGGTGCAGAAGAGTGTTATGTGAAAATGTTGGAAGATATTTATAACGATTGCACAGCTACCATTGTTCTCCATAAAGTCAGCAATAAAATTTCAATAAGGAAAGCTGTCAGACCGGGCGACACGATCTCGCCTATGCTATTCACTGCCTGTTTACAGGTTGTATTCTGGGACCTGAAATGAGAACAGTTGAGGATAAGAGTTAATGAAATTGAGAGTTAATGACTGATGACATTGCCATGCTAACCCCCAAACTCTGAAAGCTTCCTTACCTCAGTAAGGGAGCCTTCACTGCAGTGAGGAGCCCTCATGTCAATCTGAAAGCTTCCTTACTGAGGAACCCTAAGTAAGATCGTCCTTGGTGCCTCCTCACAGTTGAGGCAGCTGCCAGCTGCCTTCATGCGTCCTTACGTCGCTCCTGGCCCTGGAGGAGCGCTTCACCTCACTGCTGCCACAAGTGACTCCGCACACTCACGCGGGCGGCGAGACGCGCCGCAAGGACGCGAGCCCGGCGTGAGCGCAGTTGAGCAGGCGGGAGAAAATGGCAGCGTGGACTGACCGCTACGCGGGCGACAACACGCAATTTTTTAACCGTGCTTGTGAATACGTATTCGATGAAGTGCACCTGTATCCTCGAACAGCTAGGTTGCTTCGCGACGGGGTGAATCCAGTGGAAGTGCACTCAGAGGAAGAATTTGCGTTCAGATTCCGCAGCGGTGCGGCTCTGTCACACTTGCGCATTCGGCGGCGAGAGCGAGCGAAATCCGCCGCCGCCGAAATGTTGCCTCGTTCACACCTCCCGGCCACCACGTCGCCGCTCGTGGCGTGAGGGATATGGCTAGCAAATAGCATAAATCGACGCTGTCAATGTACCATAAGCGTGTGTGCATACTTACGTACAGTCTTTGTAAAAAGTAACCAGGCTCCATGGTTTGCTTCTCATTCGTATAACAGAGCCCTCACGGCTTCCCTAAAGATCAAAAAGTTCTATGAAGGTGTGTACAGGGGCTCTTCTTACCATACAGAGATTTAGAGCTTGAGGGCTGGCATAATAGCTTGAATATACGACTGAGAAGAAAAACATGCAGCCTGGTTACTTTTGACAAAGACTGTACGCTAAACGCAGGTATTTTGCGGGACGTTACAACGTTTCTCAAATTTTCACTTTTAATTCAGCTTATGCAAACAGCGACGCAATGACATGACGATTGACGTTTATGTAGCTATTCCCTTTGCATCTGGTGGACGAGTTTTCCGCCTAGCTCAGCCTAGTGACGCCATCTGGTTGCTAGGGCGGAAACCATTTCTGTCAACAAACCGATGGTCTTAAGCCTAAAAGCGGCTGAATCGCCAATCTAAATAAAAAAATAAGGCAAATTTGTCACTCATACTTTTCTTAGAGGCGAGATGAGAGGAAGCGAAAGACCGATGGCCCATTTATGGCCAGCGAACGCACTGAAAAACGCAGTAACGACGACGAATTCAGTTCGAATCGAGGGGCCCAGCTTCGAAGGGCGCCGCCATGTTTGTTGTCGCCGCGGGAATGCAACTTCCTACTCGGCGTCCTATTGGCCGATGTGAAGGAACCCTCAAACCCAGACACGCGGCATGCGTTCCTTACTTGAGAAGAGCCGAGGAGAGCTTTCAGAGTAAGCTGGCTTCCTCCATCGAACATTCGCGGAAAGGCGGCCTCACGTAAGGTTAGGAAGACTTCTAAGTATAGGAAGCTTTTAGAGTTTGGGCCTAAGTCACTCAGGACAGGAACTGCAAAACATGATCAGAGAGTTAGGCATACACAGCAGAACGGTGGCCTAAAATTTAACATGCAGAAAACCAAAGTAATATTCAACAGTTCAATATAGCTGGCGAGGTGCTGGAAGTAGCAACAGAATATGGCTATTTAGGACAGGTAGTGAAAGCTGATTCGGATGATGAGAGGGAAATAACTAGAAGAATAAAAATGGGGTGGAACGAATATGGCAGGCTCTCTCGGATCATGAATGGCAGTGTACGAATATCCTTCAAGGGAAAAGTATACAACAGTTGTGTCTTACCCGTACACACCTATGGGGCAGAAACGTGGAGGCTAACAAAGAGTGTTCAGCTGAAGTTAAGCACAACGCAGCGAGATATGGAAAGAAAAGTGATAGGTGTAACGTTAAGAGATCGGAAGCGGGCGGAGCGGGTGAGAGAACAAACGTGGGTTAATGACATCATAGTCTAAATCATGACGAAGAGGTGGGCTTGTAATGCGAAGGCAAGATAACCACTGGTTTTAAGGGAAATGGGGTGGAATACAAGAGAAGGCATGCGTAGCACGGGGCGGCAGAAAATTAGGTGGGCGGATGAGATTAAGAAATTTGCAGGAATACGGTGGCGGGAAATGGCGAAGGGCAGGGTTAGTTGGAGAGACATGGGAGAGACATTTGCCCTGCAGTGGGCATAGTCAGGCTGATGATGATGATTATGATGTTACCCTACGTGGAAAACAGGAAAACTAGGCTGCTCTGCCAGTATAGCGAGAACCGTAAGAAACAGCCTAGATGGTTCCGCGGCCTAGTGCAGCAGACTCGAGACCATGTTGAGTTCCGCAGCAGTTAGTAAAATGAGTGCGTCCTCGTTGTGTGCCAAGGCTCTACAACTTCTCAGTGACAGCCACAAAGATGAAGTGCTTGGGTCACCTTTTGTGGACTAAATGCGGAGACAGGAGACTTATTCTTATATTCTAGACAGTCCAGAAACCAGAGCTGCTGTCACGTGGTTGGAATCCTTACCTTTAAAAGGTGGGAAAAAATTATCTGATTTTTTATCTGTGACGTACACTTTTCCTGAGAACATTCACAAATTGCTTTTTATTTTCACAGCATCAGGGCAGTAGTTTCAGAATCGTTGGAAATGAGCGGAGAGATTCTAGCCTCACCCTGAAATAACTTTCCCGGCTTTTTAGAATTGCTTCCCCTTCGGTATTAAAGTCCTTTTCCTAATAATAGTTGCGTTGGCTTCCTATTGACTGCGAAAGACTGTCTGCATTTCGGGACAAAGACCGCAGTTTTGGCGAATGTCGCCGCACAGGACAACAGTTTGTCGAAGAACGCTGTCGCTGACGGACCTGAGTTATGTGCGGAAAGCGCAGCACCAGCAACAAAAACAGCTGAAGGGGAATACCGGCGTCGTTAAAAATGGTTTTCGCGGAATGGTGGAGAAATGGAATGCGTCGGCAAGAAGTGACATACGCCAAGTGGGAATGAAGCAATCCATCAAGCGAGCACGTTAGCGTTTGCAGATACTAGGCCGAAAAAACACGGCGCCCATTCGCAATTGGCGGCAGCTATGGCGAAAGATGCAGCTTCTAAGAACCACCGGCAGAATCGCAGCTCTCACTTCTAACTCCATAAGAGCTGGGGTGGTTTGAGAGGCGCGATTGAGAAACAGACTTGCTCCTAATGAAGCGGCTTCGGCTGCTGCCTCACCGGACGCAGTTTTATTGACGGATGCTTCATCTTTCGATGCTTTCACATTTATTGCTTGGAGACAGCACCGACAGTGGAAACAGCGGTGCCCGCGTTTTGGTTTAGGAGAAACGCATAAGGCTCCCGTGTGCTGAGTGGTGTCACTGCGCATTAAATAACCCAACATTGCGTTAATTGTTTTGGAGCGTTTTACGACAGCAGCTCCTTCTTTGCTCTTTCACTCCCAGCTTCCTCGTCCCTTTCATGACGGCGTGGTTGAGTTGTCCACCGAGGAGTCGGAGAGTCGCTACTCTTGCCAATTCCTCAAAACCAATTGTATTTTTTAGTGCGGTAGAGCGCAGTGAGAAAAGTTGCTTAGCTGGCGCACTATCAACTTAGCACTAGCGTTTGCAGCATTTCATTCTTACTAGTATTCCCGAACACGGCACATAACCTACAGCAGGGCAACTAAAACGACAAAGTGATATCCTTGCTGAAAAGCAGTTATTCGCTGGAATAAGGAATCAAAAGTCATTATCGCACCCTTTTGTTAATTTTTCGCAGGGAGTTTCTTCATGCTCAAGGTCACTGGAACAGAGCCCTTTGGCGCGCAATGGTAGCAGAAATGCTGTGGCCAGGTTTATTCTTGCTGATGCCATTCCATGGATGAAGGCGGTTTGTGCAAGCCTTGAAGAGCTTAAGATGATGGCTGCTGTTCGAGCCGGGCGCCTAACCTGTTCTCTTCAGCTCACGCTCCAGGTTCTTCGTTCCTTTCGAGCGGCCACAACAGGGCGCTACAAGGTGATGCTACAGCCTTATCGTTTTGTTTGCACTGCCAGATGCCACCTGAATGACCAGAAACGAATGCAGGCACGCGCATTTCCATTTTCATGGTTTCAGATTGATTAGGCTTATTTCGAGTTTTACCTCTACAGTTCCTCCACGCAGTTTATAAAGCGCAGTCTACAGCGATGGTCGACAACCGAGGAAGCCGGCTGCTTTACCACCTTGGAACTTTGCTTATTCCTTGCGGCCATCGCCAGTCTTCTGGCTTTCGCCAAATTCTTCTTCACAAAAGTGACCTGAGAAGTTGTTTATGCTCCTGTTGTGCGGTGCTAGAGATTATTTTTATTGAGTCTGGCTATGTTTCACTGAGAACTGCTTTCCTGGCTAGTCTCATATCTTTTTTATTGTAGCCAAGCCTTTGATGGTTACATTGGCCCCAAGTCTTCCGCAATAGCGTGAACACAAAAACATCCGGCCGCCGCGGTGGCTCAGTAGTTATGGTGCTCGGCTGCTGACCCATAAGACGCGGGTTCGATCTCGCTTGCGGCGGCCGAATTTCTTTGGAGGAGAAATTCTAGAGGCCCGTGTACTGTGCGAAGTCAGTGCACGTTAAAGAACCACAGGTGGTCGATATTTCCGGAGCCCTTCACTACAGCGTCTCTCATAGTCTGAGTTGATTTGGGACGTTAAACCCCATATACTAAACAAAACAAAAAAAAATGCGGCGAGAAGGCTTGTTGAGAACGATTTTGACGCTTCTATTGAAATCCTAAATACATGTGTTCTACTGACAAGGCATGTAGGTCGAAAGTGCAAATTTAGCAGTCGAACATTCGGACTGAAATCTCTGAACCTTTGCATTTCTTAAAATTTCTTCTCAGTTCACCACAGCACATAATCAGGCTATTAATATCTGACAAGAGGGAAGGCAGCGCCAGACAAATGTCACGTAGATGAAAGTTCATTGATCTCGGAGCTACGCGCTACATTTGCTGTACACATGAGTACAAGAAATGCAGTTGTTGATTTCTATGAACACGATGTGCGTCAAAACCGCCCGACATAAAGGTTAATGTCAGAGGTGAAATTCCTAAAGCCACACGTACCACAACATTGCTCCTTCCCGACAATGACAGATCGTTGCGAAAAGAAAAAGATCCTAGAACTTAGGCGCCTTTTATGTATGTCTCTAAGACTGGGTTTCTTATTGGTTAAAAAATGCATTCCTAGCATACGAAGGATAACAAGAACGACGTCTCCGTCAGCACTAAAAACTTTTTCACGATAGTAGAAAAAAAGCTGAATCTGAAGAACAAAATGGTTCTCCCTTCTTTCCGGAAAAATCTATTGCCTGACAGAAATCTGATGACATGAACCTAAAAACCCCATTGAGTATATATATGGCCAAAGATACACAGCGTACGCCCATTTTTCCAGAGTGGGCATGTTTCAGTTGACCCGAAAATTTTTACCCTTGGATAACCCACACCGGTTATACCATTGGCAATAATGTCACACCCACAAGCAACTTGCCACACCCGTTGTTAAAAAAGTTTTTGGGTTTATCGATTATTACCTGGTCTTATTGAACGTTGATGCATGTCTTTTTACAAGTGCAGTTTCCGATGTGTGTTTGTCCTTCGAGCAGTGCCTCTCGTGATGACAATTAATCTCTCTGACAGGGGGTTCCTTCGATCCCTAGATTTGCAAGTACCAATAGAGAAAGCGACATGAGTTGAATGTGTGAGCAGAGAGGGGAAAATTGCGTTTTGCCTTACAGTTGTGTTCACTCCATGATTGGATGGCGCGGCATTCAGGACCTGAGTTTCACGAATGCGTTAATGAAATCTGGCGTACATTACATGCAGCACAGCCTCACTGAGCAGCACCTACTCAAGTCTGAAGAAGGTAGCCACATGGAAAAAATAAAAGCAGGATTAAAGGGCTGCGGAACCACTGAAGAAACGAAAGTTGCCCTTCTGCCCTGCCTGCACACTATAGAGAATTGTGCAAAGTGCAATAGGCAAACATCCGTATTGTGTTTTCAACGTTTCACATACTCAACGGCCCTGCAGCACAAAAGCCACCATGCATAGTCAAGCACAAGCCTACATTTGTCGCATGCACAGGGCGCGTAATATATAAAATTCTGTTAAGCTGTAGCAAAACTCAGGTAGTGAAAACTGGGCGATGAGTCAATCACGAAAACAATGGAACGTTTTAGCAACATTAGCGGAACTGTGAACTGGCCGTTCCTGCCGGCTTTTTTAGCAAATGCGCTGTTTTCGCGAGAAACGCACAAGTCACTAAGAAAATCATTGAAACCAACCACATTTGGAGACTAGGAGAACACCATGTTAGCACTTGCTCGATACCTTTCACGGACACCAGTGTTCTGTTTTTGCCTCCTGAACGCTCTCCCACCGACGCAACGTATCGCTTACTACAACCTGGCGGCCAATACGTATATCCAAATCCACGTAACCTGGTATGAGCCCCTCCAGGGAAACGAACAGGGCGATCAGGCCGCTCACGCACTCTCTGCTCGGGATAACTGCCTGTCTTTGGAAGCCTACTCCGAATCAGGCAGTCTGGTCCTTACAATAAAAGATGGTTTAATGGTTTATGGAGTTTAACGTCACAAAGCGACTCAGGCTATGACAGGCGGCATAGTGAAGGGCTGCTGTAATTTCGACCATCTTGGGTTTGTTCCACCGTCTTCATCATAGTCATGAGGCGGTTCTTTCACTTACATGAAAAGACATCACCGGTTACTACAAAAATGAGCACCGGTGTACCCGGCCCCTTGTAAGGGACTGGATCGAGCTAACGAGCGCCTCCTAACCAAAATTCTCCCGACTGTGTACTTTTCCAGAGCTCCTTAATCATTTCAACGCATCCTTTTTTTGGCGCTTTTCATTTATTTAGAGATATGGCTAACACCTTCCTGACGGTTTGGGCGTGCCAATCAAACTCATTTACCTGCCTAACCCGCATCCCGACACAAAGTACTGTTCAACAGACGTGGGCAGCGTTGCTTGCTAATGGGCCCCGGAATAGGGGCACCACCAAGTTTTATGTGGGGAGGGGGCCAATAGGGCTCCAACCCAGCCACCTCTCAGTAACCACTTCGTTAATAAATATTTTTTCCACCGTTACCAATATATTTCAGCCGTTCTTCATGTTGACAGGCGCAATGGTGGCAGGACATTTCAGATGCCCCATACTAGCTCGACTCGCGCCTTGATTCGTGGGGAGGTCGTGGAACGCATCTAGCACGTGGACCTTCTGTTTGACCTGGAAGCTGCCACATTTGCCTGCTTACCAAGCTGACGCTTTGTGACTTAGTTACGCGGCTTGCGACCCGCTTTAGGGCAATATTTTCCACCTTTCTTTGGCAGCGCCCTTGAGCGATGTTATCGCGAGAACTATCTACACCTGCGGCACCATTGCCCCACCTCGTTTGACACGCAAGTTCTTTAGGCCGGACGACAACTGTCTCCCACAGCTACAACACCGGCACTCACGCCCACTCAGCCAGCGCCCGTACCATGCGTAACCTACCGACCACGGTGTAATCGCTGAGCATGCCGATTGCATGTGGCACCATGGTGTTGTTCCGGAATCCTGCAGTCCCCGGTCCACTTATTTTGTCCTTGTGAAGAGGGATTGGTCGATTGGATCTCAGTGGTGTATCGCTGCCTCAACATACTTACGCAGACAGATATGTATCCGCTCGCTCGCATCACCGACACATTAGACTGTCTTCAAGGCGCAAAATTCTTTTCCACACTACATTTGTGCCACGGATATTAGAAGGTGCCCATGGCAGCAGGAGATTGGGCGAAGGTCGTCTGTTGTAATGTACTTACCACCCGGCACTGACTCTACGAACTCAACATTTTGCCATTCACCCTCTGCAGAGTCTCACCGACATTAGAAAGAATGATAGACAACGTGCTGCGTGGCATAAAAGGCATACTAGTCTCTGTTATCTGCACGATGCCACCGTATTCTTCCCTGATTTTGAAAACGATTTCAGTCGCCTCTGACAGGCCTTGACCTTCCTTACACGCGCCGGACTTAAACTCAACCTGAAAGGAGATTACTTCATCGCCAGCAAGTAGACTATTCGCAGCCACGTAGTGTGCAGGGATCGAGTTATACTTTCTCCTGACACGCGGCCACTCCTTGCTGACTTCGCTAAACCGACCTGTATCAAAGATGAGCGCAGCTTCGTGGGCCTCTGCTCCTACTTTCGTCAGTTTGTACCTAATATCTCTACAATGACAGCCACCCTTACGCAGCCCCTGAATGACCCCATTAACGTCTCATCGTGGGCATCAACCTTCGATGAAGCGTTCGCGAAGCATCGCCACGTTCTGACTTCGCCGCCCATACTTCGTCATTAGGCAACTGCTGCCACAATAGAACTCCACATAGTAGGTCGCGGTGCAAGCCACGGCGGGGCCCTCGCCAATCGCAGGCCTGTTTTTTGCGCACTCGTGGTCGCCAAATACGTCTATGTACTTACGAAGCAGAGTGCTACTACAGCTTTACTGAAGAGGATTGTTTGACATTACCATGGTAGATAACAAACTTCCGTCGTAACCTGTATGGGCAATATTTCGACGTCGTTACAATGGCCTCTGCTACACTGCTTCTCTGACCGATCAATTAGGACGACTCGGCCGCTGGTCCCTACGGCTTCAATATTTGGTACCCGTGCTGCGTACTGCTCGGGCAGCAAGCTTTTTGATGCCGGCGCTCTCTTCCGGTTGCCGCTGCCCCCGCTCTTTTTCCCTTTTCATTGCACCTAAGGCGTTCTTTACTTCCTGTTTACTTACTGACGGAATGACACATTGCTGTGCACTACACGTCTCTCTTATTAACGTTCTGATTGCCTTCGCTACTGCATAAATTTGTGTTGAACTCTTTTTCTTAACACATCCATCTGGTTTTATCCCATACCTAACTTCCCCTTCACCGCTTTTAGGCTGCCTCCATTCGTTACATCATGTCCGATTCTCTGCATGTTAAACTTCTTTATGTCATCTACCATACGCTCATTAATCAACTACGATAGCTTAGCTAGTTCTGTTCTTTCTCTAGGCTTAGACGTCCTCATGCTTTGACGTTTCTTAACCGGATCTTATGTCTCCTGGTAGATATCACGGAGTGTGGCTTGAACCACTCAGTCATGCCAGTGATTCTGGAATGGCAGACGTTGGTAGAGCGATGAACGATTGGCATTGCTTGAGCAGGACGTTGACGGCATCCGCGATAAATCACGGCCGTCGTCACTCAGCAGTTTTTTGGGGGCGGCGTGGCGAAGAACAAGACTGTCATTTGAAATGATGCCCTGTTTTGGCGCAATCCCTACGAGACCAGTCCTAAGCACTTCTTAACAAGAGTGTGTAGGATCAAGGACGAAGTATCGTGAGCGGTAGCAGATTGCCGACGTCTCGTGTTAAAATATGAGATGGTAAACGGCCACGTTGACCCAGTGATTGTCAGCCGAAGTTGTTAGAAACGGGTCATAAAAATCAATTCCGACACAGTCAAAGAGTTAGCTAGGGGAGGGTAACGGCTGCAACGGAGTGGCGACGGTGAGTGGAGGGTTCTTGCGACGTTGACAGGATGTACTATAGGGGACAAAAGTGGTATACTCCACGCGGCGGGGCCCGCAGCAACGAAAAACGCCATCTACAGGCGCCATCTGTGAACGAGACAGCCAATGCATGACCTTTATTGTCGGCAGGCATGTCGCTTGGCTTGTTTCTATATTTCATGCTTCGCTCGGCAAAATGCCGCACGTTGCTCCGGCTCCTGCCGCGTGGAGTATACCACTTTTGTCCCCTATAGTACATGACCGAAAGTAGTGACGCATGAAGCGGTGGATACTTCTCCAGATAGATCGCAGACGCAGGCCAGCATACGTTTTAAGTACACCGACATGGCGGCATTGTGGATCTTCGTGGAAAGATGGGTAGAGGACAGCACGAAGGTGTCGAGGGATCGTCGACAGCCACTTACACTGGTCGGAGATGTAGCTACGGTGGCATAAGATGCCATCAGGGACGGCAAAATGATAGGCTAGGCAGCGAAGGGTACGGGACGAAGAATGTGTCGTGGGATTAGACAGGAAAGTGAGGAACGAGTTGATCCAAGAAACCTTCCGTTGTTCGGAAAGCATATCAGGGAGGGCGAAAGACCAGAATTCGAAGGCACATACGAGGGTAGAGGTTGAACCAGAAGGAAATGGTGTACGCGACAGGGCTTCGGCGTCAGAGTGCTCGCGTCCAGAGTGTTAAATGACGTGAATATCAAACTCTTGAACACGTAAGGCTCAGTGGTCGAGTCGGCCAGCGGTATCGTTGAGGGAGGGCAGCCAGCAGAGTGCAGGATGGTCACAGATGATGTCACTATAGGTGTGAGGGCTGAAGCTGGTAATCGTCCAAATGATGGTGAGACATTTTTTTAGTGACAGAATAGTTGGATTCCTACTTTGTGAGGGCGCGGCTGGCGTAAACGACAGCATATTCTGTATACACACACATTCGTTGGGCAATAACTGCGCCGAAGCCCATATTCCTCGAGACAGTGTGAATTTCGGTCGGAGAGCCGGGATCAGAAAGGCGGTGAATTGAGGGGAGCCCAGCAGGAAACGTAGCGTGTTCAATGCGGCATCGCAAGCCAGTGACCAGGCCGAAAGGTTAGGGCTGCAGCCAAAAAGCTGCTTTAAAAGGGCAATCATACAGGCGATATTGCGGATGAATCGGCGGAAATATGAGCACGAGACTGTAAACTGCCAAGTTTTTTTGAAGTAGGATGGTTGGTTTTGGGGGCCTCAGTGAGGGCGCCAAGTTTGGCAAAGTAAGGAAGAATGGCGTCATTCGAGATGGCAAGGCTTAATATTGTCAGCTTCGTAGCACCTAAGTGACATATTCTCAAGTTTAGTGGGAGACCGGCCTCAATATGGCATGCGAATGCGCGCTGATGGCACTGAAGCTGGGAAGGGGCATCTTTTGGAAAAAGGACATTATCACCCAAGCAACATCGACATGTTTCCCATTTGACCCCGCTGAGAATATTTTCCGTCAATCTCTCGAATATGCCTGGGGCACTGCATAGGCCGAATGCCATCATATTGCATTCGTACAACCGTCTCTGTTTACGAAGGTATTTTTCGGGCGGTCAGCCGCAGCTCTCGCTGCTTGCCAGTAGTCGGTATTTTCAAAAGATGAAAAATACTCCGCTTTCTGCAAGCAGTCCAGTCCGCCTTCAATGCGGTTTGCACTATATACATCCATCCTTGCGAGTCATGTTATTGAGCCGGCGGTGAACCGCACAGAACGTGATTTATGCTTTTTTTTCACCAGGCCAATAGGAGACGCCCATAGGCTGTGAGAGGGCTGTAAAATGCCACACTTAAGCATGTCGTCACGGATGGCGCGGAGCTCAGTCGGTTAGGCTCGGTATGGTCGCTGGCGTAAGGGAAGGTGCGTATCGGTGTTAGTTTCGTGAGAGAGGGCCAATGCTGTGCCAAAAGGAGGCTGGGAAAGGTCATCAGACGTGCGGAAGCTTTGGAGAAGTGCCAAGATCTGGTCACAATAAGCACGCAGAGGGTCGGTAGTTATGGTACAATGAAAGACTTCGCAGAGAAGCGAATCAGGCGCAGTGGCGTGTTAGGCCAGCCCAGCAACGAGGGGATAGTCACGGTGATCGGAGAGCTTGGAAAGAAGACCGGGATCCATTTCCTCAATAGAGCCGAGGCATTCGCCGCAAAGTGCAGACAATGGTCAAGAAAATTGGTTGGTGACATAGACGGCGCAGTGAATACCGGAAATCGTCAGAACAGTGAAAGGAAGCAGAAGGCGGTGATGGGTGTGAAGAGAACTGGGCTTCTGACGGCAGAGTTAGGTCGCAGCGGAACGAGGGCAGAAGAGAAGGGTGATATGTCGTCTCGCAGCTGCAAGAAGCGCACAAGGAAAGGTTACACACGGGAGAAAGCGCAAGCTCACAATGGGAGAATCAATCACTACGCGGTTGGTCGAGAAGAAGTCGCAGGTGTGGATGACATCGTGAGAGCTGGCTCTCAGCGCAACGAACTGGATGGTATAGGTGACGTCATTTATAGAAACTCACAATGTACAGGCTGCGATGGAGTGGATGCGTTTACAGTTGGCCATACGGAGCGAAAAGTCAGACTGCGGCGTCGTCGCTTTAAGTATTTTGCGGTGAAGTGCGCCTCTAATCACCTACACGGCAGCACCCGCGTCAACGAGCGTGAGAGCGTGGATGCATTGAACAAAAACTTCAATGAGGTTAGTAGTAGGAAATTGAGGACTCAGAGAGTTCGCAAACCAAGCATTACTTGCCTTCGGAACTGTGGCATGCAGCTTTCCTCAGAAAGGGGATCCGGGCGCTGGAGCATCGGATGAATGGAACGCCGACAATGCGAAAGCTAGTGGCGAGTAGGCCACTGTAGCCGAAGCGTAGACGCGCCAGAAGGGACACTAGGCAAGGCCGGCTCTGAATACTATCTGTACGTGCGTCTTCGTGAAGTCTTCGCCGTGAAGTACGTGAAGTCTTCGCCGTAAAGGCAAAGACTTCAGCGATCGCCTCAGAGATTCGGAATTGAAAGACAAAGACAAAATCTAAGGCACCCAGTAAAAGGTGCTGTCGAGGAAATCCATCAACCATCAGAGCCGCCTGGCGTACTTGAGGGTAAGGAAGTGCAAGTTGTACAGTTGATGGGGTGAGAGGACATCGACGAATACCACCCCTAGCCATGAGCTCATTGCCTAAAATGCCGGGGAGAGCGGAAACGCAAACATTTGCAGGAGTTTCAATCCGCTTAAACCGATGTGTGACGTGCGAAAGCGCGGAAACGTAAATGGAGAGTCACAAGCGACACCATAGCAACGAGAGGGCGCAAATGGCAAATCACTTAACCACTATATTCTGGCTAGCCCGGGCTGAACTTGGGAATCACCCAGGCCATATTTGAAATTCGACTTGTGTCGCGAACAAACAGTTATGTCTGGACATTTATATTGGTCAAAATCGGCTGAAGTCAAACCGCGGAGGTGACCCTGGATAAATTTAATGTGTGAGGCCCAAGATAATCTTTGCAAGTGTGAGTTTTGACTTGCGAAGACAGTGGCCAGTCTAGGACTACTCCCAGAAAACGGCGCTGCTTAACAGTAATCAAAGGTTGGCCTTGCAGACACAGACGGAAATCTTTTATCTGCTTTCGGCTGAAAGGCACCACTGCCACTTTCTCATGGGAAAGGATCGTCCCACATTTTTTGAAAAAAAATTGTCCCTGACATCTGGGTTACTGTACAAGAGTGGTTGAGTAAAATCTACAGCTTGTCCAGGAGCTCAAATGCGAACCTCATAACCATACAGATAACGCTGCAGACTAGGTGGCTGCCTCCTTGTTTATTACGCCACAACGCAGTTGAGAAGAAAAGGGCACAGAGCACTGCCCTGTGGAACTTCGTGTATCAAGTTATGCTCTGCACTTCGTTCAGTTCTCTGCTTCATATTTTTCTATCTCTCAGAAAGTTTGAAATCCTTCGAGGCGGCTTACCAATAACACCGGAAGCGGAAGAGTACATGAGTATGGCTGACATTGTCAAATTCCCATTTTATATCCACAACTACTGAAATCGGGAGATTACTGTGCCTACAATGTTCATGACCGCATCCATTGTGAATCGACGCCTGCAAAGGCTCTACAATCAAGACTCCAACCTTGTCAAGTGAGCAATTAAGCCTGGCCGCAATCATCTTCTCAATTAATTTCTACCTGTATAAGCAGCCAGTTAGGCTCACGGGCCAAAAGACAAAAAAGGGGCGATTTACACGAATTTAAAATAAAAATCCCACTACCAATCTTCTATGCTAGGAACATAGTCTCCTTCACCCAGAGGTCGGTAAATATATGAAGCAGTGCAGCTGTCCTTTTTGGTAAAATGTTTTTAAGCATGGTGTGCGTACTAGCGTAACGCCCAGCAGCAGTCTTTAGGCGTCAAGGTGCAAATATATTTTTACTGCATCGATTGTGAATCCATGCACCAAATAAGCACATCATCATCACCATCATCACCAGCCTGACTACGCCCACTGCAGGGCAAAGGCCTTTCCCATGTCTCTCCAATCAACCCTGTCCTTTGCCAGTTGCGGCCACCGTATCCCAGCAAACTTCTTAATCTCATCCATCCACCTAACTTCCTGCGCCCTCTACTACGTTTGGCTTCTCTTGGAATCCACTCCGTTACCCTTAAGGAGCACCGGTTATATGGCCTTCACATTACATGCCCTGTCCAAGCCCATTTCTTTCTATTGATTTCGACTAGGATGTCATTAACGCGCGTCTGTTCTCTCACCGACCCCGCCCGCCTCCGATCTCTTAACGTTACACCTATAATTTTTCTTTCCATGGCTCGCTGCGTTGTCCTTCACTTAAACTGAACCCTCTTTGTTAGCCTCCACGTTTCTGCCCCATAGGTGGGTACCGGTAAGATGCAGCTGTTATAGACTTTTCTCTTGAGGGTTACTGGCAAACTGCCATTTATGATCTGAGAGAACCTGACATATGCGCTCCACACCATTCTTATTCTTCTAATTATTTACCTCTCATTATCCGGATTAGCGGTCCCTACCTGCCTTAGTTATACCTATTCTCTTACTACTTGCAACACGTCGCTACCAAGTGCGAACTGCTATCGCATGCTAGATTCTTGAACATTACTTTGGTTTTCTGCATACTAATTATTAGCCCGACAGTTTTGCACTGCATGTCTAACTCATTTATCACGCTTTGTAGTTAATCTCCTGATTGAGTTAGCAGGCACACTGCGCATGAAAACAGGGCTTGCATTTTGTTGCGCATGTGAAGGTGATTTCTCAATTCCTCGGAGTCTGACGAAGAGCTTGGAGAAGAAAAAAGCTGACAAAGCCCGTCAGCACGCGCTGTTTCCGTAGCTCCCGTAGCTGTTACAAGCGCTCGGAAAGGATTATTCTGAAAGACGGGTCCGCTTAAAGCACAGGTTGTCAGCCAGACCTTGGCACTGATGTTTCAGGTGTCAATGTGCCAGAGAAGTCACGCCAGCGCTGACTAAACTCTGCACGCATCTAGGGATGGCAGAGTGTCCATTTGAGCTTCACGATAGGATTATAAGAACTACTTCGACAATAAGCCGTTCTGATCGCCTTCTAACAGCCGTCAGGCATTCCTACACTAATATATATTATATACATATGTCATACAGGCACTCATACTCTCATATATAATGAAGCTACTAAGTTCTGAGGGCATCTACGGGAGGAAACAGCATGGTCTCTGCACCGCTCGCGCACTTAGGTTGCAGTGTTGATTCACACTTTTTGTGTTCATGTGCCTCCGAACTGATCTTGAATCGACGGGGACTTTCACAGCTCCTCGCCTTGTGGCCGCACCGCTGACCGTTGAAGTATCGGAAACCAGGACCTAGGTACTCTTGAACTGGATGGCTTGTAAATCTCAAGTACCGTGTTTGTCAAAAGTAACCAGGCTGCATGTTTTGCTTCTAGCTTGTATAGTGGAGCCCTTGTGACTTTCCTAAAGGCCAAAAGTTCTTGGAAGGTAAGAATACCCCCAGTCCTTACCTTTAACGACCCTTTCAGCTTCAGGGAAGCTGTAAGGGCTCCACTGTGCGAGCTAGAAGCAAACCATGCAGCCTGGTTACTTTTGACAAAGACTGTACATCCTTTCCGGCATAGGGCGGTCTTCCCCGCACGTGAGAATCACGAAACAGAGTCGACGGGAGGCAACCGTTCCATTCTCTTTGCGCTAGAACCTTGTGTCACCTCGAGATGAAGTCGATCCAGCGTCTCTCAAAAACTCGATGATCTGCCCGTCGCTATGCGAAGACGTACAATACTTATTTCTCCTACCTTCCTTTTGTATGCCTCAGATATGAAGGCTACGACCCCTGAGCCCACATAGCAAGAGGAGATGCTTAGCAGCTGCCTACAAACAACGCTAACAAGGAAATTACCCTGTTTATTCACTCTCAGTTATGTTGCTTTCTTTTTGGCCATTGTCACGATTTCCATTGACACTCTGTTAGGTTGTTAGGTCCTGTTAGGTTCCTATGGCACCTATGAAAAGCTTCAGCCCTGCTCTGACTGGCGAGACACTAGAAGGATTTTCTTCACACTGTTTCATATATGTGACGAGCGTAAACAGCGCCTCGTCCCATTCTATATCCCCTTCAAAACCCAAATTAAGGCGGCACTTCGCTGCCTTCCGGCTATTGCCTGTACCAAGAAGTGACATTCATTGTGGTCAGATCTCCGCGAGAAGCATTTTGCTCACAGGTCTGGTCTCGACTACGAAGCAACGTTGTGGCTGCAGGCACGCACGCTATTAATATCGACGTCAACAAGTCTCGCCGGGTGGCCGCCAGTACGCCTGCTTCTACTGTGTATGGCTGCGAGCAACTTGAGTGTGATTACCTTCGGGCCTGCCGCCATGGACCGCACGCACTGAGAGGACCCAGGTGACAGCTGGCTTCAATTACGGAGTTTGCCCGGTTGGAGTGCAGGACCAAAACCAGACCCCCTTCACAAAGTGCCTCCACTTGTAGAACGCCGCCGCCGCCTCGGGGAGACGGACGTTATCTTCCCCATTTGCCGTGGCCATGCCGGGGAACAAAGGGCCTCGTTTCGTGTGGCTCTGTGGCGTGCCAAGCACCGCGACAGGCCGGCGGCCATCCTCTCCGACCCTCGCGAACTTCTCCAGGCATGGGGAACCACTTTCGGCCTTTTCGTGACCTCGCTCTCCGGCCTCGAGCGGCGGGTGTCTTTGATTATCAGCAGAAGTCGGTGACCCGCAGAAACCTTCGGCTGGCCGGAGGCCATCACCTACCACAGTCAACGCTACCTCGACGACGACCTTCTTTCCCTCAGACTCAACATGTGACGGGGGCGTGGCCCTAAGTGCAGTGGTGTGTTTGGTCACACAAGTTTGTGTTGTTTGTGCTCTGGGCCCCTCCCACCTCTGCGTGGGCGTCCTCAACATAGGGAATTTGGGGAACGAGAAGGCTATAAATGTCGAGAACGAATGCGGCAGAGCAGCCACATTTCGAGCTCACTTCAGAGCCTCACTTCGCCTCACTTCAGTCTCACTTCTAACCATGATGTAATGTAAATAAACCCACTTGCAATCTTCCTCCCATCACTTAACTCTTTGACTTGGCGGCACTCCTGTCCTGGTGGTGGTGGGAACGGGTGTCGAAGCTTGACCACGGTTCCGTCAAGCGAGCAGCAGCAGCAGCGAGCTGGCAACGACTCCGAACCGACCCATCTTCGCCAACTGGGTGGCAGCGACAACAACTGGTTGGCAGCGGTGTGATGAACCTGGTGACATGGTGCTGCATCTGCGGGTGAGTGTTTGGTTTTTGCTTTGGATCCTCCAGGCTTCAAATTCTGGGTTAATAATTTGAACTGCTGGTTGATCGGGTGTTTGTATGTCTGTAGCACAGGGGTAGTTGCTCAGAATCACCATGAGCGAGCAAAGCCAATATCTAAAAGCAGCGACCGTGGACCTGACGAGGTTGTCGAGGACAGAACTGTTGTTCTTGTGCGATGAGTTAAGTGTGGATGTGGAGGAAAGAGCGAAAGATTCTGATATTATCCAGGCAATCAAAAGTTTTGAAACGGAAGAAGAAGATGATTTTGAAATTGCTTGGGATAATACGCACAGGTGGGCAAACAAACAGGAGCGTAAAAGAGCTGAGGAAGCGGAAAGAGAGGAACGAGAGGCACAGCACCACGAGGCTATGGAGAAACTAGCAGCGGAGCTAAACGAGCTTAAACTCGAAGCTGAGAAAAGGCGGCTCGCAAAGCTCAACGGGCTTAATGGGGACGAAGTAGCAATGAGTGACGCTATCTCCGTTCGGACAGAGCCCTTAACGTTCCAGTCCATCGCCGAGCTGGAGAGACGTGACGCCGTAAGAGAGGATTGTGAAATGGCGCACAATCGGCATGGATGGTACAAGACAGGGCGCGGCCAAAGTACAGAGGCTACAGAGACAGTCTCAGAGTTAGCTAGGAGTAACTCCGCTAGAGCTCGTTCAGAAAACGTGTGGAGAGGGCACGGATGGCGTCGGACAAAGCCGAGCCAAGAGAGACCTCCGAGGCTAGCTAGCCAGACCGTTGCCCAGTCAGACAGTCGCAAACCTGCGATTAAGGGCCGAGAAACGGAGTCTAACCGGCACCCGCGGTTTAGAAAAGAGAGAGCTCTGAAGAGAGGCTGTGCAGTGAGAGTAGGAACCGTGGCCGATTTGGTTAAGCGCGAGGACGCTAGAAAGGGGCCTGTACAGGCGATTAGCCGGCACGGGTGTGAAAGGGATAATTTCCCCAAAGGCAGAGGTTTCGACATGGAAACAAAGGGGAGCCCTTTAGGAATTGTGAATCGTGGCAACTCCGATTTGAGGCGTCACTGCGGTGACAGTGACGAAGCCAGGGTTGTGGCAACCTCGGCGAAGCTGGCGTATCAAGAGTGTGAAGCTGCTGTTGGGTTAGAACGCAGTATTGAACGCCATGCTGAGACAAAGGACGAGAGCCCGAATATAGATGAGCAGTGCGTTTCAGAGGAAAGCACTGAGAGCGATAAGCCAGCTGCGGAGGACTACCTTCAGGGGAGCGAACTGCTCATTTCCGGGGCAGCTGAAGGTACGTCTGTCAGCTCTGTGGAGATGACCATCTGTTGCGAAGGCAAAGAGGTCAATTTTGTGACTAATGAAGGATCACGCGATGCATGTCAAGGGCTGGATGAAAGAGTCTTGACCCAGGCGGTGCACGCGGAAAGTCCAAAGAGAAAAAGGAAAAGGGCAAGAACCAAAAGGAAACGGTTGAAATGTGAGGCCCTAAATTCACATGTGCGGACAGGTGCTAGTGTTAGCACAGACGAAAATGCGGCAGAAGGGAAAGAAAAGCCTTCCCGCATTAGAGATCGCAAGTTTGCGGCTAAAGTTACTGGTCAGGCGACACGCGGGGATTGTTCTAAACCTGACCGCAGTAACAGAAAGGGAAGACCGCATCTTCCGAGCAGAAAAGGAGCGAGGTTTTGCAAAGGGCATCGGCCTGCGAGAAAGCTCAGACTACTCCGACCTTGCAAGAATGCGGCAAGGAAAAAGGCAAGGCGGCCCGAGAGACCGGAAGGCGGTAGGTTGCGCGACCCTCAGCGCATGCGAGCACAGGGATTGAGAAATAGGGACCCCGCACGCAGGCGTCTTCACCGCAGGCAATTGAAAAGAAGGATGCGTCCTTCACTTACGGCACTGGATTCCGGGAAGCGCGCAGGGCGAAAGGGTAGCCGAGCTCAGTGCTGGGGGCGAGAACAAAGAACAGCTTCTCGCGCTGGTCGCTGTACGTCGACAAGAGCCGGTTCTCGACTTAGCATTTGCTACCAAGGCTTTCTGAGCGTGTCGAGGGGGCGCGGAGACGACAGAGGGAGTCGTAGATGGCTTTTTTCAGGGGCCTTTTGTAGCGAAATGACAGCAGTGTCATCAGTCAGAGTGCGACCCCAGCGGGCGCGTCTGAAGGGCTAATCCCTTCACCGCGGCGGAGGTGAGTCAGCTTTCATCTCCGTGTAGCCATTCGAAGTAGCTGTGTTTTTTGTTACTTTTTTGTTTGCGCGAAATCACAAGAGCAAAGGCTACTTTGTTTTGAGCTAAAGATTTAGAGTGATCGGACGTTACTGTGTTTTCTCTTAAAACTGAGAAAGATTAAAGTCTGCGTTAGAAATAACAGTTCAATTTGCCGTGCTACCCAGAAATAAGGGCACTTAAAGGAGTGTAGCGAAGATTCCTGAGTAGACGATGTGCTGTTTGCATAGTTAGAACCGTTCAGAGCATTCAAGTTTTGCTGTGTTTGAAGGTTCGCACAGGTTTCTTTTGTATCGATAGTAGACTCAGACGTGTCAGACTTGGTTGAGATACCAGGGGGTTTTTGCTACATTAACGGCAGTGTAGCTAATCCCTTGCGAAGGCAAAGAAAGTGCGCCTAATTATGCATATCTGCGTACTCGTGTTTACTGGCGCGTGGTTAGTCAGCCGATTGTGGTATTCGGAGATTAACCAAATGTAGTGGCTGCAGAATTTTGCAGAGAGAACAGCTGTACCAGCTTGTGTACAGGTTATGGTGCCCGACACAATGAGTTTAAGAGAAGTTTTGCGTCAGTACTGGAATGAGTACGGATTCTGATGAGCAGTCGCATTTTTGTGAGTTTAACTGGAGCAGTTGATTCTCAGTCTCGAGCGATCAAGGTTCTTTGAGAAGAGCCAGATGATTAAACTGAGCGTGGGCCAAATTTTGAGCAGACTTTCGATATTGGAGTGGTATTGGGGATCAGAGCTTGATTGATAAGGAATGGAGTTTCTATTCAAAATTTGTAGGCTTTGACACACCACCGCTTGTCGTACAACGTGGCAGTCTGTCTTTGGCGACATCAGATGTGACGCGGACGCTCGCTTTGACCCTAAATTCGGGCAAAATTGAGGGGTCAGTATTCTGGAGCAGGGTTTTGTTTGGTACTAAAAGGAAGCCTGGTGGGCCTTGAGTGAATTCCGAACGCTTGCGCGTGAAGCTGTGCTTTGTTGTTTGGATCGTCCCATCTGTGCTTTCCTTTGTTGGTGGTTTGGTGTTTTGGGTTTGCCTTGGAAGTTGATGTTGCAAGCCAAGATATCAACGTGGACGCGAGCCCATCTCTTCCTGCCCAGCGGTGGGGAACGCTGGCCATTCGAGATTTTCCGGGCCGCGGAGGAGCTATTAAGATCGACGTCAACAAGTCTCGCCGGGTGGCCGCCAGTACGCCAGCTTCTACTGTGTATGGCTGCGAGCAACTTGAGTGTGATTACCTTCGGGCCTGCCGCCATGGACCGCACGCACTGAGAGGACCCAGGTGACAGCTGGCTTCAATTACGGAGTTTGCCCGGTTGGAGTGCAGGACCAAAACCAGACCCCCTTCACAAAGTGCCTGCACGTGTAGAACGCCGCCGCCGCCTCGTGGAGACGAACGTTATCTTCCCCATTTGCCGTGGCCATGCCGGGGAACAAAGGGCCTCGTTTCGTGTGGCTCTGTGGCGTGCCAAGCACCGCGACAGGCCGGCGGGCATCCTCTCCGACCCTCGCGAACTTCTCCAGGCATGGGGAACCACTTTCGGCCTTTTCGTGACCTCGCTTTCCGGCCTCGAGCGGCGGGTGTCTTTGATTATCAGCAGAAGTCGGTGACCCGCAGAAACCTTCGGCTGGCCGGAGGCCATCACCTACCACAGGCGACGCTACCTCGACGACAACCTTCTTTCCCTCAGACTCAACATGTGACGGGGGCGTGGCCCTAAGTGCCATGGTGTGTTTGGTCACACAAGTTTGTGTTGTTTGTGCTCTGGGCCCCTCCCACCTCTGCGTGGGCGTCCTCAACCTAGGGAATTTGGGGAACGAGAAGGCTATAAATGTCGAGAACGAATGCGGCAGAGCAGCCCCATTTCGAGCTCACTTCAGAGCCTTACTTCGCTTCACTTCAGTCTCACTTCTAACCATGATGTAATGTAAATAAACCCACTTGTAATCTTCCTCCCATCACTTAACTCTTTGACTTGGCGGCACTCCTGTCCTGGTGGTGGTGGCAACGGGTGTCGAAGCTTGACCACGGTTCCGTCAAGCGAGCAGCAGCAGCAGCGAGCTGGCAACGACTCCGAACCGACCCATCTTCGCCAACAACTGGGTGGCAGCGCCAACAACCCATAATCAGAAACAAACACTTCACCCCTATTGCACCCGAATCTCTCGCAACCATTTCTTGTTCACACCAGGACCTGTGAGCTCGCAAAATGACGAACAGGACACAAAAGTGCCAAAACTGCCAGAGCCCCTCAGAATCCAACATATGCACTTCGCTTTTCCGGAGTGTCCAGGCCCAAATTTTCTGAAATGACCCGGCCCAAATTTGGACGTCCCCATCGTGCCAGTCCCCATCGCTCAGTTATTTTTGGTCATCGATTTAAGTACTGAGGCAGGCAGAAAGAGAGCCACACGTTTATTTTCCACAAACGTCCGGAATCAAGGCAGGTGGGTCCTGTGTGCCCCCCCCCCCCGGGGGAGGGGGCCCACAGGACCCAAATGGGGCCACAGAGGAACCCCGCCTCCCCCCCCGAGGGGTGGGGGTTGCGACGTCCTGGGCTCACGAAATGAGTGCGAGTGGTCTTTGCTTTGATGAGGAGTTGGTCCCAGCTTTTCGCGCAGGGAGCTGGCAGAGGCCTCGTGGTAGCAGGATATGCGCCTGAGTGGCGCGTTCTGCATGGTTGCAGTTTGGGCCTGTGGCATAATATTCTCCTTTGTTGATCGGTGATAGCCGTGGGTCGCTAAGAATTTTAGAGCGCCTGCAATCTGCGGTACAGATTTGCTTACGTTCGCTCATGGTTGGGGTGGGAAAGCAGGAAACGGCGTCTCGTCTCTTTATGAAAATTGGTTATGTAGACATAAGTTAAGCAGGCTTCACTGAGGACGTCTGGATCCATGTGGTCGGCCGCTCGGGTAGTCCAAATTGTCCAAGCCAAAACTTCGGGAGGGGCCCGGGCCAAATTGATGCCGCATGGCATCACAGTTGCTGTGGCGACGAGGGATGCACAAGCAAGATGTACACAGCAGCTATACAAGACCCTAACATTGGCGTCACAGTTTCTATGGCAACGAGTGAGATACAAGTAAGATATAGTAGAAGGAAGATGCACAAGCAAGGTTTCCGTCTGGCTCTGACGATCATTAGTGAATTTGAGCGATAATAGGGTATGTCACGTAACTTGAACCAAAGGTTAAAAAAAAGTGGCGCACGGCAGCTGAGTGAGATCAAAAACATTGTTTCCCGTCATGTGGCGCTCCTCAGATTGTCCTTAAAATGCCTCCTAATTAGTTCATTATAATTATGCACAAATTTTATAATTCACTTTCCGGTCATGTGCATTTCTTTAAGTTGTAAAGGGGGCTACGAAACAACCAATCCAGATTTTGTATCAACGTGTCTTCTACCTGTTACTTTTTTCCAGCATTTAACAAAAGCTTGCAAAATACGAAAAAAGAAACACGTGATCGCGCTTTTGCGCTGCCCTACATTACGCTGTCCAGCGCGACCTGAGTCAACGAAACGTTCGCGGTGAACGCCTGGAAGTGAGCGGCCGAGGCCGCTCTCAACATAGCCCTCAGGAAGAATGCATCTTTGCATTTTTCCTGTATATGGGAAGCGCCCGCCGTGACCTGCGATAAGTGATAAGCAGGTCATCGACCGCTAGTTCAGACGGAGGCTGCATTGAGCCATCTCACTGAAAAAAAAGGAAGGGAAAGCAGTGAAGTCGCGTGTTGCAAGGCACGCTCCGTATTTTTTATTTTATTGTTTTTCAGTCCGTTGAGCTGAGCGGAGGCGGCTCACTTTGGCACGGTCAGCGCACACGTTTCGTTCGTTCCAAACACTGTTTGTAGCGCTGGAATAGGGTTGCGCACGAGCTCAGGCACGTGGCTTTTTCATAAAGGAAAAAAGGACCACCAATGAGGCCCGTTGCTACAGAACAATGTATTGGTTCCTTCTTAATCCCCTCTAGAAACCCACCTGTCCCTGATATGAATATATGAACATTTGCATAATAATACTAGCTAATTCCCTATTGAAGCGGAATTTATACATACTCTGAGGAGAGCCCCACGACAGGAAATAATATGTTTTGGTTTCATCCAGTTCCGGAGAGGCACCTTTTTAACTCCTTGGTTCTTGTTACCTGAAACAGCTTGTATACACTATACAGGCTGTTTAAGCGAACACTTTCAAAAAGTTTTTAAACTAGACTTTATGCGGCAAAAATATTGCTTTCGCAGCATAATACTCCTACTGTTCGCGGACACCATAAAACCAGTGAAGTGTGTTACATAGTAAGCAGCTTAAGTAATTTTTAATTATTCACTTATTGATTAGTAGAGTTAGGAGCCTAGTTGCAATTAGAGTTTTTGCAGCCGGTTTTTACTAACAGCCATATCAGTTTTTATAATTTCGTAAGCGCGATAAGCCTTGCCACTGTCGCTGCGAAAAGTTTCTTTTCCAACTACTTCCTCCCCTGGAGGGGTTCCTATGCCTCTATGCTTTCGAATTCCGGTGTATCTTCGCACTATACATCCACATTTTGTCGAGTCACAGCGGCGAGGGTAATCACTTTTTTCAAAATTCTAGGAATTTATATTGGTATTACTAACGGCTGGCTACTAATATCGAATGGCATCCAGTTGCATATATCTTATAGTCAAAAATCAGTTATCAGGGATTAGTGCCCCTGCTTGCTACTCGTAAGATCTCACCAGCTTTCCGGTGTCCGCCAACACTGGTATAATCTGCCGCAAAAGGCATACTTTTTCCCCAAGAAACCTGCTTTAAAAATAATGTGTTTTTTCCTGAAGGAATTGGCATGCGAAGTATATATATCAAAATATCTGGAAATGGTGTGCTCCCTCCACGTCGCAATATATGACTTCGGCTTTCGATGGCGAATGCTTCAACCTGCAGATATTAAACTGTCTGGATATCTATTATTCTAAATTACAGACAAAATGAGTAAAACTATCGCCCCTTTCAGATAAAGCCGCAGTGCCTTACAGCGAAAGAAGTGAAACGATTCCAAGCAGCTCGCATGAACATTAGCACCACTTTTATGTGTATCTTTGTTGAAGTAGGAGGCTTTAGGGAACGGTTGCCTTTCCTGACTACAATTACCTACCTCTGTTGCTCTGCACGCTCGGCACGATGTTGTAGGCTCATGTTTTTACGATGCTGCATTCTCGCATCTCTCCTCTGGATCTACATCTCCTTATTTGCTGTGCTAAACATTTATCAAGATTTTTTTAGCGTACTGCTTCAAGGTACGCGGTTTTCATTTGAGTTATTTAGTCGCTGTACTTTTCACAGCTGCGCTATTAAATTCTTGTCTCGATTATTTTTGTGCTTGTTTACCGTGTTCTGTTCTGTCGCACAATGCTTTCTCTTCGTATTACAGTATGGAGAACGAAAGAAAAGATGCATTCGTTAGTGTTTGCCGAAAAAAAGGAGATGTTGTGCCATTGGGTGCAGGCTATGCGAGTTACTAATAATCAAGTTTTATTATTGAACACCAGAAGCAGTACTTTTCCTTCTCCTAAAGCCCTTTAGGAAAAAAAAATGTGCTCAAAAAGGGCAGTAGCAAAGAGGCAGTCGGATCCAGCGTCTAATAACGATCATTTTATTACATTCATGTAATAACATTAGGAGTGATTTACGAAAGTGAAGCATCCAATTTCTTAAAGACAAATTTTTTGCCTAAACTTGGGGATCTTCTAAGCAGCATGTGGTACAAATATCTGGGCAAGAAGTCCACCACTTATTAGTCGACCACTTCATAACCAGGGTAACAGTTCGGCCAGCGATTGTTATCGCCTTCGTCATACATGATAACATCCTCATCAGATGGGGGACACCTGTGGCAGAATAAAGCAAAGATGGTGAAATCCTCACTCTTTCTAGAATGCTGATGTTTTTAATTGCTAACATCTTTTATGTATATTTCTGGAATTATTTGCAAAGCTTCTCTATTACGAGGTACAAAATATATTACAATTTGCGGCAAAATTGTACCTATGAAGCTGCAACTAAATCCTCCCTCTAATAATCAAATCTGAAACAAACATTTTATTTAGGGCTGTAATGGGTCAATAGAAGTTAATTCAAAATGATGGTATCAAAATCCGAAATCACTGTTTTTCTCTGTAATCTCTTTACCTTGTCACCGATGAATTTGGTTTTGCAAACGTCGACAAAATGACGGGGACCTGATATTGTAAAGAGTGAAGGGCAACTCCTCCACACGCATCGCTGTACCCTCGGTAGTGGGCGCTGTTCTGTGTACGAAGTTTGTCGTGCGCACCATGTCTTCATGTTTACCTGCGCCACTAGTACACTTTGCCGTCGTCATAGTTTTAGGCTACGAGGAATGCAGAGCTCATATCAACACCAGATGGGAACGAGGAAGTACGAGCAGCCGGCCGTGCAATCCTACCCCGAATAGGCTAATGCACACGGACGAGCAGAACTACTCAAACATGCTAACATACTCACATATCTTTCAATGCTGCAGGCTAGGCAGAGAAGAATACGTGCCAGCCTATAAATAACTACACTAGGAAGAAATAACCAACACTGATACCGTGCTGATTATCAATTTTTATATGGCGCAAGGGCATCTATGGCCAAACGGCGCCTTGGCCAAGGTTGTTTCGTCTACTCAAGGTGGGATAAAAGACCAATTTTCCAAGCGATTCACCGTAAAGAAGCCGAGCATTAGGCAGGGGAAAGTTTCTACTTATTGTAACGACGGTGGATAGCCGGCGGCACTGGGAATCGAACCCCGCGGCGGATACTCAAACGACTTGACTGCCGCTGCGGTATAACACTAAAAGTGGAAGTAGGTACTCCAACCGAAAAAGACTTCCCCAAATTTAACTTGAATACTATGCACCACATGCGAACACTATCATAGAGGCTAAACCACATGGTGTGGGTCTGCGAAGACAACACAACACGGAAATATAAAGAACGGGAAAGCGATAATTGGGTGGTCTTGGCACGGCGCAAGTTGGCCTACTTGTGCACCCGGATTGTCTCCGAGCAAAGGTCACACTGCTCAGTTTGGCAGGTTTTCTGTGGGGGTTGTTTATGAAATCCCCCTGACATGCGGAATAGTATACATAGGCCATATGGGCCGTTCTATAGGCCAACAACTGGGGGAGCACCAGCTTTCAATGAACAGCGGGAAAGTGTCCAATTTTCCCTCACACTCTTTGTCTACGGCCGGTAAGCCTTGCCTGCCTTTGCTGGCTAGCCACATAATCTTTAGGTGCAGTGATAACTAGAGGCACGTGATCTTGCAGAGGCTTTTTTTTTATTGAGGGTAAAGGTGCACGGTAACTGCGTAAGTGATCCATCAATAAAATTTTACAAAAAGAAAAAAAGTTTCAGACATGTGGCTTTAGGGAAGATTTGGCACGCAAAAATATATAAAAAGGTGTTTTTTTTAAAATAAAGTCAGTGGCGAGTATACGCCCAATCATGCGCTCTGCTCGTTCTTATCTTTATTGCGCATTTCCCTTGCTTAAGCGTGTGCGGCCGACTCGCCCAAGAATGTCACTCCTATAAAGTTTTATGAGGCTAGTTGTTCAGGGGTCACTTCGTAGAGGGGTTTTAACACTTCAGAGTCGAAAGACGCGGGTTTAATCCCGGCCGTGGTTGCCGAATTTCGATGGAGGTGAAATTGTAGAGGCCCGTGTACTGTGCGATTTCTGTGCACGGTAAAGAACCCCAGGTGGTCGAAATTTCTGGAGCCCTTCACTACGGCGTCCCTCATAGCCTGAGTTGCTTTGGGACGTTAAACCCCAATAAACCAAACCAAACATTTCAGAGTGACTCAGGCTGTGAGAAACACTAGATATGAATGCTCCGAAAAATTTACAGCGTTTTTAGCGTGCACTGACATTGCACAGTGCACGGACCTCCAGTTGACCACAGTGAGGAGGCAATGGATTTATTTAGGTAGTAGTGCCAAGGCACGATACTGCCGTGAATCTTTGTAGTGTTTCTTAATTTTTCAAAGCAGCTCCAAAATGTGAGCAGATCTATCGGGATTGATCGAATCCACCCAGAGCCATATCTACGTTGCTCCAGAGTGTTGTAAATGTGCACTCCGTATGTCGAAAGTTCGCCATCAGCTTCAAATGGAGTCCGGCGGGCATTCTGTTCGACGACCGCTGAGCACACTTGTTGCTACGACGCCACCGAGTCATTCAGATCTTTGCATACGCAGCCAAATTACAGTCAGCCCAGTCAGCCCAATTAAAGAGTTTTGCTTATAAGCCATTTTCGCTGTCTTCCTGCTGTCCGGACAGCAGTCGCCATTACGTGATATGTGCTGGAGGTGCTAAGGGATATCCCTGCCACCTTCCCCCTCTCGGAGCCGCGAAAGCAGCCCGTACTATCTCGAAGAAATCGACAATGATAAAGCCGCAGAAGCCATCCCAACCGAAGATATAGTGCGAAGCAGCCGTATTCTCCAGATGCGTTCACCGGAATGCGGGCTACAACCAGACCACACGCGAGCGAAAGGCTCCTCAACGCCGACGTCAGCCGTGGCTACGACACCGGACCCTATTATTTTGCACCAACCTCAACTGACACCGACGTTCAGCGGTTCACCGGTGAAGGATTCTGAAGAAAGGCTGGAACAGTTTGACCGGGTCACCTTATTCAGTAGTTGGGATGAGGAGGCTAAAGGGAGCCATCTCGTCTTCCCTAGGAAGGACCAGCTAGAATTCGTTTCCAAAAGTACGAATTTCCTCTAGCGACATGGGAATCAATCAAGCGTGAGTACATGAAGGCATTCCCAAGCATCGTCAGGAAAGAAAGAGCCCAGCTACTTCTGGAGTCAGTGATTCATCACCGGAACGAGACAGCGACCGCATAAGTAGGAGGCATGAAGCGCCTTTTTCAACGTGTCGAGAAGGCGGAGCTTTCGATACATAGTGCAAAAGAGGCAAGTTTCCTTTGAGTGACCCGCAATACACAGAGACCATCACCGAATTAACAAGTGACCTTAGTAACCCTCTCAGATGGGACAGCATTCGGAGGCAACCTGCGGAATGTCATCCGCGAAATTGTACGGCAAGAGCTGCGTCACCTGTTACCAACTTCCATTCAGTCTTAGCTCCCTGCCATCGACGTCTCCGGCTCAAGCTCCAGCCTTCACCTACGCCTCTGCAGTACGGAGTCCTTAGTCCCAACGACACGCCCCAATTCCGCCTTTTCGACGCGAACCAGCTGTCTCCAAACACCGCACCCCTGCCACCACCCGCACAACCTTCGGACGACACTCAAACCTCGGGAAATGCGAAGCCTGGGGGAATTCTGAACGATGCCTGCTGTGCTTCCATTGCCATGAAGCCGGCAATGGAAGACTGCGTCACTGCCCGTAGTACGGTATTGGTCTTCGTGGATTTGCCGTTGACGCACTTCCTCCACGCTTTGGGCAACGTCCGCAAAAAATCGATGCTTACCTGCGCCTACCATTGTATGCGGCGCACCGCCTTTCGCGCTCAACATCGCCTTCAGACAAGCGTTTTGCATAGCCAAGCGGCAGCTTCGCAGCCGCTGTACGAGGCTGGTCTCCCATACAATGTAGGCGAAACTAAAGACAGCAACCACCGCAGTTGAAGTTCCTCACGAGCGAAACGCTGGAGATCCTCCAACGACCACGCCACATGAAGAGGTCGCGCAGGACAGCCTGACACCGCATACACTGATAACCTGGACCATGACGCGAAACGCCCTCAACACAAGGGCGCCACCCAGAAAAGCTTTGACGACACGCCCTGCCCATGATTCTCATATGCGACGAAGCCGTGACTCGACGCCGAGGACGATGTGCAACGCAAGAGCCAGGTCATCCGATTTAGAAGTGGTTACGGACGGCCGGAAAGTTACCACTCTAGCCGACACAGGAACCCATTAGCCGGTGACGAATGGAATATGCCCTGCGCAGCTGAGGAAAGCCACGAACGGTGGGGATGGCCCACAAATTCACACCGCAGGGGCCACCTCATTAAGCCTCCAGGACGATGCACAGCGCGAGTCAATGTCAAGAGATATACCTATCCTGATACCTTCAATTTGCTACGGCAATCTTCCCGCGAAGTGATCTTGGGCATGTATTTCCCTAATGAGCATCAAGCCGTTATCGACCAGTAATCCAAGCTGCTCATGCTTGCGACGGACGAGGTAATCCTTTCGATGAGAACTCTCGAACATCATGCTGCCCTTAATATCCCCAAGGAACAAGTGTGCGTCCCACCTCGATCAAGCGTCATCGCTACTGGAGGCGCCACGAAAGCGCATAACACTGAAGCGATCATCTAGGGGAACATGCAATTGCTTCAGGACCTAGGAATCGGATCCGCAAGAGGCGTCGCATATTTGCGCAAAGGCCAAGCTAAAGTAATGCTGACTAACTTCAGCAAAGAATACAGGGATGTTAACAAAAGAATTACCGATGCTTCTTTTTCAGAATTATCCGACATACGAGACGCGCTCACCCTCTCCGTCCCATCCGCAGATTTGCCTGACCAAGTCAACTCACCCACTTTCCAAATAAACCTAGCCCTTCCCTGGAAGAAACAAGACCAGATCGGCAAGCTGCTTCGAAGCTACAGTGAGTGCTTCTCGTAATCGTCGAAAGTCCGGCAAACGCTGATTGCCAAGCATAGCATTATAACCCAGCAGCGCGCCCGACATCTTCGCCAGAATCCGTACTGTGTGTCGCCGCGGGAGGGACAAGCCATCCGGAATAAAGTGGAAGAAATTCTTCGCGACCACATCATCCAGCCTTAAAGGAGCCAATGCGCAGCGCCGTTTGTTCTAGTGAGGAAGAAATAGCGCGCAATTCGATTATGCATTGATTATCGCTGCTTGAAGAACATAAGAAAGGAACACGTTTACCCCCCTCCCCGCATAGACGACGCCGTGGACCGGCTCTGCAATGCAAAGTATTCCTGAACGAAGGGCCTCAAGCGCGGCTACTAACAAATTGAGGTCGATAAAACTGATTGCGATAAGAACTCACTCATCAATCCACACGGCCTCTTCGAGTTCAAGGTTATTAAATATTGGCTCTGTTCCGCACCAGCGACGTTACAGATAGTCATGCATACAGTGCTGCCAGGCCTCCAGTGGTAACGTTATCTAGTGTATTTAGATGACCTCGTTGCCTTCACCTCGAACATCGATGACCATCTAAACATGTTTCGAACATTACTAGAGACAATCAAGTCTTCCGGCCTAACCTTAAATACCGAGTATTACCACTTCGTCTCTGAAGAGCTGCTCTTTCTAGGCTCCATCGTTAGTAAAAAGGGAGCACGCTAAGACCCTCTGAAAATAGCTCCTACAGCACTGTTTTTACCGCCGGCCGGTAAGGACGTTGTGCGCAAATTCCTCAGACTCTGTGCGTATTACTGACTATCTGCATATAACTTTCCACACATCGCCGAGCCTCTGGCCCAACTGAGAAAAGCAGACGTGAAATTTAAATGGGAAGCGCCGCAAGCGGAAGCCTTCAAGAAACTTCACCTTCGTTTATAGTCCCCACCGATCCTCTTGCACTTTGATGGAAAGGCAGAGAGTGAAATTCCTACCAACGGAAGTAGCGTGGTCCTCGGCGCTGTCCTCGGACTGCAGAAAGTAATCGCACGCGTATCCATTCCCAGTCCTGCCAGTTGACTGGACCCTTCCGGTCTCCTCGTTCGATGGGGCCTATAATCCTAGAAGTATGACTTCACCGTCGTTTAAAAATACGGAAGCAAGCACTGTGGCACTGAGTACCTGTCACGAGCCTCTGTAGATGCACCGCCATCGGACGACGATAAGGACGCCTTCCTGGGACCCCTCAATACGAGCTCCTGTGCGCAGCAGCATCGCTGGGACCCGACCTAAAATGCCTCATCTAATACTCTGAAGGCAAGGTTTCTTCACCCCCCGCCTTGTTCAAGCGAGGATAGCCTTTGCTCTGTGTACAGAATGATGTCCTCGTGAAGGAAAAATTCGGAGCGAAGAAAACAGCCTACCTCCTCGTCTGCCTGCAAGTCTGCGTGAGGCAGCTCTTCAGGTTACACACGATGAGCCGACAGCTGGACATCTAGGGCTTTCTCGGACCCTCCACTGCATTCAAGACAAGTATCACTGGCCCCGACTGTCTGCCGATGCTGCTGAATATGTGAAAATTGCCAAGTTTTTCAGCGACGAAAGAACCCTCCCACCCGACAGAAGGATTTCTGATCCCCTACTAAACACCACTAAAGGCCCTTTTAGCAGATCGGCATGGATTTGCATGGCCCTTTCCGGAAGTCAGCGTTTGGAAATAAGCGGATCGTCATAGCGACTGAATGCCTCACCCGCTACGCCAAGGCAAAAGCCCTAAAATCTCTACAAAACAGGAGTGCCGATGAAGTTGCCAAGTTTTTCCCGGAGTGCATTCTTCTCTGAAACCGCGCCCCCGATGTGCTCATAACACACAGAGGAACAGCGTTGAAGGCAGAACTGACGCAAGTCATCCTGCGCTGCAGCAATAAAAGCCACCAGAGTACAACTGTATATCATCCGCACTCGAACGGACTTAAGGAGTGTCTAAAAAAAACGATCGCTGACATGCTCGCTAATTATGTCCATGCCAAACACAGGACTTGGGACATCATCGTGCCTCACATCGTCTTCGCATACAATACTGCAGTGCAGGACACCACCTAGAGGGCGCCCTTTATGCTCGTCCATGGCAGGGAGGCCGCGACCGCCATAGACGCCATAATGCCCAAATTTAGCAAACAGGAAAACGTAGATGTCGCCGCCCACCTTCAACGCGCAGAAGCTCGAAGACCTATCCGATTGCGGATGAAAGACCAGCAGCGGACCGACGCCAGACGCTACAACCTGCGAAGATGCAAGCCAGGAGAGCGAGTATGGGTTTGGATGCCCATTCGCCGCCGCGGATTGAGTGACAGACTTTTACCACGTTATTTCAGCCCGTGCAAGGTTCTTCGTCGGCTAGGCGTGCTGGACAGTGAAGCCGCCATGATGAAATGACTGCATGACATCGCCTACGACATGAAGTGGTCCACGCCGTCTCTCGAAAGCCCTTTTATTCGCGCTATAGGACGCTGTGCTTTCACACTCCCCGTTTATTTCGACACAACTCGCTTTATTTGTTTCTTGTTGCCTTATTTGTTTTAAAGCACTGGGTTGATTCTTCTTTGAGGGGGGGAGTAATGCTGTGAATCTTTGTAGTGTTTCTTCTTTCTTCAAAGCTGCCAGCACGTTGATTTATTGTTTTGTGATGAAAGACGCGGCCATATTTATCTGGACTGATCACGCGCAGGCGGAGTCGATTCCACGTTGTTCCAAAATGTCGTAATTTTACACGCGGTATCTAGAAAGTCCGCGATCAGCTTTAAAATGAGCACGGCCGAGAGGGGTGGGCATTCTGTTTGGCGACCGCTGAGCACGCTTGTTGCTTAGGCGCCGCCGAGCCATTCAGTTCTTTACGGGCGCAAGTCGTCCCAAGTAACGAATTTTGCTTATCCACTTACGCTGTGTTCCTGCTCTCTGGACTGCAGTCACCACTACGTGACAATACCCCGCCTTGAGCCAGCAAGAAGACTCGCGTAAACCAGCAGCGCAAGGCCGGAGCCTAGTCTGGATGATCCTCGGTGTCGTCGTCATCGACGGCCGATGCCGCCTCTGCTGCCTGAAACCAGTGCTGCTGCTGCACACTGCCTGCAAAATTTGCGGCCAAGGCAGGGGACATCATCAACTGCAGAGAAGTACTTAGGCTTGAGGCGAAGGCCGACGGTGCCTTCGAGCGCGAACTGGGCCCGGCGTTGCTACCTTCGAACGTTCCCCGCTTAAGCGGTAATATCGTCTAGATAAAAGAGGACCATCTACCACTTGAGGTGCACGAGGACCTAATCCAAAAGGAGCTGGAACGTAGTCGTGGAAATGAGAGGAATCTTCTCTGCTTCTTATGGGCGCACGTGCACCTGCGAGTAACCAGACAGAACCGAACCTCCACCGTTAAGAAGTACCAGCCGTCTTGAAGGTGATACAGTGCGTTCTGAAAACGTGGGAACAGGTCCACATCAAACGAAATATGTTATTAGTTCGCCGAAATGTAAGCAGAACTCCTGTGTGCCACTGTTCTTTAGTACTAGTACGACTGACTATGACCGCGGGCGTCTTGAAGGAGTGATACTGCCTTGCTTCAACATGTTCCAGGCATGCTCTTAGATCACGCGCTTTAAATAGGGCCACCCGATAAGGCTGATGACGAGCGGAGTCCCGGCCCTCCGTGTATATGTGATGCAGGAGACGGGTCGTGCAGTCGAGCTCCTATGTGGATTCAGCCACGCCTGGCGGCACTGCTGGAGCAGAGCGATGGCCGATCCGAGCTCAGCCGCAGAAAAGTAGGGACCGTTGTTCCCTTGTTGTTAAAAAAACCGGTCCCAGTGTTAGCAGACGCCATTGAAGAGACCCCTAATTGGGCTGCCGGAACCGATGCCACGCCCCGGCGTTCAACATAATGTGAAGTTACCGCATAATTTGTGAAACTGGTTATTTTTAACATTCACTGTGAGAATTGCCTGACCTTGACGACTGACAAGAAATGATCGCTTTGTACGTAGAACCACGCCGCACAATCTAGAATACGATTTCGCGGGTGAAAGCGTCGGCTAGCTCATCTCGCAGGCATGTTGCACGGCACGGCTGCAGAGCCACTGAAACGGTAGCAGTAGCGTGATGGATGTCAGAGGGAGGTTTGGACATGGGAGCGAGTGCTCATCGACACAAGAACCTCTGGTGACCACGGCGACCCAGGGAGCTGACGCACGCACTGCTGAGGCAGAGCCGTAGAGGCAGCCACTGGGGTTTCCCGGCGAGAAACATTGGATGGATAGTCCGTGGGCGCACGGTTAAATGGCACAGGACACCAGCCGCTTTAGTCCAGGTGCACCCAGCGAGGAGTGGCCAAACCTGGCAATCGCCAACGAGAAATTTAAATTGAAAAGTTCTGGCCTGCTCGCGCAACACTCAGGATGACACGTCCTCTTGCTCCATTTAGGTGCCGATAAAAGTCAACAGATGATTACTACATGTCGGCGGATGCCTCCGAAGATGACCAACTATAAGAGACCTCACCGCGACATTCACAATGCGCCTAATGTGAAACATCGCCTTCTCCGTAGAGTGCAGATGGCCGACGTCGACCAAGGCATGCCGTTTGAAAAAAGGAGCAGACTGGTGAGTTTGTTTTGCACGATGCTAGAGTTACACCATAAGGGCTCAAGGCAAAAAAACTAAATAAAAATAGCTTTGTAATATCCCTATCTCCTCTTCGCTCTGCTTTGTTTTTTTGCCTGGTGCGGTTAAGTTTTTAGGCCCCATTGACGGCATGCAGAGAAAGCTCTGCGAAAGAAAGAGTGAGACATAATGAAATTGGGGAATTGTTGCTTGATCTTTTTGAATTAACAATATCGTTTCGGGAATGCTCTTAAGGCGCAGATTGCTCCCTCTATTTCCTGGTAGTAAAAACGCTCTAATGAAGGCTTAAACCTCAAAAACAAACAATAATTGTATACATTTAAGCAAGATGAAATCTCCCAACAATGTTTTACACGTGTTCCGTGTTCTGCAGGTGAATGAAAACTTATGTTTCCCAAAGAATCTAAATCTTTATCAATCTTTGGTAGCAACAAAATGGTTAAAGGGTGACGAAATCATAAAAGCCACTAACTCATGTACAAATTATAAAAGCACCATGTAACGACTGCAGCCAGAAAACACCGCTCATCAGGCAACTAAAACTGAAACCGCTTTGCACCTACCAACCTGATCAACTCCACAAATGAATCGTTACAGAGAGCTTTTTCTCAAGCATAAAAGTTCAATGGGGAATTTGTTTGGCGTATCGCAGGTGTCGCGATTGGAGCATATCTTAACTTTAAGCATACCTTTTTTTCTTGCTGTGCACACACTGAGCTAGAAGGAAAATTTTCAGCTGTTTATAACGAGATGTGTGCATTCATTTCAGTGGGGAGCCCGGAAAGGGACTCCGAACAATAAGTTCTGAAGTGAAAGCTCCACTACGAGACCTCATGCTTCGATCGCCGGGCTACTAGTTTTGACCTTCAGCTGAGTTAGAGGTGAAACCATGAGAAAGGGGAAAAGAAATTGAATCATTATCGATGACTGGGAGTCCAACTCTAATCGGCGCGAACAGATCTCCTTGAAGAGCGTCGTCTGCAACACCTTCCATCTGCTCCGTTCGCAGCAATGCCTGCTCGCCGTCCCTTTCTACGTAGCACAAATCCATGGTTTCTCTTTGGAAGCGAAATTCTAGGGGCCCGTGTACTGTGCGATGTCAGTGCACGTTAAAGATCCCCAGGTGGTCGAAATTTCCGGAGCTCTCCACTACGGCGTCTCTCATAGCCTTAGTCGCTTTGGGACGTTAAACCCCATAAACCAAACCAAATCAAATCCATGGTTTCGCTCCGATGCGATTAGAGTAAACATTCTCTGTATTTTTTTTTTCACTTGTGCTCGAGAAGAACCGCAAAACAGAGCAGGTTTTTATCGTGTCAAATTTAAAGTCATAAATTTTATCAGATCTCACCCTTTTATTTCAGCTTTGCGTTCTTTTTTATCACACCTAATACGGACGCAGCGATTATTCGTGAGAATGGAGCTGTAAAGGAATTTTTGTCCATTCAATGTGCAGCCATCTGAAAAGAAAATGTTAAGGCGAGAAGGACAACTTTTCAATCGAGCGGCCAATGTTTAAATCACGCGGCCAGGAACAAATAATTCGGCTAGGCAGGTTGAATATAAGCCTTCTTGAGAAGGGGCAATGGAGAATATATTGTGAGAGACGAAAAAAAGCTGACTTCAGTGTTTCTGTAGAATTTTTGTCAAAAGCGTATACGCGTTTTAACAGAGATGTAATGATCACATAAATAGGTACCGTCCGTATTTAAGGAAGGGTGGAGTTGCGCAATCACTTTCGCAGCGCTATAGATTTCATTCGTTCGTACCATACTTGAGTCCTCTTTTTTCACCGTAATTGTTAGGCTTATTTTTAATTACCCGCAGAAATTCTATATATTATTTTTGTTTTCAGGAGAACACCAAGATTTTTTGCAGCTATGGTTTATGCTTCAAGGTGGAGGCTATTGAGATGTGCAACATGTACAGAAAAATCTACCTCAGACAACTTCAAACTGATGGCGCAAGTTTCTACTTCTGTTCCACGACAATAACCTGTTAATGAGCAAATAAAGTATTAAAAGCCACACCTCCATAAAATCTTACTCAGCCATCATTACTATTGCAGAACATAAATGTCATTGTGGTAAAGAAGTTGCCGTTTGTTCCTGGGTGCAGCAAAGTTTATAAATGAAAAAGAAGCACTTAATAGCTTAAATTGTATGCTGTAGTAATACATACCTTCTTGGAAGGTCAGTGTTATATATGCGTTACTTATGTCCGTTCCTTCCGCTAATGTCGCAAACGACGCCAGACACAGGACAGACATCAGCATAATTTTCTGATGACGCTTCGTGTATAACGCCTTCGAGAACATACCATTACTGGCCAACGTATCAAATGCAGGTGGAGATGAGCAAATATATGTTTATTGACTTATAACACAGGTACATTTGTGGACTGTCTATTTTTTCTGAAGTAATGCCTAGTTGTACTGAAAGATAATGGACAGAAGCTATGGCATCCTCACTCTTATTGAGACACCACCTGAATGTTCGTGCTCATAGGCGTTAAGCAGCAATCTAAATCTGGTGCTCTATAAGTTAAAGTACACGCATACTCTGCTTTCTAGCAGCTGTTTACTCCTCCTAAATTTCCTTAGTGTGAAACAGTTCTTTTTGATAAAGAATACAACTGCCAGCGCACTCTCTGTAACCTACAGGAGATGGAGCGTGCTTAATTTATTCGCTTGTGTAATGCAGTGGAGATATAAGTTCGCTAGTGGCGCACATGTCACGAAAACCTCCAGCGTTCATTTCAGTGAACGGAAATAAATTGTTTTGAGTGGCGGAAAAAAATCAGTTATGACTCAACAAAGGTTCTCATTATTTGCCATCAGCGCAGCCATGCACTAGCGTGCATGAGCTTGAGGAAAGGTTGACTTAAAGTTAGCGCAATTACTGCAGAACAATAAGCGATTTATGCCTAAGAAAAAAATGTTTCATGCCTTCGATGTGCGATTCACACTTTCGCGCCATTGACACAGGGATCTGCGGATGAAAAATGCAGCGCAGCAATGAACGATGCTTGGTTTCATAGAAAGCGCTACAATTAAATTCCGTTTATCCATCGATCTTGGCGGCGAAACGTCTAAATACTTCATATTGCTGCGCTGCTATGCTGCGGATGCTCGACATGAGCGCAACCACTTCTACACAAGACCCCGCGGGGATTCGAGGCAGCACGACAGCAGCCGCAAGAGGGACAACAGCAAGGGAGGCAGGAGCGGCAGCCGCCACAGACCGTCGCAGTCGGGGGAAAGAGTCACCTGGGCCCAAGCAGTCAAGGCTAACATGGCAGAGAAGAGACAACCACCGGCGCAAAACGCCACGAAGAAGTTCCAAGAAGAGAATGGAACGGTAATAAAAGCCCTAAGAGACGAGAACGAGAAGCTAAAGCAGAGAATCGCCGAGCAGGACGCAACCATCAAGGAAATCAACGCGAAGCTAACGACATTAATTGCGATGCAGCAACAGCAGCAGCTGCTGCCGAAGCCCGCACAAGAGAGGGAACAAGAAGAGATAACCGAGGACGAACTAGAGGTCGAGGTGGACCCGAGAGCCACGAAAACGGCGGGACCGGCTCCCAAGAGGAGAGCCATAGAGGTCGCCAAGGAACGAAAGACAATGGAGAGAATCGAAAAACAGGACGTCAGACTCGACCGTCTCGAGGCGACCAGCAAGGAAACCAACGAACGACTTACTGCGCTCGCGCAAACGGTTCAGCAGATGACAACGAATATACAGAGCACGATCCAGAACATGATGGCGCAAATGCAAGCACAGCTGCAGACGCAGATGCAGGCTCAAATACAATGTATGGAAGCACAGATCACCGCCAAACTGCAGCAATCATGGACGGGACAGCAAGTACAGCAGCATCCACACCCCCAGTGAGAGACCTCTTGGTCTGGCACTGGAACTGCAACGGCTTTACCGGCAAGAGAGCAGTGCTGCAGCAACACTTGCAGCAACTAACGAGGAAACCAGACGTCATAATGATTCAAGAAACACACAGCGAAGTGTTGTGTCCCCTTATTGCTTTTGTGTGTGTGCGCCCCCGCACCCTCCTCCTAACGACCACTCGCATCCTCCTCCTAACGACCACTCGCATCCTCCTCCTAACGACCACTTGCCCCTCGTCGCACGCTGTCGCCAGATGCCCCCCCATGGTGCGCCCCCGCATCCTCCTCCTGTTTTGGGAAGCCACTCCCTCCCGTGGACGCTTCTCCGCTCCCTCCTTTCTTCGGGCGGCCAGTTCGGCTCCTGCCTCGGTCGACGCTGGTCGCACCCTCATCGGCTTTAAATAAACGAAGTCTTAAAGTACCGTGTGCGTCTTTCGCTGCATTCAACACAGCGACCGGACACGACAGTGGCGACGAGAAAGTGGATTCGACCCGCGCTACGCAACGCTATTGACAAGCCATGGCTACGCGAGGGTTTCCCAATCAGATACCAGAATTCAACGGCTCATCGTGGTCATCGTGGGTTGGACGCCTTCAGTTCTACTTTGAAGCTAACAACATCACAGACCCAGCCTTGAAGAGGGCCAACCTGCTGACGCTGTGCGGGGAGCAGACCTACGATACTGTCTGCGCCCTTATTCAGCCAAGCACACCAGCGGCAGTGTCTTACGACGACATCGTAAAAGCGCTGCAAAAGCACTACGACCCAAGGCCATCCGAGGTCTACAGCCGGGCTCGCTTCCAACGACGAGATCAACTGGGAGGAGAAACTGTGAGCGCCTACGTAGCCGCGCTCAAGAAGCTCGCTGCCGACTGCAATTTTGGAACGCTGTCGACAACAGCTACCGGGCAGGAGGGAGACGCAGCTTCTTCTGCTAACACCACCATGCTTCCCTTGGACGTGATGTTACGCGACAGATTTGTGTGCGGACTGAGTGACGAGTCACTGCAGCAGCGCCTGTTCGCTGAGAAGGACCTCACATTCAGCAAAGCTTACGACATCGCCGTTCGAGCGGAGAGCGCCGGTCACCAGCAGAGAGGGATTCGCCGGAACACCGAGCCGGTACACCAGACAAGCAACCAGGTGCGCAAGCCTTCTGTTGTTGTAAAATCGGTCAAAAAGGCACAACGCTGCTGGCGGTGTGACGACCAACCAGGGTGTCGAACCGGAACCGAACCCGAACCCGAAACCGGAACCGAACCCGAATTTTCGCTCGGAACCGGAACCGAACCGAACCCATATTTTTTTCGCCATCTTGGAACTGAACCCGAACCGGAACGATTCAAAGGAACCGTTCCGAACCGGTTCGGGGCTCGCATCAGCCCCACTTTTTTGCATCCCTGCAGACTTTTTTTCCGGACAAAACGATATCTAGCGTGTAGATTTACCCATCCGTAGCTGTCTGCGCTGGAAAGTGCGAAAATGCGACCCTGTATATGCGACAACAAACTTATAGGAAGTTTGATGCCTGGAAAGATGCCTAGTCGACGATTCTGTAATGTACTACCGCCAATTCTAAAGACTTGTACGTTAGGTTGATTTGAAATCTTGAAATATTATTCCTCCCCTTTTACATGTTTGCGTAAGGTTTTGATCAAATTGTTAGGATTGCTCTAACTCAGTACAGTACTATAGACACAAAATTTTTGCTTGCGTGCTTTCTTGTTTCAAACGATGCGTTAGATATTGGTGTGCATGGAGCACCCTATGGTGTTCGCCTACACATAATAATTTATATTTGAATTTCTTGTTGACCTTGTACTGGTTTCATGAACAGAACGACGGCTGCGACGTGTAGTGAAATTTAGGTCACGTGAGGCGCGAAGAAACGGCAATATAACTGCTGATAAGTCGTTTGTTATAATTCTAGATATTGAATCAGGCTGATTTAAGTGCTATAGTGAGTCAAAACAACATAGCAGCGTTCGTATTAGTTTTTCCGTGCCTCACGTGACCTAATGTTAAATTACACGTCACAGCCATCATTCCGTTGATGAAACCGAAAACAGCATGGGAGAACAAATTCTTTTCTAAATTATTCAGCGGCAGTAGGCGAGTACCACACGGTGATTCATGTATGCTAACATGTAGAGCGTCATTTGAAAAAAGAAATCACGTAATAAAACTGGGTGTCTATAGTCCTTTAAGCATCGATTGAGAATACATTCCCTTTGGGTCATTTACGACAAATATGTGAAATATTAGCGCAAGGACCAAATAACGTTGCGATGCTGGTTTTTGAGGAGAGGAAATGGCGCAGTAACTGTCTCACTTCTCGATGGGCACCTCGACCGCGCCGTAAAGAGAGGGAGGAAGGTGGGAGTGAAAGAAGAGAGAGAGAAAGAGGGGCTGTAGTGGAGGTCTCCGGAATAATTTCTACCAGCTGGGGATCCTTAAAGTGCACGGACATCGCGCAGCACACGGGTGCCTTTTGTGCTTCGCCTCCATCGAAACGCGGACTCCGGGGCCGGGGTGAAACCCGGGTACACTAAATAAGTAACCCAGCGCTCTAACCACCGAGTCATCGCAGTGGGTAGTGCAACATTTACTTTTGTAGACGCTCGTTGTCTCAGATAACAGGTTCTAAATAAAACCCCTTATGATGGGTCAGTGGTGCAATAAAAAAAAATGGCTTAATTAGTGTTGAGCTCGGCGGCTGTTTCCATGGTTGCGGGTTCGATCCTGGCCTCGAGGGCCGCATTTGGATGGCGGCAAAATGACAAAACGCGCGGGCTCTGTCGCATGTTCAAAAACCCCAGCTGGTCTCCGTTAATCTCTACCCCCGCACTATATACACCGTCTATCCTATAGCCACAATGTCTAATCGACGCGTTAACCCCGATATTACTACTAGTATTACCAAAAGAAGGATGTATAAATTGGTGCAGCTTCTTTTTTTTTTAATCCGCATATTCTTGTTTCCACGCGACGGAAATTAGCAACGAAAGGCGGGCTTTTGGCAACGGTGGAGATATAATTATAAGAAAAAAAATTAAATATCGTATACACAAAAGGGCAGTGCGGAAATACATGCGCGCGCTTGCATGCGACAGTGATTACGCCCAGAAAGATGCTACTGCAATGAAATATAACTGCGATGAAATGATTTCGTTATGCCGATTCACTGAATTTGTTCTGCTTACAAAAAAAAATTGATGTCAGTCGCCAGCGGGCACCTTCATTCGCTGTTCTAAGACTGCTCGGTCTTGAATTCGCTGTCTGGCGGCTTATATCTACTTCTCGCTGTCATACTTCCGGTTCTTCGTGTCTGACACGACAGTCTTATGATTGTTGGCTTATGATTGTTTCCTAGAACGCTTGGGCGACGGCATACGTTGAGCCTTCACAACATTCCGCCTCGGCTATATCGGGTACAGGTGGGTGATGGGGGCTGGGGAGAGGGATGAAAGTTGTTGAAGAAGCATTTTTACCTCTGAGGGCCCGGATGTGCGCCCACCGGAGTGCGCATCAAGGGTGGAGGCTGCACGCGCGCACCCTCCCTCCTCACAACCACACATACATATACACAGCGCGGTTATTTTTGGGAAAGGAGGCTATACTGCTAACGGAGAAAGAGAATAACTAAAAGAGTATGCATCCTCCAACTCCGAGTGGGATTCGTAGCAGTGGCGGCGTAACAGAGAAGCTCCGTTTAGAGACGGCTTAGGCTACTCGGCCATCTTCGTGGCTTATTTTTGTGGTTGTTGCATGAAATATTTGGAACCTCTCTGACCCTCCTCGTGCTTTACTAGACCACGTCGACTTCAGCGATCTTGGCGTAAGGCCTCACGCCACCGTAACTCCCTTTCTCCGCCCGCACATGAAAATTCCAGACAGTGCACACGTACACAAAGGGGAGCCAGTCAGGAGGTTGAACTTGCGGAGCGCATTTTCCCTGTGTTAAAGTGCACTGTTGTCTGAACAGTGAGCTCGTTGAACGCGGTGGTTCCGCGTGTTCATCCATCATGCGGGTTTTCCACACGCTAAACGGTCCTATGAACACGAAGAGTCCGCACGGAATTCCGGAGTTTTCCATCGCAGACATAAATGCTATAATAAAATGCATGATGTGAATAGGTTTTTTAAGAGACTGCTTCAGTAGGTCCCGAAAGCAGCATGATGACAAAAATATCATTTTATCGCTCAATGGTTTCTCGTTGCTGGCACAGGTAGAAAATCACTGACCCACGGCAGAAACGTCCCCTTGGCGCGAAGGTACGTCCTAACGCGTAAGGGTCATGTCTGAAGCGTGAGAAAGGTTTTTGTGGATGATCGGAACTGCAGTCGAGCCCACTTATAACGAACCTGACGGTCACGCGGGTTCCGTTCGTTACATCTGATGTCCGTAGCAAGTGGATTCTTCGCATAACACGACCCCTACCGCGGCGGCTGAATTTCGATGAAGGCGAAATTCTAGAGGCCCGTGTGCTGTGCGATGTCCGTTCACGTTAAAGAGCCCCAGGTGGTCGAAATTTCCGGAGCCCTTCACTACGGCGTCCCTCATAGCCTGAGTCGTTTTGGGACGTTAAACCCCAATAAATCAATAAAACAATCTTCGTATAGCAGCCAAAAATACTAAGGCCGCTAAAAGTGGCGTTTTTTTCTTATAAAACTGCGTTATGCGCGCCGACTTGTGCAAAGCAGAGCCTGCCGTGGCTTTTTCCAGTCTATCTATGGCGGTCATTTAATCCTCGCCGAGACCCTTGCTGCCAACTATCAAATTTAGGGACGGAGTAAAACTACTTCTCATAAATCCTGCGCTGCTTAGTTGTACACGGACAAAGAAACTGGACAGCATTTATGAGAAGATTTTCCAACTAGCCCAGTCCCAAGCACTTCTTGATTAAAACTAATCGTGGATGAAGTGTACACGGCATCTGGTGGCAGGTCGGCCACATATATGATTCCTGGCAGTAGGGTAGAGCTTGCACTTGGTGTCCAACGTCTTCGTCAGAACACGCGCTTCTACGATTTTGTGGTCCGCAGGAACGTAGTTATCCGAGAAAACACCTGGTCAGCTATGGATTAACGAAGCGTTGCCAGAAAGCTACATGCGTGTGGTGCCGTGTGTTTTCGAGCTGCTTCTGTCGTTGCTGGGCTCACGCAACGACGAAAGTAGTGCAGCGCTTGTGGCCCACAGTGCATCAGTTGCACTGACTCCTATATGTCGATACCTGCACGTGGTAGCAGCGCAAAAGAAGGAGCAGACTGGGCAGGCTATCTATGCCACGTGACCAGCATAGCCAGCAAGGATTTTAAAATTATCAAATCGCTGTTGTTTTTCATGCAAGTAGCTTCGCCTTCGATGATGCCCCTGTCTAGCGCGCACCGCTCTTCTTCCATTTGGGATGCTTTGCCTAGCCGGCGAGCACGCAGGCAATGACTGCCCTCGTAGGCCATCGACGCGGGCTTGGCCGGCGTTTAATAAATGTTTGAATAGACAATAATAGCTTATCGTTACCGTGTTTACTTTGCCGTTTACAGTGTTACCGGACGCCGGAGTTTCCGGTTAGCGCTGCGCACGGCAGAGCCGCCTTTTGTTTGCATTTCTGGGTCGACATGCTCTTTCCGGTGTGGTGTCGTGAAGTTTGAGAGGCGCTCTTTCATCTGCGTACTTAGTGGAAGCACGACCTCTTCAACTTCGAAGGTAGTTTACTGCGCCTCTTCGTTCGCTATAGCCCAGTGGTGTGGCCAGAGTTGTTCGTTGTGTGTGCGACGAATTTACATTGCAATTACAATTTACTGACTCAAGCTTCAGGGGAGATATATTACTCCCGCGACGGGGTCTCCGAAACTGCCCAAGCTGTAGGGTCTCGTAGATGCAAAATCCACCGGCTTTTCGCCTTTTACCTCAGAAGCTGGATTATGGCATATGCATAGCCGATCCACATTAATTTCGAGTTCATATCTCATTTTGCGGCTCTGGTCGTAAATTCGTATTTTTGCTGCGCACAATAAATAAAATGGGTAAATGGAGAACATCTCGCACTAAACAAATTTTTCATGCTTGAGCAGCGCAGTAAACAGGACAAAAGGAAGACGGGAGACGACACAAGCGCAAACAACTGGTTATTTTAGTCTAGGAAAAGTATATAGAGGTGCAGGACACAGTGAACAACCCAAAAAACACAAGAACAAAGATTAAAACCAAACAGCCATACTGCACATGTACATCATAGTCCAGTCATGACTTCTTTTTCAACGAAATTCTAAGACTATCTTCCGTAGTAGACGGCACTCCACAATCTCCTGGACCTCACACAGTTGCCAAGAAAGCCTAACTCCTTATCTACCAAACTGATAGATGGTGAAGCAACACACACTCATCTGCTTAATTCCTGATCATATAGGCCTCCACCGGCTCCCTACAAGTTCGATCAGGGTTATTAAACAGAATACCCGTCTTATCTAAGGGGGGAAGCAACCGTTGCCCGCTCTGCCATGCAAAGCCAAGTTGTACGACCCCGCTCCTTTTTTCACCCATCTGCGATGTTCGAACAAATGCTCATTGCTTCCCCCACTTACATAAGACAAGTGCCCTGTTTATTCACCCTGATCGAATTTGTAGGCAGCTGGCGGAGGCCTTTATGATCTGGAAGCAAGCAGGTGATCGAGTGTGTTGCTTTACCATCTATCAGTTTGGTACATAAATATTTAGGCTTTCTTGTCAACTCTGTGAGGTCCAAGAGATAGGGGAGTGCCGTCTACTTTGGAAGTCTTCGAATTTAGTTGGAAAATGTCACAATTTGATTATGATGTGCATGCGCAGTATAGTCTCTAGGTTTTAATCTTTGTTCTGTTTTTTGGGGTTGTTCACTGTGTCTTGCTCCTTTATATACTTTCCCGAGAATAAAATAACCAGTTGTTAGTCAGCGCTCGTGTCGTCTCCCGTCTTCGGTTTGTCCTGCTTACTGCGCTGCTTAAGCAGGAACCCTTACCAACAAGCCCAGTTTTCCGTTCTCGTAAACAAATTTCTGCATTTTTTATTTTGTATATCGATGTGCCAGAAAAAAGTAAACAGAATAGCAAGGTTGATTGAAACCCATCTACAATCTAATTTTTGTTTGTCCTGAACCCGTTTGAACCGGTTCGAACCGGTTCGATACGGTCCGAACCGGTTCGAACCGGAACGGAATGTCCCTCTGGAGCCGAACCCGGAACTGAACCCGAAAGGCGTGAACCCGAACCCGAACCGAACCCGAAAAAATTCCGGTTCGACACCCTGCGACCAACACAACCCCCAGGGATGTCGATTCCAGTCAGCCACGTGTAATTTTTGCCACAAGCGAGGGCATATCGAAAGAGCATGCATTACGAAACGGAGACTTGCCAAGATAAAGTCACCTTCCCAGCCTAATCACAGCGTCAACGCCTCAGAGAATACGCCGCTATCTGATCTTCATGGAACAACATCAGCAACACCATCTGTGTTGTACGACCTGAACACCATGAATCTCGGCACGCGACCGAAGATTTTTACAGAAGTAAGCGTACATCACCAGCTGATTAAGTTCGAGGTGGACTCCGGCGCAGCCTGTACTCTGATCAGTGAGGACACGTTCCGAACTTCATGGCCATCTGACGCACCCGCCCTGCAACAAGACGACACGCACCTGCGAACGTGGTCAGGACAGAATCTGCCACTATTGGGCTCTGCCAACGTGCAGGTTAACTACAACAGCCAGACCCATACGCTACCTCTGCTTGTTGTGAAGGGCACAGGATCAAGCCTTCTAGGGAGAAACTGGTTTTCTCCACTAGGCGTGATGATATGCGGCATACACCAGACGCCGAGCCAGAACATGGTTGAGCAACTGCAAGAGAAATACGAAAGAGTATTCTCGGAAGAGATTCCAGGAAACGAAGGGCCCCCGGTCACACTGGAGTTGTTGGACAACGCGCAACCCAAATTTCTGAAGGCCAGGCCGGTGCCGTTTGCTCTCCGAGATTCAGTTGAAAAAGAGTTGGACAAACTGGAGCAGCAAGGTGTCATCGAGCCGACGCAGCATTCAGAATGGGCCACACCACTTGTCGTAGTTCGCAAGAAGAACGGAACCATACGCCTCTGCGGAGACTACCGGAGCACCGTCAATCTTGCGACTAAAGCGTCCTCTTACCCGCTACCGACACCTGAAGAAGTATTCAGTGTACTACGTGGCGCAAGAGTCTTCAGCACATTGGACCTCACCCAGGCGTATCAGCAGCTGAAGGTGAGCGAGTCAACTGCTGAATTATTGGCAATTAACACACTGAAAGGCTTGTACACAGTCAAGCGACTGCCTTTTGGCGTAGCTGCAGCCCCGGCCATATTTCAAAAATTCATGGAGACAGTGCTTCAGTGCATCCCAGGAGTTTGTGTCTACCTTGACGATGTCATCATCAGTGGCACTTCCACTGAAGAGCATGCAGTGCGCCTAGAGCTCGTTCTCGAAAGGCTAGCAAACGCTAATTTGTGCATAAGCAAATCGAAGTGCTGTTTTGCGGTTCCAGAGGTGCAATTTCTGGGACACCGAATTGATGCGGAAGGCATTCACCCTACCGAGGACAAAGTGCGAGCGATCACAGAAGCACGAGCTCCAACAAACAAGCAGGAGCTACAGGCTTTTCTCGGACTCTTGACGTTCTACGACCGGTTCTTGGAACAAAGAGCTACCGTGGCCAACGACTTATACCAACTCCTTCGGAAAGATGTGACATGGACATGGTCGCCACGCCATCAGCAGTCATTCGATGCCCTGAAAGACCTGATTCGAAGATGTACAGTCCTCCGCCACTACGACGAAAGGAAGCCTGTGCTTTTGGCTTGCGACGCATCACCGTACGGAGTCGGCGCGGTTCTATCGCAAACTGACGAGCAAGGAAGGGAAGCTCCCATCGCCTTCGCCTCACGTACGTTGTCGCAAGCAGAACGCAACTACGCGCAACTTGACAAAGAAGGGCTAGCCATCGTCTACGCGGCGACACATTTTCACCAGTACATTGCCGGCCGGAAGGTGACCTTTATAACCGATCACCGACCGCTATTGGGCATTCTGGGACCACAAAGGCCTATGCCACCAACTTTGTCGCCGCGAATGACACGTTGGTGCATCAAACTCTCAGCGTACGACTACGCTCTGGTCTACCGCAATGGGAGTAAACATCAAACGCCGATGCGCTAAGCCGTCTGCCACTAGACGCAACTGTTGACGAACCATTTCCACCAGGAGACGTTCTGATGTTCGAAGCACTGCCAGAACCTCCGCTTACAGCAGGCACAGTTGCAGCATCTACGCAGAAGTGCGCAGCTCTCCGGCTAGTTTACACAGCTGTTCAACAAGGCAACGTGCATAAACTCAAAGGGGACAACTTCGACGCTTACCGCAGGCGAGCTACAGAGTTGAGCACCCATCGCGGCTGCATCATATTTGGGTCCCGAGTTGTGATGCCGAGAGAACTACGCGCACAAGCTATGTCTCTCATCCACGCCGGACATCGGGGCATCGTTGCAATGAAAAAGTGTGCCAGAAGCTACATGTGGTGGCCTGGCATTGACAACGACATCGAAACAGTGGTGCGAGAATGCAAGCCTTGCCAGAGCAGCCGGAGCGCCCCGCCGAAAGCTCCTGTCCCAGAATGGGAAAAGCCAGACACACCATGGCACACACTGCACATTGATTTTGCAGGACCAATTGAGGGCTGCACTTTCCTTGTGGTCGTAGATGCCTACACAAAGTGGCTTGAGATAAGGCAAATGGGACAGACGACTTCGGCAGCAGTCATTGACAACCTCCGATCACTATTTGCAACGTTCGGCCTGCCGCGCAAGGTAGTGCCGGACAACGGAACACCGTTTGTGTCTGCGGAGATCCTCAAGTTTTATCGCGACAACGGGATCTCATCAGTTACATCGGCCCCCTACCACCCAGCGACAAACGGACAAGCCGAGCGCTACGTAGCCGAGCTAAAACGCGCCCTTGAAAGAGATCAGACAGGCTCGCTGCAGCGCCGCCTTGCGCGCTTTCTCTTCAAGCAGCACACGACGGTTCAGAGCACAACAGGCGAGACCCCCTCGAAAATGATGTTCGAGCCTGAAATGCGAACCCAGCTCACAGCCATCCTCCCCGAGCCAAAGGCAGAGACGTTCCGGGAAGAAAAAGCAATTCCGCGCTGCGGCACGCTTAATGAGGGGCAGCGCGTCCTCGCCCGACAGTTTCTAAAAAAGCCACGCTGGGAGGAAGCTACAATTGTCAGACGCATAGGCCTGCGCTCTTGGCTCGTCAACATACATGGCACAGTAGCACGCCGACATCTCAACCAGCTGCGTAGATTTACGACGCCGTCTGAGAGCTGTCCGCCAGCGGAGAGAACACGTGCACCATCTTCCCACATAGCCTGGCACCTCTTCCCGGAAGAAGAGACTTCGCCCAGGACAGACCTAGGAGACACAGCGAACAACAGCCAGCCTACAAGTGTTTCTCCCCCGAGCGCACAAAGCCAGCGCGCCTCCACGCGTGAGCGCCGACCCCCTGCACGATACCAGGCAACTTTCTAAGGGGGAAGGAAGTGTTGTGTCCCCTTATTGCTTTTGTGTGTGTGCGCCCCCGCACCCTCCTCCTAACGACCACTCGCATCCTCCTCCTAACGACCACTCGCATCCTCCTCCTAACGACCACTTGCCCCTCGTCGCACGCTGTCGCCAGATGCCCCCCCATGGTGCGCCCCCGCATCCTCCTCCTGTTTTGGGAAGCCACTCCCTCCCGTGGACGCTTCTCCGCTCCCTCCTTTCTTCGGGCGGCCAGTTCGGCTCCTGCCTCGGTCGACGCTGGTCGCACCCTCATCGGCTTTAAATAAACGAAGTCTTAAAGTACCGTGTGCGTCTTTCGCTGCATTCAACACAGCGACCGGACACGACACGAAGAGACGCCGAAAGTACCGGGCTACCGGTCGCACGACAGCCCGCCGAGCAAAAGGGACACGTCCAAGGGCAAGGGCAGAGGGATCTGCACCTTCGTTAGGAGAGGGATCACCTTCGTGGAACACGAAATGATCGGCAGAAGCGCCATCGAACACTGCACGGTGGAAGTAATCACGGGAAAGAAGAGGAGGGAGAGCACTTTCCTGGTGAACGTCTACAGCAACCCGTCCCACGGACAACAGAAATTCAAGGCACTGTTCCACAAGGCAGCTTCAGTCGCGGGAAGCAATACGCTCGTAGTGTGCGGAGACTTTAACGCACCGAGCCAAGACTGGGGCTACCACAGAACGACGGTCAAGGGGAGAGAGCTGATGCAAGACGCCACCGACGTCGGACTGAACCTAATCACGGATCCGGCCTTTCCCACCAGGATCGGCACATCTGTTACGAGAGACACAACTCCGGACCTTACCTTCATCAAAACTGAAGGAGGATCAAGAGAAGCGAAATGGAGAAACACGGGCCAAGAGCTGGGCAGCGATCACTACATCGTAGATGTCGTCATACTGCTCGAAGGCCAAGGCAACACCGGCATAAGAAAGCATCGCATTACGGACTGGGACGCCTTTCGAAAGGCGCTACCCGCGGTGCAAGAGGACATTACGGACATCGAGCAATGGGCGGCCAACGTCGTTGAGACGACGGAAGGAGCCACCAAAGAGCTAGAGACGGACGAACGGATAGACAAGATGGACAGTCGGCTGGCCCACCTGATAGAAGCCAAGCAGTCCATAAAGGCGAGGTGGCAGAAGCGGCGAACCAACCGAAGTCTAAGGAAGAAGATCGCCGAGCTCAACAGACAGATCGAGGTCCACTGCAGGGTGCTATGCACCCAACAGTGGAACGAGGCCTGCAACGAAGCCGACAGACAGATGCACAAGGGCAAGACGTGGAACATGCTGCGGCACCTCCTCGACGAAACCAAGACCAAGGGCCACCAACACAACAACCTGGCCAGGATCCTACACAAGGCAATCTGCGAACACGGGGAGGACGAGGTCAAGCGGCGCTTGGACGCCAAGTACCTGCCGACCACCCCCACGGAAAGACACCCGGATTACCAAGGCAAGGAGAACGAGACGCTAGATCGCGACATCCAGACCTGGGAAGTAAGAGTTGCCCTGCAGGAACTCAATGGAAGGTCTGCCGCGGGTCCCGATCGAGTGACCAACAGAGCGCTCAAGAACCTCAACGAAGCGGCCATCGAAACGCTCACGAACTTCTACAACAAGTGCTGGCAAGAAGGAAGGCTACCCAAGCAATGGAAAGCAGCCAAGACGATCCTCATCCCCAAGCCTGGCAGGGCGCCCAACATAGAGAACCTCAGGCCGATCTCACTCACTTCGTGCGTGGGAAAGGTCCTCGAACACGTTCTCATGAACAGGTGGCAGCGTTACCTGGAAGAATCGGAGCTTTACCCAAACTCCATCATCGGGTTTCGGAACAAACTCGGGACGCAAGACGCCATGATCTTACTGAAGAACGAGATCATCGATGATACGACGGGCACCAAGGACAACAGAGCCGTACTCGGGCTGGACTTGCAGAGCGCCTTTGATAAAGTGAGGCACTCGGCTATCCTGGCCCAAGTATCCAGGCTAAACATGGGCAGGAGGACATACCAGTACATCAAAGACTTCCTGACGGAACGAACCACCGAAATCTGTGCGGGAGACCTAAAGCTCGAAGAGAAGAAGCTGGGCAGCGTCGGAACTCCGCAGGGGTCGGTGATCTCCCCGCTACTCTTCAACCTCGTGATGATCGGGGTGGCCACCCGGCTAGAAAGAGTAGCGGGAGTCCGGCACACCATCTACGCCGACGACGTGACGCTATGGGTACCGGGAGGAAGCGACGGACACATCGAGACAACGCTGCAAGAAGCGGTCAACGCCATCGAGGAGCAGCTGGACGGGTCTGGACTCGTTTGCTCCCCGGCCAAGTCAGAACTGCTGGTGATTCCCCCCAAAAGGATCGTGCAGGAAAAGAAAGAATATGGAAGTCAAGTACGAGCGTCCCAAGATCACGGTCAAGACGGCGGGAGGACAGGTAATACCGGAGGTCGAGAAGATTCGGGTACTCGGGCTGCTCGTCCAGCGAAACCGAGTCAACGGTGAAACGGTCAACAAGCTCGCGGGCAAGGCGGCTGCGGCAATGAGACTCATCAAGAGGGTGTCCAACAGAAAAGCGGGGATGAAGGAGGAGAGCCTGACTAGGCTCGTTCAATCCTTCGCAGTTAGCCACATAACGTACGTGGCCGCCTTCCACAACTGGAGGCCGAGTGAACGTAACAAGATAGACGCCACCATACGCAAGGCGTATAAGGCGGCACTCGGTCTCCTCGGGGGCACGAGCACCGAAACATTCATGGCGCTGGGAGTCCACAACACGCTGGACGAAATAGCCGAAGCACAGAGAACGGCGCAACTCGAGCGTCTCTCCGAAACGAGAACCGGAAGACAGATACTGCGGGACCTTGGCCTCGAACCGAGGGAAGGCAAGCAGCAGAAAGACGTACCTATACCAGATAGCATCAACAGAAAGCTCAGGATCTTCCCGATCCCGAAGAACGTGAACCCCGAGCACAACAGGGAGCGGAGGTTGGCGAGGGCCAGGGCTCTCGTGGACCTCCACGCCAGAGATGAAGGCGCCGCCTACGTGGACGTGGCAGAGTATCAAGGGAGCACCGACGCATACGCGGCGGTGGTTGTCGGGGCATCAACGGGTGCAACGAAGACCGCGGTGAGCGTCCGGACTAGAGAAGCGCACCGGGCGGAGGAGGTGGCCATCGCCTTGGCCGTTTCCGACCCCGGATGTACTACAGTGTTGTGTGACTCTAGAACGGCAGTGAAGAACTACGCCAAGGGTAGGGTATGTAGTGAGGCCGCGCGCATACTGCGCAAGGCCGAAGACATCGGACGCAACAGTCCTGTGGTGATCAAGTGGTTTCCGGCCCACATGGGCAGTGACGTGTCGGAACGCGGAAACGTGAACCACAACGAGACGGCCAACTCGGCCGCGCGAGGACTAACCAACCGCGCGGCTGAAAGCACGGTCGACTCAGAGTCCTGGTCGCGGCGCAGTGCCAAGGACAAGATGACCACCTTCAACGAAATATTGAAATGGTACAGACTGAACAGACAGACTATGCCGCCACCTCACCCGGGGCTTACCCGGAAGGAGGCAGTGTTATATAGACAGTTACAGACGGGGTCCCTGCTCACCCCGGTGCTAGCTAAGCACGTGTGTCCGAGTGTGCACGCGAGCGACATATGCAGACTGTGCGCGAAGGAGAGAGCCACCGCGGCTCACATCCTTTGGGACTGTAGCGTAAATCCGCGCGAAGCCAGCGAGAAGACGACGATCCCGCCGCAGCTAGAGGCTGCAACGAGGAGCTGTGATCAAAAGACACAACTCAAGGCCGTCCAGCAGGTCTCGGCAGCTCTCGAGAGGCAGCGACCGAGCGAAACCGAGGAGAGGGGGGCGGCGCCCCCAGGAAGGGGGCGGCGGCCCTCTCGAACCCGCGGAAGTAGCGAGGGACGTAACAAGACCTCAAGGAGCACAACGTACGAGATTGACGTAGTGGCCGCGTCGCGGTAAAAGCTTGTCCTCCCTGCTTGGAGGGAGCCTAACCGACTCTGCAGGCTTTCTAAATATAAGTTGTTCTCTCTCTCTCTCTCGGATTTTTCATGCATAAAATTGCGTACAACAGTTATGTCTGTTCACGAATGGCTAAACGCACCGTGCACGATAAAATTGCTTCTGAGCGAGGATTTTAAGGCGAAAGCCTTTAATGCCTCATCGTTGTAAGCAGCAGTTGTCGACAGAAAATGTCACGCTTTTCAATTGGTCGAAACGGCCGTGAGTCACAGTGCGCGAATTTCAAACGGGGCCAATTGTACTTTGCCTAGTAACCATGCAACCAATTGAAGGGATCGTATAGTGATGATCCAAGTAAGTGGGACTGAGCTTAGTTAATTGATTAATTACCCAATTAGCCTAATTAACTTTTCCTGTCAGGCCATATAAATAAATAAAACGAAGTGGGAAATTGGTCGAGCTCGGGAATCGAACCCCGGTCTTCGGCGTGCGAGACGAGCATGCTATCCACTCCGCCATGCCAGCTCGATGGAGGAGGATATAGAAGAGGAAAGGCGCCACCGCGGTGGCTCAGTGGCTATGGTGCTCGGCTGCTGGCCCGAAAGACGCGGGTTCGATCCCGGCCGCGGCGGCTGAATTTCTTTGGAGGAGAAATTCGAGGCCCGTGTACTGTGCGATGTCAGTGCACGTTAAAGAACCCCAGGTGGTCGAAATTTCCGGAGCCCTCCTCTACGGCGTCTCTCATAGCCTTAGTCGCTTTGGGACGTTAAACCCCATAAACCAACCAACCAGAAGAGGAAAGGCAGGGAGGTTAACCGAAATAATAATCGGTTTGCTACCCTACACGGGGGAAGGGGGTGAGGGGATAAAAAAAAAGAAAGAGAAAGGAGAGTAACAGAAAATTGAAGTCACTATAAAACGTCACTGTTCGTTAAAGTCACAGCCTATCGTGCAGGCCAGAAGTTCTCAAGAAGCGGAGCAGTGCCTTGCAGGCCTTCTCCGCCGACAACCGCCGCGGCCAGGGGCCGAGAATCTTCATTTCCGTGAAAGGGCGTGTATCTAGGCGCTCCAGCGCACGGCTGAGAGACTGCCTTTCGGTGGTGTAGGCAGGGCAGTCACAAAGAATGTGGGTTATGGTCTCGTCTTGCCCGCAGATGGAACATGCAGGACTATCAGCCATACCGATTAAGAATGAGTAGTGATTGGTGAACGCTACACCAAGCCAGAGGCGACACAGCAAAGTTTCTTCTCGTCGTGGTAGGCCTGATGGTAGCCGGAGCTTCAGATCTGGGTCCAAGGATTGTAAACGGGAATTGCAAAATTGGCCGGAATTCCACGCGGCAAGCGTGATGTCCCGCGCAAGTGCGCGAAGCCTGCTCGCTGCATCCGATCTCGAAATGGGGATCGATACAAAATCGCCGTCGTCGTGCGCAGTTCGCGCGACCTCATCCGCGCGGTGATTACCTGCTATGCCGCTGTGCCCCGGTAGCCATTGGTAGATAATGTCATGCCCTTTGTTGATGGCAGAGTGATGTAGCTGTCGAATTTCTGCGACCAGTTGTTCATGGGCTCCACGGCGAAGAGCAGCTTGTAAGGCTTGGAGGGCAGCTTTCGAATCGGTGAAAATAGACCACCGCTGAGGGCGCTGCTGACTGATGCATTCAATGGCGACACGAAGAGCGGTGAGTTCTGCACCCGTCGAAGAAGTGCGGTGACCTGTCCTAACTCTAATTTCTGTAGCGCTTGCGGGTATGACGACGGAGCCAGAAGAAGATATAGGGTTCACTGAGCCGTCGGTGTAAACGTGCACCCGGTTTGCATGGTGCTCGTGTAAATATTCAAGGGTGACTTTTTGTAGTTCTGTCGGCGATAAGTCTATCTTCTTCCTGATGCCAGGTATCGAAAGAAGCACACGGGGATTATGCAGGCTCCAAAGTGGCGAGGACGGTCTAGAGGCAGGTGTAAACTGGGACGGCAGAATGGCGGGATGTGCGTCAATGACGTCTGTAAACGATGTGCGCGGCCTGGTAATAGGAAGACTGGCAAGATGGTGAGAGGGAACCCGGGAAATGTGCCGGAAATGTGCCCTCAGTGCGTCAACTGTTAAGTAGGTAGGGATTGGATGCTCCTGGGCGATAAGTACAGATGCGGCCGTAGAGGCACATTTTGGCAATCCTAGGCAAGTCCGGAGAGCTTGAGATTGAGCGCTCTGCAGACTTCGTATGTTTGTTTTTCGAATATTTCCAAGTACAGGGAGGCTGTAGCGAAGAAATCCCATGAATAAGGCGTTGTAGAGCTGCATCATCGACCGCACCGACGCTCCCCACGACTTTCCCCCAAGAAAGGCGAGAACGTGAGAAATCGCTGTCAGTCTCTTTTTCATGTATGAGATATGAGGTGTCCATGATAGATTTCGGTCGATGATTACTCCCAGAAACCGATGGCTCTTTACGTAGGGTATTGCTGTGCCGTTTATGCATACGGTATAAGGAGACATGTTCTTTCGTGTAAAGGCAACCAGCGAGCACTTTTCGGTTGAAATCTGTACGCCTTGCTGGCGAAGGTAGGCAGCAAGAATACTTGACGCCTTTTGAAGTCTCGCTCGAACTTGAGGGCGCGTAACTCCAGATGCCCAGATACAGATGTCATCCGCATATATTGAGAGTTGCGCCGACTGTGGTAGTATATCGACAAGCCCGACAAGTGTAAGGTTGAACAGCGTTGGGCTGAGCACTCCACCCTGCGGGACTCCACGGGAAGTGAAATGAGAAGATGTTGGGCCTTCCTCTGTCTGCACAAAGAGAGATCTGTTGGATAAATAACTACGTATCCAGCAGAATACGCGGCCACCAAGCTCGGCAGTTTCCAGAGCGTCCAAAATAGCCTGGTGGGTTACATTGTCGTATGCGCCCTTTACATCCAGGAACAACGCCGCGGTCAAGCGCTTCAAATGTTTTTGGCGCTGGACGGATGACACTAGGTCGACCACGCTGTCGATTGAAAAGCGTCCACGTCGAAACCCGGACATTATATCCGGATATATGCGGTAGCGCTCCAGGTACCACTCAATGCGTGTAAGTACCATCCTTTCCAGTACTTTGCCAACACAACTAGCCAGCGCAATTGGACGGTATGATGTCAGGTCAAGAGGCGATTTCCCTGGTTTCAGGAGCGGAACTAGACGACTGGACTTCCAATCGTCTGGGACTGTGCCCTCATTCCAAGATTTGTTGTAATGCTCCAGAAGGACACGCCTAGCTTCTTGTCCAAGGTTTGCAAGTGCAGTGTATGGCACACCGTCGGGTCCCGGCGATGATGATCGTCTGCAACAAGCCAGCGCAGAATCAAGTTCCTCCACGGAGAAGGGAAGGTCCATCTGAGAATCCCGAGAAGCAGGAACATCGCTGCAATGCAGCGTCGCAGATGGGGAAGATGGTCCTGCTACCCTGGCGCAGAAATCCTCAGCTACCTCGACCTCGCCACGTCGTTGGAAGAGTGAAAGAGACTTGAAAGGGTGCAGCTGGTGTGGGGATGTTCGAAGGCCACGAACTACATTCCAGATGCGTGACAACGGTTTCCGTGGATCAAGCGTTTCACAGAATGACCTCCAACGTTGTGCCTGTACTGCTTGAATTCTGCGCTGAATTTTCTTTTGCATGCGCCTCGCATCTCTGAGGTCAAGGCTCGACTTTGTGCGTCGGTACCTACGCTCGGCCCTACGCCGCAGTGATCGCAGGCGCTGCAATTCCATATCGAATTCCGTGTACTTTTTAATTGGGGTGAATAACCGTGTCGCGTTCTCCATGGCCTCCTTAACTTTCCCTTCAAAACTTGCGGATGAACCTTCTCTTGATGCATCTTCCATAAGTGCTTGAAACACTGACCAATCGATGCGTCGCATGCGTGTGGCAGAGGTGCATGTGGAAAGGCCAGTAATGGTCAGATATGTAGGGATATGGTCACTGCCGCGGGTTTCAATATCCGAAAACCACCGTACATCGCTGATAAGGCATCGAGAAACGAACGCCAAGTCAAGGCAGCTGCTGTAGGTTGTCCCTCGAATATAAGTTGGGGAGCCGTCATTTAAGCACTGAAGATCATGGTCAGAAGCGAAGGACACAAGTTTCCGTCCCCTAATGTTCATTCTAACGCCTCCCCACATGGTGTGGTGAGCGTTAAAGTCACCCATGACGATCCAAGGGCCGGGTGTAAGCGCGATCAGGTCACTCAGTCGTGCGGCGTCAAATCGACTTGATGGAGACAAATACGCACCCACAAGCGTAAACGTGAGATTACGCCTCTTCACTGTTAGACAAACGTACTGGTTGTCGTTATTAGGGGGAACTGGATGAAGCACATATGTAAGTTCACGCCGAATGTAGATGATGACTTTACTGTTCCCTCGGTGCGTGGGAGATGCAAACGCCTCGTAACCTGACAGTCGCAATATCTTCGGCACATTAGGCTCACAAATGATAAGGATGGGGAAATTGTTTACGTAAACATACTGCCGAATATCTGAAATTCGGGGCTGAAGTCCGCGGGCATTCCATTGAAAAATAGACGCTTGCCTCAGCTGCTTTTGAAATGTTAATGCTGGGGGAGCCATTGTTCCTGCTACTGTAACGCCGCTAGGACTGGTGTTAGCGCGTCTAGTACTTGCAGCGCATTCTGTGCCGCTGGCGTACGCAGGCCTGCCAGCACAGCGCGGATGGCACTCAGGATGGACTTCAGCATTGCCATAACCTGTAGTTCTTGGCCATGGCTGAGATCTAGGCCTTTCTCCGGATCAACAGTAGGCGCCGAACTTGGAGATGGCATTGACTTTCCTGACCCAGTGGATGTGGGAGGTTTCGGGAGTGACGGCCAGGTAACGGCCGATGCAGCAAGTCCGGCCTCATCAACTGTCGGGCTCCCTTGGTGTAATACGGCAGGCGGAGGAGGAGGACAAGATGCAGCAGTGCTAGAGACCTCTCTGTCAAAAGTGACGGCTTTCTTAGAGGACCTTCGACGACGCGACCGACGTCGTCGCACCTTAGCAGCGGCCTCTCTGTGCGTAGAATGGTCTCGAACCATTTGTTTCAACACTGCTCGTTCATTCTTGAGGCGTGGGCAGTCTTTCGAAGAGGAATCGTGAGGGCCACGGCAGTTGGCACACTTCAGGGTAGTCGCGCGGCAAACGTCGCCGCAATGTGCATCAGAGCATCTAGAGCACACAATGTTGTTCTTGCAGACGCCACTCACGTGTCCGATCTTCATGCACTTTCTACATGGTTTAGAATCAACTAAGGCGCGTCTAGTGAATACGGTGTCTTAGCTCACTCCCATCCTCCTCCCTTCCCTTCCGGAGAGGTTTAGGTGTCCACCGAGATATGAGAGACAGATACATTTTCTTTCCTCAAAAACCAATTTACCGACGAGCGAGGGGTAGAACCGAATGGGTAATGGCGTTCTATGGACTCCCTGGCAGCGTTGCAAGATTCTGTCGCGTTCCACTCTTAGAGGCGAAGCTGAACATCTTAACCACACATCAGTGACCACACTTTAGGTAAAAAAAAGTGCCCCCTGAGTTTTGACGGGTGTTCACTGAGATATGTGAGTCAGTTACTGCGTAATTTCCTTTCCTCAAATTTCCTTCATTACGGGCCCTCTTTGTCTTCTTTCACTCCCACTTCCTCCCTTCCTCTACTGTGCGGTTCTGGTGTCCACCGAGATGACAGAGAATTACTGCGCCATTTGCTTTCCTCAAAAGGCGTTGCGTTCAAAGGGCAAGGCATCGCGCCGAAACGGTGGTGGCGTTCTGTGGACTCCCTGGCAGCGCTACAACACGCTGTCGCGTTCCACTCCTAAATGTGAAGCTTAAGCGTCATTAATTAGCAGTTAATTAGTGGTTGGTTTGGTTTGGTTTATGGGGTTTAACGTCCCAAAGCGACTAAGGCTATGAGAGACGCTGTAGTGGAGGGCTCCGGAATTTTCGACCAGCTGGGGTTCATTAACGTGCACTGACATCGCACAGTACACGGGCCTCGAATTTCTCCTCCAAAGAAATTCAACCGCCGCGGCCGGTATCGAACCCGCGTCTTTCGGGACAGCAGCCGAGCACCATGGCCACTGAGCCACCGCGGTGGCTTAGGCAGTTAATTAGTATTCAGGCATTAATCAGTAATCAATCATTAATTAGTGATTTGACATCACTCAGTAATTAGTACTCAATTATATGTGACGCCACCAGTGCCACGAAGCAGCGAAAGTGGTGCGTAAAACGCTTTCGCCTCTACGCACTTTAGACAGTCAAAGTGCCCCCTGAATTTTTTCTGCGATGTGCACCTGTTGCCTAGACTGTGCCCAGTCTAGAGCGGCAGAGATCTGTGAACTAAGCGCGGATTCAACAAGTGAATTACGCAAAATGCAGGCAGGAAGCCAAAAGAAGGATGTATGTGTTCCAAAGGAATAGCGCTTGTTCCAGCGGTAGTCAAGAGGCAGCGTCCGCGAAAACAAGTAGTTTCATGTGTAGGGGTGCGTTTATTAGGCGTCCTCAAGAGACCGAGCCGCCGTGCAGGATCTGGCAGCGTAGACGGGCGTAGCCAGCACCAAGCATAGAGTTTCTTACTATTACCTAGAGGGAAAGCTGGCGGCGCTGCACTTCAGCCACCATGGACGCCCAAAGCATCATGGGGCGGTGAGCTACTTTTGCGGAACAGTTGTATTTTTTTGGGAACACGGAGTGGCTTTACTAAGATGTTTCATTCCGAAAACGCTGTTTGTGTGTGCGCAGACGACTTTCGCGCGAGCGCAGTGTGCAAAAGCCATAGTAGTGAAAACTCGACGACACACGACGCCAATAAAAGGTTTTACTCTTCCGAAATGTCATTAAAAAACCTCTTAAAGTATCTAAACAACAACATTTTTTTTGAAAACATATTTACTTTTAAAAGTGCGCCTGTTAAGTACGAAATATTAGTTTTTTTAGTTTCATCACTTGGCCAATAGGAAAGCTAGTCATCTCTTATTTTAGGCAAACTTTGCACTTAAATGTTTTTTTGCTCGTTTGTTGCAATCATTAGACAAGATATTGAATGTTAGGACGTTTGTAGTTACCAAACAGCTTTATTTTTTTATTTTTTTTGGCCAAAAGTTGCAGTTCCGCAACAAGTAGCTCACCGCCCCATGATGCTTTGAGCGCCCATGGTGGCTGAGGTGGTCAAGTGGGGTCTCCATGCAAACTCCCATAGACGGCTTGCCAGCTTTCCCTCTAGGTAATAGTAAGAAACTCTATGGCACCAAGAGAGCGGGGCAACTTCGTCTTCGTCAGGCGCAGCGTAGTGTCGGCGCATAACTTCGTCGTCGTCAGGCGCAGCGCAGTGTCGGCGCATGGCGGTAGCGGAACCTGCCACAGTTGGCACACTACAGTTTCCCCCTGGTGAAAAGGAGCCATCCTGGCGTCTTAAGGGGAAGGAAGAACAGAGGGGTCGTAGTACGGCTTCAGTCGGTCGACGTGGACGGTTTCGCGGCCGCGGCGACGCAAGTCCGCAGCGGGTGCAACAGGCTCAACAATATAATTGACCGGAGATGCTTGCTTGAGAACCCGGTAGGGACCATGATACCAATGCAGCAGTTTCCGCGAAAGGCCGGGAGTTGTGGGAGGCACCCAGAGCCACAGAAGGGAGTCGGCAGGGTAGGAGGTAGAGGCCGCAGAAGTGTCGCGCTCATGTTTTTGCTGCCACTGGGTCTGCGTGGTAAACGAGCGAGCAAGCTGGCGGCATTCTTCGGCGTACCTGGCAGCGTCGGACAGTGGCGTGGACTCGGAAATGTCGGGTCGGTAGCGAAGAAGAGTATCCATCGTGCAGGGGGGCTCGCGGCCGTGCAGAAGAAAGAAGGGAGAGAATCCAGTGGTGGTTTGTGTCGCATTGTTATATGCGTAGGTGACGAAGGGAAGAACTTGGTCCCAGTTGGAGTGGTTGGCGTCGACGTACATGGACATCATGTCACTGAGGGTTCGGTTGAAACGCTCGGTCAGTCCGTTGGTCTGAGGGTGGTAAGACGAAGCGGTTCGATGGATAATGCGGCAGTCCTTGAGGAGGGCCTTAAGAGCGTCAGACAGGAATACGCGTCCACGGTCGCTGAGCAGTTCTTGAGGAGCACCATGGCGTAGAATCAGGTTCTTTAGAAGAAAGGAAGCCACGTCGCGGGCGGAGGCAGATGGTAATGGAGACGTTTCAGCATAACGTGTGAGATGATCCACGGCCACGATAATCCAGCGGTGACCAGCGGGAGTGAGAGGGAGGGGTCCGTAGAGGTCTATGCCAACGCGGTCAAACGGGCGGGCAGGGCAGGGTAACGGCTGCAGTGTAGCAGGCGAGGTGTGAGGCGGACATTTACGCCGTTGACAGGATGGGCAAGATCGCACAAAGTGGCGAACAAAGCGGTACATGCCACGCCAGTAGAATCGGAGACGCAGACGCGTATAGGTTTTCAGCACGCCGCCGTGGGCACACTGGGGGTCCGCATGGAAAGCGGCGCAAATGTCGGTGCGTAGATGGCGGGGGATCACTAGGAGCCATTTGCGTCCGTCGAACAGGTAATTGCGACGATAGAGGAGACCGTCCCGAATAGAAAAGTGACGAGCATGACGTAAGAGGGAACGGGACGAATTATCAGTCGTAGGACTCGAAAGGAAGTTAATAAGAGTGGCGATCCAAGGGTCTTTCCGCTGCTCGGTGGACATGTCGGCAGTGGCAAGCGAGGACAAGTCGTAAGCAGACACAGGAGCAGGCGATGAAGCACTAGGTAGCGGCGAGCGGGAAAGAGCGTCCGCGTCATTATGCTTGAGGCCAGAGCGGTAAATGACATGAATGTCATACTCCTGCAATCGCAGAGCCCAGCGAGCTAGGCGGCCTGACGGGTCTTTGAGAGAGGCCAGCCAGCACAGGGCATGGTTGTCGGTTACTATACAGAACGGGCGACCGTAGACATAGGGACGAAATTTTCCAATGGCCCAAATGATGGCCAAACAATCTCGTTCGGTAACAGAATAGTTGGCCTCCGGTTTGCTCAAGGTCCGATTGGCGTAGGCGACCACATATTCACGGAAGCCAGGTTTGCGTTGAGTGAGAACGGCACCCAGTCCAATACCGCTGGCGTCAGTGTGGATCTCAGTAGGCGCAGTCGGGTCAAAGTGGCGCAGGATTGGAGGCGAAACCAAAAGGCGGCGCAAGGTGTCGAAGGCGTCATCGCAAGCAGGCGTCCAAGCGGAGAGGTTGGAGCTGCCTGCGAGTAGCTGGGTCAGAGGAGCGATGATCGTGGCGAAATTCAAGATGAAGCGACGGAAGTAAGAGCAAAGGCCAACGAAGCTACGGAGCTGCTTCAGTGAGGTGGGCTTCGGAAATTCGGCAACTGCACGAAGTTTGGCGGGGTCCGGAAGAATGCCGTCTTTAGAGACTACATGTCCTAAAATGGTGAGTTGTCGGGCAGCAAAGCGGCACTTTTTCAAATTCATCTGGAGCCCAGCGTCAGTAAGACAAGTCAGAACGCGCTCGAGGCGGATGAGATGAGAAGGAAAGTCCGCAGAAAAGACGACGATGTCATCGAGATAGCAAAGACAACTCTCCCACTTGAGTCCACTAAGGATAGTGTCCATCAGGCGTTCGAAAGTTGCCGGGGCGTTGCAAAGGCCAAACGGCATGACGTTGAACTCATATAAGTCGTCAGGCGTTATGAAGGCAGTTTTTGAGCGATCAGCGTCAGCTATGGGCACCTGCCAGTAGCCCGACCTCAAATCCAGCGAGGAAAAATACTCAGCTCCCTGCAAGCAGTCCAGGGCGTCATCGATTCGTGGCAGGGGATAGACGTCCTTGCGTGTGATGTTGTTGAGCCGGCGGTAATCAACACAGAACCTGATGGAACCATCTTTCCTTTTTACCAACACAACAGGAGACGCCCAGGGACTGTGGGAGGGCTGTATGACACCCCGACGGAGCATGTCGTCCACGTGATCAGAAATGACGCGGCGCTCAGAAGCCGAGACACGATAGGGGCGCTAGCGAAGAGGGGCGTGTGTACCGGTGTCGATGGTGTGCGTAACGACAGACGTACGGCCCAAGGCAGTCTGAGGAAGATCGAAAGAAGAATAGAAGCGCTGGAGGAGGGCGACGAGTTGATCACGTAGCGCGGGTGGAAGGTCGGCGTCAATGGCACGGTGGAAGACGTCGGAGGGCGGTGGATCATTCTTAACATCAAAAGAGCTGAGCACATCGACATCGAAGGAAGCGGTGGTATTAACCCATTAGGTACCAAGAAAAATCTAACTGAGGGATTTTCTTCATTTTTAGCACATAATACTCTCATATAAAGAAAAAGAGATTGCTGAAATTTCGTCACGATTGCTTTATTCCTTCCAGAGGTTACACAGGTGTACTTTTTATAGTACATTGGGTCTTCCGCATAGCACATGTGGCTACTTCACTGCATTCCTATTGGTGGCGTGAATTTTTTTATTATGTCTGCGATTTTTACGCAGGGTGATATAACACCTCTTGCAGGCCCTCATGAATATTTTCTGGCTATACTGGCACCGCAGTTATCCTACTTGGCACAGAAAGCTTTCTCCTTTTCAAAGAAGCATCAGATACGATTGAGCCAGAGTGTCTGCAAACCGCTGGTTACTGCATGTCAAGGTGTAGATAATAATGAGTAACGTTCTTACCAAAGCAAAAATAGTCAGCAGGCTCATCTCTAGCAATTTAGCAGATTGTTCAGGCTTTCACAATTGCAAAGTTGAGCTTTGTTGTCAACAACCACTGTCACTTTTTGTCCCTGTTGCTGATATACTGACAGTAGATGGCTTGATGCGAGAGGTCAACACCTGCCATACCACTGTTGTAAAAGGAAAGGAGTTTTGGCTTTAAAAAAAAATCTGTTTTTCTTGTGCTATAGGCAACCATCACTCTACAAAACACGTAGGCTCACTGCTGTTATAGTTGCAAGCCATAGTTACTATACTGTTGATCGTAGACTTCAATAATAGCATGTAACCTATTTCTCTGAAGCAAGAATCGATGTTTCATAGCTGCTTCTATTCCATCGCTTTCTTTGGCCCGAGTGGACACTTCCTAAACCCGTTTTGGCGAACGGTTCCTCTAGCCCTAAATTCCTCTCAGTTGAGCGTTACAAGAATGTCTTGAGAGGTAAAAAAATTACCAAAAAAAAAAGATGAAATGGTCACTAAGCGTTGAAATCACCTCAGGTGACGACAGGACAACACGCGCTTCCAAAAGTTTCATTTCTGAACTCAAGTACTTTCCGCAGACAGTGTGAATGGCGTAACAGTAACTGTCTGCTCTGCAGAACCTTCAGTTCTTATAACCAAACTTTATTACAACCAATTAAAATCATACCATCAACATACTCAAGACCGCTAGCGGCAAGTACAGCAGCCTCCGAGGCCTTGCTGAGCAGACAAAGTGATTTTTTCCGGATAATTGGAAGGAATCATAAGATCTATGAACTGGAATAAATAGGTGGCGTTGTGCACACAGGAAGACCCAGTGTGCTATAGAAAGTACAGCAGTATATAAATCATCACAGAGCAAAAAACGCCAAAGATGCGGGACATTCAAAGCATCGGTTGTTTACTTTCGTCTTTCGTGCTGCTCTATACTTGAAACTAGCGTAATATGTACATAAATGCGGCCGTGAGAAAATTATAAACAAGCAACTACCGGTGCAGTTCGTGGGAAACAAACATCCTGAAGTTTCACCACGGAAAGATTACATACTGAGGATAGGAAGTGCGCCAAATTAGTTAAGGGTGGTTGGCCAATCCCCTGTTGACAAAAGCATGCCCTACTTGAAAAGAAAATTCCAGTCTTTGATGGTGAAATTCTAAAAAATTTAACTGTACTTTTAAAAGTACGCTGGGCGCTAATGGGTTAAGAATAGGGTAGGGAAGGCAGGAATCAAGTTCTTCAATACGCCCGAGGCGTTCACCTCGGATCACTGCTGACGGGCACGAAGATGGGTTCGAGACGTAAATTGCACTTTGTCCATGGTCGATCGTCAGAACAGCAAAGGGAAGCAGGAGGCAGGGATGGCGGGAAGCGATTTCGGAAGGCGTGAAGAAAACAGTTGAATGAGGGACGCCGACACAGGAGAGCGGCACGAGGGCAGCAGAAAACGGAGGAATGTCGGTATCAGTCGCGACCACAAGTTTGGCAGACTGCCTAGGTACGTCGGAAAAGGGAGCGTCACACAGCGGAGAAAAGGCGATTTCAGCTCGAGCGCAGTCAATAGCGGCACGATGAGTCGAAAGGAAGTCGCATCCCAGGATGATGTCGTGTGAGCAGTGAGACAGCACAATAAACTCGATGGTGTACAAAACATCTTGAATGAGGACACGGGCCGTACATGCGGCTGAGGGATGAATGCGCTGTGATGAGGTGGTGCGAAGCGCAAAGTCAGAAAGTGGGGTAGTCACTTGGCGGAGTCGGCGGCAGAAAGCTTCACTTATGACAGATACCGAAGCGCCCGTGTCGACGAGGGCGAGAACCTTGGCACCTTCCACGAACACTACGATTACATTAGCGGGACGACACGGAGGACTTGAGGGGTTCGAAACAAGCGCAGTTCTTGCCCCCGGAACTGCGGCTGTTAGTTTCCCTCAAGCGCGGAGCTTGAACGTCGCAGCATCGGAGAAGGGGACCGGCGTCGAGGGGAAGGCGATCGGCGAGTGGTGTAAATTTGGCGTTCAGGGGAAACAAAGGGGGGACCAGGTGGTCTTCTCGGCGAGGATAGTTCGGCATCGTACGGGTAGGAGCGCAGATCAGGTCGAGAAGGCGGAAGGCGCTGGCGGCAAAGCCGCGCGACATGGCCGGGCAGACCACAGGCGTAACAGATGGGTCGGTTGTCCGCAGTACGCCAGGGATTGGTAGGATGTGGGCGAACCCTTGAGAACGGAGCTTGAGACGGGGGCTCAGACGGCGGCGGAGGACGGAAAGAAGGGGCGGCCTGGTAGGAATCGGGTGCCGGCGTATGTCGTGGCCTGGCCACCGCTTGGGCGTACGTCAGGGGTGCTGTCACAGGCGCGGGCACAGGGCTGGACGGTAGCAGATCAGCGACTTGGTCTTGCACGACACGGCGAATGGTAGGAGCCAAAGACGGCGTCGAGTCAGGAACTTGGCGGGCGGGGTCTTGAAAATGGGATATGAGGGACAGCTGGCGAGCGACCTCTTCACGAACGAAGGCTTTGATTTGGTTGAGAAGAAGGGAGTCCTCAGGAGTAGTACCGCCCAGGGCCAGTGTGGAGAGGGCTTCGTCGCAGACACCGGCACGCCGTGGAGAAGCGCGCTGCTTGCGGAGCTCGTCGTAGCTCTGGCAAAGCTTAATAACCTCACTGACGGTGGTGGGATTTTTCGCGAGGAGCATCTGAAATGCGTCGTCAGCGATGCCTTTGAGGATATGGTGGATCTTGTCCGCTTCTGGCATGGCGGCGTTGACACGTTTGCAGAGGTCAACGATGTCCTCAATGTAACTTGTGAAGGTCTCGTCGGTGTGTTGAGCGCGGTCCCGTAAGCGCTGTTCGGCACGGAGCTTGCGCACCGCAGGGCGGCCGAACACTTCCGCAAAGCTCTTCTTAAATACGGGCCAAGTGGGTAGGTCGGCCTCATGGTTTCGAAACCAGAGGTTCGCCACGTCCGTGAGATAAAAGATGACGTTACTCAGCTTGATAGTGTCATCCCACTTGTTATAGCTGCTCACTCGCTCATACGATGACAACCAGTCGTCAACATCTTGGTCGGCAGTCCCACTGAAGAGGGCAGGGTCACGCTGCCGGATGGCGCCAGAACAAATGACGGTGGCTGAACTGGACGCCGGTGTTGGGGCAGTCTCATCTGGCATGGTTGACACAGGCGGCAGCGTACGGCTCCGGAGTTCCAGGTTGTTAGGGGACGCACCCAGCACCTCCACCAATTGTAGGGGTGCGTTTATTAGGCGTCCTCAAGACACCGAGCCGCCGTGCAGGATCTGGCAGCGTAGACGGGCGTAGCCAGCACCAAGAGAGCGGGGCAACTTCGTCTTCGTCAGGCGCAGCGTAGTGTCGGCGCATAACTTCGTCGTCGTCAGGCGAGGCGCAGTGTCGGCGCATGGCGGTAGCGGAACCTGTCACAGTTGGCACACTACACATGCTATTTAGAGCACCAAGAGCAACACGGCCGGCATTCCAGAGTACATACGTATGCGTGCCGTACAAAGAAGGCACACTTGGGTGGTAGTTCAAGTTGTGGTTGGTTATTGACTTGAAATTTTTTTCTCATCTTGAATGTAAATTTCTGAAGTCAAAATTTACATATTAGACGTCAATAATCTGGCGTATGTAATGAGCTATATCGAGCATTGTTATCTGGTGTGCGTTATCCTTAATTTAGATCAGAATCACAGGAACAGCTGTTGTTTTGGGAATCTTGGAACTGATTTTGTTAAATATACCCGGCCACATATTTTATTGCTTTATCAAATACTGAAACCAAGGGTGAATACAGACAAAAATTCTTCTGGCTGAAAGTGTAAACCGTTTGAAAAGAAAAGACTTTTAAAAGGCAATATTTCGAGCTTTTTTTCTGACGCAAAGAGCAGAAAATTCTCGAATGTTTTTTTAATTAATTCAAAAGAAATGACGCGAATGAAATTATCTAAAAAACATTTGACAATGCGTGAGTTTCATACTTTATTTTAAGATTTCTCACTTCAGGCATCTTTTGCTTATTGTGGACGCCTCAAACAGTGCTCACGCGAGGAATAAATTTTATTTAGAGAAAAATACTTCAATGAAACTTCATTCACGCCCCCACAAACTAGCCCATTTTGTTCGAGAAATTCTCTGATGGTCGCTTTTGATATCTGAGAAGTTTCACGTGGAATAGCCTTTTAGGACCCATTGGTTATATTCCCTTGGCCTTAAATAACCTGCCTATGCCAATTTATTTTTGATTTCGACTAGAATATTGCAAACGTGCAATACTTTTGTGACCCATTCTTGCTGTCCCTTAACGTCATACATATCATTTTTTTTCTGTAACCGCACAGTCCTCCATTTAAGCGAAACCCGTTTCGCTCACTTACAAGTTTCAGCCTCTTATATTTTTCGACCTGCAAGATACAGCTACTTTTTGTTTTCCGTTTCACGGATAGAAGTAAACACCATTCATCGTTCGAGAGCGCCTGCCGAATAAAGTTAACTCTGTTCTTATTTTAGAGTATTGCGCTCCCGTTCTGAAAATCTGCGGCCGCAGTCAGCCCTACGCAGACGCGCTGCCATACCACCTAAACAGCTTCGCTTTCATCGCAAACTTCTATTCATTCCAAGACTGGAATAACCTTAGAATGACCCCTGGAAGGAGCATTACGGTAAGGAAGTGCATTCAAAGAGGAGGCGGCGTAACAAGAGTTTTCAGAAAATCAGCTGCGTTAAAGAAGGTCGTGGACGTGAAGTGGCCGCAGCTAGAATAAGGTAACGTGAATTTCAGACATATGAAAGAGCCCTTAGTCCTCGAGTATAGGCATCTGGGTTCTCACTAATGCTGTTGATGAGGATGATCGTCACCGTCTCATTAGTCTTCCAGCACTCGTCTATATCGCTAGTTATATCCTTGATGATGTGGAATTCCATACCTAGCTCTCGCCTGTCCACTAAACAATAATCACGTGTTGTGCGTTCGCCATTTAACCCTTTGTAATCTGCTTCAGTCCTCGGGATCTCTGTAATCGCTTTTATAATATTTTAATGCATGAATATTGCTTGAGCAACCCTTTTAGGCCCACCTGAGTTGATAAGGCTATTACAGTATAACTGCTCAGCTCTAGTCCAGATAGTACCCATATTGTTAGCTGCCTTTTCCGCACCAAAGTTTTGATCGCCACCTTGGGCAGTTGCTCCGGACAACCTGCAGATAGGGGGCTAAAGATAAGAAGATATGTTTTAGAGGCAGCGGAAGCGAAGTAATAAAGCAGGTTGACCAACCCTGTTCTGTGCGAAGATCTTTTATACGTAAAGATGAAGCGGCGGCGCAGAGACGTTTCTTAAATTCTATAAACATGCGTGCATTATTAGATCGGTTGATGCAAAATTCAATATTCAGAAAACTAAACTAACTTTCAACAATTTCCGGAATATCAGGTTACAAATGATAGCGGGGTACTGTAAGTGGTAAGCAAATACGTCTACTTTGGGCAGGTAGTGACCGCAGATCGCGAACACCAGAGCGACGCAACTAGAATAAGAATGCAGTGGAGTGCAAATGTCAGGTTCTCTCAGATCTTCAATGCCGGTTTTCCAGTATCCCTCGAGAGAGAACTATATAGCAGCTGCACCTCATCCGTGCCCATCTATTGGGCAGAAACATGCAGGCTAAAGAAAAGAGTTCAGCTTAAGCTAAGGAAAAGCATGTTCCTTTCTTTAGCTTTTCTTCTGGTTCTTTTACGAAATTTCTCACGCTCATCGAAAATGAACCATTTAGCCCGGAATAAGCGTTGTGGTAAAAGCTGCAACCGGGCGCAGTGGAGCAGGGTACAAACGCAGGTTAATCACACCCTAGTCGAAATCAAGAGGAAGAAATGAGCTTGGGCAGGGCTGGTAATGCAAAGGTGAGATAACCGCTAGTCCATAAGGGTAACGGAGCAGAATCGAAACGAAGGAAAACGTAACAGGGTTGTCAGAAAGTTGGGTGGACGATTGAGATTAAGAAGTGTACAGAAATAGCGTGGCCGCAACTGGCGAAGGAGAGGTTTAACTGGAAAGATATGGGATAGCCATTTGCCCTGCAGTGGGTGTAGTCAGGCTGATGATGAATAAACTTTATAACGGTGGTGGTACCATGATTCAATCTACGGCCCTCTCGCACTACAGTCTAATGATCTACATCTGCGCCATCGGTCCATCGTGTGCCATACCTGGATTTTTTAAACAATCAGTCAGTTTTAAATCGACTCCCGCGATAAATGTTCAAGTAATTATATATTAGAGATTGTTTAGTGTTTTGGAGAAAAGGAAGTGCACTTTCAGATGTCCGAAATTGGGAGGTGTTAGGCTTAGCACGACTGTCTGCAGCATGGCATAGATTTATTTTAATGGTATGTACCAAGTGAGGCTTCTCCACAGTCCCTTTCATGAAAAGCCTTCATCGTGGCTGCTCACTGCCGAACTACTCGTGAAGGACGGATTATAGAGATTTGGTTCTTATCAAGAAATTTCGTGGTGGGTGAAGCCTTATACTGGTGAGCCGACAACACTATCGCTCGCCACTGGCGGTTCATCCAGGGAACTGAACGGCGTTTTCCCCGTCCTGCTTAGACAGAGAGCGCAGGTTGCCAAGAAAGGTGTAATCTATATGCGTATTATAGATATTTAGGCCATGATTCACGGTAGTATGCTAGACGTAGGCCGGATAGGAAGCGATAATGGCTGGACTAAGTTTTATCATTTAGTCGATGTAAATAACGAGAAAACAGAATCAGAGAGAAGGTCAAGATTGAGCGGCGAACTGGTTCGTTAGTGGCAAAACATTGTTCCCTTATCTCAAGAATGAGGTTGTAGTCTGGACATAGAGTTAAATTGCAAAACGAAGATAGGTAATGGGCCGAGGATAAGAAAGGAGAAAATTATGGAGTCGATGCCTACTCGCTGAAAGCAGGAGTGGACTACTTCACCGAGTGGCTTTGCTTGCAACACAGCCCTCCTTCACTTACTTCTTATTGCAACCATTTTCGTGTTTTTTACAATGTTGGAATCTTGGTTCGCTCTACCTTTTTTCACTAAGAGAAGATGCACTCATTTTTCCTGATTATGTTGATTTGAGCGAGCTGATGTTTCATCTTGGAGAGCAGCATTGGAGACATACTTAAATTTTTTTTCAAGATAATTTCGTTTCAATATGCTCCTGCTCATTGTATTGAAGCGTACAGTCTTTACAGAATCCTGTTGCTGCAGGCTTCACGCCACTGTTAATTTTGCAGAAAATATTTTACAAAACACATGCTGGCACACGTGTAAAGACAAAGGGCTGCTAAGTGCGTGTCCTACCTTCAACTGATTTTTTTTCCAGTAAGTGCATAAAATATTCCTGCCATTCAGTACTTAGAAAAATTTTTTACTCTTGCTTGCTCAGAGCCCCTGTTTAAGTATTCCCAGAGACACCAATAAAAATAAATTTTTTAAAGCAATATTTACCGCCGGCAGTGATATACTAGGTACAAATATTCAGATCATGTTAAAGAAAACTATTCTAGTGACGCGCGCGGCGTTCACTGCGCGTTGAATCATTCCTTCGTTTACAGAAGAGGTAAGTCTGGAATAACGTCGGCGAGACTATAGCACTATACAAGTCTGCTGCGATGGTTGCGAAATTTTCTGGTAAGCGCACACAAGTATGTGCTGTAAACTCACCTAACAGTTAGGCTTATTCGACTGAAGTTTGATCGGTCTATATGTGCGCGGCAGCGGTGATGTGATGGGGTTATCGCAACAACGCAGTATTTCAAACCTGCAACATTAGCAAGAGCCATTTCTATTTTCGAACAGGAGATTTTCGCAAGAAATAAATAATTACCACTCATATTTCAGTGGTTTGGCCACCCAAATAACAGGGAATATTTGGATTTTTTATTTCTGCGTGTGTGCCACTTTTTGCTTTTTCATAGCCACAACTGGCGTTTTACGCAACTTTAAGGCGGTTAACAAACGACGAAAACTCAGCTATGGTACTCTGTGCGATGTCAGTGCACGTTAAAGAACCCCAGGTGGTCGAAATTTCCGGAGACCTCCACTACGGCGTCTCTCATAGCATTAGTCGCTTTGGGACGTTAAACCCCATAAACCAAACCAAACCATCAGCTATCGTACTATCGTCGAGGAAGGCACCAGCTTGCTGGTGCGATCAGGAAGGTTTGCAGACCTTAAAGCAAGAAAAACTGAAATGTATATTTAAACATACTCACCATCGTTCAGCAAGGCAGACAAGGAACGTCTCCAGGCTCTGCTGCTGCCGGTGAACATGCGAAGGTAACACCAAGCATGCGATCTTTTATACGAAGCCAATGCGATGAAAAATGCAATGAGGGTAGTGTGGCGGCTGCACACATGCCTCATTAAATCAGATTCTTATGAAGCATGGAGCATGTGCAGTCATTTTTTTGCGCACAAGCATAAGCAGAGGCAGTTCGGGCAAGATATTCAATGAACTGGGCCCCGCCTCTCAACCGAAGGAAAAAATCGCCATTGGAGCGGCTTCAGAACAGTATTTAAAAGCAGCTGCTTACATCAGTGAATTCTTTTACCCCTGGCTCTTTCCACATCACTGTCTCGTCATCTAATCCAGAGATGACTTTCCTCTGGGGAACGCAAGAATAAATTAAATGGGTTTCGCATCTTGGACGTAATTACGACCACATTGGCACGCAGTAAAAGCGACCTCCACACTTTAGGGCGCAGTCGTCCAGGAAAATACATCAACACAAAAGGACGTCGTACATTTGCAGGAGATATCGATGTAGAAGAGCCAGTTATTTCACTAAAACATTGGTTCTAATCAGCATGCAGCAGTCCTGAACTGCCAGTCTCAAATATGGTGAGATGTGTATATCGCCATGCTCAATTCACTTAAGCGTTTTTAATAACTACGCCGGCTTTGTAACCAGTACTGTGAAAATGCTCCGCATTACTCCAAGTTGAGTACCTTGAAACATTCCAACAGTGTGAAGATTTGGAACTGTAGCGAAACATAACTTGGTGGAAATTCTTATTGCAGTCACGAAATTGTAGGTTCAATAACCTTTAAAAGTTAATGAACTGCCTGACACTGCCACTTAAGCCTCTGCGTGTATCTAGTAGCCGTAAAGGGCATTAACACGTTTTGGCGGGCTAGTTGGTTAAGCATCTTGAGTAAACAGCGCGAACGAAGACGAGCACAAAAGACAAGAAAACGGACGACACAGCGCTGTGTCGTCCGTTTTCTTGTCTTTTGTGCTCGTCTTCGTTCGCGCTGTTTATTCAAGACGTAAAGTGCAATCGTGTTTGTCAACTGTTTAGAGGAATGCCCCAAGGTGGAGTAAATTTGCATTGCAGAAGCAATTACTCACTGGTACTCACCAAAGCACAGCCGTGGGGCTAGAAAGGAAATCTTCGTAGGTAAAGAAAAATTTGACCTGCTTAGATGTTCCAAACCCGGAGCAGTAGCAATTTATCTTTAACTACGATGTTTCTGAGTTAGCTGTAAGCATTCCTTTGTAGAAGTGCGGCTGCTCTTGAGTGGATGCAAATGGGTAATTATTCGGTTGTTACAAGATGTACTAGTACTTCTCCAATAAATAAAAATAAAATTAATTCTTCGGTTGACATTTTTCAGTTGAATTAGGTATAACCAACTCAGCTCTATGCTGCTTTCGTGGCAGTCACACAGAAAAATATATTGACCACCGACTTTAGCTGTAATATGGCTCTCACCTGACCTGAATGGGCACATAAATTTGGAAACTAAACTTTAGAGGCCTTAGTGCGCTAACCAGACTCGTGCCTAATCTAGACCGCTTTCTCTTTCCCGCTTCAGACTTTTTGCTTTTACGATTATTAGATGCTGGGAACGAAATGAGGGTACAAGCTCACATACATCGCGTTTAAAAAATTATTTTCCTTCTTCTCCCTGACGAAGCGGCTGTGGGATGCTGTGATGATGTGTACGTTTTCTCCACGTGTGCTACGTGACACTATCCCAAGCGAGAAAACTCAGAGAAAACATCAACCTTTGAAACGGTCTAGAGATAGCAAAATTCAGGAGCACGAGATCACTCATTAGGCAGACTGAAGCTGAATCCACCATTGCTAGTGCATTCAAATAGTAGCTGGGAAGCCTGCTTTACCGTCTATAAGGGTACAAAACCTAATAATCACTCGTAGTTATGTTAGGGATGTGTGACGAACATAAAGAAATATTAGCCAAAAGTCTCTCAGCAGATCCACACTTCGGAGAGGAAGAAATGAACGTGTTGGTACAGGTAAAACAATTCCCCTTGTAAGCTTGTAGTCCCGGACAAGACTGTCGCTGACCATTCATCAGCGCTGTATATGCCCGCTAGGGAGCAACACGTTACCAATTAACACACTCTTCTGCAGCAATGGTATGAGAACACGCCGCTTCAGAAAAATAAAATCCTATTGAAGACATAACCGATACTATGCTCTTGCAAAAATTCTCCACCCGGGCACGAAGAAAACAAAAGAGGAAAGCAGCGATTTCGTATCGCACGCCGGCCGATTAGGTGAGGTTCGGAAAAGAGTGGTGCATTTGCTGTCCATAAGAAAGGTATATATGATATGGACATGCGCAAAGAGCAACCTAGAATGTTTTATGCTGGCAAAAATAGCAATGATTAGGGTAAACAATTATTTAGAAATTTCATGCTCCCAGTGTAACTTTTCACCGGCCCTCACTAATGAATTTTTTAAAATATTCAATTTAAAAAAAAAAAACAACGTATCCCTTTCACATGCAATAACCGCCACTGTATACTTGCAACATTCAATTATTACGTTAAATCTTGAGCGGTGGAATGTTGTAGAACGTGGGATATCAGCTGTCAAAGAGTCCGCGACGGTGGCGATGTGTAGTTATTTGAAGAAGATTATGAGGCTACTCTATTGGAATCATTCGGTTTATTTATGCAGAAATATGAAATGCACTCGCCGGGAGACCAGACTGCGGCAGCAGTTCTGACAATCACTGCATCCGTCACCGTGGGCGTTGAGTGCATATATTCCTTTGAAACATGCATTCATTCAGTGCCGAGCAAATAACTATCTACCTAACAGACATGGTCTATCTGTTGCAATACCCTATCTGCTGGGGGAGATTAGCCTGCGCTACTTGTCCAGAGAAAACCGACACGGTGGCTCAGTGTTTACTGTGCTCGGCTGCTCTGACCCAAAAGATGCAAGTTGAATCACGGCCACAGCGGTAACGCTTCGATGGAGGCGACACGTTTCGATGGAGGAGGCCCTTGTGCTGTGCGATATCAGCGCACGTTAAAGAACCCAAGGTGGTCCAATTTATGCGCAGCTCTCGCCCACGGCGTCATTATGGCCTGTGTGGCTTTGGGATGTTAAACTCCATGAAATCAAACCAGCAGGCTCAGGTGAGCAGGCACCGAAGTAGATTAAAAAAGCGGCATTCGAACAACACCTCTCTAAGCCCGAACTGCAGTTGTGTGCAAAGCACGCATTAGGCATAATCGCGATGACTCGCCTTTCAGACCTGGCTAAGCTACTAAGGTTTGCCGCAAGAACGTCCAATACATCACAGCCATCAGGATCATTAGCCGCGACGACTGTCCACGGACTCGAAACGCGCCTTCATCGGAGCATGCGCACTGACCACCTCGAGAGGGACCAAGCCGCGACACAAAAGCCTAGCTTTCGCAGAACTTCATAATGCATGGCGCCACCGCGACGTAGAAGCAGAAAATCTAACATTCTCGCATTGAGATGCACTATGGCAACCGAACATCCAGACAAGCACAGCTTGAAACGCTACCAAAAACCAAGCACACCGCTCAGCTAAGGCCGCCGTTCCACAGCCGGTTGGCCCACATGCTGCAGCACCCTCGGACCGCTGCGGTATGTGCATGTATTGGCGCGCAAACCTCCATACGGACTCTCCAGCAGGCAGATGGTTGTTGTCAACACCTAAATATACTCTTACATCATGGTCGCTGCGTTCTCCTTAGTTTAGGCTGAAACAATTTCGTTAGCCTCCACGTGTATGCGCCTTAGATGAGTACTGTAAGATAGCGCTATTATATACTCTTTTCTTGACAGATATCGAGAAATTTCCATTCATCATCTAAGGGGACGTGCAAAATGGGTTACACCCTATTCTTATTCTTTTAGTTATTTGACTTTCGTTATCCGGGTCTAAGGTCTCTGCCTCCCCTAAATAGACGTTTTCCCTGACCACTTCCAGCGCTTCACTAACAATCTTAATTGTGTTCCCTTCCAATATTAATTAACATTGTGTTGGTTTTCTGCACATTAATTTTAGACCCACCGCACTGCTTTACCTGCCTAAGCCATTGATCGTGGTTTGCAATTCATTCACAGACTAACTTAGCCAGGCAATGTGATCAGCGAATGGCAGATTACTAAGGTATTTTCCATTAACTATTATGCCAAACTGTTTGTAATATAGGCCTATAAATACCGGCCGTAAACGGCCGGGGAAAAGCATTGGCGAGAACCTGCCTGCCTCACACCCTTCCTTAAGTAATTTTATCGCTGATTCATGTAGAAACATGGAGGCTGTGCAGCCATTGCAGATATATTCCTGTAGTGAGGCTCTTTTACACCCTCATTTCTTAATATCTGCCTACCTGCTGAGGTTTCGGATGAGTTAAGTGCTTTCTCTGGTTCTATCAAGGCTATACTTGAGGTTCGTTATACTCTGCGCATCTTTCGGTCGCCTGATTGATAGCATGAACATCGTCTAACGCCGAGTGATTTCTTGCAGCAGGCACCTGGCCGCAGCTGGTCTTTCGCCCAACTGCTTAATACACCGCTTGGTCACAGGGATGTCGTCATTGTTCACTCCTCGATTTCATTAGATCAGTTAACCTTTTTTCAATTATTTAGGCATCGTCGTCATCTGTCATTACATACCATTTTATGCCCTGAGGCAGTCAACATCGCTTAAAAAAGAAAACCCTGCTGATATATTCGTTGATTCAAGTCGAAGGCTGCAGTCTCTCTAATAGCGATTACCTAAAAAATAGTTTGTAGGCAACGGGCTGTAAGCTAATTTGTATGCAGCTTCCTGCCCTAACGTCTTCTTTTGTATGGATTAAGGTCATGTTGGCGTCTTTCTATGCTTGTGGTACGCTCCAGGTTATAATGCAATGCGTATACCGGCTGCAGGTAGTTTTTCCAGCGCAATCTGCCCACCATGCCTCAATAGATCAGCTGTTGCGTGATCCTCACTGGCTGGTTTTTCTTTTTTTTTTTGCCCAGGCGGCTTTATTAATTCCTTTTCTGTTACTTCCGAGACGTACCGTGGCAGTAGATGGCGCTACTGCCTTTCTGGTTACATTGGGCACTGCGTAAACTTGTGGAGAAATCTTCGGCCGAATTTCTGCTCTAACGCTTTTAGTCTCCCTTTGATCTTCGGAGCATGCGCGATTCAGTCCATAATAAAAGTTGGCGTTGGTGCCCAGTGTTTACCTTTCATATCTCTGCTAGTTGCATTCTATATGCTTGTTTAGATGCCTCCATGCTGTGGTGTTTCTTAATGTGAGCTTTGGTCTCCTAAGACGTCTTGTCTGAATCCTTTTCAAAAAAACTCACCGCTTATATCTATTGCCGACTCCGTAATGATAGCTGTGAGGTTATCTTTCATTACTTGAGTATTAAGATCGTAGCTTTAAGTTGTACCCGAAGATCTGTATGTCAGCGAGGTTTTGAAATCCGCTACTTTCCCTCTCACCGTTAACTCCTTCATTGCCTGCTGCATCACAGGATTTTTCGGTTCCTTCATCAAGTCTAGGCAAATTGAACACCTTATCCACTTTCGCTGCCACTGCGTATTTTTGAGGACCTCGTCATCCTGCACGATGCCATGGCCAGCACACATTACGAAGCCTATTTAATTTTAGTCTGGTCTTTAGGGCTCTTTCGTATCCGCTTCCAGGTCTTTTGTTCGCGAAAGAAGGTTTTCATGAACCGTAAATTACTTATTTATGCCAATTCTTCTAATAACGACTACCGCGGTGGCTCAGTGGTTATTTTTTTTTCTGCTGTGGTGACGAAAAACTCGGGTTCGATCCCGCCATGGTGTCGCATTTGTTGGAGACCCATGTACTGTTCAGCATGGGTGCACTTTCGCATATTCCAGGTCGTCAGAACTAACTGGAGCCCACCTATTCGGCATCCCTCGCAGCCTGTGTCGTTTCGGAACACATGCCCTATAGAAACCAAAACCAACCTACTAATAACTACCCCTGCTATTGCTAGGGTCTGTGCTACAGTCAGCCGCTGCCTGGTCTACAACCTGCTTCTTGAATAAATTGGCACTGAAGTCACCGATCTGTAGAGTGTACCGTGTTTCGACGCGATATCGTTAACGAGAGCCTGTTGCTACAAAGCCGGCATCGTCGTCCGCTGTAGGCTTTGGTGTCGGCGTCATTCATTATGAGCGAAAAATCCACGACAGATCCTCAAGGAAGCAGCTTAGGAGGGAGATGGGAACCTGCGGTAGCATAATTTTGTGGCCTCATCTCAACTTGCCAAACGGATTGTGAACAAACTTCTCATATTAAAGGGGGAAATTAAATGAACGAGGAAGGAGGAAATGAATCAAAGAGGAACCTGGGTCAGGCAAGCCTTACCTTACCGGTGAAAGCACCTGCCGTCCTAGGTGAGCGGCACGTCGCTTAACGTCTGCACCACGTCTCCAGGAGTGGTATGATGATTCTCAGGGATCTATGAAGGCTAAGTACCGAATGACCAGTTTGGCATATTTGGCATTTACCTTTTAAAGCTATCGCGTCATACCCTGGAGGCGGAGTGTAAGTATCCCCTTCAATTTTCTACATTGCTCATTGCCTTCACAAAACCATACGAAAACTCTGGTCATCATGACTGCATGTGGGCGCGTTGGCGTGTAGGTCTCTACCGCCTTAATTTAGTACCTCTTATAAAAGTAGTAACGATAAATGTCATCCTCTGGTGAATAATGCTGAATTACTCTATGTTGGCAGCTATATCGTCATTCACAAGGAAACCCACACCTGTTCCTCGTCTCTCAGTTAATCCTCGATTCCATCCATAGTACTAGGCGTCCAGCCTTTAGCACTACATACAGCTCATATGTCTTCCTTACTCCACTAATGTCCCATTTAATACCCGCCAGTTCCTCGAACAGCACTGCTACACTAGCTGAACTGAATTAGATTCAAGCCCCGCCGCGGTGGCTCAGTGGCTATGGTGCTCGGCTGCTGACCCGAAAGACGCGGGTTCGATCCCGGCCGCGGCGGTGGAATTTCTTTGCAGGAGAAATTCTAGAGGCCCGTGTGCTGTGCGATGTCAGTGCACGTTAAAGAACACCAGGTGGTCGAAATTATTCCGGAGCCCACCACTACGGCGTCTCTCATAGCCTTAGTCGCTTTGGGACGTTAAACACATAAACCAACCAACCATTAGATTCAAGCATTGAAGTTGCTAGGTTCTGGTTCGAATGGCGGCCTGTCTGAAGCCAGAGATTCTTAGCATCTTCTGCAGCGTCACACGCTTGGCCGCCGCCTTGGTCAGTTGCTCCGAAGCCAATGGGGACCGAGGGCCTAGAGTTAGGGATAGTCTGCGTATTCATGTGGACGAGATTAAGTATTTTGTTGAGATAAGTCCACTGTAGCGGCCCACGGCATGGTTGGCGAGACATAGGAGAGAACTTCCTGCTGCAATGAATGCAGTCAGATTGATGATAAAGATTATCTATAACACAATCTCTAACATACGAATTGCCATTGTCTTGCGTAGCCTATCGGTAACAAAGGAAATGATAAGTGCCTACCGTTCAAATAACAATGAAAACTAAGAACTGCTGCAGCTTAGAATGCACGGCGTCAAACGTAAGTAAACTGGTTTTAAAAGCCCAGATTACGTCATCTCTTTGAGAAACTTGGTAAGATACAGCAGCGATACGCGGCGTACGCATATTCAAGGTGATGTGTTGTGATGATGAAGTTTATTGCTGCATGTGATTTGTGAGCAAGAGGAATCAGGGAGTGAGGTATCTCCTCTTCAAATGAGGTCTAAGGCTGACTGTGCAAGCATTCGCCCGTTATACCCTCACTACCAATGCAAGAAAAAGCTTGTGCCTATTGTGCTACTGGTAGCTACAAGATAACACTGGTGATCAAGCCCCATACATGCCAGAAACAAGGCGGATGTTCAATCCACTAAGCCACCGGTGGAGTAAAAAATGAATATGTATTTCTTCATCCAATTCACCGAATGAGAAGCTGCATGAGTTGTTAAAAATGTAGACAGTGTTAGTGATATTGATGATATCCCGGTACTGCCAGTCAAGCATGCAGTTAATATTTTCACGCTTTGGTCTACTAACTTTTTAGCATCTGTTTTGTACCTTCAATTTTGCTCTAATGTACGGTTAGCAAGACGCTTCATTATCCGAAAAAAGGGAGAACGAAATGACCTCTTACCTTTATACGACCCATGTTCTATATAGATAGTGAAAAATATTACATCTATGTGTTCGAAATTTGACCAGTAGATGTACTCCTGAAATAAATTTTAACAGGTTTCTGTAAAGGTAAACCAATTTCTTCATGTTTTCATCAGTTCTGTGGCATATAGGTAACTAAGGCCATCATGCACCAAATCCAAGGCTAGTTTCTTCGCACTGCGGGAACAAGTTGACTAGTTACAAATGGTTCCCAAGCTTTGCTTTCTTTAAACACGGAAGAATACAAGAAATGTCAGTGATTTGTTCTTGTCCGAAGAGCAATATATAGTGGAAACGGCATATGTTCATCTTAAATTTGTCGAAAATTCTGTACCACTATTTTTTCGTGTTTAGTGCGTGAATATAAAAAATTCAGGGGGCACTTTGACTGTCTAAAGTGCAGAGACGCGAAAGCGTTTTCCGCACCGCTTTGCCTATGTGGCACTGGTGACGACACAACTGCATGACGTCACACATAACTGATGACGAAGTAATGACAAATTGCTAATTAATGAATAATTATTGACTAATGACTGAATATTAATTAACTGGTAATTAATGACGCTTAAGCTTCGCCTTTAGGAGAGGAACGCGACAGCGTGTTGTTGCACTGCCAGGGAGTCCACGTAACGCCGCCACCCGTTCGGCGCGATGCCTTGCCCTTTGAATGCAATGCTTTTTGAGGAACGGAAATGGCGCAGTAATTCTCTGTCATCTCGGTGGGCACCCGAACCACGACGTACAGGAAGGGCGGCAGTGGGAATGAAAGAAAAAAGAGAAAGTGGGGCCTTAAGAAACTGAAAATTGTATTTTTGGAAAGGAAGTTACGCAGTAACTGTCTCACATATCTCGGTGGACACCCGTCAAAACGCGGACACACCTACGACACGGCTGCCGACACGCCTGCCGACACGTCTGCAACGACAGTATGAGGTATTAAAGGCTTTCGCCTTAAAATGTGGTTTATAGTGACCTTTTTGTGGTGACCATTGGTGTTACCCAGAAGGAATTTGCGGTCGCAAAACAGTTTCCTTCGTTACTTTCCTTCGGACAGCATTTGAGCGCCCTCTCGGACTTGTCTCATTTCGATTTTTCTGCTCGAACATTTCCTTTTCACGCGACTTCCCAATTCGAGGCCTTTATTAATACTGCCTTCTTCTCATGGTTCACCCGGTCCACATGTAACGAATCTGACAACAGCAAAGCTACGATGTCTGCAGACCCCGGGCTATCTGTTGTTCTTGCCTTGGCCCTCCTCATGCTGGCATAAGTCAGAAGGATATCTGACACTCCCAATAGAAGGCTTGGCTATGCTTGGCTTGAAAACGGTGCCATGACTAGTGCGCTATCACTAACACTTCCAATCTCGAAACAACCCGTTGCCTCTCTGTGTGAAGGCACACATACCTTGGAGAAACAAAAATACATAGATGCTTAAAAGACAGGGTCTGCACGGAGGCTGATACATAAATGCATATAAGCCGAGTCCGTACTGAGCCTGGGATTCAAAACCATTGTCGCATCAACAGCTGAACTTTGCTGGCCACTGCATGAAAGCGGTATGCGGCCACGGCCCCCCCCCCCCCCCTGATTATACATCGCGCTTAAATCACACTCTCTCGCGTGTATATTGTACGTCATCGTTTTCAGCAGCTTGAATCCGCACGCAAATAATCCAAACACACCGTTATCGCAGTGCCATTTTAAATTATATTAAGCGGCTGCAAAAGTTTATAGTGCGCCACCTTTAATCCTGTGGAGGTGGGGAGCACCAGTGGTAAAAGCGGTAAAAACAACGAAAAGGCTGACAGCAAGGAGACCGACAGCGTGCAATGGTATATAATGAAGAGGTAAAGTTAAACGCGCTACTATACAATTGAACAAGCAAACGGTACGGCCATTACGTGGCACCTGTGAAGAAGACGAAGAGAGGTAAAGAACAACACATGGAAACAAAGGCCCGTAACCACCAAAACCGCTAAAATTTCAGTTGCAAGGGCACGCAAAAATTTTTTTCCTGTATATTGATTCCTTGAGTCGGGCGTGCAATGAGGAGAAATGAGGAGGGCAATCTTTCTTAAAAGTTTCCTTACAATAGATGGCATAGTCGGGACGCGACTGTAACACGCGTCGGCCAATGATAGTGCAGGAAAAACAATACAGTGATTTGCAGATTGCGAGAGTTGTGGGCCTAGGACCAGCTACAGAGCCAAGCATTAATGGGAGACAGAAAAAGAAGAAAACGGAGGGAAATTTAATATAAAATACCGCAGGAACAACCACAATTTTGACCGTGCCGTTCAGGCTAGAGGCAAGGGGGTGGTGGAAAACATTTATTTACAGATAAACTTCGGGAGGTGAGGTATGAGCTGACCCAGAGGGTGCCAGCCCTCACAAGTGCTAGGTGGAGGACCCTAGTTCGGGACCCCAGTGGCGTTGGCCGCTGCCCGGGCTCGCGTGACCAGGGCCCGTTGGGCCTGCAGGTCAGAGCAGCCGAGCAGGGTCGCCTCCCAGTCCTCCCGGGTTGGGTTGGGGTGAGGGGGGATAGCAGGGTTGGAGGGGGAGGCCCACACCATGTGGTAGATGTCCGAAGACTTCTCCGCACAGTGCGGGCAGCTGCCAGAGAAAGAAGGGTCGAAGTGTTTGAGAGCTGCCGGGCACAGCAAAGTATTTCTATATAGGCGAAGCAGAAGCCACTCCTCCGCCTTTGAGAGACATTTACACGGGCGGGGATAAAGACCATGGCCAGATTGATAATGTAAAGAAATGTCTTTAAACGAGTAAGCTGGAGTGAATTCGAGTTCCTGATCGTCGGGGTCGGAGGGGAATGTCCGGTGAGAGAGCGCGCGGGCGGCGGCGTCAGCTGCCTCATTTCCCTCAAGGCCCATGTGAACAGGAGCCCAAACGATACGCCGGTGAGCGGGGTCCCCGGTATAGACGCTGTTTTGGAGAATGCGGTAGGCTAGATATGGTACCCAGCCCTGCTCGACGTTCCGACATGCCCCTCGCGAGTCGGAAATAATTGTTTTTGAATTGGAATTAGATGCAGCCAACGCAATGGCGACCTCCTCCGCGTGTTTTATGCCACGGGCTCGGAAAGTAAGGCCGTTCACTGTTTTGGATTCGTGGACGACTGCGGCCGTGAACCATCCCCCATAGTGGGGGCCGGAGGCATCCACGTAGAATACGCCGGGTTTCGATCCATAGTGACGGGCGAGGGGTTCCGCCCGCGCCAGGCGCCCGCTATTATGGTCCTCACGGTTCATGTTAGCGGGAAGAGGGCGCACGTGGAGGGCGCATCTCCACTCGGATGGAATACGTACGCGCTCTTCCATGAGAGTGGTGTGTTGGGTGTTGGATGTGTAGTCGGGCAAGGAGGCGGCGACCCGACGATGTCTTCGAGAGACGTGTGTATTCGTGGTCATGTGGGCATCCCGGAGCTCCCGAAATGTGTTCACCATGCCCAGCCCCAGGAGGTGCTTGTTGGAGGTGTTCACGGGGAGGTCCAGAGCCCGCTTAATAATTTTGCGGAGGATGACTTCGAGTGAATCCTCGTCTTGCTTCCGCAGGTGGAGGTATGGAGTCGAATATAGAATTCGTCTGGTTACAAATGCATGCGCCAGCGGCAAGGCGTCCTCACATCGTAACCCCCCGCGCTTGTTAGAAACCCGGCGGACTAAGCGGCCCACCTGGTCCCCCACCTGACGGTGTTTGGCCAATGTTGTTTCTGACCGTCTGTCTTGATGTATAAAGAGCTCCAGTACCCGGACTTCGATTTTTTCAGGGATTGAACCTGTCTCAAGAGACAATGAAATTTTGGGTGTGCAATTTGGTGAGGGGCGTATGTGCACAAATTCAGACTTTTGGTTGGAGCATTGGAGGCCGCAGCGGCGAGCGTAACGGTCCACTGCGGTCGCCGCCTCCTGCAGGTTGGCCTCACTGTCTCCAAGGCAACCCTGTGTGGCCCACAGGGTGATGTCATCGGCGTACAGCGCATGCTGTACACCGGCGACAGCGCCCAGCTGGGCCGGTAGGCGCATCATAGCCAGACTGAATAAAATAAGAGAGCACCGCGCCCTGTGGTGTACCCCTGGTTCCTAAATGAAAAGGGCCATGTTCCTTACCCTGGATTCGAATGTAAGATTGTGTCTGTCAAAAATTGCCGAATGTATTGAAAGGCGTTTCTGCCGCAGTTAGTTTGAGAGAGGTGGGTGCGAATGATCTCGTGGGTAACGTTGTCGAATGCTCCCTTGAAATCCAAGGCGAGTATGACCTTGTCATTGTGAGGGCATTCGACGAGGTCGAGGACAGCCCGATTGAGTTGTAGCAGGACATCCTGTGCAGATCTGTGTGGGCGAAACCCGAACATGGTGTCTGCGAAAAGATGTTTGGATTCCATGAACTCGGACAACCTGTCGCGTACCATCGTCTCCATGAGTTTGCCCACACAGGAAGTCAGAGAGATGGGGCGGAGGTTGTCCGTGTTGATGACCTTTCCAGCTTGAGGAATGAAGGTGACCAGGGCGGTCTTCCAGTCGATAGGGAGTGGTACTTCTCCAAGCCAGATTGAGTTAATGTAATTCAGTAAAGACAAATATGTCGGGTCGGGGAGGTTGGCTAACAATATGACTGTAATTTTGTCCCGACCCGGAGCGGTGCCACGTTTCATTTTTGCCCAGGGCCGCCCTCAGGTCATGGAGCTGGAACGGTTGATCCAGCTCCACGTTCTCAGAACCTGCATACGAGTACGCCGGCCCGCGGGGGTCCTGGGTGGTGTACAAGTACTGGTCCCGGAGCTTGTGCGCCAACTGAGTTGTGTTGCCCTGAAAGCTGTGTATGGCTCTTTGGAGGTGTTTTTGAGTTTCCATGCGTGTTTGCGTGGGGTCAATTAGGGCGCGAAAAAGTCGCCACGTGTTCCGGCTTGACATTTGCCGCGCGGCCGTGTTGCATCGTGCCACCCAGTTGGAGTCGGCGAGTTGGGCCGCATACTCAGCCGCTCGTTGAGTGAGCTCGGCTATGCGAGCGTTAAGTTTCCGGTTGTGCTTCTGCCGGCGCCACCGACGGACGAGGCATTGCCGGGCCTCCCAGAGATGGAGCAGGTGGTTGTCCACATCAGACACCGCCTCTGAGAGCTGAATTTGAGTTTCAGAGGAGCGAACACTAGAGACCAATTGTTCTGACCAAGACTGGTCGCCTTGTTCATGTATTGGTGTGGCAGTATTATAATTTTGCCTGAACTTTGTCCAATCTGGGAGTCGGACTTGTGTTGTTGGTCGCGCGAAAGGATAGGTCCAAATCGTAATGTTCAGGAGGCAGTGGTCGCTTCCGAGGGTTTCCTCGGTGTTGATCCAGTCTGCGTAGTGAATGTTGTGGGGGAAGGTCATGTCCGGACACGTATCCCTTGTCACAGAGTTGCCTATACGAGTTGGATGGATGAGGTCAGTGTGAAGAGTGAGGCCCAGCGTTGACGCAAGCTCCGCCAACTTGCGTCCCCGCTTCTCTTCACGGCAGTAACCCCACATCCGAGAGGGAGCGTTGAAATCGCCCACAGTAAGGAGGGGGCCCGACCCGCAACTCTCAGCGCGCGGCTAAAGAGGTCCGCGAATGATACATTCGGCAATTTTGGATTGCAGTATATATTGAGTATGTATAACGGTGGGTACTGCTTGCGGAGTGGGAGGAGGGTCACCATTAATTACATAGGAGTATTGAAGTTGTATGTCTAAGTCGACCTGGTTGGCTGTATAATTTCTATGAACGCACAGACAAGACGAGGGGTCCTGCTGGAACCTCGTATAATTTGTTAGTGTGGCTCCTTTCCCTGGCTCTTGGAGGGCAACCACCGCTGGCAAATGCTCAAAGGTTGATAGGAAAAGCGGAGGTCAGCGCGCTTGCAACGGGACGGAGCCCCCGACAGTTAAATTGAGTAATCGTAATGGGGGAAGCCGATTTGGAAAGGGGGGAGCGCCTACACCGAGGGTGTCCCGCCATGCTCAGATTTTGACGTGAGAGGTGGAAGTGAGGCTGCCCCCGAGCCAGATACCAGGGGCAGAAGCTCAGCACCTGGAAGGGAGCAGCTGTCTTCGTCATCGTCGAGGTCATTGACTCGCCGGGATAATATGGAGGGCCGACCAGATACGTCCTTAAGGGGACCGGCTCTGCGAGAAAGGTGGGGGTTAGTCGCGACGTGTTGATCGATCATAGAGGGGATAGCCTCCATGACTCGAGCGATGAGGCGTTCCATCGCTTTCTCCAACAAGGTGTCAAATTTGGCACTGAGACGGGCTTCGAGTTCGGCAAGGGAAGGTTCCAGAGCCGGTGTCGCCGCCGTCTCGCTCTCCATACCCTCTGTATCGCGGTTACTAGGGGGAGGGGGGCTTGTTCTTGCCTCTAAGGCTTCAATTTTGGCAAGTAGCATCTCGTTTTGGGCCCGGAGAGAAGCTACAAGGTTGTGGAGCTCAGCGTCAGCCGCCGAGCGAGGGGCAGGGGAGAGGGGGTGGGAGGAAGAGGCAACCCTGCCTGAACCGCTCACCTGTTTGCCATTTTTGACAGCGTTGGCCCAAGAACCGGCCCCATCATTCTTGTCTTGGGAGCGGGCTTGCTTCTCCTGGCCGCCGTGTGGGGGCGGTGGTGGCACTTGACAGCCGTCGACGTCCTTCCCGCTGGTAGGCGTCTGTCGTTTTGAAGCGTCGCTGCCGACGCTATCGGGATGACGTGGCTGCCTGCCCGTCACGCTGGATTTCCCGCCCTTGGGGGCGGCTGGCTTGTTGGGACAGTATTTTGCAGTGCAGTCCCGCGAGTTCGTGGCATGGCCACCACTACAAACTGCACACTTGGGCATACACTGGTGAGGCGCCCGCACCCCCTCTTGTATGGGTGCCTGCTGTCCACACAGGCCACACTTATCTTGTGCTGGGTTGGGGCAAGAGTCTGCCCGATGGCCGGCAGTTCCACACAAGCTGTAGGCTGGAATAGTGCGCAAATACGGCTGCACTGAGACGATTTCAGAGTTGTAGTGGACGTATTTTGGCTTCACCGTGGCGGTAAAGGTGAGCTGGGCATTGTTTGAGTTGCCAAACTTGCGGATATCCAGTAGAGTGCCGCTCCTCCACTGCACGCTAGGTTGAAGACATTCGGACGTCTCATGGTTGGCCACCGTAATGACTCCATAGCAGACGTCCTCTTCATGTTCTTTGAGATGGCCGGCGAGAGGCACATCTCCTTTGGTCGATTTGATGGAAAAATCTCCCAGCAGACAGTCTGCGACGTGGGCGTTCCGGGTGCTGGCGAGGATCAAATTTTGGTCCTTGCATAAAAGGAGGCTAAACTCGGACGCCTTAGGCGCCCCGAGGGAAGCGCCGAACGCGGCACCGAGCTCGCCGTATTGAAAGACGTCCCGGATGGCCAATGACTTCCGGGGCTTTATGATGATGACAAAGTCGTCTAGGTGAAATGTTGGTGAAGGCTTGGGCCTCCACTTGGTAACTGGGTTGCGGCCCTTTGCGCCGGCGTCCTTCGTCTTTTGCGAGGCGGGAGCTTGGCGGGTAGCAGCAGCCATGTCGGTGGTTGGCGTGGCGTTCGCCGCTATCTTGGCCTCGCATCTGGAGCGGCGCTCAAGACCACGCAGAAGATTTGCATTGCGGATCGAGTCCGCGGGTGCCGATTTGGGTTCCACAGTGACGGGAACGGTCGACCAAGACATGGCGTCGGGGTCATAGCCGCGTTGCAGAAGTGTTTCTGCCATCTTTCCGAAAGAAGCGGCACCCTCACAGCCGAACGCCGGCGCAGCCGTTAGGCTTAGCGTCGGTGCCGGAGGCGGGAAGGAAAAAAACCGCTTTAAAATTTGTAAATTGGGGCCCACCTAAATGAATTTGGTGTCCACGGGTGCCGATGAACTTGCCGAATCCAAAGGAAGTGAAATTGATGGGATCCAATGATTTGAGTCGTGGCTCCTGTCAGAAAATGACGGAGCCGAAGCGCCACACGTCTTGCAGACGCGATACGCTGAGCGTTCCGCTCAGAGAAGAGGCAAGCAGGGTGAGCGCTGCCCTGGCGCGAAAGCGAGTGGTGCGCTTGTGCAGTATAGAGGCGGATGAATTCCCGGCTGGGTGGTTAGATGGGCGGCTAGCCGCCTCGCACGGGGTGCACTTGGCGTTAGGGTCCTGTATGGGGCGGAAGCACTATGCGAGAGGGTGCTACCCCGCACATCTTGTGCAGCAGTCCTGAGAGGGGTTCTTAAGGGGATGGCCGTATTGAGCACGCAAGCGCAAAGCGGGCCATAAGGTCCTCCTGGACATCGATGGAGGTCCGGCCTCGCGAAGCCGGGCTAGCGAAGCTCGGAGAAGATGGGAGGGTCGACCTCTAGGACAGCAAGGTGCAGTCCAGAGCACTGTGTAAAGGATAGCTTGAACTTGCGTTTCATTGGATCGAGAAAGAGTGCAGTGAAGAAGGGCAAAAAGTTGGGCAAGTTGGTAAACATTCATGATGGGTTCCAAAGCGCGACAAGACGGAGACGAAAGGAAACGAACACACAGGAACGTGGTGTACATGATTCCCGCGTCATGTGGGGCTGTGTATATCGGCCAGACTGGTCGATGCATTAACACGCGCCATAAAAATTATACGGCCTCCCCGGTGGACCTGGATTACAAGGCGATTTTCTCGTATGCGATGGCGACGATCCTTCCGCTACGCAAACAGGACTCCCCATTACACGTACTCAACGTTTACAGCTCTCCCAAACTTCCAAACGTCACATTTGCAGACTTATTCAGTCGGGCGTTAAAGGTGGCGAACAGGGAACCCCTCATAATCGTTGGGGACTTTAATGCCCCTAGCCCCTTATGGGGATACCTACGTGAAGAAAAACGAGGATGCAACCTTGCGGAACTTGCGTCAACGTTGTGCCTTACTCTTCACACGGATCCTGCAAAACCCACTCGCATTGGGAACTCCGTGACACGCGACACGTGCCCAGATCTCACCTTTACCAAAAATATTAGATATGTAGAATGGTACAACACCGAGGAAACCCTGGGTAGCGACCACTGCATTCTTGCGACCACAATCCGCACCAAACCCCTTACAAGGCCTCACACTAAAGCAACCCTTGCAGACTGGACCAAATTCAGATCCAACTACACTAAGCCTACCGCTATAGCGGATCAAGGTTACACTACCTGGTCACAACACCTCATCTGCCAACTCAAAGATACCGAACACCACGTTCAGCTCTCAGAGGCGAACCCGGCGGTGGACAACCACCTCCTTCACCTCTGGGGGGCCCGGCACAGCCTCGTCCGCCGATGGCGCCGGCAGAAGTACCATCGGCAACTCAAAATCTGCATCGCGGAACTCACCCAACAAGCGGCAGAGTATGCGGCCCAACTCGCCGACTCGAACTGGGTAGACCGATGCAACACCGCTGCTCGGCAAATGTCGCGCCGGAGCACGTGGCGCCTTTTCCGCGCCCTCATTGATCCGACCCAAATCGCACCGAAACACAAAAACATCTTCAACGAGCAATTCACACCTTCAGCGGAGACACAGTCAAACTGGCTGACGCGCTCCGAGACAAATATCTGTACACAGACCAGGATTTGCGTGGTCCGGCGTACTCGTATGCAGGTTCTGAGAACGCAGAGCTGGATGGAACGTTCCAGCTTCACGACCTCAAAGCGGACCTGGCCAAAATGAAACGAGGGAGAGCACCGGGCAGGGACAATAACTGTGAAACTTCTCGCTAACCTACCCGAACCGGCCTACCAGCGGCTGCTCGAATACTTCAATGCCATCTGGACGGGACGTACGCCTCTCCCTGTGGATTGGAAGACGGATCTCGTCACATTCATACCCAAACCAGGCAAACCTCTCAACAATGACAACCTCCGGCCCATATCTCTCACTTCTTGTATGGGGAAGTTGATGGAGACCATGGTCCGTGACAGACTATCCACCTACCTAGAAACGCACAACGCCTTTGCAGACACCATGTACAGGTTCCGCCCACACCGGTCCGCACAGGATGTGCTGCTGCAACTTCATAGAGAGATTCTTGATCCCGTCGAGCACCCTAGCGATGACAAGGTGGTCCTCGCATTGGACTTGCGGGGGGCTTTCGACAATGTTACTCATGATATCATCCTCTCCCATCTGTCCCAAGTGAACTGTGGGTACAACACATTCCAATACATCAAGCAATTCCTCACAGATCGGCAATGATATATCCGACTCCAAGACAGTGGACATGGCCCGTACCAACTTGGTACGCGAGGGACTCCACAGGCAGCAGTCCTCTCGCCTTTTCTCCTCAATCTGGCCATGATGAAGCTCCCTACCCTGCTGGGTGAGGTTCCGGGTGTGCAGCATGCCCTGTACGCGGACGACATCACCCTCTGGGCAACACTCGGTTCGGTTGGAGAAATCGAGGCCAACCTGCAGCAAGCGGCGGCTATTGTGGGCAATTATGCACACCGCTGCGGCCTAGACTGCTCCCTGAGCAAATCGGAATTCGTGTACATACGTCCCAATCCAAGGTGCGCAACCAAAATTGCCCTCTCCCTGCTTAGTAGCCCGATACCTGAACACGATGAAATCAGAGTATTGGGACTCTACATACAAAAGAACCGCAACATTGACACCACGCTGAAGAAACTCCGCAAGGTGGGGGATCAGGTGGGCCGTATGGTCCGCCGGGTATCAAACAAACGAGGGGGGTTGCGATGCAAAGACGCCCTGTGGCTGGCCAATGCATTCGTAACCAGTCGAATCCTCTATTCGGCACCGTACCTCCACCTGCGCAAATGTGATGAGAACGCTTTCGAAGTGATTCTGCGAAAAATCTATAAGAGAGCTCTCGACCTCCCAATTGCAACATCCAATCAACGTCTCGTCGGTCTGGGGATGACGAACACCTTTGGGGAGCTGCGCGAGGCTCATCTCAGCAATCAATACTTGCGGTTAAGCAAAACACGTGCGGGTAGCCGCCTACTGACCAGCCTCCACATCAATTACACAACCTAAGAGGAGAAGCGGGTATCCATGCCCGAGGCCTGGCGCTTCGCACTAAAGGTTCGCCCCCTCCCCAATAGCATGACAAAAGATGCCCATGATGGCCGCCGCCTCGCGCGAGCGGAGGCCATTTCCAAGCAGTATGGTGCTCAACCAGGGGTATTTTACACGGACGCGGCAGGTCCACACCATGGGGGTTTGAGGCCAATTCCAAGCAGTATGGTGCTCGACCAGGGGTATTTTCACGGACGCAGCAGGTCCACACCATGGGGGTTGGTACACGCCTGCCGTTGTCGACCAAAACAACCCAGTTCAGGGCCTCACCTTCCGTGCCCCCAACATTACATTCGCGGAGGAAGTTGCTATCGCACTTGCAGCTGCGGATCCAGCGTCCCGAGTCATTATCACTGACTCAAGAGAAGCTTGCCGCAATTTTGAACAGGGCCAAATTCCAGATCGTGCTTTCCAGATTTTACACAGATATGAGTACCGGGATTTCCCAACCCGGCGCACCATCATCTGGGCCCCAGCACATGCGGGGATAGTGGGAAATAAGGTAGGGGACACTACCGCCCGCGCGCTTAACCACCGGGCATCGCCTCTCTCGCCGCCTGATCCGGCTACTGATTTTAATCCGGGTATTATTTTCGGGAGATCTATCTCCTGTATCAAAACGCTCACGGCCGATACCCACCCCCCTGTAAAGGCCTCAATAAGGCAGAGGAGCGTTGCCTACTTCGCCTCTACACCAACACGGTACTGTGCCTGACAGTGCTCAAACATTTCAATTCGGCCTTTTCGGGCGAGTGTCCACACAGTGGGGAAGTGTTTGCGGACACGTATCACATGGTGTGGGTATGCCCTGCCAATCCTGCTTTCCCACCCCACCCCCACCCCACCCGAGAGGACTGGGAGGCTGCCCTGCTCGGCTGCCCACTCTCCAGGACAAGAGCCCGGGCCGCCGCGGACGCCACAGGGGCCCCGGAGTAGGTATCCCTCCTAGTGATTGTGAGGGCCGGGCCCTACAGGCACGGTTCAAGCAATACCTCTGTATATAGTATAAATAAATGTTTTACACCACCACCACCTCGCAGAACATCGCCGGGCTTTAGGAGGTGGCACAGGTACGCACCTGGCAAGTCATGTGCCTAAGCACAGGAAACAAGATAAGTCCTGCCAAGCCCAATTGGATCTAACGTCAGTGATCTTTTCGCATCACGACCAGAAGACTTGGGAAATGATTGAAGCCTATCATATTGCTAAGACAAAGGGCTTTGTCAGTGAGCCTTCAATTTTGCTGTCGGAAAAGGAACGTGCGTTTTTTAGATAGTAACGCCTAATATTTTTCAGTCTTGTTATTTTATAGTTCTTTGTGTTTTGTGTGACCCCTATTTATTCTGAGCGTTGCAATAAACGTTTTTTTTTGCTAGTGAGCGCTTGTCGTGTGTGTTCTTCTGCTTTCGTCTCCGCCTTGTTGCGCTTTGGAACCCATCATGGAAGAGTGCAGGGTTCCGGCAGTAAAGTGTGGTCACGAGGTCCTCAGATCGGATATAAGAATCAACAACCGATAGGAGGATATGGGGATAGCGCCAGTGAGGCATTCGGACAGTGACTGAAACTCGGGTTCCCTCAGTGCGGGAGATGGCAGCCTGAAGATGCTCCAGGTTCCCGGGCTCCCGGTATGTGACTGGCATGGTGCAACGGGTGGGCTGGAGTGTGACTTCTCCCATTCTCTCGGATTCCGAGTTCATGGCCGACTTGATGAGGGTAGCGTCATCGCGACTCACGTTGTCGGAAATCCCAATTGGTATTGTAAACATGAAGGGGCTCTTCACCTCGACGAAGGCCCCGAGCTCAAGTGGCTCTGGGTTTCCCCCGGTCGTCTCCAGGGTGCCGGAACTCGCACCGACATGTTGAAGAGGGCCGGCATCACCCCGCTGGGTGTTGCAAACATCCTAGTAACATCGGATTTTTCCCTCAGGAGTCGAAGTTCCGCCTCGACGTCAGAAGACCTCCGGACACCTCAGCATTCCACGTCCTGAGAACCTTCAGCTCGTGATTCCGGGCGATGATTTGATTTCGCAAGGGTCTGACGCGCTAGCTGCCACGGATGGCGCACAAAGGGAAGAGCACCGGATTCGCGTTCAGCATGGTGACCAGGGACACGATGGTGGCCCGAACCCCTGCGGTTATCTTGCTTTTGCTGTCGTTAATGATTGACAGTAGTTCCGCGTGCGCCATCAAAAGGCAGGCAATGGAGCCCCTCCCTAAGCTTTCGGTGGCTGTGGCCCTTAGGACGGCGGACAATGGCAGGGAGAGGCCTGGGACGCCTGTTAACGGAGTCAAATCTGAGCTCCAAAGGGTTCGGGCTCCTGAGTCCATTCAGGTAGACTGAGGAGCCGGGGGATTCGTTGACTGTCCAGCAGTCCCGGCCAGGCCGGCAGTAGCAGCCCGGTCAGTCATGGCTCAGTCAGCAGCTAGTAGGCGTAACCAGGCAGCTTCCTGGGTGCAAACTGCTAAAAAAATGAAAACCGAGGTCTTCACCTGCGCTGCGGTGGACGCTCAGGGGATCCCCAACATGGTACAGGCGACTCCTAACTGAAAATCGCTCCTAGAGGCTCTTTAGGTGTGGAAAAAAGAAATCAACAGGACCTGAAAGTTGTGTCAAGCGCAAGATAGCACCGCTGCTTCCCACTTGGGCTGCCGTTGAAACCCCATTGGATTTCAAAGGCAGTCTTCACTGCTCGGGGAAAGAGCGAGACGGATGTTAGAAGCAAGATTTTTCTATGCATAGGAAGGTTGCACTGTTCCCACCGATGCGTCCATAATAATAGCTTTCATTATGCAACAGTTTGGTTTTAATTTTGAAGAGGTGTCCGAGAAAGCTAGACTTTTGTTCGCGATGGAACGTTGACGCAGTGAATGTATAACACACAATATAATAAATGGCTTCATGTGTCTCTCATTACTAGGATACCGAAAATCTAAAAGTGGATGGTTAGCGCATTTTGTCCGCATCAATCGAACTTGCCAAAAATCTGCGAAGATAGATATATTAAAATTGACTCAGAAACGGGGCGCTGCTGTTGGCTTTCCATCTTTCGTTGCAGACTTTTGGCCCTCTTTCACCACACTGATCTAAGAAGACGTGTATATTTCTATGAGATGAGGGCATGCCGGCAAAGGTTGGCTAAAAGTAAGCGGCTGAAAATGTCCCAAGTCTATTAAAACATGTTCTATGAAGCGCGCATAACACAGAGACGTCGCTCCATTGTCACCGGCTACCCGGAATTGCACGTCTGATTTCTATTTTTCTCGACTGGATTTCAGCTTCTGGACGAGCCGAGTATGCGATGATATTGAAACAAATCTTGAGATTGGCTTGATTACCAAATTCTGCCCTGAGAGATTGTGCAAACCTTGAGGCCTTTTTGCTTCCTTTGCCCATGTTGTCTGTGCTCGAATAACCTCACAGTGAGGTTGTAATCTCTCAAGGTGGCCTGCGCTGGTCCTGCCGGGTGGGCGCGCGGCGGCTTGTAGATCCGCTAAACGACAAAAAGGTTCAGTTTATTATCAACAACAGAAATCAGGAATGGTCGAAATTGTTCGGGCTACCTTTTCACACCTTCATGCCTGCCTGTGGAAGAGCGTCAAATGAGGGCTGACGAATCTGCTGCGAAACGTTTTGCGTCAAACAAGAAGTTGCGGATCTTCACTCTTAGAAGTAGCAGAAGCTTACAAGCAATTTCGATGCATTAAACAAACATCTCATATTTCTTCCCCTTCGCGGAAAAGGCTGCACTCTTTATAGCGAGAGCGCTTTGAATTCCGAAACTTTAGCAAAAGAAAGTGCAAGGCATTATACTACGGAACTTTGTAGGCAATAGCACAGCGTACACGCTGACACCGAAAACAAAATAACCCCGCTTTCCAAAGAAGGCAACGTCAAAGTATTTTCAAACGCGCCGAGTTAGTCAGAAGGAGATTCTAAACAGCTGCTTTATTTATTACACACACCCTTACTTGCCTGCGAAACGGGCAATTTCCAACGAAATTTCTTTCACTGTCGGTATACTCATATGTGCATGAATCTTGGAATTTTTGTCTGCAGCCCCAGGAGGGAAAATTTAAAAGGAGGCATTCAAATCTTCTTTTCTACCGGCTGAAATCATATCCAGTAAAAGGATGTGGGGCATTATTTAACAACTAGACGTCGTGATATACTTAATTTAAAGATGGGATCGCTGAAGACAGTACGTATGTGACCTGAGAGCGGTTTCTTTTTTATTAAGTTTATATTGTATACTTTCTGTATTACTGCTTCCTCAAAGTTCCATTTTGCGGAGAATTTCTGAAAGCGAACCAGGGAGTGATTAACAGATCACAGCCGCACTGCTAGGTCAGCGGCCGAGTAAACTGTGAAACAATGTCACCTAGAGCTGTCCCCTACAGAACTTTCTTCGCAAGCAATCTCCTAGCGCAAATGATATGCAAGGTTCGCCGTGCGTCAGCGGTACCACCCAACGTTTTTAGATCCCTTTCAGTTTGAAAGCTGCGGTGCGCGGATTGTCGCCTTTCCGTTTCCTTCCGTGCGGTGGCGCTCGCCACGCTGTTTGCCCGACCAGCGTGGCTGCGGTGGCGCTCGCCACGCTGTTTGCCCGACCAGCGTGGCCCTTCGCGTCTACGCCATGGTCACCGCCGCCTGATTTGGAGCAGCCAGCAGATATCAGCATGGAAGATATCAGCTGTCCTGTGCCAGTTGTTGGCAGTGACGCTTATCTTACAGTATACAAAAGCTTCAAGCAAGGGTGCTTAAAGCATCCCACCAAAAAGATGCTAGAGTTTACCAACAACGCGGCCGGGCGCCCCACCCCGGCCGCTAGTGCAGTGTGTCGCGCGCGCGATTAGTCCGTGACAGGACGCTATATGTGCGCGCGGCTATGTACATTGTGTTTACATCTTTTGTGATTGTGCGCAGTGGTCGCTCGCGCGCACTTATTTTCGGACAATGTTTGGACATTAGCGCGCGAGCGGCGCGAACTTGATTACTTTTGTATTTTGTAAATAGTGTACAAAGCTCTCCCCTATCCTTTCTTGCTGTCGCTCCCGTCTATACTTCTCCTCACTATCCTCTTCCTTTCCCTTTCATTTCCGCCGGCTGCAGCTACGGTGCTTAAGATATTAGATAGCAATTGCCGCGGCCGGCAACACTCTTTTGCTTCACTTTTTATTTATTTATTTATTTATCTTTTTTTAAATAAACCACTACCTTACCAACATTGTAAACAAAGCAATCCCGATTTCTTCGAAGGAAGGTCCCGTTTTTGAAAGGGACGTTTCTTGGGAGCTGCTAGACGAGCTTGAATTGCAAAACCTTGTTCCGCTTGGATGTGCAGAGCATATGGCCACTTTTACAAGCCAAGTGCTGCATTTTGTCATAGTGACACGCATCCACTTCTAGGCGAGAGACGTGAACCGTCGGCTAGAGAACAGAGAAATATTGTCATTGCAAATAAAAAAGCTCGCCTTCAAGTAGCCATTCCCTCCGTGCTTCCGACTTAGTGTGTCTGCATTTAATGCTTGTCTGTGTTCAATGAAATTAACATTCTAAAAATGAAAGTGCAGTACGCTGCTCCTGTCTGTGCTATCATTGCAAATAAAAAGCTCTTCTATAGTTATTCCCTCCCTGCATCCAGCTAAGTGTGTCTGCATTTATACTTGTGTTCTCTGAAATTGGAATTCTAAAGAACGTGCAAAATGCTGCTCGCATGTGCGGTGCTTCGTTGATAATATAGCGCGGAATTTCGTGACTGATCTAGAAGCGGAACATCGCTAGTTTTATCCTTTCATTAATGTTTCGTGCATTCTCCCGAAGAAATATTGATAGCTCTACTCCAACATACGCATATCATCAGCGCTAAACGTCGCAAACGTGATGCGATAAAGCGCAATGCAAACGATTGGTTTTTTGCGAACTGGCATCAGCCTGCTCTTTATCTCACCCTTACTAGCCAGGTGAAACATTTCTTTAACCATGAGGCTGAAGTTTCAAGGTGACAGCTCCAAAAGTACAGCAAATTTGAGTTCGACGTGTTCGCTCCCAATGTTATCGCGGATGAGAACAGGCTGTCACAGCAACTGCCAAGCGCGAGCGCTCCGGCGCCTCCGGGCCGACAGCGACAGCAGCGCCGCGTGGTGAGTGGAAGCGGACGGGGGCCGCTTTCTCGGGCGCGGCGCGGGGGAGCTTGCAAACTGAAGGGGATCTAAAAACGTTGGTACCACCGGCGTCTTTTTACGTAGAACACCGCAAAAAGATGAAATGCAGCTTGTCTGAAGCGTACGTCAGCATTCAAAACACAGTCACTAATTTACGAACCGGTTAGAGTAACCGTTTGCGGCAGTTAGAAAGAAGCATTTATATTGTTTAGAAGCTTCACGCGGTCACGCCAATCTTTTTTCTCAGACGCTCGGCGCTGTGAAACACATGCATAAAACCGTAAATGGCATGGCGTAGGCCATAGAATCTGCATTTAGCGCTACAGCTATAACTATTTTGCATAGAACGTGCTATACCGAAGACAGTGTCATCTCAGACTGATGCACACAAGTGCATGCCTTCGCCTAAATGCCACTTTTCAAAAACCTTCGTTAAAGTAGACCCCTTTTATTTATACCACTCATAGGATTTCTTTGCGCTCTGTAGAAGCTACAGAAGTTGTTCGCAGGAGAAGCAGGTCACAGATAACCACATAGATGAGCCTTATAGAGCCGAGGAAAGTAGAATGCAAATCTCTCTTCTTTCATGTGGAAGGAGGCCAAGTGAGGTCCTAGTCAGTGTAGATAGAGGCCTTTTCCTCTTCTGGCAAATTCACTAGAACAGAGCCGCAAGATGAAGTACTGTAGCTTGGTTGACTTGGTTTAAAGTATAGCAGGCTTTGCAGTACAGGCGCACATGTCAAAACGTTTGCACATTTCATCCAAGGTTTGCGTGCGTGTCGGTAGTAGAAGACTATGCAAAACATCCTCTTCCACGTTCTCCTCAACTCCCTGAATATAATACAGTTTACCATTCATCGCGGTGCAATGTTAAGCAAGAACCACACGAAATATCCTGCCTGACTTGCCTGCTATGGTCTTCCAAGCAGCAGTTTCCTTTTGGTTATAATTTTTATTCCTATGTCAAACATTGGCCTTTTATACTAGCGTGTTTAGATAGACTTTCAACGTGTTAAATGCAGTTTTTCTCGCTTAGGGCTTTTGGGAGACGGATTCTGGTAGAAAGGACGGATTCTCGGGAAAAGGTTCAAAACCCATGTAAGGCAATGAAGACAACTGTGATGCTGAGTTTTTGCACAAGTGATTTTCCTTTTTTTTCTGCTTTTTAAAGCATAAATTTCCTCATAAGAATTCCACTCTGTTTTCCATCGCACAAGTACTTGAATTTTTTTTCCATGACCCTTATCTTCTACATGGTGAAATAGAACAGCACGTATCGTCATCACATTTCGACGAAAAGCAATGGAATCTATTTTGTTCTGACTTTGGTATTTGGCACATACCCTACAAATTTTAAACAAACACTCACTGTATCCATCATACAACACATTCCTAAACAAGCGCTGACTCGAGCTATTGTTATCACCTACTGCGCTGATCAACTGTGGAGAGTTTTTTTCGTGAAAATAAAGAACAGCTTTCCTGACTCTGTTGAACAATGACCCTGTAAGTGACAGAGATGCTCACAAAGATTTCAACACAATAAAAAGCATCGACCCTTTTATACACATACTGGGTGCCGCAAAAACGCCTGACTAAGGGCACCATGCGTGTGTAAGAAATATTAGGTGCGGTGCCGAATTCGTAGAAGATGTTCGTAAAACGACGGATCAGGGCGTATTGAAATTTGAGCGGAGTACTAAGTTGCTTTATAAACACATATGCCACCTTGTGGCCCTCTAGAACTAAAGTTTGGAAAAACTTTTGAGATGAATATTTCCACGCTCTCTTGTCATAACAGTGTCCTTCAAAAGTGACACATTGCAGCTTCGTACATTTTGAGTTTAAGTTTTTTTCGTAGAAAGAAAGAACAGGGACCGAAAGCTATAGATACAGCTTGAAATGGGTGCCAGTACCCAAGAAACGCGTCAAAAGAGAGAAAACGATGGCAACAGAAAGTTCCCGAATAGATCAGTGCACATAAACGTTGTAGAAACATGACAGAAGAAATGCAACATGTTGTGACCAAGCCAGCACCACTACTAAGGTACAGCGACATTCACTAGTGGAATAATTTTGGTCGCAGAAATCACTATTCTACATGCAATATGCTCTCGATGAGATAAAATACTACATCGTGAATGTATTTACGAAATTAGGCAAGGTATAACATACAGAAGGTCTATTGTAAGCGGCAGGCGCGCAGGCGGCGCTACTTTTTACGAGGTTGCGGGAGTCGAACTAAAATGTGTCGCTGTATTTACAAGAGAGATCACGACATCCGCGATGGTTTTAGGCACAGTCTATAGCGTAAAATAAACACCTAGCTGCAAAGTTAGTAACTTAAAGGTTAGCATAATGAGTGCACTGGTGAAATTACAGTAAGTTAACATTTGTTCCACTTGCAACTGCGGCTTTCATAGCAGATAATATTTAGGCAGGTTTGTCGCAGTGGTGCTACTCCACACTGTACAGGAACTGATTAAAATCTGATACACCAGTTCAATTAAGATACATATTCTGTTTGACTGCTAGTTTTTTGTACCTTTTCGGAAAAACCTCTCAGGATGACCCTGTAACTTCGCGGTGCACAACATATACTTAATAGATCCTTTAAAAGAGGCCAAAAAGGCAGTTTCCGCAGTCAAGCAGGACAGTAAATTCCCTTTGCGTATGGACGCCGCTTCATTCCGATTGATGCTTTCCTCTCGATAGACTGAAAATTGTTTTATTTATTCAAACATTTCATACAAGATTATATTTACCAAGCAAAACAAATTACTGAGTGCAAAATTCTTCTCTTCTTGAATCAGAGATTAGTAGAAGGCAATACAGTAATGTTTGCCATATAGAGGCTGTGTCACCTCAGACATTTGAAGGATTTTTAAAAATACGCGCGAGCTATAACAGTTATTTTGTCGGCATAATACTGTCAGTGTTGTAGCATATTATAAAGTATAGTATATCCCACGTCTTTTAAAACTGTATTGGTCCTGCCAAGCAGTGGCGATTGCAATCAGTGCACAAGTTGGCGCTCCGTTCAAGCGCTCTAGACAACTGCGTGGACGACTGGTACACTTTCGCAATCATACCTTAAGCAGCAGAAACAGATCTTGATTATCGGAGGACATTCACCTTTGAAGAGATGAATACAGGACTACTACAAGCTAGCATTCTCGGGGAGTTATACATCAAGTGTGTAGACAATATATCTAAGATTATAGAGAGCGCGGATTTCTTAATTTACGCAGATGATACAGGCACCTTTCTCTCTGGTTAAACGTTCTTACAGAACGTGGGCTTCTAGTCAATTGTACACTCAGTGTGTTGTCTGAATGGAGTACAAATAACTCATTAAAAAAACACAGAAAAAGCAAACGCCTTTTTACACGCACCGTCTAAAAAGCCAGCTGACTAACTTCTATTCAGTATGTCACGGGAAATATGATGTAAAATTCAATGTGTATTTTGGGAGTAATTATTTAATGAGTATTTCACCTGGGCTGGTCCCGTAGACCGCATTAGTTTTTCCTTGCAAGGACTACTGGCATATTTTCGTGACTTCGCTCCACGACGACGGTGAGAATGAAGATTCTATAGTACAATGCCTTATTATCTCAGGCTCTTAATTATGGCCACCTTGTATGGGGAACAATGTCCCAAAAGTATATTCAGAAACTCATATAAAAAGACATGTCTACCCCATCAGAAACATTTCGTACGACTCACACGCAAACAATTTATACCTAGCTTGTGATATTCGTCCTCATTTATCATTGTTGATTGACAAGCAAAGCTTCTGAAATCCTGAAAACTTCTTTATTAAACTATGCAACGTGACCAAAGCATTGTAACATTAATATAGCATCAGGCTTGCCGAAATATGGACGGTAGCACTTTGTAGAACAAAACAAGACTGTAAGAGGAGAGAACATCGTCTTCTAAACGTGCTAAAATATCTTAAAGAATAAAAAATGCTCACATTACTGGTTAACCATTACTGGTTAACATATTGCATCTTCCAGCTTTTACTGACGCCACATCATATCGACCAATCGCGAGTTTTATAACGCCTGTTTTTGGCGACATCCGGTTTACGGTGTTGATGAGCGAGGTAATGCTTTCGCCTTAAAAATGCTGACGAGCTACGTGAAATTCAAGACTGGTTATTAAGCGACCCCAGCTGTTTTCGTGCAATTTTGATGAGCGGCGTTATATTCACGCCCAAAAAAAGGATTTTATAACGGACAATATGAACAGAACCTCGCGTTACTATTTCCGCATGTGCTGGTTAATAAACGGCTTTTATTTCCTTGCTGCCTTATTCCCTTGTGTGCAAGCAAAAGTTATCAACTTCACCTTTGGTGCTAACGTATTAACCATTATGTCGAATTTCTATGGAAGCGAAATCCTAGAGCGCGTGTACTGTGCAATGTCAGTGCATGTTAAAGAACCCCAGGTGGTCGAATATTCCGGAGCCCTTCATTACGGCGTCTCTCATCGCCTGAGTCGCTTTGGGACGTTAAACCCCATAAACCAAACCAAACCATTATCTCGCATTGCTCACTACAAACTAGTTCCAAATAAGCCATCCTATGAAACAATGAAAAAAACTGCAAAATGCTTGCTCATATGAGTGACCCAAGATTTTGCACATTTTTAATGCTTAAGTGTTCAACTGCCTCGTTTTTTGGAGATCTATCGAGTTAAGTTTTTGCGGTTGAGTAAACGTTGTTATAATCTAGGCAACAACTGTGTACTGTACAAAATGTTCACTTGAAAGGGACTGCATTGCCTATCACAGTCTGACGGTTGTCGCTCCTGAGCGCAGGTCACTCATATCCTCGTACAGCCGGGGAAATCTTTTGCTAGTGTCCGCGACGGCCGCTTATTCTGTGCTCCTGCGCTTTACAAAGAAGCAAATTTGCGCGAAGGTAATATTAACGAAGGGTTATTGTGAACGCCTGCTTACATTTGATATTTTCGAAAGTTAGCTCCTTCATAAGGTGCAGAACTACGCAAATGCTGCTGCCACGCATGCCAGCTAAATATTTGGCCAGCTGTGCCTAAAGGTTTCAGTGAAAACAGGGTAAGAGTGACTGAGGCGGACGTCGAGCGTTCACACTATAAGAGCACTGCAGTATAAAGTAAGTAGAGCGATATTTCGGGGCGAATTGTGAACATTTGCGGCACATTGGTGAATTCATTTTATGAAGCCATAATATCGGATGTTTATTAGCAGTTTTTTTTTGCTCTGAAACCATTGCCTGAAATGACTTTGGTACATACAGCCAGAATATGAAAGTAATGTTTTCTGAACCTTATGCAACCAAGCTCTGGCCTTAGCTGAATAGTAAATATTTATTTATTTATTTATTTATTTATTTATTGTACCCTCAGGGCCCGAAGGCATTACAGAGGGGAGTGGGAATACATAAAAATTTCAGTCTAAACAGCAACAACAAGAGAAAACAAAAATAAACCAGGAATACATAATAATTGAAAACACGGGAAGGCAATAAGATTAGAATGCAGTAGGGATATATTAAAACAGTGTGTAGACAGTGAAAGGCAATTTTTATACAGTAATAAACGACACATACTCAGAAAGAAACATTAAGGACTTGACGAAATGCATTGTTATCAGAAATACCTGCGATGTGGTGGGGAAGTTGATTCCAGCTGGCACAAGTTCGAGGTATGAATGAGTCATGAAAACATTTGGTGTGACAAGATGGGATTCCAACTTTATGACGGTGATCAACGCGTGCTGATATGTAACATGGTCTTGACAGTAACTTAGGATTGAGAAAGCTGTTGTGGTAAATTTTATGAAAAAGACACAATGAGGCTATTGATCTGCGGTGGGAAAGAAGTGGTAGGGACAAACTTGATTTCATGGCGGTTACACTGCTTGTTCGGTGATAATTAGAAAGAATGAAACGGCATGCGCGGTTCTGCACAGCTTCCAAATCTGAAACAAGTGAATCGATGCCAGGGCTCCAGACAGATGCAGCATATTCTAACTTGGACCGTACCAATGTTTTATAAAGTAATAATTTTATTGAACTAGATGAACGTGAGAAATTTCTGCGAAGGTACCCAAGCATGCGATCAGCGTTATTTATTACGTATTCAAAGTGAGTTTTCCAAGACAGGTTACAAGAAACGTAAACACCCAGATATTTATAACATGACACGGTTTCGAGAGGCACGTTGTTAATGTGATAAGAGGAAGGGGCATTAGAGAGACGAGAAATGCGTACATGTTTACACTTATTAATGTTTAGTTGCATGTTCCAAATAAAACACCAGTCAAGAATCTTGTTAATATCGGATTGAAGACAAGAGACATCATTATCATCTTTAATTTCGCGGTAAATAACACAATCATCGGCAAAAAGATTAATTGAAGAAGAAATGTTAGCCGGTAAGTCATTTATATAGATGAGAAAGAGGAGGGGCCCAAGAACTGACCCCTGAGGCACGCCGGAACGGACAGGCAAAGAATGCGAGTTTATATTGTTCGCTGTTACGAATTGTGAACGGTTAGAAAGAAAGCATTGTAGCCATGCAAGGACATTAGGGTCTATATTAAGATTGCTTAATTTAAGAAAGAGAAGCTCATGCGAAACAGTGTCAAACGCTTTCGAGAAGTCCAAAAATATGCAGTCTGCCTGAGACCCGTGGTCAAGGATGCAATGAAGGTCATGTGTGAAACATATTAGCTGAGTTTCGCATGAAAAAGACTTACGAAAACCATGCTGGGCAATGCTGAAAAAGGAGTTAGATTCTAAAAAAGAGATGAGATGAGAATATATGACGTGTTCCATGATCTTGCACTTAATACTAGTGAGCGATATAGGTCTAAAGTTATCAGGAGAATGTTTATTTCCGGACTTATGCAGTGGAATCACCTTCCCAATTTTCCAATCATTGGGAATACAACCTGTTATAAGAGACTGTTCAAACAATTTATTAAGAATTATGGAACAATAGAACTTTGTATTAATTAAAAACTTCGAATTAATGTTGTCAACACCGCAGGAAGAGGAAACCTTAAGATTTTCTATGATGCACTGGATGCCTGACGCGTCGAATATAACTGGATCCATAGGAAGAGCATCAAAAACAGGGCACACGCGATGAACAAGAGAAACATTGCTAGAAAATGCCGCAGCAAATGTATTGTTTAGAACAGAAGAACATTCGTATGGAGGAAAGGCAACACCATCAGACGAAGTAAGTAGAATTGTAGAAGCGTCTTTCTTATTAACTACATTCCAAAATTGTTTAGAATTATTGACCAGCATAGCAGGCAGGGTGTGGTTAAAAAATGTGTCCTTTGCGTTTTTTAGCGCACCTTTGTACTCTGCAGCTGCGGAAAAGTAGGCCTCCCATCGTTGTTTAGAATTCAACAACTTCGCAGAGCGGAACAAGCGCTTCTTTTTATTGCAGAGTCTTTTTAAAACATTATTAAACCAGGGTGATTCCCGATCGCACTTCAGAGATCTTAATGGTACAAAAGTGCTAATGAGATGTTCAACGATATCCTTGAACAAATCCCAGTTAGTGTAAACAGAACGCTGTGAAAAGCCTGGTAAGTAATCGTCCAAAAAACGAGCTAGTTCGCAGTTAATAGCGTTAAAGTCAGCCCGTTTATAATCTCTAATTTGTTTAGTCTGACTAACTCGGATAGATACAGGAATTTGTACATCAAAATGGAGCAAAGAATGATCACTGAGACCAGGTAGGTAAAAAATCGAAGGGATAAGATCAGGCACGTTAGTTAGAGAACCTCTCCTCAGATGGGAAATGTTGGTTTTGGTTTTGTGGGGTTTAACGTCCCAAAGCGACTAAGGCTATGAGAGACGCCGTAGTGAAGGGCTCCGGAAATTTCGACCACCTGGGGTTCTTTAACGTGCACTGACATCGCACAGTACACGGGCCTCAAGAATTTCTCCTCCAAAGAAATTCTAGCCGCCGCGGCCGGGATCGAACCCGCGTCTTTTGGGTCAGCAGCCGAGCACCGTAGCCACTTAGCCACCGCGGCGGCAGATGGGAAATGTTCTCCTTGCGCTCAGCGGGATATATTTGTGCTTACTCTGAACGGTATCAACCATGTAGAAGTAGCTCGTGGGAGATCAAGGTGGGGGCAACCATTCAAGGTAGCTGCGCTTTAGTTGGTTTTATACATCAACGAAAAAAGAACATCTGCGCTCCAACTATCCTTCATTCTAATGATAATGCTTAGACAGCTCTTATTTCGGCCCAGGGAGGCTAGTCACATCGCAGGTAACTTAACAGGAGCAAACAGCTGTTCAAATTAGTGTATCTCTTGGTTTTCTCTATTTGAGGCAATTTTGCCGCTTCAAGTGATGATCCGGACGCCGCATTCAGTTTTATTTCATCCGCTCTCCGCGCGCTCCTCGACAAAAGCGTTAGCTCCTTACAAACATGAATTCGAGCTGTGTTTTCTGCATACTCGCATTGACTTCTTTCTTCTACTGAAATAGGAAGCTAACCAAACGTCAGGGCAGGGAGAGGCTGGTCTTATCTCCACTGCTCTCTGGGCATACGCAGCATTGCTATAGCGACGGAGACGCAGCTTGTCAAGTCGTCTGCTTCCCACAGCGCCTTGACCCCGAACCTATTCGTGCAATTAGCTTGCGCTGTAAGTACAAGTCGCGGGAGTGAGCATTCGCTCTAAATTTGTGGGTGTCGGTACTTGAGTATCGCGCGAAATTTATGAAAGATGGGAAGGCTGTCGCATTGCAAGCTTAGTCTGCTACAAGGACTGCGCCTCACAATGGTGAGATTCGTGCCAATGGCATCGAAAAAAATTTGTGAAGCCATTATTCGGGCTAAAAGGAGCAAGAAAACACGACGGCATTATAAACATCACCTCAGGAGGAATTTGTGTACCTTCAAAGGAACCTCACCAACAACGAAATTTTCCGAACTGAGCACTGTTACAGCGTAACCTATTCAGCTTGCGAATTATCATGGCTGCATATGTCTTAGGACATTTTGTTTTCGTCTGCGAGTCAATTACTAAAGCACATACGGAAAAGTGATATCGTGTGCGCCGCGAAGAGCTGACTGTGAACCAAGGGTAATGTCCAGATGAAAACAAGAAATGCCATCAAGGAGCGCATGGTCCACGGCATAATTGGTGCAGCATGGAACTAGACTGTGGTTCCTGTTGAAACTTTGGCAATACGTTTAGTGAAAGGAAAAAGGTACCGAAATTCGAGATTAATCACGAGTTAGCACACCGGAGAATCTTCCTTTCGCAAATTTTTATTTATTTATTTATTTATTTATTTATTTATTTATTTATTTATTTATTTATTTGAACATACTGCAGGCCCTTTTCGGGCCCATGCAGGAGTGTTTACAATGCATCATTGATCAAACAGAGTAAAAACAAAAATTCAAAAATACAGAGATGTTCTCTGACCCAAACACAAAAAGATTAGGAGAGAATTAAACAGAAAAGTCAATTTTTTCGATCTAATTAAGAAATAGTTCCACGGACGTACACTTCACCGCACCTTCAGGCAATTTATTCCAATATGATATAGCATATGGAACAGGGAGAACTAATCCAGAGAAACTGACCTGGCGCGGCAATGTTTATCTTATTTCTGCACGTGTCTGAGAGGCTTCTGACACAACTAGGCTTTTTGGGGACTTCTAGTGAACTAGTGCTTTCGAACTATACGAAATTACCAATGCTAGATTTCTGTCTGCGGCATTCTGCTATCATAATACTGAATGTATACTATCTGCTTGCATAGTCTATCAAGCAATATTGTTTTGCTTATTTTATTATTCCCTACGTACAGTTGCAAGTTTTTTTTCATTTACAGCAAAACTTAGTGCCAAGAAGATTTCCATACTTTTTCTATTTCTTTGCGTGATGAGCTAGTTTTTTGTTACGCCAAATTTTAAATAGATAATTTATTAACAATGCTTTGACCTCCTGAGAAAATCCCAAGTGGGAATATCAGAGCGGCAAACAAATAAGTACATCATAAATAAGTGCTCACCTCCGGAAGCCTCCACCCGTGCCCCATCCACCCACTTTTAAATAAACCACCAACCTTTACAACTGAACTGACTGAAAGCAATTCCCGAAAGTAATAAGAACGTGGTCAATGCACCAGTGCTACCGCGACTGTTAGATGTGTTCGTTGCGCAACACATTTGCATCAACTGAGATTCTCCCTCTCTAGAACTAATCGCTGAAAAACGGTTCCAAACCGATACAGGAAAATAAAACATGTCTTGTGTACGAGGTCTGTTAGAAAAGTATCCGACTTTATTTTTGTTTACCAACACCTGATGGATTTGAAACAAGCACGCTTGCACCAGCCTACCTTGAACCTTCGTGCGCATGCACACATTTTTTCTCGCCTGCCGATAGCGTCAGTCACTGGCACGCAGCGTTTGAGTGAAGCAGTGCGCAGTGCTCTCGTCGGTTTTGTATTGCAAGCAAAATGGCGGTGCGACAGGAGTAGCGCTACTGCATCAAATTTTGCCAGAAACTAGGCGACAGCCAAGTGGAAACCATTCGGAATATTCAGACGACTTTCGGTGACAATGCTATGACCAGCACACAGATTAAGCAGTGGTACAATTGGTTTAAAGACGGCCGCACATCGGTGCAGAGAGAGCCACGCTCCGGTCGGCCATCAACATGCCGAAATGACCAGGTCATTGCCGAAGTGAACGCTGTGGTGACGCGGGACCATCTTGTGACTATGCGAGAAATTGTGGAAGAGGTGGACATCACCATTTTTTCTGAACATTCCATTATCACCGAAAATTTGGCCATGGAGAAAGATGCGGCGAAATTCGCGCTGAAGCTGCTCACGGTGGAGTAAAAGCAGCTTCGTGTTGAAGTCTCACAGGATATGCTGGATTCCACAAACAGTGACCCCGATTTCATCAACACCATACTCGCTGGTGACGAGTCTTGGGTGTACAAGTACGACCCGGAAACCAAATCCCACTCGTCACAATGGCAGAATTCCACGTCACCAAGACCAAAGGAGGCCTGCCAAGTGCGCAGCAATGTGAGAGTGATGCTGACTGCTTTCTTTGACTCCCTCTGTGTGGCACACCACGCGTACACATCCCACAAAAGTAAAAATTGACCAAAAGAATACTACAGGGATGTCGTCCGTCCCCTGCGTGGTGCTGTGCGGCGCAAGAGGTCGAAGTTGAGGTCAACAGGAAATTGGTGCATCCATCATGACAATGCTCCTGCACATTCCTCGCACTAAATTCACACTTTTTTCGCGAAAAACCAGACTGCTGTAGTCCAACAGACTATTTACTCTCCTGATATGGCCTCCTGTGACTTCTGGCCCTTTCTCAAAATCAAGAGGCCATTGAAAGGAGCGCGATTTCAGACAAGAGAGGACATTATGGCTGCAACGACAGCTGAGCTAAACTCTATTCCGAAAGGGGCCTTTTCGGAATACTTCCAACAAAGGCAGCACCACTGGGAGAAGTATGTCGAGTCCCAAGGAGACTACTTTGAAGGTGATTAGGTTTCCAACGCTCCAGTTATGCCAGTTTTTTTTCTTTGGCAAAAGGTCGGATACTTTTCTAACAGACCTCGTAATTTCCAAGTCATGCATTCTGCTTGTAATTTCCTAGCGCGGATGGTAGGCTTACATACCACTAAAATTTTAATGCGACAGTGTTAAAGGCCGTGTTACCCAAAAAGTACGCTGTCGGCGTTGTCATCGTACAACTTGTCCGTATCGACGTTGTGAGCGAAAACTCTACGCGAAAACTCTGCTAGGTGGCACCCAGAGAGCAAACTAGGAGGCAGATGGGCGACCGAAAGCCTTTTGACCTTGCAGCGACATCACAACCTGCGCACCGCGTAGTGAGCAAACTGCCTACTGTGGCAGGTGGCAGATAAATTAAGAATTGGCCGCTCGGGAAGATGGTTGGTTGGTTTATGGGGTTTAACGTGCCAAAGCGACTAATACCCCTGTCACACGGGCACTGTAAAGGTACTTTGAACTGAAGCTCCATTACGCTACCAAAGGAGCATTACTTCAAGGGAGTTCGCCCGTGCTACACGGTCGCGGAACGACCTTTGGAAAACGATTTTAGCGCCCTCATCGGTGAAACAGTGGATTAAAAATGCAGACTTCGGTGCACATGAAAATACAACCGTGTAACATATTATCATAAAGAAACTTGTCTTATATCATGATTATGCTGAATCAACGCAATTTCAACTGCAATAATGACATGACCTGCCAAGCACAGAGCATAACATCACAGCGCTGGCCACACTGAGCTCAACTGGCTCGGCTTGGTTCTTCGGCTCTTCGCTTTGCTTCTTTTCCTCTGTTTTCTTTGGCCTTGCGATCGTTGCGATGCTGTTCACGTTTTTCTCTGTGCCTTGCGTTCGGCGATCTCCGTCAAGATGAGTGACGACCCACGCGACGTCGAGAGGAAGTTTGAAATCGCTCTTGCAATGACTGCGGTTTCGTCATCGACCGCAGACCTTGCGCTAGCAAGGCGAAGGGTGCGCGCAATAAGACGGCGTCTCTTGGCGAACAACGCTTTGCTTATAGCACTGGCCTCGTCCCGGCGCACAGTGCGGCGACAAGTCTGGCCATACCCACGTAACGAGCGCTGGTTCGAAGACACGCTGCCAGGTTTAGGTAGCCGGCACTTCCGGCAGTCTTTTCGCGTGTCGGAGACCAGCTTTCGGTATCTTGTCGACGTTTGCCGGCCAGCAATGGAACGACAAGTTACCAACATGCGCGAGCCCATCCCCGTAGAAAAACGCGTCGCAGTCGCCTTGTACAAGCTCTGCTCGTGCGCAGAGGACAGAGCCGTCGCTGACGTCTTCGGCATTGGACGTTCAACAGTGAACGAAGTGTACAGGGAATTTTTCGAGACTGTCGTGGCTACGCTAGAAGATGAGTGGGTGAAAATGCCCACTGCGGCCGACATGCCTGCTCACATAAGGGAGTTTGAAGCTGTGTGTGGGTTCCCGCAAGCCGTTGGAGCGTTGGATGGTTGTCATATTCCAGTGTCGCCACCGAAGGAGCATGCCAGTGACTATTACAACTACAAGGGATGGTAAGTAGTCAACGAGTTCCGACAATATTAAAAGGGCCATGCAGGAGTCGTCCACTATGTTTTCATAGTTCGTGTACTGTGCTGCTTGCCACCAGCAAAAGTAAACTTAGGAGTCATACATTGGAGATGCCATGTTTTTATTTTTCACATACTGTGCTCATTGCCACCTTAAAAAAAAAACTCATAACAGTTGTGACTGAGAGATGTCCATTTTTTTATAGTTGCATATTGTGCTTTTCATTTCGAAAACATATAGCAGTTGTGAATGGGAGGAGTTTTCTAAGTGAATGTGTGGCGGTAATTATTTTAATACTTTGGATGGCATAGAACAAACATATGAACTGCTGATGTGGAAGCATGCAACAAAGGTATGGATGCATCTTGTGACATTAGGAAGCAATTTAAAGCACCCCATGCGCGCATCCTGGTTACTTCTTTTAAACATATTCCTCCTCCATTGATGTTCTCATGATAGCACATATTTGATGACCTTTCTGATTGCAGTTTGCTGTATGTTAATAAAATATTCTGCTTTGCAGGTACAGTATCATTCTACTGGCCCTTGTGGATCACAAGTACAGTTTCCGGTTCGTGAACGCTGGATCGCCGGGGCGGTGTCACGACTCATATGTTTACCAAAACTCGACGTTGGCCACGATTGTTGGGTCACCCATATTCACTGCGCCAACTGCCACCATAAACGGAGTCATCGTGCCACCTTTGATCCTGTGCGATCAGGCATTTCCTCTGACACAGAATTTGATGAAGCCTTTCAGAAGCCTGGATACCTGCGATGGGCACAGAAGCTACAACTACCACCTATCCAAGTCTAGAAGAGTTGTGGAAAACGCATTTGGGAGGGTGAAAGCAAGATTCAGGCTCCTTTCTAAAAGAATGGATGCTAACATCAAGAATGTGCCAGGGATAATGAGGGCATGTTGTGTGCTCCACAATATTTGTGAGCATTTTAATGACTTTGTGGCACAACAGTGGTTGCGCGAAGTAGAAATTGATGAAACTGCGCATGTACAGCCTGCACATTCCTCTGATGTCGTGACTGCAAACGGTGCAGATGTTAGAGAAGCACTTGTTGAATACTATCCGCATTTTGAACAACAGTAGATATATTTGTCACTACTGTGTAGTGAAGTTCGTGGTGCTGTATTTTGTTTGCCGCATCCGGTCGCGTTATTGGAATGCCCATTACGTCCTTTTTCTTGGGCCCTCCGCACAACCGCACAGAAAGGGTCAGTCAACCCAGCGGAAGAAGGGGGCGCCGAATGGCGCGGGATTACAGGAGACGTCAAACTTCCACCCCCGACCTACCTTCCACGGCCGACAATGACGGAAACAACTCCTCCAGATTCGGCAGCATTGGTGTCCTCCGTCGTCCTCACACACCCTCGTGATCCTGGACCCTTCTCTGGGGACGACGACACTGACGTCGAGACTTGGCTTCGCAAGTATGAACGGTGCAGCTCTAACAACCGGTGGGACCAAACTTTCATGCTTGCGAACGTCGTTTTTTACCTTAAGGGCACGGCGCTCAAGTGGTACGATACCAACGAAGAGACATTGACCAGTTGGGATGACTGTAAACAGAAACTTATCGACCTTTTCGGCCAACCGCTCAGCGGCAGCTTGCCGCAAAAAGAGATCTCGCAAGTTGCGCCCAGTCATCCACGGAGTCCTACGTCTCCTATATTCAGGATGTGTTGGCTCTGTGCTATACGGTAGATACAGAGATAAGTGAGGCTGACAAAGTTGGACATGTGCTCAAGGGCATCGCAGACGACGCCTTCAATCTGCTCGTTTACAAAAACTGTGACAAGATTGCAGACATCATAAAAGAATGCCGCCGCTTCGAGGACGCCAAAAGCCGACGGATCAGTGAGCATATCGCACGCCTGCCCAACACGGCTGCGTCTTCGTCCTGCCAAGATCTTTGTTCTCGTAACCAGCCGACCTCGCCTGAGACCATGACCCGTATTGTGCGCCGTGAGCTTGAAGCCATTGCTCCGGCTCCTTTACCAACATCCGTAGCCAACCAGCCCCTGCACCTTCCACTTATTCAAGCCGTCGTGCGCCAGGAAATTGCTAACTTACGTTTAAACTCTGTCGCCGCTCTTCATCCCTCCCATGTACCCAAAGTCGCTCCTCTCTACCCTGTCCGGCCCGTTTACACCGCTCCTCCACCGCGCAACCCCTCCGAGTGGCGTACGCCTGACGACAGGCCCATCTGTTTCACCTGTTCCCGTGTCGGCCACATCGCCCGTCATTGCCGTAGTCGATGGTATTCCTCCCAGCGGACCCGTTACTCGACCCCACCTTATCGCCCCGACGCTGCAGACTTAAGCTCTTTCTCGCGACCCTTGGTCCCATCAAGCCCCACCACCGACGTCTCGCCGCCCCGCTTCAGCCGCTCACCATCCCCACAACGCCGCCAGTCCCGTTCGCCGCAACGACCACGCGCTTCCTCTCCGGGCCCCTACGGACGATCACAGGCGGAAAACTAGTTTCTGCAGCGTCTAGAGGTGATGCTGCAGTGACGACCCGGGCCCAAAATCCTCGCTTAGTTCTTCGTGCCCCGCGCAATTTACTGACCATACAAGTCGATGGCGTTGCCGTCGCTGCTCTGGTTGACACGGGCGCCCACATTTCTGTGATGAGTTCCGACCTACGACGCCGCCTTCGCAAAGTACTGACGCCTGCTCCTACAGCCGTTGTTCGAGTTGCCGATGGCACAACGTCCCCAGTCCTCGGCCTGTGTGCTGGTCGTGTGACGATTTCTGACCGACAAACCACCGTGCTCTTTACCGTTCTGAATCAGTGCCCTCATGACATCATACTCGGCCTTGATTTCTTTGGTGAGCACGCAGCCCTTATAGACTGTGCTACAAGTGTTGTTGAGTTGGACCTACCGTTCCTCTCAGAACCACCTGCACCAGTTGTGCACCGTCTCTGTACTGCCGAGTTCATCCGCTTGCCACCTGAAGCCGCTACTTACGTATTGTTTAAATTGTTCCACCTCTTCCTAACGGCCAGTATATCATCACCCCTGTCCTTGATTTTCCCGTCACAAAGAATGTTGCCCTTGCCCATACAGTTGTCACAGTCTCGGAAAACAGCGCATGTCTACCTGTTCTCAACTTCAGTACGCACGTCCAGATGCTTCCTCAAGGCATGTGCCTCGCCACGGTATCCCCCACCGACGACTACGTGATCTCCGCAATCACAAACTGTGTATCGTCCTCTCCGGCCAATCATGTCACAGCTCTTTCGAGACCTGACCACTTTGCCATTATGATCGCTTCCGATCTCTCTTCCGACCAAGCAGAGGCGCTTACCCATCTTCTGGCATCTTTTCAGGACATATTTGATTTCAATGACCGCCCTTTGGCTCGTACGACTATTGTGAAGCATCGTATCAACACCGGTGATGCCGCTCCTCTGCACCGCCGGCCATATAGGGTGTCCAGTTCCGAACGCCAAGTGATACAACAGAAAGTCAAAAAGATGCTCGTTAAGGACATCATCGAACCGTCGTCCAGTCCTTGGGCCTCTCCGGTCGTCCTTGTTAAAAAGAAAGACGGCAGTTGACGTTTCTGCGTCGACTATCGCCACCTGAACCGCATCACAAGAAGAGACGTGTACCCACTCCCTAGGATCGATGACGCTCTCGACTGCCTCCACGAATCTCAATACTTTTCTTCGATTGATCTTCGTTCCGGTTATTGGCAAATCACCGTTGATGAGCAGGACCGCGAAAAAAACAGCTTTTGTCCTACCTGACGGTTTATACCAGTTCAAAGTCATGCCGTTCGGACTTTGTAATGCACCAGCTACTTTTGAACGGTTGATGGACTCACTACTTTGCGGATTTAAGTGGATTACGTGTATGTGCTACCTTGACGATGTTGTTGTCTTCTCGCCCACATTTGCCTCGCACCTTGCCCGTCTCAGGAGTATCCTGACTGTCTTTCGTACGGCTGGGCTACAGCTCAACTCGTCCAATGCCACTTCGGCCACCGGCAACTCACCATTCTTGGCCATCTCGTCGACGCCTCCGGTGTACGTCCTGATCCGGCTAAAATTACAGCGGTGCAACACTTCCCTCGTCTACATTCCCAGAAAGACGTGCGTAGTTTTCTTGTGCTGTGTTCCTACTTTCGCCGTTTTATTCAGGATTTTGCTCTTATCGCTCGTCCCCTCACTGACCTCCTGAAGACCGACAGACTTTACCTGGGGCACTGGTCAACAGCATGTGTTTTCCACGCTTGTCCGCCTGCTGACATCATCCCCAATTCTAGCACATTTTGATCCCGCGGCCTCTACTGAACTCCGCACGGACGCCTGTGGCTACGGGATCGGAGCCGTGCTGGCTCAACGCTCCAGGGGCCCATACCGCGTGGTTGCGTATGCTAGCCGCCTGCTGTCACCTGCCGAGCGAAATTACTCCATTACCGAACGTGAGTGCCTCGCCCTGGTTTGGGCTGTTGCTAAATTCCGGCCATACTTGTTCGGGCGTGCCTTTTCTGCTGTCACGGACCACCATGCCCTTTGCTGGCTGTCCTCGCTGAAAGACCCTTCCGGGCGTCTTGACCGCTGAGTGCTATGCCTTCAGGAGTATTCGTACACTATCGTGTACAAGTCTGGGCGTCTCCATCAAGACGCTGATTGCCTGTCTCGGTACCCTGCCGAGCCACCTGCTCTCAGTGACACTGACGATATCCCTTCCCTGTTTGGCATTTCTGATCTGCACAACATCGCCGAGGAGCAGCGCAAAGACCCTTATTTGCAAACCATCAGCGAGGGCTTCAGCTCTGGAAGCTCGAAGCGGTCCCTGCAGCTCTTCGTTACCGAAAATGACATCCTCTATCGCCGCAGCTTCCGTCCTGACGGGCCCTCCCTCCTTCTAGTCATTCCCCAGCAGCTGCGGTCTTCTATATTTGCAGAACTCCATGACCTGCCTGCCGCTGGCCACCTTGGTGTGGCACGAACTTACGACCGGATACGGCGCCGTTTCTTTTGGCCTGGATTATACCGTACAGTGCGGCATTACGTCACCACCTCCTGGTCTTCTGCATCCTATAGACGTGCCTGTGGAACCGTTCCACCGTGTAGGGCTCGACCTCCTTGGACCATTCCCGACCTCGGCATCCGGAAATAGGTGGGTGGCAGTAGCCACAGACTATGCCACTCGGTATGCGATCACCCGTGCACTGCCTACGATCTGCGCGACCGATGTGGCAGAATTTCTTTTGCACAATCTCATTCTGCAACATGGTGCCCCTCGTCAGCTACTCACAGACCGCGGACGCTATTTCCTGTCCAGAGTTGTTGACGACATCCTGCGTTCATGTTCCACCAAGCATAACATTGCCACAGCATACCACCCACAGACCAACGGGCTAACCGAGCGTTTGAACCGAACATTGACAGACATGTTGTCTATGTACGTCTCCCCCGACCACAAAGACTGGGATCTCGCCTTGCCCTACGTCACGTTCGCTTACAACACCTCGCGGCATGACTCAACTGGTTACTCTCCTTTCTATCTCTTGTACGGGAGACACGCCGTCCTGCTTTTGGATACACTCGTCCCATCTGCTGACCGTCCAGTCACCGCCTATGCCCGTGACGCCATTGCTCAAGCTGCAGACGCTCGCCAAATCACCCGTACTCGGCTGCAAGCGTCCCAGCAAGCACAGAAGTCTCTGTATGATAATCACCATCGCCATGTCACGTACGAACCGGGGTCGCTCGTTCTTCTGTCTCCCCTTCCCGCCGCGTCGGTCTTTCTGAGAAACTTTTGTCTCCCTACTATGGTCCTTATCGTGTTGTGCGTCAGGTCACTGACGTCACGTATGAAGTTGCTCCTCATACACCTGCATCCTCATCATGTAGAGCACCCACCGATATTGTTCACGTTACGCGCCTCAAGCCCTACCACGCAGCTCCTCTATCATCGGCCTAGCGCCGGGACGGCGCTTTTGCCGCCGGGGGTCATGTTACGACGAAGTGGAAGACGAAGTGAACTCCTGCACGAAAGGGCCGAACGAAGAAGAGGAGGTTGATGGTGTTTTTTGTTCGCGTTGGTGCTCCCTGCTAGGAACTATTCACCTACGGCTTGTAAATAAATGTATATAGTATTTCCCACTAACAATATGTTTTCTCCTTGCTTGTATCTTCCTTTGTGCTTTTAATTGTTATAGAAAGTTATCCTCTCCAGAAGTGTCCTCTTGCAATGTGATTGAGCAATACGAATCTGCAAGACGTCAAGCATCCTACAATTATCATCTTCAAAAGCAGTTCCCTTCTACGAGATCTTAAGAGAGGATTTCAACTGGCGCAGCCGTAGAGGGGACTTTTTAACTTGTGTGATCAATGTAACATTTAGCTCATTATTTAAAAAGAACAAAACACGCCAGCAAAGGTCTTGTGTCTTCACTCCTTTGAATATTGAAGAAGTGAAGCTTGTTCGGCCAGTTGGTGCAAGGTAAGTCGAAAACCAGTGGAAAGGACGCGTTCAGAAGCAGGAGAAGTACACATGACAACGCTGGAAACACAACTGCAAATAATTTACTTGGTGTATCGCCAACATCAGAACACGGCGCACAAGAGCAACCACAAATGATAACAGAACAACAAAAGCAAAGTTGATTAAGCGACCGAAGATTGCATGTGGCAACCTATGTCCCATTCATTAAACTGTACTCTTTTGCCGTGAATCTAACGGAGCTGTCGCTGATGCATTCAGTTCCTTGCTTGATTTTGAAGGCTTCCAAGATTTCTCGTTAGAAACGCAGATAGACGAGAAATCTTGGAAGCCTTCAAAATCAAGCAAGGAACTGAATGCATCAGCGACAGCTCCGTTAGATTCACGGCAAAAGAGTACAGTTTAATGAATGGGACATAGGTTGCCACATGCAATCTTCGGTCGCTTAATCAATTTTGTTTTTGTTGTCCTGTTATCGTTTGTGGTTGCTGTCGTTCATATGCGCCCTGTTGTGATGTTGGCGATACATCAAGTAAAGAATTTTCAGTTGTGTTTCCAGCGTTGTCTTGTATACTTCTCCTCCTTGTGAACGCGTCCTTTCCGCTGGTTTTCGACTTACCTACTCCTTTTAAGTTTTATTAAAAAATTTCCCCATCAAATCAACAAGCTTTTCTTGTGCATTGACGTGGCGTTCCATTAATTGCGCTTCCTTGTCTGAGGCAGCTGCCAGTGCGATGCGAAGCTGGCGTTGCTCTTCAAGCAGCTGCTGCTGGAAGCTCGAGCTCTCAGCCTTCCTCTTGCGCGAGCGCCGCCTCTGGATGTTGCCTGGCTCTTCATTTTCATTTCCTCGCTCTTCATCCTCGCACGCAGCTGTGCACAAGGCATTCTGTGATGAACTGGGTACGTCCAGATCCCCAGCTGTGCTCCTTGGTGGACTTGCGCCACCTTCCATGCTGGCGATGAGTTAAAGAAAACAAATGCAAGAGAATTTATGATGGAATTTGTGGGCGCGAACAAACAAAACACAGAGAAGATATCACAGGACAGGCGCCTTCCTGTGGCCAAGAGAATTTACATGCGCTTATCATATTCCATGTACTGGTGGCAATGAAAGCAGCAAAACATTCTTGACTTAACTCTTGTTGTGCAGACTTCTTAAAAAAATTGCGTGCTTCTCAGCAGTTGCACTGAAATTCATGTGAACAGAAAATGATGGCGCTGTACCATACCATGCAAACAGCTTTTGATTTGGTACAACAATAAAATAACATTTCCAGCTGTGAACAAGTTCACATTCACATGAATTGAATGAAGGAAGAACTTAATTTTAGAGAAAGCACTGATTACATGAGTCAATATGCATGTAGGAGACCATGGAAGAGCACTGTGCTTATAAATATATGGTTTAATTTCTATACAACTGAGTCATAATGTGCACAATGTTTGACGTAAAAGAGAGTGAAGCGGCATGCACTGCACTTTGGTTCACTCGCGTGATTAACAGCAAGCATTAATGCCGTGCCGAAGAAAATTGCTGCCTACCTGTTCCACTGTCACGCTCTCTTCGACCAGTGAATGATCATTGGCTGGCAGGCTGCCCAGAAACCTGTGGATTTCCGTGAAGTACATCCACGGAACTGGCGCTGAGCCCGTCGTCCGTTCTTTGGAGCAGTTCCTGAAACAGTTTCACTCATTTGTTATTCGCACGCAAGTGTCAGAATGAGCAGGAAATGATGAGTAGCAAGAGCAAGCTGCATACAAAAAGATGAAATTATCTACTGTGAAAAGTGCATCTCGGGGGCGCCGCGTAATATAGCTCACAAGTAGGGGGTCGGGACAATGCAGCTACACATTCGTTTTTAACTGATTGTGATACAGCAGCCAGTGAAAGCTTTCATCCCGCCTTCTCGGCGACTACAATATGCGGCTCAATCCTCACTCCGCAAACTTTCACGAAAACGTGCAGCTTCTGCGCACCGATTCCTATAAAAGCATTAGTTTGCACCCGTTTGCGGGATTTAAAAATCCCGCTTCGAGCAAGGCCTTGCGCGATGGCCTCGTACACCTTTGCGTTTCGTTTCTCGGCCCTGAGGCTATCTAAAATTTCTTCCCATAGCGAGATGAGGGCCCAAGTCTCTCTTTCACTCCATGTGGTCCGCGGTTTTGGCGGTTTTGCAGTAGGGTCCACCGCGGATTCACTGCTACTCATTTTGTCAAAAATAAAAAAAGCACGAAGCTGTACACACAGAAAAAAAAAGCAGTGCAGTCTCGGAGAGCGGGCAGTGTTGGCGACTAGGGGCATCCAGTGAGTCTAGTGCCAACGATAGGGTGTCTAGAAACGGCACCGCAGATGTGGCACTATCTGCTGTCTGCCACTGTCCGTACTTGCTGAAAACAACAAACAACATGGCCGACATGGCGTCGTAGTTACCATGGCGCTTGTAAATCCGGGACGAGAGTATGGCGTGGTGAAACCGCCACAAAACAAATAATCTGATATTTTAAAAGACCAATAATTTTACGAAGCAAATTTAAGAAAAGAGTAGCAATCGTTTCTTATCCCCATTTATTTTTTGCTGTTAACTTACTGGGAGCGAGAGTACTCCCTTGCAGCCTCAAAGGACAAACTCAAGCTGCCTTGATTCGAAGTTCCTTCGAACTAGGTGTCCTTAGGCGCGTCCGTGTAGCAGCGCGCGTTCTCCCTTGGAGTAATGGAGCTTTAGTTCAAAGTACCTTTACAGTGCCCGTGTGACAGGAGTATAAGGCCGCTCGGGAAGAGCAAAATGGGCCGAACAACGCCCACTGCTGGGAACACCTACCATCGAGTCGCTTAAATGGTGCACTACTCCGCCAGAAGGGCTATGAAAACTCCAATTTATGTATGAATGTAAAGTAGAGATCCACTTTCTCTATATATGAGAATTAACCTAATACACTATCACGTCATACCCCTAAGGCGGAGAGTGATTGCTTTATTTTTTTTTATCCAATGGTACTGGTCTCCCTTCATGAAAAAATAAAATTTTATTTCAGCCTGCTATAGCATGCCGCACACAATTATTCAATAAAGAATGTAGGTTATTAAGGAACATTTCTGAAACAACACTTATGGATCTACATTTCTTGTGAAATCGAAGGTGCTAATTTAATGCATCTTTCGTTCGGAATCTACCCAGGTTCACGTCATTCTCTTCTTGCACTCCGTGCGACGAAGTATTCGTCTACAATTAAACGTTTTCCATTGAATAGAAATCTTATCGTTTGGTATGAGCACAAGGCATACAGTAATGGTGAATCTACCAGCGCGAAATACAGGGACGATAAAGAAGACAAAAAAAAGTATTGACTCACAACTAAAGTTTATTCATGTGAACTGGGAATATATAGACAAGTAAAGGAACAGCACAAGCCGCACAATTGCCGATACGCATACATCACAACATGAGTTATAACTCTTCCCGAACATTCCACTCATCTAGACAGTCAACTGGCTGCTTGCTAACGCGGTGGACGAGGTGATTTATGACTTATGTAGAGATGTATGCATATCAGTAATTGTGTAGTTTGTATTGTGGCTTGACCTGTTCTCCCGTTCACTTCAATGAACTTTAATTGCGCGTCGGCGCTTGTTTGCAATGACACCACATGTACTTGATCAAGTTTCTATCCTTCGGCATGTAGTTACGTATGCGAAATGGAGTAATCTTTTGGGTCATCGGGTACAAAAAAAATATGTTCCCTATGCAAGAAGACTGCATGTTAAAAGAGGAAATTGATAGTTTTCAGGAAAGAAGACATATCAGTAGCTTGTAGGCAGTGAAAAAATATTCCTTGAGTACACATAAATGATTTCTTTTAATTAATAGAGGTTCATTCTTTGATTGCATCGTTGCGTCGTTAAATGTGTCTGATCAGTTGCCAATTTTGTTTCATTCAGATTATTTGAAATGTTTTTGCCACATCCTTTATTTTTCAATCGCTTTGATTACAAGGGCGAAAATATGCGCCATTCATAGCACTTTTTTTTCCTTGCTCAGCGAAACGTTTTAAAATAGCATTGGTGTGACTCCTGGCATCTTCAAAGCCAACTCTTGTTTCGCACGTTTCCAACGAAGCAAGGGATTGCTGTATTCGCCATGTACTTGTTAATAAGAAAGTGGCTGCCATTCTTCTCACACTGCAAACCCTAGCGTGCACGGGAAGCAAGACAAATCACGACGCTAGATCTTTCTCATACAGTGTCCTGTGCCGAAAACCCTGCACTCTAAGTGTTTCGCAAAACTATTAAAAATTACGTTTCTGTAGAAAACAGGCGTTGGGACTTTGTCTTTATTTTTAGGTTTTTCCTGCATCCTCTTTACAACCAGCGGCTGCGATGCCTGTGTTTATAATGTTCTCTGCTGAACCCAGGTAGTCGACATGGATGCGAAGCATGTCCTTAGCGTTTGGAGGCATCTTGACCGCATACACGCCCGGCGCAAAGACGCTGGCGCGGTTGCTGGCACAGAGACTGACGCGACGGTGGGCGCGCGCCGCCTCATCCCTGGCGTGACGTCACATATCACGTGATGCAGCGATGGGGGCGCCGCCGCCACGCCGCGCGCGACGGCGCGATCCGAAGCGTGGAGGCCTCCGCTGGGCGACGTCCGACGGCGCGATATGAGGCCCTATCTGCAGCCGGTGTGACTTCATCACTTGACGTCACATCATGTGTTCTCACTTCAAGATCAATGGTGGCCACCGCCGGGAGGCGACCGACGGCGCAATATGAGGCCCCATCTGCAGCCGGTGTGACGTCATCACGTGACGTCATGTCACGTGACCTACTTGGAGGTCACTTGAAGGTCAATGGTGGCCACCGCCAGGCGTCGCGCGAAGGCCCGAAACACGTTAATATGCTTCGGATACTAACCTTTGTTTATTATTGCGAAAGCAATACTACTTGCACTTTCACGCCGTTGCGTGCCGCGGCCAGTGACCACCATCGTGCCGCGGCGGTGACCACCATTGACCTTCATTTGACCTTGATTGCATTACATTGGATTAAATTAAATTAAATTGGATTGGATTGGATTAGATTAGATTAGATTTACATTAGATTAGAATAGATTACATTGCATTGGATAGGAGTGGATTCGATTGGAATGAATTTATTGGATTGGATGGGATTGGATTGGATTGCATTGGATTGAATTGGATCCGAGTGGATTGGATTGGAGTGGATTGAATTGGATTGGAATGGATTGCATTGGATTGGATTGGATTGGTTTGGACTGCATTGGATTAAATTGGATTGGTTTGTATAAGCGATGCATCACCACAAGTCTAACCAAAAGCACCACCACCAGCTGCACTACGAGCTGTACCATGGCGTACGTACGGATATTGCTTTCGCAATTACCGGGCTTAACCAAGCTAAGCCACAGATTTTTCTTTTTGAGTTTCGAAGTCTGTGATTTCACTTTCCTTAGATATTGACTCCTAGCAGAACGGGCATAGATCTTTACAATGGTGTTGTAGTTGTCCTATGATCGCAGTGATAGCGTTTGTCAGTCAGTAGCTATTAAAGGTCTGCGCAAAAGTAAAAACCTGTGATTCAAAGACAATTAACAAAGCCGACTTCTCTAGCACTACAACGCAAGTGTTCTTTTGCCGATTGCATGTTTTTTTTCTCAGATTACGCTTCGCACAAAAACTAAAGGAGACTAAACTCAAAGTATATGCGCCGATAAAATTCCGGACAGGTGTTCTCATTGCATGTCCAGTCTCCCTCGCTGCCCATTTTTAGCGTTCTTGTTGGGTTGAAATGAAGCACTTGTAGCGTTAAACCTTCTTCCAGTGGGTTGGTTTTCAAAAAAAAAAAATAGTTTCTGGGGCAGTTTCTACAAATGCTTAGGAAATCGGTCCTTTTTTCGATGCATTGCAAACTATGCGAATTGATGCAATGAAGCTTGCTATAATAATACGCCAGTGGGTTGCGTTTTTTTTTTAAATACAGTGTCTGGGGCAGTTTCTTCAAATGCTTAGGAAATCGGTCCTTTTTTCGATTCATTGCAGACTATGCGAATTGAGGCAATGAAGCTTGTTATAATAATACGCGGAGACGTTTTGATTTTCTCATGAAAACCGGCCCAAGAGAATACTGCCTGGTTGAGTTCCGAGCAAGCTCGTTCTCCTGAGACGGGTAAAATGTTAAGTGAATTTATTAGCAGCTATGGACTGTGGTTGTCAAATTCCCTTAATTATACCTGCTCATGTTGTTTCTTACTGCAGCCCTACTGCATTGTTTCTGGCACGTGAGGCGACCAGATGTATCTACCATGCACGTAGGATCACCTAACGTCTTGTACAGTTCTGGATTTTGTGCCACGTCTTATCTACAAAGTTCTTTAGGGCGAACTCATCGCAGCGGAAAGTGACAATGATTCCGACACCAGAAGACCACTTTTGAAGGTGAGGTTCGCGGTCTCAGCTCGACGGATACACGGTCGAGATGACACCCGTTCCGACCAGGAGACGAGTGCCGCTGAGCGAAGAGGTTCGTAGGTGGCGAAAGGAGAATAGGTTTATTTACATTTTTACAACCAAAGTCATCAGCAGTGAGACCATTCTGCTGCATTCGTTGTCGACTTCTATATCCTTCTCGCTCCCTAAGGTCCCCAGGTTGAGGATGCCCACACCGGAATGGGAGGGGCCTAGAGTTTTCACTTGTGCCCTCAAACACAACTCCGCACTTAGAGTCACGCCCCCATCACATGTTGAGTCTGAGGGAAAGAAGGTAGCCGTCGAGGTAGCGTCGACTGCGGTAGGTGGTGGTTTCCGGCCAGCCGAAGGTTCCCGCGGGTCACCGACATCTGTTGTTCATCACATGACACCCGCCGCTCGAGGCCGGAACGCGAGGTCACGAAAAGGCAAGAAAGTGGTTCCTCATCTTTTGAGATCTTCGCGAGGGCTGGGGATGATGCCCGGCAGCTCGTCGCGGTGCTTGGGACGCCAAAGAGCCATAGGAAACGAGGCCCTTTGTTCCCTGGCATGGTCACGGCAAATGGGGAAGATAACGGCGGTGGCGGCGGCGGCGTTCAACACGTGCAGGTACTTTGGAAAGGGGGTCTTGTTTTGCTTAAACTTCAGCTCCTTCGTTTTGGTCCTGCACTCCGACCGGGCAAACTCGGTAATTGGAATCAGCTGTCACCTGATCAGCTGTCAGCTGTCACCGTGCGGTCCATGACGGCAGTGCCGAAAGTAATCACTCTCAAGTTGCTCGCAGCCACAGAGTAGAATCAGGCGTGCTGGTGGCCACCCGGAGAAACTTGTTGCCGTTCCTAGTAATTCGTCCGCGGCCGGGAGAATCTCGATCGGCGAGTGATAGAAATCCCTTGCAGAGGCGAGATTGGCTTGACTTGGGGATGGGAAGACGAGCTCTTTTCTGCGAGCACCGAATAACCCCCCCCCCCCCCCCCCACAAACCTCTCGCAATGGCAAACAGCGGCCTGTCCGGCCCCAGCAGCAAAGCCCCACATGACGCGCCAGCACTCAGACTCTGCCCATGACCCACCAGGCTTATAACAACAAACATGGCAATCTAACAAATTTTGATTCCCAGTGATTTCGCCATTTAAGTGATAGCATCATTGACCCTTGAGCAACAACAAGTCAAAGCCGTACATAAAATGGAAAGAGTAAACAAATACAAAAAAATAAACATAGGTCGGCTAGTAATACCCAGATTCTTATAAAAGCTAGAGGACCTTCTTTTACTTTGGCACTTCAGAATAGCTTGCCTAACCTATCGGCATTGCTATTCATTTTTCCCCTCTTATACCTCACAGAGAAGCTGTATTCCTCAAGAATGAGGCTCCCCAGCAGCAAGCGACCGTTCTTTTGAGACATCTGCCGCAGCCACGTGAGTGGGCAGTGATCCGTCTCAAAAACGAATTTAGATCCCTATAGGTAGCATGATAATTTTTGTGCTGCCCAGACTAACATGCACATTCTTTTTCTGAGGCGCTGTAAGCTTCCTCCCGTTGAGTCAGTTTCCGGCTTGCGTACAGGATGGGATGCTCTTCATTGTCTTTCCGTACCTGACTCAATACAACACCCATCCCCCTATCACTAGCGTCGCACTGAACTGCAAACTCTTTACTGTAGTCAGGCCTCCGTAGTACGGGACGCGAAATAAGCACTTATTTTAGCTCCTGAAAGACGTTCTCCTTCGGTTTATCTAAAAACACTTTTCGGGCTCTCCCTTCCGCATTGCATCTGTCAGCGCGCTTGCTCGTTGAGAATAGAGAGGAATGTACCTCTGATGATACCCAAGAAGCCCCAGAAAATAGCGGATGTCTTTTTTTGTCCGAGCCGTTGGAATGTCAGCTATGAACTTTCATTTCATTTCATTTCGCTTTAATTTTCGAGAATGTAAGTTACATCCTAGAGAGATGCAAGGGCTAAAAGCTGCTAAAAAGCAGCTTGACGGGGCCCAAGCACCTCAAATGGCAGTACACGACAGAACGCAAAAAAAGGTTTACAAAGATATATAGGTTAAAACAGGCAAGCACAACGAAGCAAGTGACATATTGATTCAATACAATGAAAAAAATGGCAGTTTACAGATGCATGAAAACAAAGAGAGGACCCCCCCCCCCCCAAAAAAAAAACTCATTGTGCATACATGGCACCTGCAGACAAACAGAGGCACATAAAATGCAACCTGGCTATACATCAGCAAAATACATTTTTAACTCACTCTGTTTAACACCAGCCAAAACTTTGTACTTATTAAGAGTGGTCGGTAAATTGTGTTCTAGCGTTTGAAGTTTATAATTATTTCGAAAATATGGAATATACCAGGGATCGGTGTTTCGGGTGTGGGTTCGATTCGAAGCGGTCCTTAAATGGGCAGTATGTATGAGGAAATCTCTGTAAGCAGGAGAAGAATGGTAAAAAAACCTCAAAATCCGAAAAACATACATATGTTCAAAACTAATTATTTTATAATTAATAAAGGCACTTCGTGATGGAGAGAGATAAGGAAGGTCTGCAATGTAGCGGATCATTTTCTTCTGCAGAACCTGTATTTTTATCACATTTGTTTTTGTGGCAGTTGCCCAAACAGAGTTACAGTAATTCAAAACGGAACCGAAAAGAGCATGATAAATTTGAATTTTCACGTGAGTGGGAAGAAGCCATCGACATCGTGATAGAACACCTGCTACTGAAGAGAGCTTTTTACAAATATTTTCCACATGCTGATCCCAGCTGAGATGCGACGAGAAAATTTTTAGTTCTGAATGGATGGATGGAAACCTTTATTACGAAAGCGAGTTTGTACCGTGCAAGGCCTCAGGGCCACCGCACAGCCCTCACATTACGCCTATGTGTCCAGGCCACGTAGGGCCATGGCACTGGCACCCGGTTCACACAGCGAAGTTGCGTTTCCGGGTCCTGCGACGCAAGGAGGACCTGCCATTCCTTCCATGTACCGATGGCTGGCTGTCCCTGCGGGGGAGGATCGGCAGGGCAGCCGAAGAGGATGTGGTCCATGGTGGCATGCGGTTCTCCGCAGAGAGTGCACTCTGGAGAAACATGGCGGAAGTAGGATAGAAGCTGAGGGGTAGGAAGAGTTCGGGTCTGGAGTCGCCTCCAGAGGATTTGTTGGGAGTGGGATAGGTGGGGGTGGGGAGGGGGGTAGAGTCGACGGGTAAGGCGTGCTTGCTGAGTCAGCTCTGAGAAAGCGTGTGCCCGCTCCCTCGAGAAATCCCGGCTGGGGTCGCCATTTGCCCGGCAAATAAGTCCTCGGGCTATGTTATTTCCAGGATTGCCAGAGTGAGCTGGCACCCACACGAGCTCAATACGCCTTTCGGAATTTAGGGTGCACATTCTCAATATCTGCCACGCGGGGGGATGGACGCGTCCGCGGGCGAAGTTAAGAATGGCTGTTTTTGAATCGCTAACTATATAAGCCGCATTGGATTCGGCAATGGCTATTGCTATAGGGGCTTCCTCTGCCTCTTCCGGGGTAGAAGGGGGGTCTATGAAATGGGTAAGTGGGGGGGCTGCTGGATGGTAAGCCACAGCTGCTGAACGGTCTGGACCACACGCGGCGTCCACCCAGTGCACATCCTCTGAAGTGCCATATTCTTTATGGAGGGCTTTGGCTCGCGCTACTCAGCGGGATTGATGGTATTCAGGGTGGACATTCTTAGAAAGGGGCTTGAGGATAAACGCGGTGTATATGGCGCGAGGGAGAGAGATGAAGTCTGTAGTGTGTGCGGGTATGCGAATTCCCAGAGAATCCAGTATATATCGTCCGGTTGCCGTGCCAGCCAGACGAAGGTACTGTGTGTAGCTATGTGCATCTATAAGTTCTTGTATAGTGTTGTGCATTCCTAATTTTAAGAACATTTCTCAAGGCTGCCGGGTTCCTCGTCCTACAATGTGTGCAAGGTAGGTCACTTGGGAAAAACAAAAGCTACATTTCTCCGCTTTCAGTATACGGCCAGCGTCCTGCAACCTGGCCAGCACGCTCCTCAGGTGCACGATATGCTCCTTCCAGCTGTCAGAAAATACTGCTACATCGTCTAAGTGTGATACCGCATAGCTTTCCATGTCTTTAAGCACAATATATATCAGTTTCGAGAAGCTATACGGTGCTTTTTTTAGGCCAAAACATAAAACAAGAGGTCTGAAAGTCCCAATTGGCGAAATGAAGGTGGCGTAGCGACTCGAAGCGTCTGAGAGAGGGACCTGCCAATATCCCCTTACAAGATCCAACGTAGAGATGAACTGTGCCCCACTCACCCGCTCCACTCTCTCCTCAATATTCGGGATCGGATAGAGCTGGTCTCTGGTGACTGAATTCAGTTTTCTTGAGTCCAGGCATCAACGAGGCTCTTTATCTGCCACTTCAATTAGGATTGGGGACGTGTAATCAATCTCAGTTGGTTCGATGCCGACCATCTCGAGTTTTCGCTCTAATATCTGCCTCCATGATCGGACGTTCACGTGGTCAGATTCGATAAGCTTTTAACCTGATTGGTTCGGTGGAGGTCAGCTCGATCTTATGAGTTATGAGGTCAGTTTTTCCTGGCCGACTGCTAAACTTTCCTTCGAATTCATTTAGAAGTCCCTTAAGGTCATTTATCTGCCCTTCTTTCAGTACATCGTATTCTGTTCTAAGCAGCAGACAGACGCTTGGGTGGCAGCAACGCAAAAAGCTCTTTATTCGAGGCAGCAGCGTCCTTTTATAGGTAACGCTGCATGCCAGTCAGGCACACGTCATTTCTGGTAGAATGTTATCAGACTGACTGGCTGATACAAAACATTCCTTCCTCATTAATCAAAGCTACACGCGTTTCTTTCCGCGTTCATAACTGGAGGCTTGATAGCGATCAGGAGGACGTCTTTTTCGATTACTTCTTCGCAAATGAGCCTCTTCGGGTGTAGCCACGGTTGAAGAGATGGAACTTGAAGGCTGCGCTGTCATGTGTCTTGCCTCAGGCTGCGATGCCGGTTCCTCATTTGAAGTGGCGTCATGTAAGCGAACATCCTCAAGCTTGTCCGCAGTGGGACCACTAATCACGGAGCCAGCAGGCGAATCTTTTTCCGAGGGAGTGGATGGAGAGCCTCGCTGAACAGCGGCACTTGGAGTGGACTCAGGATGCGCTTCTTTTGCGACGTCCGGATGTAGTGATGACTTTGCACCCAATATCCAGCTGGGCCTCAAGTGGTCGATATGCACAAAACGAAACTGGTCACCGACTTTGACTACAAACGTAGAGTCGCTTAAACGTTGCATTACGACCGCTTCCTCCTATGACAGGGTTTCCCCTCTCGTAGTCTTGACGAGAACTGCATCACCGGCTTCCATCTGCGGGTCCCTTCCTCGGCCCTCGTTGCGATGAGTGGCGTCTCTGGCTTGGCGGCTGCGCACGTCCTGCACAAAACTTGGCTTCAGGAGCAAAAGCTTCACTCGGGGTTGTCGTTTCAGGAACAGCTCCTCCGGCGTTCTTCCTGTTACGGAGTTCGGGGTGTTCCTGTAAGAAAGCAAGAAGGCGTTAAGTCGTTGGTGCAGAGTTCTCTTCTGCCCTCTTAGGTTATCGTGAAGCACTTGCTTGAGTAGAGTGGCCTTTGTCGTCTGAACTAGCCTTTCTGCTGCCCCGTTCGAGGAAGCGTGGTGGGGTGGCGTACGCGTGTGGCGAATCCCGTGAGAAGAGGTGAAATTGGAGAACTCCTGCGCAGTAAACTGAGGTCCATTATCACTGATCACTTCCTCCAGGTAGCCATACGCTGCAAATATCTCCATGAGACAGTCGATCGTTTTCGACGTCGTCGTAGTGCGGAGGCATTTTACTTCTATCCACTTTGAGTAAGAGTCTACTAGAAGGAATAAGTTCGAGCCATCCTTCATGGCGAAATCGATATGGACTCTCTGCCAAACACGAGTTGGATAAGTCCATGGATGCAATGGCCCTGGTGCCTTCGCAGGCATGGTCGTTTGGCACACTGTACATTGACGGACAGTGTCTTCAATGTTCTTGTCAATGAACGGCCACCAAACAAACGACCTAGCAAGCATTTTCATTCTTTGCATTTCAGGGTGTTCTTCATGTAGCAATGTTAATACTATTTCTCGAAGTTCATCCGGAATGATGACTCGCTGGCCCCGCGTGATGCAGCCTTGCTCATACGATAGTTCGTTTCGACGAACATAAAAGGGCTGAAATTTATCATCGTGGTGCGCGGGCCAGCCAGATAAGATGAACTGCACGACTTTGGAAAGAAGGCGATCCCTTTTAGTCGCAGCAGCAACCTGGCTCGCAGTGAGAGGCGTTGACTCAAACACTGCAAGACATTCCTCAGGGTCGTCTTTATGCTTGACCACAAGTGGAAGCCTTGAAAGAGCGTCGGCAACTTCCATGTTTTTGCCGTTCCTGTAGCGCAGTGTGTTTTGATAAGCTGCTAAGGTGATAGCCAAACGCTGAATCCTAGCTGCAGCCAAAAAAGGAATTGGTTTATCTGATGCCAAGACCCCCAACAGTGGTTGGTGGTCTATACGAGGTCTGTTAGAAAAGTATCCGACTTTATTTTTTTTGCGAACACCTGACGGATATGAAACAAGCGCGCTTACATCACGTGACCTTCAACCTTCATGCGCATGCACGAATTTTTTCCAGCCTGCCGTTAGCGTCAGTCACTGGCACGCAGCATTTCAGTGAGGCGGTGCGCAGTGCTCTCGTCGGTTTCTTATTGCAAGGAAAATGGCGGAGTGACAGGAGCAGCGCTACTGCATCAAATTTTACCGTAAACTGGGCGACAGCCAAGTGGAAACCATTCGGAATATTCAGACGGCTTTCGGTGACAATGCTATGAGCAGCACACAGATTAAGCAGTGGTACAATTGATTTAAAATGGCGAGATCGGTGGAGAGCGAGCCACGCTCCAATCGGCCATCAACATGAAGAAATCACCAGGTCATTGCCGAACTGAACGCTGTGGTGATGCGGGACCGTCGCATGACTATCAGAGAAATTGAGGAAGAGGTGGACATGAGCAACGTTTCCGCACATTCCATTATCACCGAAGATTTGGCCATGGAGAGAGTTGCGGCGAAATTCGTGCCGAAGCTGCTCACGGTGGAGCAAAAGCAGCTTCGTGTTGAAGTCTCGCAGGACATGCTGGATTCCGCAAACAGTGACCCCGACTTCATCAACATCATAATAACTGGTGACAAGTGTTGGGTGTACAGGTACGACCCGGAAACCAGATCCCAGTCGTCACAGTGGAAGCATTACACGACACCAAGACTTCAGAAGGCCCGCCAAGTGCGCAACAATGTGAAAGTGATGCTGACTGCTTTCTTTGACACCCTCTGTGTGGCAGACCACGAGTACGCACTCCAAAGGGTCAAACAATGACCAAAGAGTACAACAGGGATGTCCTCCGTCGCCTGCGTGGTGCTGGGCAGAGCAAGAGACCGGAGTTGAGGTCAACAGGAAAGTGGCGCATCAATCACGACAATGCTCTTGCACATTGCTCGCACTAAATTCACACTTTTTTCGCGAAAAACCAGACTGCTGTAGTGCAGCACGGTCCTTACTCTCCTGATGTGGCCTCCTGTGACTTCTGAATGTTTCCCAAAATCAAGAGGCCATTGAAAGGAGCGCGATTTCAGACAAGAGAGGACATTATGGCAGCAACGACAGCTGAGCTAAACTCCATTCCGAAAGGGGCCTTTTCGGAATACTTCCCAAAATGGCAGCACCGCTGGGAGAAGTGTGTGGAGTCCCAAGTAGACTACTTTGAAGGTGAGTAGGTTTGGAACGTTCCAGTTATGCAAGTTTTTTTCTACGGCCAAAGGTCGGATACTTTTCTAACAGACCTCGTATACAGCGTGAATTTGCGCCTGTACAGGTATCTATGAAATCTGCTCAGACCAAAAATTAATGCTAGGGCTTCCTTCTCGCCTTGCGCATAGTTGCGCTCCGCTGCGCTCAATGTTCTGGAGGCAAATGAAATTGGCCTTTCTGAACCATCAGGCATGACGTGAAAAATTACTGCCCCAAGACCGTAGGGCGACGCGTCGCAGCTTAAACCGATTCGCTTTTTAACGGCGTAAAAAGTCAGAACTTGACTGTCTACGAGACGTTGCTTGGCTTCCACGAATGATCTTGAACATTCGTCCGTCCACGTCTAACTCGTGTCTTTTTTTAGCATATCGTACATTCGTGCAGCTACTGTGGCTAAATCATTGATGAATTTGGCGTAGAAATTCAGCAGACCCAAGAAGGCTCGTAGCTCAGTTACGTTGCTTGGCTGAGGTGCTTCCATGATGGCTTTTATCTTTGTTGATATTGGAAAAATGCCGTCAGCTGTCACTTTGTGTCCAAGATAAATGACGGACTGCTTAAAAATTGACATTTCTGTTCTTTTACAGTGATATTGTGCTTTGCCAGTCGTTGAAGTACCTTTTCCACAGTTCCTTGACAGTCGTCTATATTGTCGCCTACTCTCATTCAGCGATAGGACACGTTAAGTTTCAGGCTTGTTCATAGGTTGAGCTGGTGAAGCACACAAAAGGCAGCACGCAAATACTAACACGAAACTGCGCCTGTCTGTGCATTGTGTTTTGTGCGCTTCATCTGCTCTTTCAGCAATGTTGTTTTGAATCCTAATTTCCTCACCACTCCGGTAAGTTACTGTTTCTCCCGAGACCCTACATGGTGAATCTCTAAACTTTCTGACGTTACAACGCGAGATATAAAAAAAATGGATTCCGAAAGCTCGTTGGGGACTCCTTTGAATCTATCTTGCGCATTTCTAAAAAATACTTTCTGCTCACCTGCTTGTGGGTTAAAATAACCGATTAGCGTAGATGAAGACTCATGCACACCTGTATGAGCCCTTCCTATAGAACAGTTTTCTCAATTTAAAGAACAATATATTATATTCTTTGATACTTCACTTGTGAGTAGACCCCGGCAGACAGAGCATCCAAAGACCAAAGTTGATGTCGCAGCTTTGCTCTACTCGGTACATTTCGTTTAAACATGCGCGAAACACGAGCGATGGCTGTTTTTGATAAAACGGCTGTGTGTCACAAAGTCATTTAAGAATGACGCATGCGCAGAACTGCCATGCACGCGGTTGCTCGAACCTTACAATCCTCCGGTACTGCTGAGTTCGATCGGTGCGGAAATAAACGCAGCTGAGCCTAGTTGCTTTTCTCTCCCATTGGAAAAAAAAGAACTGAAGCACTCGACGGACGAAGAGTACAACAAAACCTGCGCCGCCAGCAATTTGAAAAGTTGTATAGCCTGTGTGTAGAGGATTCCCGAAGTACGGGGAAAAACTCAGCGGACACTTATAATCTCACTTTTCGCGGTACCTGGTCTTCGTAAGCCATTAAACCCCTGCCAATGAGAAATAAAATGCAAAACTTCAACAGGAAAAACAGGGCGAACGCCCCACTTATACAAACCTAGATTTCTTAATCTCACAGGCATGTGCAAATACGAGTATGACCCAACCAGCGGTACACATTTTTGCTTATTTTCTGTATAATTGGTGCCACTACCATAGCTTGCTCTCCAAACCATATTTGAAATTCCCTAGTAGCTTTCTTCCAAAGCCTTTTTATAAAGTAGGCGGTGTGTGGTCAGGGCCACCAGAGAAGACAGTTTCAAGTGACAGAACATCCCAGGTATGGCACCATATTTATCGATGAAAACATTACTAAAAAGGAGCTTAAGTTAACAGACTGCAATAAAAACGCACTGCAAATCAAGCCATGCCTGTGATGAACCAATGCCGAAGAGACTGTACTGCATGCGCCTGCTTTCTCGTACTGCCACCGCTGCCATGGTTCCCTCAGTCGAGCAAGCAAATTTGTTACATCGCCGAATTCCTACGCCGCCGTCGTCATGGCCTTCTGCTGGAGACACACCTCAGGAACGCACACCTCACAGACACACACCTCAGAGAAAGAGACACACTTCAGGGACCAAATCGCAAGCGGAGGGTCTAATTTTTTATTAAACAAAGGCATCTTTGTACCTTTGGCATCTCTATACATCAAACTTGAACACATGATTTCTCTTGCAATATTAGGCGCCTCTGAAATGTTCAGGCTGCTCTGCTGGCATTGCAGCAACGTGGGTATACATTCTCTCCAGTAAATCGACCTTGGTATACGTAGCCAGGAGGAGGCGGACAAATACGAGTGCAAATGAAAGGAGCACTACTAATTTGTCTCGAAACTGAAGCTGCAAAAAGTAATATTATGCTGAGCGACTTCTAGGATGTTTTGAACAGTTTGCTTAACCAATATTCCGAAATGCTGCGATGTATCTAGAAGCAGCTCTCACTTCGTTCACTCATGACGCTGTGGCTCGAGAAACCGATTCAAGAATATTGAATAAGATGTGCTGGTGAAATATGGCGCCAGCCATGGGTAGCTAAGAATGCAATGAAGGGGCTCTTCAAACATCTTAGCGCTAAAGGTTTAGCGCCTGATTTAGAACGTGGCGTGCGTCTTGCTAGTTTTTATTGACCATAGGACACCATGGGCACCCGCCGTATAAAAAGTGGAAAGAAATTTCCATCTTGGTTCACTATCACCCTCCCTTTTCTATTTCCCCACTAGTGGGATAAACAATATGGTGTGGCCTGTCAAACTACCCCTGTTTTCAAATTTTCTGTCTCTTCCTATCTGCAAAAATTATAGGAACAGAAATGAAGCTACCTTTTTCACTCTTTTGTCCAAAGCTATAAGACAAAGTTGCTCAATTTTGTGTTGAAATCCCTCAGGAGGAGCTAATAATGGTAGACTCAAATACTTTGCAAGGTGAGTTGACACCAAGAAATCATACGCCTTTTAGGAAAACTTATATACTAAAGCAACCCAAATTGTTGCAAGGAACTTTTTTCTACTGACACCAGACAACACGTTTATGGTGGCCCTCGCTTTCTTACCACCATATGTAACCCGAAACCAAGTATCTATTATCGACTACAAACACCACGTCGACTGTGGTCGCGACATCTGTATATAATGTAGGGGAAATGCCTACACGATATAGAAGTGTAGTAAGGTTTCCGAAACAACCAGTAATGCAATCTATTCGACCGCATAAATATATCGAAAGGCCGAAGAACAAAAAGCGATATGTACTCAGTGTCACACTCAGTCAAGCAAAGCCCTCCTACAGTAAGACACAAGAAGAACGGCTTCTTTACTTGCACTTTGGTGCTGCAGTACAGACCCCTGACGAAGTGAGTAAGAATAGTACTATGTGAAAATTCAACCTATTATCTATTCAACCTATTATTCAACCTCATTCAACCTATTATCTGCTTATCGAACTGTGGCCTTCTATACTATGCGTTCGACAGACACAATCACTGCCATAATTACTCTTGTAATAAGTATTAAAAATCAACGCTATATTCCGGTTGTATATTTTGGAGAATATATGTGGATCCATAAAAGTACGAGCCCAGCAAACGCGCATAGTAACCCTGATTTCATGATTTCTACAGCGACACGCCCGTCTATAGTCTCCGTGGGATGATGCTTATGCTCAATATTTAGAGCTTTTGAATGAATAAGACAAGCAAAAATTATGTAGAAGTCACTCTACACTGATATTTGATAAACGCGCTATGTTTAAACTATGTCAACAATATTTTACAAGTCAAATGAGAGGCAGGGCTTTTATTTCTTCATGGGCTAAATGAAAGTCATGGAGCTTACTGTGACATGAGTGGACCTGAAGTTGCTATTTTAAACTGGTGCTATTTAACCCTGTTACGTGAATATTGTCACGACCAGAGGAGCCGTGAAGGTAGGCGTCGGGAAGAACCCAAGACTGGGAGCCTTCTTTTAATTATAGGGCCAGCTTTCACGACACCAAACAAAACAAGCGCGCCGCGAGAGTCCCCCGCCGCTTCGTCGTCGTCTTCGATTCAGCGCGGAGGCCGCGCGGCGCGATAGGCGCGTGGCATTATTCCCCCTCCCCGCGAAAGCAAACATCGTCTCGATGTGGAATGGGGTATGTACAGTGGGAGGAGGAGGAGCAAAAAAAAGAAGAATAGGGTGAGGTGAACTATACAATGTGCGCTAGATGAGATGCGGCGAGAGTCGAGGTCACACGTGGGGTAAGGGGAAAAAGGTAAGAAACACAGCGTGAACACAGCGCTCAGTCACGCGAAAAGTACGGCGTTAAGCGCACTACATGCACAATTTCAGGCCGTTGACGCTGAGGGCCGACGATCACTGTTCCATGGGGTACAACTTCGTAGTTGACGCTGTTCTGGCGGCGCAGGACTCTGTACGGGCCAAAATACCTATTTATAAACTTTTCGCACAATCCCTTGCGGCGCACGGGTGTCTACACCCACACGTGGTGGCCGGGCTCGTAGTGCACGTCCCTGTGCCGAAGGTTATAGTGCCGGGCATCGGCGGATTGCTGGTCCTTGATGTGCAAGCGGGCCAGCTTACGGGCCTGCTCTGCTTGTTCCACGAAGTGGCCTGCTTCAGGGGGGAGCTCTGCGTCGCCATACGGCAGCATGGCGTCTAGCATCATGCGGTTCCCTCTGCCATACACGAGACGGAACGGGGTGAACTGGGTGGTTTCCTGCGTCGCGGTATTATATGCGAAGGTGACGTACGGCAAGACCTCATCCCAGGTTTTGTGTACAACGTCGACGTACATCGAGATCATATCCGCTTTGTTGAGCCGTTCCGTTAGACCATTGGTTTGGGGATGATACGCTGTTGTTGGTAGATGCGCTGTATGGCTAAGCGTTAAGACGTCTCGTAGGAGTCGGGCTGTAAACGCCTTGCCTCGGTCAGTAATGATGGCCGATGCGGCGCCGTGTCTAAGCACGATGTCGTGCATAAAGAAGTGGGCAACTTCGGCGGCAGTACCTCGAGCTAGGGCCTTTGTTTCAGCGTAGCGGGTCAGGTAGTCTGTGGCGACTACGATCCACTTGTGGCCGGACGACGAGAGAAGAAATGGCCCCTGAAGGTCCATGCCGACTTTGTCGAATGGTATTTGTGGTGGCTCGATGCACTGAAGCAGTCCAGGAGGCTTGAGCGCGGGTTTTTTCCGCCGCTGGCATTGCCGGCATGTCCGGACATAATGCTTGACACTTGAGGTTAGGTTGGGCCAGTAATATTTCTTCCGGATTCGGGATAAGGTGCGTGTAACTCCAAGGTGGCCGGAAGTCGGTTCATCATGGCAGGCAAGGAGGACTTCATCCCGGAGATCGGACGGTATGACGAGCAGGTAAGTTGTCGGACTTGAAGAAGAGTTCTTTTTATAAAGCACCCCTCTGCGCAGGCAGAACGATGATAGTCCACGAGCTAGGTATCGTGGTATTTTAGGGCGCCCGCCTTGGGTATGTTCGATCAGCAGACGCAGCTCGGCGTCGGCACGCTGTCTGGAGACGAGCTCAGACGTGCTGACCGCTCCAAGAAAGCTATCATCATAGGTGGTGCCTTCTGGAGGAGGTTCGACGGGAGCGCATGACAAGCTGTCAGCGTCGGTGTGCTTCCGGCCTGACTTGTAGGCGACGGTGAAATCGAATTCCTGCAGGCGCAATGCCCAACGTGCTAGGCGGCCGCAATGGTCCTTTAAATTTTTGAACCAGCACAGCGAGTGGTGGTTGGTGACGATACAAAACGGTCTACCATACAGGTATGGGCGGAACTTAGCGACGGCCCAGACTACCGCCAAACACTCTTTTTCCGTAGTAGAGTAGTTAAACTCAGCGCGCGACAGTGCGCGGCTGGCATAGGCAATTATTTTGTCCACACCATTTTCCCGCTGTAGTAGAACGGCGCCAAGACCGACGTTGCTCGCATCCGTGTGCACCTCCGTGTCGGCATCTTCGTCGAAACGTGCCAGGATGGGCGGCGTTTGGAGTCGGCGTCGTAACTCGTCGAAGGCAGTCTGCTGTTCGTTGCCCCAGGAAAATGACGTGTCATCACGGGTTAGGAGTTTCAGGGGGCTGGCGAGCTGGGCGAAGTTTCTAATGAAGCGGCGATAGTAGGAGCACAGGCCCAGGAAGCGTCGGACTGCTTTTTGGAGGGCGGGAACCGGAAAGGCAGCAACGGCAGCAAGCTTCTCTGGGTCAGCGCGGATTCCGTCAGCACTAATGACGTGCCCGAGGAACTTGAATTCGGTGAACCCAAAGTGGCATTTTTCTGGTTTGAGGGAGAGGTTGGCGGATCGAACGGCTTCGAGGACAGTCTTGAGGCGGTGCAGATGTTCCGTGAACGTTGCGGAAAAAATGATGACATCATCAAGATAAACAAGACAGGTCTGCCACTTCAAACCGGTGAGAATGGTGTCCATCATTCATCATTCTTTGGAACGTGGCAGGAGCACAGCAGAGCCCGAATGGGAGGACGCGAAATTCATACAGCCCGTCCGGTGTGATGAAGGCGGTTTTCTCACGGTCCCTCTCATTAACTTCTATCTGCCAATAACCACTTCTGAGGTCGACCGAAGAGAAGTACTTGGCTTGACGAAGTCGGTCGAGGGAGTCGTCGATACGCGGGAGCGGATACACGTCTTTCTTGGTCACACTGTTCAGCTTCCTGTAGTCGACACAGAATCGTAGTGCCCCGTCCTTCTTTTTCACGAGCACGACAGGAGACGACCACGGACTGCTTGACGGTTGGATGACGCCGTCTGTGAGCATCTCTTCTACCTGTGTTTGGATAGCATCTCGCTCACGAGGGGACACACGATAGGGCTGCTGATGGATGGGTCGTGCTCCTTCATGCGTGATAATGCGGTGTTTAACTATGGACGTTTGTCGCACTTTAGACGACGACGTGAAACACGCACCAAACTCCCGCAAGAGGTCCTGGAGTTGCCTCTTTTCTGCGGGTGGAAGGCCTGGATTGATGTCTACGTTGGTGACCGCTTCGGTGTCAGCTCCAGGTGTGCCCTCCTCGCAAGCAAAGCATTCGGCCACGTCCTGAACATAGTCGACGTAAGCGATGGCTGTGCCGCGAAACAGATGTCGATGCTCATTGCAGAAGTTGGTGACAAGGACCTCTGTACAACCGTCATGAAGGGATCCAAGGCCCCGTGCCACCGCAACTCCCTTAGTGAGTACGAGGAAGACATTAGGCTCGACAACCCGCAGTCCCCTATGTGGCTCGTCTCAGGTAACTTGCGAGAATGCTGGCACGTGGTGGCACCGTAACGGTATCGTCGGCAACTCGCAGGGCGGATCGAGAACCCTGGTGCGCAGGTTCGTCTGTGGCCATTGCGGCAGAAAATGTCACCAAGCGATTCGGAAGGTCTATGATAGCACCGTGCTCGCGAAGAAAGTCGATGCCAAGGATGACATCGCGAGAACATTCGCGCAGAACGAGAAAAGTGGCAACGAATGTGCAGCCTCGAGCCGTAACCCGGGCCTCACACATGCCGAGTGGTGCGACAAGATGTCCGCCTGCCGTGCGTATGGCGGGGCCGTCCCAGGGTGTCGTCACTTTTTTCAGGGCCGTCGCAAGCCGTCCGCTAAGGATAGAAATTACACGATCACTTATTTTCTTTTAAGGATGGTAACATTATTCTGGCTGGTGATTTTAATCTTCCTGGTGTTGACTGGAGCGATCCACGTTCTGTGTATGACCTTTCTAATCCTCTTGGCGATATCATGTTAATGTGTGAATTAACTCAGACTGTCAAAGAATTCATCAGAATCACGGACAGTACCCGATCTATACTTGACCTTTTCTTCATCAGTTCTAGTTTGTCTTGTTATTCTGTGTCCATTCATGACGGAATTTCTGATCACAAGCGCGTTCACCTGTCCTTATTTCTCGGAAACGCCAAAATGCACAAGGATCAACATCACAAATCTGTGAAGGACTATTCAAAAGCTGACGACCAATCCATTCTTGACCGTCTTTGGTTCATTTGCGACAACCTTCCGAAAACCACCAACTTAGTTTGGAATATGCTGAAATCAACCATTAATAACTGCATTAGTACACTTGTTCCTAATAAGCGCGTTAGAGTGAACAAAAACAACCCATGGGTGACTAGGGAAATCATACATATTCGTCGAAGACTTAAACGCGCTAGAAAAAGTGGTAAACATCGTTCAAACCTAGCCCACTTAAGATGTGAGCTTGCATCTAAATTGTCTGAAGCTAAGGCAAGGTATTTTAGTTATTCCCTTCCACAGTTCCTAAAAAGTAACCCTAATAAATTTTGGCGCTACCTTAGTGACTCAAGTGATGAGGTAGATAAAATATCAATAAACGGGTCCGTTGTAGACGACGTATCTGACGTGGCCGAGCACTTCAACCGTTACTTTCAATCTGTCTTCTCTCTCCCGATTGCTGATTTAATGCATGTGAACTCGTTCTCTGACATTGAAGCCAATTTCATAACTTATGAAGGTGTTTTCAACATGATACTCAAACTCAAAACTAAATCCTCAGTCGGCCCGGACAACATACCTAATGTGTTCTTGCACCGCTACGCTGAACCACTCGCTCACATTTTAACCCACCTTTTCCGTTTGTCATTCACCGAAGGCATTCTTCCAAATGACTGGCGTGTGGCTCGAGTGGTTCCGGTCTTTAAAAAAGGTGACCGTTTAAATATTGGTAACTACAGACCTATCTCACTTACTTCCAGTACATGTAAACTTATTGAACATATCATATCAAACTACGTCGTCTCGTACCTTGAGGAAAACAAAATTATTTCACCCTTTCAACACGGTTTCAGAAGAGGCTTATCAACTACCACGCAGCTCGTAACCACTCTTCATGAATTTGCTTCATCACTAGATAAGGGCGAACAGATTGACGCAATTTTCATGGATTTTAGTAAAGCGTTCGACCGCATTTGTCATAGCAAACTGATATTTAAGCTTCGAAACATTGGCCTTCCCGATAATCTTGTTAATTGGATTCGTTCTTATCTTTCCAACCGACAGCAGTTTGTTCAGGTAAAGGGCTGCTCCTCTCACATTCTACCGGTGTCCTCTGGAGTGCCCCAGGGTAGCGTCCTTGGCCCGGTTCTCTTTCTCATCTACATCAATGACATCGTTTCGGCCATTGACACTGCAGCTATAGGTATTAGGTTGTTCGCAGATGACTGCATTCTCTTTAAGTCTATTAATAGTAACCAGGATCAAGCACGCTTACAGATAAACCTTAATGCAGTTGCAGATTGGTGCGCGGAATGGTTAATGGAAGTAAATACTGATAAAACTGTTCTCCTACGGGTCACGAAAAAGAAGAATCCCTTGCAGTTTACATACACACTGAACCACGAAAACCTACTGCAAGTTGACAACTACAAGTACCTCGGCGTAACATTAAATAAGCACCTTAGTTGGACTAGTCACGTCGACAAAATTTGCGCTGCTGCGGCAAGGAAACTTGGCTTTCTCCACCACAAATTAAAGTCTTCCCCACAGTCCGTGAAGCTATTAGCATACAACACGTACATTCGACCTAAACTTGAATATGCTAGTGTGTCATGGGATCCATTTCTCAAAAAAGATATACATTCACTAGAGATGATCCAAAGAAAAGCAATCCGATTCATTTTCAACAGTTATCATCCGAATGCTTCACCGTCCGCCATCATGTCTGTAAATAATATTCCATCCTTGGAAAAAAGAAGAGCACTCGCTAGGTTAAAATTTCTTTTTTCACTTTATCACCAACAGTTTAATTTCTCTTCCAAGGACTACTTGCGCCCACGCTTAACCCGGCATACTAGGAACGTTCATGACCCCAGCCTTACGCCGTTCTTTGCCCGTACAGACCTCTTTAAAATCTCTTTTTTTGTTCGCACTATCGCTCAGTGGAACAGCTTGCCAGCTCTCGTCTTTTCCGCGCGTAATGTTCATGATTTTGAAGAACGCTTGTCCCCTATCATCTGAGTTCTGTTTGTAATCCTACGTCTGGTGTTTTATAATATTTCTTCCTGTTTTTTTTTCTTTTTGACAATGTTGTTCATATAGCAACCTTTTACTTTTGACTGCCTTTATGTTTATCATTCAGGTGCTTTGTAGTGTTTGTCTGTTTTCTTTCTTTTTTTTTGAAGTTTGGTGTGATCTTTGGCTGTTGTTATATTGCCCACTCTGCTTGGCCCTCGGGCTGCAGTATTTTGTAAATAAATAAATAAATAAAATAGAGTAATCTGCGCCCGTATCAACCAACGCGCTGACCTCCTTTGTGTCGACGAGAACAGGGATATCCAAGGAGACCCTGCCTTCAGCACGGCCCGTCGATGGCTGCTGTTGTGGAGGACTCAGTCGGTGTGGCGGCGGAACCTGGTCGGCGACTGGGGTTGCGCTGTCGGAGCGATTCAGGCGGCGCGTTGGGGGAAACTCTTCGGCGATGCGGCGTTCTGCGTCGGGGCGATTGGGTCGGTGCGGCGGCGGAAGCGGGTCGGCGATCTGGGTTGCGGCATCGCGGCGATACGAAAGCCGCGTCGGTGAAAACTGTGCAGCGATGCGGCGTGCGACGTCGGGGCAATTCAGTTGCTGCGGCGGTGGAAGCTTTGCGTCGGAACGGCGTTCGGCGGCCTCGCCTCCAAAGGCCGCCGGAGCTAGTTTTCCCGACGAGGGCTCGAGGAACCACGTTGTCCTGGGGCGAAACGGGACCCAGAGGGCGAAGACCGGCGTGGAGAGGGCGATCGCGACTCGCGGCGCGGAGGAGACGGTGAACTACGCTGGCGGGTGACATACTCAGCGATGTCTTGAGGGCGCTCTCCAGGGCGCGGACGGGGGCTGTCGATAGAAAAACCGCGTAGTCCCATTTCGCGATAGGGGCACCGCCGGTAGAGATGGGCGGCCTCAGCACAGTGGTAGCAGAGCGGGCGTTGATGCGGAGTCCGCCAGAGGTCAGCCTTCCGCGGTGCCTGGCGCCGATCCGCCCAGTAAGGAGTCGGCTGGGCAGAGTGCACCGCAACCAATGGTGCGGTGTAAGGCGAAGGCCCAGGAGGTGGGGCCGCGCGGCGCACGACGTCCGCGTACGTGACTGGCTGGACAGGAGTCGGGTACGGCGCGGGATCGTATGGGGTCGGTAGCGGCGCCGGCACAGCTGCAGCGTCTTGTGCCCTCCCTTAGCGAAAAGAGGATGTGCTAAAAATGCATTTCAAACGTATTGTATTAATTTCATATTTATTTCGCATTTTTTTGTCCCTATGCTTAAACTGCAATACGAATGCTTTCTAAGTATACTAGGAATAATATTTTAAACGTTCTTAAAAATACGTGAAAAGTACATTTTTGCCCGCTTAGCATATTTATAATGCATTAAAAATATAATAAAAATATACATTAGAAATATACTAAAAATATACATTTAATACATTAAAAATGTAACAAAACTTCTGTTTGGGCTAGATGGTGCATAGCTATAAATGAAATGAAATTTAAGCGCACACGAAAAACGCACACAAGAGGAGATACACACAGGACAGGCGCTAACTTCATCTGATTTATTCGCAGGTAAGAGAGCGAAAATATATACATGAAACGAGACATGCGCAGTAAAGAAACAGATCGTCATATCACAATGCGTGCGTGCTCCCTTTACAAGGTTCGTTGCAGTTTTTAGATGTCAATTTTACTATAGGAGTTGATCATGTTTGTTGGGAGTACGCTCCGAGGGCACAGAAAGAGCTTTTACCTTTTGATTCCGCTCATTCCAAAACAGTTAAGAGGTCTATTGCCGGCCTATGCCTGAGGTCTGCTCTCTCGAAGTCGTGCCCGCATGCTATGCAGTGTAGCTTTAATAAGCAAGTACGCCGGCTACTTATGGCTGGGTTCCCCTGCGCGGTCATTGTTTCTGTGGCCGAGGCCCTTCTTCGAAAAACCAAGCAGGTCATGTTCGCCAAAGCGAACGTACTAGAAAGGAACTCGTTTAAACCAGTAGTGGTTCCGTATATCCACAAGGTTGCCCATCATGTGAAGAAAGTGGCAAACCGACACGGCGTTCCTGTGGTGTTCTCCGCACCGAAGAAACTTGCCCACCTTTGCTCACGCATTTCGTGCACGGAAAAGAAGAGTGGCTGCAGGAAGAAGCACTCAAAGAAGTATGTCGACTGCTGTTCCGGTGTCGTTTACGAGATACCTTTGACCTGCGGTAGGGCTTACATAGGCCAGACTGGGCGGTGTGTCAATGACCGGGCGGGGGAACATTTGCGGGCATTAAGGGGTGGAGGGACACATTTGGCTGACCATTGTGCGAACTGCAGAGCGTGCGAGCCGCGGCTGAAGGAGATAAAGATTCTTGGCAGGAGCGGTGATAAGACGGCACGTGAATTATTAGAAGCATTTCACATCAGGAAGAGGGGGCATGACTGTGTGAGTGATACATCAGTTAATCTTTTGCAGGCAGAATGCAGATACCTTGAGCACGCATTGTGATATGACGATCTGTTTCTTTACTGCGCATGTCTCGTTTTATGTATATATTTTCGCTCTCTTACCTGCGAATAAATCAGATGAAGTTAGCGCCTGTCCTGTGTGTATCTCCTCTTGTGTGCGTTTTTCGTGTGCGCTTAAATTTCATTTCATTTATACATTAAAAATGTGTTTACTCGGGCTTAAAAGAAAGTCTACTGGGCGGCTCCATGGAATGACACGGGTTAATTCATCAACTGGAGAACAAATCGTACACGGGTATTTATCATTAATCAACAGGAGTCTGATATTATAACGTCACGTGATTGAATGGGAACGGCAGATACCTACATACAGCATACCAAGACGACAGCGACACAGCAAACAACAAATCCTACGACAAGCGCTATACTTGGCTTGCCGTATATATACCCAGCGAAAGCGACGCACTATTTTGCACGGTGATACCTTTTTTTGCGCAAATACTGTGGGCTTCCAAATTATCGCAGAAGTACCCTACTGGTCGCGTTCGAATCTGGGATTAATTGAGAACGGAATTGCTAGTTGAAACTTGCGTCAGGCACAGGTCAGGAGTCGAACTGTCAATCAACAGATACATGGGCGTGTAAGGGAGCCGGTCTGCCCTGCCACACGGGGTCCTTTCCGCTGGCTTATTCGGACCCAGAAGTACCCAAGGCGCTTTTGCTGGTATAATGCTATCACGTTCTCACACGGAAATGTTCGAATGACATTGAGTGGAATGGCATTCGAGAATAGGAATGACATTCGGACTCGATGGACTGCCGCGGTGCTGCGCGACACTTTCGAAACGCATTCGAAAGCCTCAGCTCGTTTTCAGTGTACAGCGACGACGACGACAGCGGTCACACTAGTCCGACAACGACAGTATATATCACGCTGAACAACAGCATGTAATTATAGTGAAATATCTAGTTTACTATAATATGATTCTAGAGGGACACGTTTTTCAGGCCAACGGCTCCGACGAATCCGGTGTAGTGCCGGAGCCCACATTTCGCTGGCGGGCCTGTCTAAACCAGCGCTGCGCGCCCGCCGGCGCTCACAGCAGGCCCAGACTTTCTCGGACAAGTCGCGACATGCAGCGTGACTCATCCCGCCAGCGCGGCGCCGACACGGACCCTTCCTCCTCCCCTCCTCTCCGTCGGTGCGAACTCCTCCGACGCTGGCCGGCTCTCGACCATTGGTCTAATTTGAACGGTGGCCAGTGATTGGAGGATTTGAACGGCTGGCTGCCGTAACCGTTACCAGCGGCTATAAAAACGGAGCCGCGCTGAACCCGAGCAGCAGACGGGCAGCAGAAGAGCCATCACGCCGGAGCTACGCTCGCCGCCGGGGCCGCCCTTCTTCTGTGTGCCTGCCCGTGGTGCTCTTGACCCTTGTATCATGTAAAAGCCCTTGTACATACTGTACATAAACGTCCTATTACTCACCGTCGCCTCGACCGTTTCCTGGCTCGGACTTCCAAAATCCCAACAGTGGCGACAGCGGTGGGATGCCCCAGTCCCAACAGTGGTGGCAGAAGTGGGATGCCCCAGTCCCAACAGTGGATGGCAGCTGAGGGATCGACCGGCGTCAGCTACCTCGGCGCGGTGAGTGCCTGATGTTGTCCCCTCAATTCGCCAGACTGCTCTAGCACACGTGATTGTAGTTTAGAGTAGGGCGGTGTGTTGCACTGGAGAGAGCTTTGCTGTTTCGAGCCAAGTCGGAGCGCTTTGAAACGAAAGCTGGTGCAGAGGGAGTAAACTAGGCGTTTTGGAAAGAATTACTTGCGCGTGTCATACTAGTAGCGCTATAGTAGTGAACGGCAAGGGAATTCTAAGAAAAGGGCAAACTACAAGAGGCCATTGTGCACGATGGAGAACTTCAAAGTGAAGGAACTCATCGAAATTTGTGAAGAGTTGGGCATTGATTTGGGCCCCGCAAAACGAAAGCATGCGATTCTTGAGATCATGCGGAAGGAGAATGTAACGGCTGAGGAAGCCAATGAGGCCTGGGAAGAGATCACAGAACGCCGTGAGCGCGAGGAGGCCAAAAGGCGCCGTGAGCACGAAGAGGCTGAAAAACAGAAGCAGCTTGAGCGCGAACAGGCAGAACGTGAGCGCGAGGAGGCCAAAAGACGCCGTGAGCGCGAAGAGGCAGAAAAACAGAAACAGCTTGAGCTCGAAGAGGCAGAAAAACGAAGGCAGCTTGAGATAAAACGGCATGCCCGCGCTAAGAAACTGATGGACCTAGAGCTTGAAGCACACGAGATCTTTTATGAGAGAGATAGAACATTGTCCGCTCTGCATAAGACCAACGGTCATCAGCTGAGAGACAGGCCGCAGCCCTTCGTGATCGCCGAAGATATGGCGAAATATCTTGCGGAGTTCGAGCGCGTCTGCGAGAGAAAGCGCGTTGAGCGGAATGGTTGGGCACAGAAGTTGGTAGCCCTGCTTTCTAGCGAAGCGTATGACGTTGTAAAGCGCCTGTTGGACGACGGCTTGGCAGACTACGATGAGCTGAAAAGTTTCTTACTGACGAGATATAACGTGTCACCGCTGGACCTTCGCCAAAGGTACCTGCGAGAGAATAGCACCCCATCGTTTAACGATTTTCCCTACCAGTTTAAAGCCGACATTTTAGAATGGCTCGAAAATGCGGAAGGTTCGGAAGATCGGGACACAGAGGTAGAGTGCGTAGCTGTAGAGCAGAGCTGCCAGTGCGGCACAGAGGAACGTAGTCCGTGCTTGGCAGATGTAACTGCTGCTGTAACAGTGGGAATTGTCCCGCATTCGCCAACCGAGAAAACCTCTATGCCATCGGATAAGGTAGTCACAGCATCGGACGATGCATTTACAGAGGTCTCGTCCATTGAAATTGTGGTGGAGTTACCGGAAAGCGAATCTCCTAGCGTGTCGAAAGCAGGAGAAGTTGCCGAACAGGGCAGAGAGGACGTCCGTCTGGACATGAATGAAAACGCCTGCGCCGACGCAAGCGATGTAGATGAGGTCGGCACACCGTGTTGTGCAGCGCGTTCGGCAGAAATGCAGAAACCCGACACTTCCGATCAACGGATGCGGACGCATATAGAGTTTGCGGACGCTGAGTTGTGCGCTAGTGTTTGCAGCGAGCGATGCGAAACGAGTCCCGTGCTTACGCACTGCTCTGAGCTTTGCGACTTTCCAGAAAGCAGCTGCAGTAGCGGGAACACCGCGATTGAGTGCAGAGCCGACCCTCATCCGCTATCAGCTGAAACGCGTCACGAGCACGACGAGAGCTGCGTGTCAGCAGTAAAGTCAGTAGAAAAGACTGGTTCGTCCGCGCCTGTAGAAGCTAAGGTGCTGGACGACAGTGGAGAACAGAACCTTCCAGACGACATGGGGGCTGTAGATGCCGTTCCATCCGAGATAGATGAGGACAAATGTGCACTCGTAGAGGCTGACGAGGAAGAGCACAGTTTGGAGGAACGTAATAAAGGCGCTAGAGACAGGCCTGATCTAGGTAGCACATATGAATCAGCTGACAATCAAAGCGACGTTGTCAGAGAGCAGAAACTTAGGCGACGGAAGCAGAATATGCTTTCACAGGCGAAAGTGAAAGGAAAGCTCACGATAAAAAGCTGCAACCGGAAGGAAAGACACCGCCAGTTCAGGAATGTGAGCTATCGCCACAAGGTGATAGCGAAACAAGAGAAACAGTGCTGCCGTCGAAAGGAGAGGAAAGGCAAGCTCAAGAGAGAGAGCTGTCACCGAAAGACGATGGAAGGCAGGCAAAAGAAAGAGTGGTGCCGCCGAAAGATGAAAGGCAGGCATAAGAAAGACAGGCGCCGCCGAAAAGAGAGAAAGGGCAAACGCGCGAAAACGGGTTTCCACCATCGGAAGCGCCAGCGTCGCCGGCAAAATGACTTCAGTAAAGTCAGTCACGTTGTCAGCCCTGAAACTAGCGTCAGAACCAGAGCTAAAGAAATGTGCGAGGCATTACTATCGCGCAAAGCGAAGCGCATAAGTGTGTCGGGGCACATAGGTCTGGGCAGTAGAATAAACTGCAAAAAGAAATCGTACAAGTATTCGTGCGGGAAAGAGTATCTTGGGGGGAAACTGAGATACAAGAGAGCGCTGCCCGTGAGGCGAAAAATTAAGGAACGGGACAAGTGTGAATCTTGCCGCCAGAACAGAGGGAGCAAGACGAGCAAAGGCACGTGCTCTCATGCGGGCTCTCGCCTTCCGCTGCATTCACGGGAGAAACCGCGCTCCCATAGAAAGCGGCACGCGCGCGGAAGGAATGCGCGTGTACGGCTCAAAGAGCGAAAGATTGTACGAGGCCGCAGTGACAGGGGCAAGAAAATTGCCAAGAAGAAATCGTCTAAGCGCTCAGCCAAGCACAGTTATCGCGATAGAAAGCCGCGATTCGAAATGACGCCACTTAGTAGGCGTAAAATCAAAAGGCCGTGTAGAGGTGAAATACACACCGAGCGGAAAGGCAAGCAGATGTGCGAGAAAGTCGACTCGTGCAAGGTCTGACTTGCCCCCACGAACAGAGAGAAAGAAAGAACGGTCCCATCGGAAGCGTTGCGCACTCGCTATGGGACGTCGCGACTGGCGCGCGAAGCGCAAAGAAAGGGACAAGTTGCCAGTCTATGAAAGCGAATCGCTCTCGTACTGTAGCTCCCGTAGAAACTGGAAAGACAAGTACAGAGAGAAAGAAAAGCGCGTATACCGCGAAAGAGGCAGAGACATTAACTACCGCGGTAGTAGAGAGAGAAAGAAAAGCGCGTCTACCGCGAAAGAGGCAGAGACGTTAGCTACCACGGTAGTAGAGACAGAGAGAGAGAAAAGCGCAGCACAGCGAGCGAAAGAGGCAGAGTCACTAGTTTCCGCTGTAGCGGGTGTCGTTTACCGTCCGTTAGAAGCGAGGAAAACGCGAACGTAGACGCACTAAGCCGTGTGTTCTAAGCAAGGCTGGCTTCGCCTCCTCGTGACCTACATTTTGTCTCTTCGCGAACAGCTGTTTTAAGCTCGCTCGTAGATCGGGAAAAATTTATGTCCTCATTTGTGGCCTCAGCTGTGTGTTCTGGCCGAGTGATCTCAAGAGAGCGAATTTATTTTGCATTCATTTCATTCCGAGAGTTTCATGTGTTTGACACTTTGTCTGAGTTAATTACTTTGGAGTTCTTGTATCCCACATGTGTCTCTTGTAGAAGAGGGAACAAAAAGGGGACAGAAATATAGACAGCAGAGTTTTTTTTACTTTAAGTCTGGTGTTTTGACGGGTGACGGAGGGCACTTGCTTGTGTTGGGTGTTGCCTGTTGTCGGTCGGTTCTAGGCAACATGCAGAACGATCAACGACCGATGCTGTGAAGCAAGCTCTTCCGAAGGACTGAGCGAAGCTGATCCAGTCACCTGGGCGACTAAGCTGCGGAGCAGTGATCCTGTCCTGACGAGCGGGACCTGTTCATGGAAAGGAGCCTGGAGCTACCTGCGGCTGAACACCAGACGAGAACTTGGAGGAGCCTGGCGTACGAGCGCGCCCCGCATCCGAGCCACGCGGAAGTAGCTCGTCTTCGTGGCGCATTGTCTGGCGGCGGTGGTGCTGTAGTGCCGGAGCCCACATTTCGCTGGCGGGCCTGTCTAAACCAGCGCTGCGCGCCCGCCGGCGCTCACAGCAGGCCCAGACTTTCTCGGACAAGTCGCGACATGCAGCGTGACTCATCCCGCCAGCGCGGCGCCGACACGGACCCTTCCTCCTCCCCTCCTCTCCGTCGGTGCGAACTCCTCCGACGCTGGCCGGCTCTCGACCATTGGTCTAATTTGAACGGTGGCCAGTGATTGGAGGATTTGAACGGCTGGCTGCCGTAACCGTTACCAGCGGCTATAAAAACGGAGCCGCGCTGAACCCGAGCAGCAGACGGGCAGCAGAAGAGCCATCATGCCGGAGCTACGCTCGCCGCCGGGGCCGCCCTTCTTCTGTGTGCCTGCCCGTGGTGCTCTTGACCCTTGTATCATGTAAAAGCCCTTGTACATACTGTACATAAACGTCCTATTACTCACCGTCGCCTCGACCGTTTCCTGGCTCGGACTTCCAAAATCCCAACAGTGGCGACAGCGGTGGGATGCCCCAGTCCCAACACCGGTCGGCGGACGGTCAGCCTTGTCGGCGGCTGAGCGAGAGCACGGTGATGAGGCGGCGGTGTGTGCATGCTCGCGCTTCTAAATGAGCGAAACGAACGGCTATATTTCACGTGTGCATACTTGAACACTCACCAGCGATAAGCGCTTGCCAAATCAGTTTCAATCGACGACGGCTCTGTTCCCTTCCGCGACGACTAGGCCCAGCGAGTTCGCAGGGTTGGATCTGTGATTTCGGCGGTTGTGAAGAGCGAATCACAAGCTTTAGCGAATGCAAATGGTCACCAGGTGTAGTTTTGGCAACAGTGACCTGAAATCAACTATTGCTTACATCGCAGGCCACGCGTACGATGAACGGGAATCGCCGGTGTGACCCAGACTGCCGAGCCGTGCTTTACGGCCAGCAGCAGTCGTCGCCGTCGCTAGCTTGTGGATAACAAGTTAGGCCGTTTCAGTTAAAGCGAACAGTCGCCATACATACTTCTGGATAAAGTAGTTTAAAAAAAAGTACTGGTCACGTCGGAGAAAGCCGGGACAAGAAGCGAGAAGCGCCAGTCCTGCGCGATGCCAACAACCCGGCTTTCTCAGGCGTGCGATCGCATCATCGCTTCCCACACATTGTAGCACTGCGTAAACAATCACGAGTACAACCAGTAAAAAAGAAAACAGATTGTTTATTAGAACCAAAGCGCAGATTGCGTTTTATGTTATGTAAACAAGCGATGTAAACAACAGTATGAGTGCAGTCGTCCTCATCGGCGCACTCCCGGGGAAATTTCATGCTGACGCGGTCAATATTCATTGGCGTAATATTATCTTCAAGCACTCCCTTAGACAGAACACATGTAGCATCGTTAGATGACATTCGGCTGGAAGGCATTCGAAGCGCCCGTGTAGCAGGGGTATAAGTGGTGATCACCTTCCTGCTAGAAGTTACCATAAACGAAAGGTGACAAGAAAGGGAAATTTTTCACTCTTCGCTGAAACGTCATTTCGAGCCCTAGATTGTTCCACGGTAGCTTGAAGTGTAATGCAAATATGTTTACGCGGACAACCCATTTGTTAGAATTTAAATATACTTCAGACGGATTAATTGCGTATTTACGAAAGTACACTTTAAATAGATGGCCAGCACCAAAATGCGATGTCCCGAAACTCGATTTTGAGCATTAGATTGTTCAACGACAGCTTGTAGTGCGCTGCAAATATGCTAATGCGGACTGCCAATTTGCTAGAATTTCAGTGTTCTTTGGACGAATTAATTACGTATTTACGGAAGTACACTTCAAATACATTGACGACACGCAAATGCCATTTCCCGAAACACGATTTCGAGCACTCGACTGTTCATGGCAGCTAGAAGTGTGCAAAGACGTTTAAAAGGACTGCCCGTTTGTTAGGATTGAAATATATTTCGGATGAATTAATTTCATATTTACGAAAGTTCACTTTTAATACATTGACAAGATGCTAAAACTGCATGCATATACGTTTACAAGGGCTGCCCGTTTTCTAGAATTGAAGTATACTTTCGATGAATTAATTTCATATTTCCGAAAATACACTTTTAATACACTGACAAGATGCTAAAACTGCATGCATATTTTTTCATGTATTTGAAAAGTGCTCGAAGTATGCTTTAAGTGAGGTATTTTTGGCACATTTTAAAAATATATTTCGAATACCAAGCATGAAATTTCAGAAACGTATTTCCTACATATTTTTAGTGCATTCATGAATACAAAATATGTTTAAAATACATTTTAAATAGACCTCCGTATATTCCAAACGTATTAGTTTTTGCTAAGGGCTGAATGCCTGCCGGACTTCCTCGCGGATGACGCTGGTGACGGAATCGACGCGAGGGGCAAAGGTGGCTTGAAGGTGCTGCAGCTCCTCGCGGACCACGGAACGGATGAGTTCGCGAAGGGAGTCCGGATTCGTCCTTGGTTCATGGCGAACCCGTCCAACGTTGATAGAGTCGAAGTTTGACGCAGTTGCCGGTCGTACTGATGGGATCTCTGCTGCAGCAATTTCTCCAGGTGCACGGTGTCGGCCAGAAACTCCGCGACGGTGTTGGGCGGGTTCCGCACGAGGCCGGAAAAGAGCTGTTCTTTAACGCCGCGCATTAGGTGCCGCAGCTTTTTTTCTTCAGGCATGGCCGGATCGGCGCGATGGCAAAGACGCGTCACATCCTCTACGTACGAGGGGGTACCCAAAAGAAACCGGACTTATTTTTGTTTGAACTTATTTGTTCACATTTTAAACACAGACCTTCAATCTCCTTCAAAGTATTCCCCACTTGCAATGATACGCTTGTCGAATCTTTCATTCCATTTTTCAAAACATTGTTTAAATTCATCTTTTCTGATGCTTGACAGTGCCTCCGTCGTTTTTTTCTTCACCCCAGCAACATCAGCGAAACGCTTTCCATTCACCCATTTTTTCATTCTAGGAAGCAAAGAAAGTAGCAAGGGGCAAGGTCGGGAGAGTATGAGGGTTGAGGAGTAGGGGTCATGCCATTTTTGGTCCAGAATTGTCGTAGAGACAGGGCTGTGTGAGCAGGGGCATTGCCATGATGGAAAAACCAGTCATCCGACCGCCACAAATCTGGCCGCTTCCACCGCACACTGTTGCCCAGTCTTTTCAAAACATCCAAGTAGAAAGCCTGGCTAACTGTCTGACCCTGCGGAACAAATTCTCAATGGACGACTCCTCTCACGTCGAAAAAACAAATCAGCATTGTTTTGAGGTTTGGTTTCACCTGACGAGCTTTCTTGAGGCGAGGTGAATTTGAAGTTTTCCATTGGCACGATTGTTGCTTTCATTCAGGATTAGATTCAGGAACACTTGAGTTGTCCCCATAGCATCGTCCTTGTACGTCTTTCTTAATATTTCAAGAGTTTCCTTTCAACTTTTTCCGAGCAAAAATCAGAATTTTACCGGCGCACGCTGTTCACGAAAATCAGCCATTGCAAAAACGACATTCACACAAAACAGTCGTCACTCTAAAACTCTGCCTAAACTAGTCTGACCTCTTTCAACGACGGCACTCGGCTTACTGACTCTCGAATGTTCGCTCTATGCGCTCCTAGTGGCAAAACGCGGTACCACAGAAGCTTTGCCGACCAAAAAATTTAGTCCGGTTTCTTTTGGGTACCCCCTCGTACATGGCAACACCCTCATTGGGAAGCTGGATTCGAGAGGACAGTGTACGCTCTGCGCTCTCCCGGCGGTCGCTGTTGGCGTACGTACTCAGGAGCTGACGTCGAAAATTCGGCCACGTAGAGAAAGTATTCTCATGGTTTTCGAACCACGTTCGTGCGGAGTCTTCAAGGCTGAAGTGCACGTTACGCAGCTTTGTAGCGTCGTCCCAGCAGTTAAATGTCGCGACCCGTTCGTAGTGAGCCAACCAGTCTTCGGCATCTTCAAACAGGTCACCGTTAAAGGGCTTAGGCGTGCGTGGAGTCTGAAGGGTGAGATAGGTGGGGCTGGCTGCAGGGACAGTTGTAGGCAGGGCGGGCAGTGGCGTCGCCATGAGTGGAATGGTAGTTGAAGGCGCGCTGAAAACAGGGAGGGCCTCGGGGGACAGGCCTCGGATCTTCCGGCTGGCACGATGGACAGGGGTGGTCACAAGAGGCGGGCGCGTCGAGTCGTCCTCAGGAGTAGGGAGCATCGGTCGCACCTCCACCAGTGTCACGACCAGAGGAGCCGTGAAGGTAGGCGTCGGCAAGAACCCAAGACTGGGAGCTTTCTTTTAATTATAGGGCCAGCTTCCACGACACCAAATAGAACAAGCGCGCCGCGAGAGTCCCCCGCCGCTTCGTCGTCGTCTTCGATTCAGCGCGGAGGCCGCGCGGCGCGTTAGGCGCGTGGCAATATGCTTCTTTCCGACAAAGCGTCGTCCATTATCATTACGTTGACTGAACGTAGCCCTCTTTCAGAATAAACGCCAGCGAAACCTTGGTCATTGAGATTTGTACAATGGTGCCCAGTCTACATACTGAGTCGAGAGCGCAGAAATAACAACACAACAGTTTTTTAACTGGGTGGTCTGGCTAAAAGTACGATCGACCTCCAGTGTTGTACTTTACTCCACAAGCACCAGTGACGTTACTCGAAGTGGTTTTGAATTAAGGTTACCCCATAAGGTGAAGCTTCTTTAATCACAGGTCGCATATACCGAGTGTCGTAGCTAAATGTAACCAAACTTTTAAAAAAGGCGAAGTGTCCTAGTCCAGTGAAACCAACTGAGGGTTGTTGATAGTCGCGTGGCCTAGTCTTGAGTGTTTTTTTCACTCTTCAAAGTTAATTAATTAAAGTCAAAAGAGCTACTACTGGGGCTAGTTGGAAATACATACTTGAAGGAATTGGTGAGCGCTAAAAACCACGGAAAAAGGACGAACACACAGGACGAAGCGCTTTCTAACAACTGTTTTAATCTCGAAAGGAACATGACTATATACACACATTTGACGTCTTATCAAGCACAGAAGAGGGAGGTACGCACGCGCTGACAAGAATAAAAATGAAGGGAAAAAAAGGAAAACAGGTAAAAACTACGCGCGCTTACAACAGCCGAAGATTGCTATTCTTGAGATAGGTTAATTCAGTTCCCCCTAACATCACCGAAGGGGGGCTGACGCATTGCTTATCCGGAGCAACGTGCATTGCGAAAGCTTCGATAATTTCTCTTTCCCGTCTGTTTCGAGCCCTACCTATAACCTTGGTGTTTTTTAGCAGTGGTATGCATTTACAGTGGGCACAATGAGGTGCCAGATTCCCGGATTTTGCAATTTGTTCACATAATCTTTCGTGTTCCCGGAGCCTCTTGTTAAGGCATCTTCCCGTTTGCCCTGCGTAAGTTTGTTGGCAGCTGAGTGGAATGCTGTAAATGACGTTTTCGTCACACTTTACATAGGTGTTTTCGTGTTTGATATTGCACCCAGGCTTCTTTTTGTGGTCTTCAGTCTCGTTGACCTTTTTGCACATTCCAATGAGCTTATTAGGAGCTGAGAAAACCACCTGGACTCCGTACTTGTTGGCTATCCTCCTTATTCTGTGGGAGAAATTGTGAACATACGGCATCACGGCAGGGCGTCCCTTGTAGCTCGTTTTCTTAGTTTTGTGGGACCCAGTAACTTATCTAATGCTACCTATGTTCCTTGTACGTAGAATTTGAAGGTGAATTGTTTTTGCAAAAGGGAGGCATAAGTATTGGATCGTGTTTGGCTCCTGTGTTGTCCGACATTTTCTTGGCACAGGGTAACCGGAGGATATCGAGCACCCTAAATGCACATAATGTCTTAACTTGCTTTAGGTACGTTGATGATTACTTGCTTTGCCTTCCCAACAGCCCAATTGATTCTATAAACGCGGAAAGCTTTCTTAATGAATGGAAGATATCTTTTCCTGGCCTCAAGTTCACTTCTGAAACCCCAAAGGACAGTCAGATTAGATTCCTAGACCTGCTGGTGGTGTTGGTGAAAACATTTATTTTGTGAAAAAGAGTTTGGGAGCCAGAGTGGCCCCGCTACATGGTCGGCGTCCCTAGTCCGGGACACCGCATGACGAGGCCCCGTCTCTCGCCCGTTTCACCAGAGCCCTTTGGGAGTCAAGCGAGGAGCAGTTGAGGAGGGCAGTCTCCCATGCCTCTCTGGAAGGGGTAGGGGAAGGGGGAAGGTGGGGATTTTGAGTACATGCCCACACCATGTGGAAGATATCACAGGTCTCCCCACAGTGTGGGCATCGCCCATCCGTGTTAGGATCGTATTGTTTTATTATTGCAGGACAGAGTAGAGTACCTGTCTGCAGGCGCCTTAAAGTTCGCTCCTCCGTCTTACTCAGCCCATTTGCAGGGGCCGGGAAAAGGCGGTGGTTGTCGCTATAATGTGTTAATATTTCCCTGAATCGCAGCAACGGCTGGTTAGTCTCCGAGCCAGAAGAGCTGGGATGAGGAGCCCGGTGAGTAAGCGCTCGGGCAGCGGTGACTTGCTGCGACAATCACACTTGCTGGGCTTACAAGCCTAGAGCAGAAAAACCGCTGCTGCGGTTTGACTACGGTCATTCCAGAATTGTAAAGCGAGCTGTAGCTACGTCTTGCCTGAAACTAGCTATAAAGAAATCTCGCCCCCACTTGATAATTCACAGCGTAGACCAACAGGTCTCCCGATTGAAGGAGAGCGGTTATCTGGAGCAGTTACTTTGCGACATTGCAGAAAGCTTACTTAGAGAAGTTACTGGGTCCCACAAAACTAAGAAAACGAGCTACGAGGGACGCCCTGCCGTGATGCCGTATGTTCACAATTTCTCCCACAGATTAAGGAGGATAGCCAACAAGTACGGAGTCCAGGTGGTTTTCTCAGCTCCCAATAAGCTCATTGGAATGTGCAAAAAGGTCAACGAGACTGAAGACCACAAAAAGAAGCCTGGGTGCAATATCAAACACGAAAACACCTATGTAAAGTGTGACGAAAACGTCATTTACAGCATTCCACTCAGCTGCCAACGAACTTACGTTGGGCAAACGGGCAGATGCCTTAACAAGAGGCTCGGGGAACACGAAAGATTATGTGAACAAATTGCAAAATCCGGGAATCTGGCACCTTATTGTGCCCACTGTAAATGCATACCACTGCTAAAAAACACCAAGGTTATAGGTAGCGCTCGAAACAGACGGGAAAGAGAAATTATCGAAGCTTTCGCAATGCACGTTGCTCCGGATAAGCAATGCGTTAGCTCCCCTTCGGTGATGTTAGGGGGAACTGAATTAACCTATCTCAAGAATATCAATCTTCGGCTGTTGTAAGCGCGCGTAGTTTTTACCTGTTTTCCTTTTTTCCCTTCATTTTTTTCCCTTCATTTTTATTCTTGTCAGCGCGTGCGTACCTCCCTCTTCTGTGCATGATAAGACGTCAAATGTGTGTATATAGTCATGTTCCTTTTGAGATTAAAACAGTTCTTAGAAAGCGCTTCGTCCTGTGTGTTCGTCCTTTTTCCGTGGTGTTTAGCGCTCACCAATTACTTCAAGTTAATTAATTAGTCAAGTTTGATTAGCTAACTTTTTAATTATTGACTTCAGGAAGAAAGTGTCAATGGAAAAGTTTTAGATCGCCTCGAAAAACCGCTAGTAGTGCTGTTTCCGTCAAGTTACGATTCTGGTAGCTTCATTTATTGGCCTTAAAAGAAAGTTGCAACGTGACCAGCTGCTCGCTCACTTCTCTGCCCCCATGTGCACCCAAAGTCTCATCGAGGAGAGGACTTCAGAAGAAAACGATTTTATTCTTTAAGGCGCGTCTTGGGACGTTCAAGTGGCACAGTTGTCATGTGGAAGCTTCTTCTTATTGTGCGGGTTATGGTTAAAGGCCGGTAAAAAAAAACTACTTTTCGTAAATATTACTTTGCTGCGAATGTCTCAGTAAGCTGTTTCTCAAAGCGATCTACAACTTTTCCATTGACACTTTGTTCCTCAAGTCAATAATTAAAAAGTTAGTTAACTAAGCTTAACTAATTAGCCAAACTTAAAGAACGAAAAAATACTGCAGACTAGGTCACGCGACTCTAAACAACCGTTATTTGGTTTAAGACGGCTAGGACATCCCGTGTTTTTTAAAAGCTTGGTTACATTTAGCTGGGACACCTGGTATATCCGATACATAGTGAATCCCAGGTTAATGCAGTCGGGGGCACTTTCTGCGCTAGATAGATATAGTTGCTGCCCTCTGAAATAAAATAATGAAAACATGAAACACAGCTTATATTTTAACAATCAAATAGACTGCAAAGAGCGATCTATCAGAAAATGTTGCACGTGTGGCACTCATATCAAGGTTAACTGCCGTGCCACTTTCAGCATTACGAAAATTTTGATGATACCACTTATATCGGTTGCTATACATTGCGTATAAAAATGTCGAGCTTGTCCTTGTGCATGACAGAGACAAACGCGTGCAAGCGTGCCACTGAACACAGTTAATTTCATGGTTTAAAAACACAACTGCTAATAGCAAACGCCGTATCAATTGATATGTATCAAATACAAGCTATGCGTCACAAATGTGTCTCTTATGAACACGCATGCAGGCCTTATGAGATGTATGTGTCAAGATATGTGCTTGATATGAACACCTATATCCTTCATATGAATTCTGCGTCGCAAATCTGCCTCGTATGAACTCATATGGCCATAGTATGAGTTTAATTGTCGTGGATTGTGCCTCGTATCAAGGCATATGTTTCACACGAGTTCTAACATGTCACAAATGTGTCTCGTATGAACTCATATAGGCTGCATGGGAGTTCGTATGCGTCGCGAATGTCTCGGATGAACACACGTGTGTCTCGGATGAACACTGGAAATGTGTCTGTATGCACTTATATGTAGCATATCTCAAATAACTAGCGACACTCGTACGCATATAGGAGCTCCGATGTGCATCATACCAGCTTACATCAACCACATGCGAAGGAGATAGCCGCTCATGAGTGCCTCGTATACAATCATGCGTGCTTCGTGAAACACAGGGGAAAGAAGCGACTAACACGTGCAGAACTAACGCATAAAAAAAAACACTTGGACTGTTTCAAAATTTTTTCCTTCTTTCTCTGTTCGTTCCCCTTCTCTTGCTGTGAACGCCAGCTACCCAATATGCTTGGATACACGTTTAGTCACAAGGAAAATATGGCCTTTTCTGCTTTGTCCATCCATAGAAAAGCTACGTAAGGAATAACACCAGGTATATTCGTGGCCTCGCGCCGGATGTAGTAAAATTACCCGCGCAAAGAGAGGAGAAAAAAGGCAGCTGTCATCGTTTTGAGAATTATAATATACACCGGGATGTTTAAATGATTATCATAGTGCACATTATGATTCACAATATCAGTGTAAGTCTAGTCGTCTATCGTTTCGCTCGTTAAACTAGGGACAGCACAATTTTCTTTCACAGCTTACTTCTGCACTGCCCAGTAATCAAAAGGATAAAATGAGTCTTGTCAACAAAAATCATGTAGATGGTTGCCGTGCCCGCCATATAGTGAGTTCTTTGTGTGTGTGTGCGCGTGTCCGCGTGTCCGCGCGTGTGTGTGCGTGGGGGGGGGGGGGGGGGCTGTGCGTGCATACATTGTTTTGCATTGTGTTATGCATGCTTTCTTTTGTTTAATAGTTGTTGCTATGTGAGACAGAAATGACAAAGCCTTCATACTGCGCGCTTTCCCTGGCATCGTAGAGGATCTGGAGGTCTTCGAAAAGGTCCATTGTAGCGACCACAGAATTGTAAGGCCTAGTATTAGCTTAGTTTTGGAGAGGGAACGGAGGAAACTAGTGAAGCGGAAGGCTATTAACTCAGTAGCTTTAAGAGGGACAGTCGAGGAAATCAGGATTTCGTTGTAGAACAGATTTTCGGCTTTAACTGAAGAAGACCACCGTAATGCTGAAACAATGAATGATATCACAGGTATTGCTATGGAGTGCGCTGCAGAAGTACACGGTCGGATGGTACGACAGGATGCTGGCAAACTATCTCAGGAGACAATGTGATTAAGGAACGCCAAACCATGAGGATGTCTAACTCCACAGATAGAATAGAACTAGCAGAGCTATCGAAATTAATAAGTAAGCGCAAGGTAGCCGAAATCCGGAAGTTGAACATGGAGAGAATCGATACAAGGGTAGACGTGCAGGCTAGTTGGTGAACCATAATACTTTAAAACAGCGCAAAAGACAGGGACACAGATAGAAAAGACACACACAGCGCTGCTGTGTGTGTCTTTTCGGGCGTACTTGGCAAACCGCGCGACACGTCAATAGGTTTTTTTAAATTTTTTTGGCGCATTTTACCAGTTTGCCGCCTTCGCGCATCTTGCCTCATGTATATATACATGTATTTTCCATGAAAGCGCTGTGTGTGTCTTTTCTGTCTGTGTCCCTGTCTTTTGCGCTGTTTTAAAGTATCATGGAGAAAATCGAGCATGCTCTAAAGAACGGAGGTATCCTAAAAGCAGTGAAGACAAAACTAGCCATAGGTAAGCACCAGTTCTAAGAGCTAAGAGACAAAAAGGGCAATGTATGTCATTAGCAATATGGATAATATATTTAATGTAGCCGAGGATTAATCTGTACAGTAGAGAATGTAATCACAAGGTTAATGAAAGTGAAAGGGGACAACAGCAATGGGACATCCCGCCAGCAAAGAAGCAGGAAGCAAAGAAAGCCTTAGGACCAATGCAAAAGGGGAAAGCAGCTGGTTAGGATCAGGTAACATCAGATTTGTTGTTGGACGGAGGAGAGATTGTGCGAGAAAAACTAGCCAACCTGCATACGCAATGCCTTGTGACTTCGAGTATACCAGGAGCTTGGAAGAGCGATAGTTTTATTGTAATTCATAAGGAACGCGACGTCAAGGACATGAAGAATTACAGACCGATCAGCTTACTGTCCGCTGCCTACAAGGTATTTACTAAGGTAATCGCTAATATAGTCAGGACAACCTTAGGCTTCAATCAACGAAATGATCAGGCAGGCCTTCGTAAAGGATGCTCGACAATAGACCATAATAACGCTATCAATCAGGTGATAGAGAAATGCGCAGAATATAACCCACCCGTACATATAGCCTTCATTGATTACGAGAAAGCATTTCACTCCGCGGAAAAGTCAGCTGTCATGCAAGCATTGCGGAATCAGGGTGTTGAAGAGTGTTATCTGAAAATATTGGAAGATATTTATAACGGTTGCACAGTTAACAGGGTGCTTCATAAAATCAGCAATAAAATTCCAATAAGGAAAGTTGTCAGGAAGGGAGACACGATCTCGCGAATGATATTCACCGCCTGATCACAGGAGGTATTTTTGGGCCTGAAATAAGTACAGTATGGGATAAAAGTTAACAGAGAATACCTTCCCTCAACCTGAATTACTTCCCTCAACCCAGACTCACTAACAACCTCATGGCTAAGGAATTTCTTGTCTTTTCATAAACAGTTCACAGTTGTTAACGGTCACTCATCTCCGTTTAGCGATGTTCTATCTGGTGTTCCTCAAGGAAGCGTCCTGGGCCCGTTGCTCTTCCTGATTTACATTAATGATCAGCCATCCAACATTACATCAACCATTCCCTTGTTCGCAGAAGACTTCATAGTTTACCGCAAAATCCGATCACCTACAAATCATCTTGCACTCCAAAGGGACCTCGATCATGTAACCGCTTAGTGTTCAACATATCAAATATCACCTAACACTAAAAAATGCAAGTTAATGACATTCAGCCGCAAAAAATCTTACTCTTCGTTCAATTACGTACTCAATAACAGCTTAGTCTCTCAGGTGTCTTCTTACAAATACCTCGGTGTCCATTTTTCATGTAACTTGTCCTGGTCCACTCATATACAGAAAATAACAGCTAAATCATCCCAGACCTCTAGGATACCTAAACGGGAATCTTCATGGAACTCCTGCTACTACCCATAAGCTCGCCTATCAAACTTTTGTTCGTCCGCAACTCGAGTATGCATCATTCATTTGGCCACCTCACCAAGATTATTTAATTAATTCCCTTGAATCAGTCCAAAATCGTGTGCGCGTTTCATCTCCAGAAACTATGACCGTCACTCAAGCGTCACAATCATTAAATTATCGCTCTCTCTTTGTACCTTGCAATCACGAGGATTAATTGCCCTAGTCTGCTTATTTCACAACATAGTCTATAGTACTAGTCATTCGACTCTCCCTCTTGCGCAACCTCACCGCACCTCGCGCCGTTTAAACAACCATTTCAGCTTCCAACGCCTTTCAGGCAAAACCGTTGCATTCAATTCATCCGCTTTGCCGCAGGTAATTGTTCACTGGAATGGTCTTCCGGAACACATCGTCAATATTCGTGATCCAGCTTCTTTTAGGACCGAAATAACAGCCATTTTTTCTAGCTACTGACACGTCAATAACTGTTGTATAATGATGGTCTTATTGTTTTATGATGAGTACTAACAATCAGTTGGTATTGTGTAATTATGTCCTTACTGTTTAATGAGTACTAACAGTCAATCAGCATTGTATAAAAATGTAATTGATGCTCCTGTTATTACCGCTATTTATGTGATCCCCCCCTCACACAATACTCCAGTCTTGGAGCCTGTGAGGCAACCTGAATAAATAAATAAATAAACAAATGAAAGGCGATGTCATGTGATATGAAGGAGACAGAAAGTTATGGTCTCGGTGATTAAAATTGGTAAAGAGGCAATGAAGAAATGATACGGAGGTGATAGCGGAATTAGCACCAGCATGGACGGCAGAAATTTACACGACGTCATCTTACAAGCCTGAGTGAATAGAGATGGATGACGTATAGAAACTGCGCCTTCGTGGACGTCAAGTAAAGCTAACTTGCTTCACCCAGTCACATGGGTCTGGTACCAAACATGGACCATGCAGGACCGTTACATCACTTGCGGCTGCTAGCGAGAGGACTGAAATCTTGGTGTTGCATAGCATGACCTGTAACTTTCTTGCTACAGTTTGATAGCGATTTAGTAACGTTTGCGATCTAGGGAACGAGAACGCAGCTGAAACATTATATTTATATAGCTACATGCCCAATACTAAAGGAAGCGCAAATCTCAGATTAGCAAATTTATCATTCGCAAAGTCAACTTCAATAAAGTAGTAGAAGCCCCTTAGTAGATGCGGGATTTACGTTTTCCTCCGATAGCTATCAGAATTCCCGAGAGCATTTTGCTATTGCCGGTCTGCCTCAGAACCCAATGGTGCTAAAATTGGAGAAGTGTATTTCTTTGGCCTGGCTTGTACAGACAACACAGTCGATTTCTTTGAAGGATTTGGACTTCAAGTTATCTTTCGTACGTGTGAAAGGCAGCGGATTCTTCGTGCCTCGCCTACCAATTCGAGAACAACTGAAATTTTAATGAATATGTAGCTGCGGAAAAAAAAAAAAACATTTTGCGCCTCACGGCGGACGAAACATAATTTTTTTTAGAAAAATGGACCTTAAGTCCCTAATTTCGAACCGCATCAATAAAACGGCAACTGGGTATTACATCGTAGAATAGCGTGTTTCTGGAAAGATACAGCAACATTGACCGAAATCGACATATGCACAGCCTGGCTGCTGCGTGTTGCGATGCAGGACTGAAGGCCATTGCTGCGTATGCATGTAACGCCGGTCCGCTGCTTTGTAGCCGAGCGGTCCACCGCACAGATCAGAAGTTCTCAGACGTAATGTACGCTTTTATTTTTTTTTTGCTCAGAAAAATACAGCCGTTAGTGCTGTAGTCTGCTGTGCCAGTCCGACTGCATGCCCAGCCTCCAGTACGCTCGGCTGTCGCGCCGAGCTCAGAATCCAGATGCGCTATCGATGTCAGCAGTGCTCTGTCTGCTAGCCGGCGTCTGCGCTACCTCGCGGCTGACGGAGTACTCTTTATATTATTATGTGTGGAGACCAAAGGCTGTCCGTTTGTCTGGAATTCTTTTCCCACAGTGCCTGCTCATGCGGACCGTCATAGGCTATATATGGAAACGGAGGCTCTTGGAGGCTTCTGGGGTTCTCACTGCGTGGATACAGAGGCGCTTGAGCAATCGTTCTTTTTACTACTTTGGGTTCGTTGCGGTGAGTCATTGCGCCAGAATAGGGCAAGCATACTCGACCCTTTTGTTCCGAAAAAGCTAAGCCATTATGTTAGTTTTCAGCACCGGGGAGTGTGGAAGATATAATAGTGCTGAAATGCACGAATTCACTTTTATTTGAGGAATACACTCCTTAAAACGCTATTGTTTTTTAAAAGCCGTGTATCTGGCTCACGAACAACCCACTAATTGTGTGTACTTCCTCGAAGCATGTTTCACGGGTGATATCATTTTTTTGTTTTAATATTTAATTGCTATTATCGGTGAATTCGCGTTTTTTCACGCAATAGATCAAAAATCTTTCCCGTAGTACTAAACTTAAATATAAATATACAGCACACTCAGCTACGACTCGGCTTTCTTCTATTCGTCGATAATTTCTTCTCTTTTCAACGGCACCGCTAATATATAGAAGACGACAGAAACGCCACGAACTCTACACCTTTCAAATATCGGTCGACCACATATGTGTGGAAGTGAAGGCTCAGCCAAGGCTGAAGAACAAAAACAAGGAAAACATTAACAATGTTGGGCAAACTACCGTCATGTTTAAGGTGTTCTGTCTATACCACTGTTGATGAAATGGCGGCACTGCCAAGCGGGCAACACCTTTTAGGAGTCGTCGCGCCTTCTCACGCCAGCTTCTCACCTCAATACATTGCACATAAGACGCAAAAGATGAAAAAAAGGAGGTCGTTGTGGATTTCCTTATCGCGTGTTCAGTAAGTGTAGAGAATTCTGCAATCTCTGTGCGGTGCGTGGCTTTTACGTGATACCGCTACTTCTCAAGTAAGAATAAAACGCTCGTGTTAAATACCCACGCAAAAGACACCGAAACGAGAGCAAGGGTAATACCCCACAAGTGAGATATTTCTTCGCTGCGGCCTGGATTGTCAGTTCAAATATTTCAGTGCTACCAAACATAGCGCGGAGCAATGTCATCAAGCATAGCAAGTACGCTTACTGAGAATTGAGGACCATTACTCCCTTTGTGACAAAGGCGAATAACCGTGAAAGCTTGCGCGCCTCAGCATAGCCACGATATTTCTGAAAACAGTAGCTGCCCATACACCTACACCACAGAAGCAGGGTGTGGATATTCTAGCGGATTTAAAGTGTGGATTAACACACTGTAAATGATACTCGAGCAGGCTGTGGATAGTCTAGTGGATTTCAAGTGTGGATTAACACACTGTAAATGATATTCGAATTAACGCAGAGATGTTTGGAAATTCTCATCCTTGAATCCTTCTAACTTCACCATTGAACACTGAATCCAGAACGCGTGTAGCGACCCTAGAATTCTTACTGGTAACTTCTGAAAATGGTTTCTTTGTTCAAATCAGAAATTTTAGAACAAGAAAAGAAAATAACGTATTAAGGGGGTGAAGTGGAGGGTTCGCGAGCTGTGCTATCACCAAACCAGTAATGCACCACAAGCAGTAGACAAAACCTTTCCCAACGAGCTAACAAAACGGCACTGCAAGATAGAAGAAAAAAGATTCACTCACACCGCTGTCTAAGCAAGGTAGAGCACTCACACTAGATTCACAAATCTATGGCGTCCGAAGCTCTCAAAACTTTAACACGCCGCTAGCCGCACTGCACCAGACACTGCTGACAGCGAAGCATATCAACACACGCTTGTTGATATCAACACATAATATGTATCGACACACATTGATATATCAGCATACACTTCCAAAGGCAATTCGGCTGCTCTGTCTTGAAAAGCACGCAATTCTCGCACGCTCACATAAAAGAACAAGGCGCTATTCGCTCCAACAAAATACTCGATGATAGCCGAAGCTCAACGCTAAACGAACGACGGGCTGCTGGAGCTGCAACAACTCATGTCGGGCCCAGCTGTTACGCTGGCGTTAGACTGCCGAGCCGGACCAGTAGTCTTCCGAGCTGGGAAGTCTATGATCGTGCTTGCGGTAATCCAACTAGGACGACGGCGCTCAAGGGCTAGATTGGTCCTTAGGCACGATGTGTGCCAGTCACCACTGACGCCAGCTCTGTGTCTATCCTGTGAAACCGCCCCGGTGTCACTTTTTGTATTACAATGTGTCTCAGCCAAACGCGCCGCCTGTTTCGCTGCGAGTTGGCATGGATACTTGGTGAAAGAACCATGCAGTAGAAAAATCGAATCAGACCATGAACGGCCCGTCAGGAAGAGGCTGGAGTGGGTAGACCCGCCGCAGGTCGTCGAGTGTCCATCTGGTGAACTGAGCTGGCGCTGCTAGCTGCCGCCTGAACGACGCGGCTGCGCATTGCTAAGCACCACTGATGCGAATCAGGACTCAGCGCCGCCGCCCATATGGCACCAAGCGTCTGTTTCGTGGTAGACGATGGGGCATCGGGAAATGTGCAGGCAATTCGCTGGCGATGACGGCGAGGCTGTGGGCCTCTGGTCTGGTCTCTGCGCCCCTGCTTTTCCCAAGAGGTCCTTGCTGGAACTTCTGCCAGAACATGCAACTTGATTGTCGCCCCATGGCTCTCCGATATGAAGGGCCTCTAGTGGCGGGGCTGCGTCTCCGGCTGGTGGCCGAGGCCCCTAGTATTCCCTCTCTCTCAATTGTAAAACATCCTTGAAAAGAGGACGAACTTAGATTTAGCAGAGGTAGCCGCACCCTAGATTGTATTGGCTTAGATTTAAGGCACTCGTGAAACCTTGGAAAAGCTAGTTGTCACGCTTGTAAGGTGGCCTTACCGCTCAGCGTCCCACACTCTCGCGGTCAATTAACTCAACGCGCTCCGAGTCCACCATCCACATCCATAGATATGACGGCGGATGTGGAAATGGGTTCCCGAGGCGAGGAAACGGCCACCTTTTCTTTCTCTGTTACCCCGGGGTCTGCGCTTCATAGAGTTCCTGTAGAGAGGGGATGTACTATAGCAGACTCTTTTGTTCCCCTCGAGTCCTTGCTTGGAGCTCACCCTTCGTTAGCACCGCGCAGTCAGGGGGAGGATCTCGGCGCGCAGAAGGTGGTCAATGTCGGCTCCACTATAAAAGTTTGGCGACTACAAAAACGAGCAGCAGAGCCAACCAGCGCGACAGGCAAGATGCGCTGCTGGAGACCTTCTTCAGAGACGTCTTCTGCTCACGAAATCCGACTGCTCTTACAGGAAATCCTCAGGCGATTTGCTGTCCGTGTGGCCAGTGTAAGTGGACGCACGGAGCGGCACTTTAAACGGTTTGTTTGGAGGCTGCTATGTAAAGTTTTTCCGAGCTATCGACGGAGCTTGAGGGCCTCGCCACAATATGATTCGTATATTTCTACAATGTTTCCTCCCCTTCCTCCCTCCCGAAGGAGAGCTACCTGATGCTATCGGATGGTTTCCAAGATGGCTAGAAAAGTATCTTTAGCCAGTGGTGCATTTTTTTTTCTGGCTTCTTGGCGGCGCTCACCATTTAACTCAGGGTGCGTAACCTGGTGCCGCCCTGATATATTTTTGGGGGGAGACTGCGCGTTTATCAGGGCAGCTGCACTTCGGCTTAAAAACCGGAGCGCCTAACGCACTTCTTGAGAAGCATCGGCAGGATGGCTCCAAACGTCTGCCAGTTGCCAGTGATGGGTGGGCCACGCCAGGGACAGCAGGAACTTGTGAAGCAGGGTGCATCACGTGTTTCTTCTGCATTAATAGGGGGCTTAAACGTAGCAAATAATTACGGAGGGCAATTAATACTGCATGCGTGCTCTGAATGCGAAAGCTATTGTGTGACCATGAGCTCTATTGGCCAGTGCACAGTTCCTTCCTGTTTGTTTATGGGGTTTAACGTCCCAAAGCGACTCAGGCTATGAGGGGCGCCGTAGTGAAGGGCTTCGAAAATTTCGACCACTTGGGTTTCTCGAACGTGCACTAACGTCGCACAGTACACGGGCCTCTAGAATCTCGCCTCCATAGAAATTCAACCGCTGCGGACGGGACTGAACCCGCGTCTTTCGGGTCAGCAGCCGAGCGCCATAGCCCCTGAACCACCGCGGCAGCTGTTTCGTCCCTTCCAGTAACACACCTACCAGTATAGAGAATGCACGAGTTTCTCCTTTAGTCGCCAAGCGACAACGCGGTTTTGCAGTCTATGGACTCTGTGCTCGCGTAGCAGTCTAAAGATCCTTGTTTCAGTTATCCTTTCCTTCGTAAAATATTTTTTTTTGGCTGGAGATGTGAAAATCTTAAGGAGTGCTGATAATGTCACTGAGTAATTTCCTACCGCGGACGGCGGCGGACGCCGGCTTCTGTTACAATGAGATATATAATGCTTCAGCAATAAAAACAACACGGGCGGAATGTGCACTTGTGCACTTATGAACAGTCATTTCTAGAGCACTCTCCTCTCTCAGCCCGCCTAAACAGCCACAAGGCCCTACTGCAATAACAGAGCTGCCCCTTTCAGAGGCGATCACAAGCGATGGCATCACCTCAGTAGTAACGCCGGAATCATCAGACAACACCGTTTATAATGGATGCGAAAGACGCGGGTTGGATCCCGGGCGCGGCGGTCTAATTTCGATAGAGGCAAAATCCTACAGGCCCATGTACTCTGTGGAATATCAGTGAACGTTGAACAACCTCAAGTGGTCTAAATTTCCGGAGCCCTTCACCATGGCGTTTCTCATAGCCTGAGTCGCTTTGGGACTTTAAACCCCGTAAATCAACCAACCGTTTATTTTAGGCTAAATAAGTGGGACGAAAATGTAAAAGAAAAGAGATGCACTTGCACCGGCGTTAAAGCAAGATAAAGCGTTCAAACGAGCGTCAAACCACAGCAGAGTGCGATTGCATCAAAGCTATAACCGTCTGCTAGCCACGGTGCACGGTGCAGATAGGAGAGGATCAGACTACAGGATTCCTTTGTCTAAACGAGAACACAATTTCAGCACGCTGAGGTAAAAAACGAGGCGTTAACCGCTTAAAACAAGCTACGCGACGGTGCACGAAGATCAACGGTTAACAAACGACGGGGCCGATGCCGTTGCAGCCAATCTCGCCGTGTACCGCCGTTACTCTGCCGGGAAAATGTTGTGTCGGATCCGCAAAGGCCGATAGCACAGAACGCGACAATGAGCGTCTCACAGGCTTCGGGTGTGCGCCACCCGAGCCTCAATGTGCGCGGATAGCGCTTTCCTGCTGGTCTCCACGCGGTGCTTGCCAGGTCGTTGTTTAGTCGCTGGTGAGATCACGTGCATAGTCACTGCGCTTCCAGCAAAGAACATTGCGCACATGGGCAGCGGCGTACCCGAGTGCGGCTCCTCGCGCGACGTGATGCAGTATGATAATAACACGTTCCGCAAAGCCTTATTCGGTGAGCCAAAGAGGCCGCCGCTGGGGGTAATATAATAAATGGCCCTGCGTTGTCAGCTACAGGAATCCGCGAAGTGTACTCGCCGCGGTGCATCACCGGATTGAAGTCTCGACTTCTGGGCGGGAATATCAAGGTTGGCACCCCGCTGTGGTAGCCGCATTTCATTGCCGGTGAAACGAAAAAAGGCGCGCGTGTGCTATACGACGTCAGCGCACGTTAAAGATTCCCACATCGTTTAAACTACTATGGCGTCCTGCCCTATGGCAACTTTTTTTCTCTTGTTTCACTCTTTTCATCCCTTCGCCACGACGTGCGTCCGGTGATTACAGAGAAGTGCTCACAAACTGCGTCTTTTCCTTTCCACAAAAGTGATTTCTGAATTTTCTAAAAAGTCAAATTATCAAGCCAGCTCGAACGACAGTAATTACGCCGTCAGCCAAAGAGAAGTAACACCACATTTTGCATTCTTTCAGCCTGGTACCTCAATAGGGTTACCATGCACCGAAACCGAGAGCCTTTGTCAACTTTAATGAAATGGTAATAGGCTGCTAAAAGAACTGCAGACGCAATATGTAATGAACAATTTAGTAATTAGTGATTAGCACTGCTCTCCTTCCTGTCTTGGTATGCGCGGGGTATTACTTGACAGATAGAGGCTGTGTATGGCTCACAACTGAGATTATGTAGCTGAAGTTATAGCTTTTAGCACAGATTGTGCGACCGATCAGGGTTAGAGATTTGGGGCAAACTTGGCCTTAGACTGGTGTTCTATGGTTTTGATGGTGCTCGGCTGTTCACTTTATGGACGCGGGTTCGGTCCTATTTTGATGCAGGCGATGTCACTGCACGTTAATAAAGCCATGTAGTCGAACTGATCCCAAGCCCTCCACTACGGCGTCCCTCATAGCCTGAGTGGCTTTTGGAGCTTAAACGTCAAGACCAAACTAAACCAAACGTTAAATCTCATGCTCCATTAAGTGCAACCATGCTCTACGCGGCTGTTCGACGTAGCTAACAGAGTAACTGTCGCAGCCCTAACTATCAAAATGGGACACAGAGAGGCACCACATTGAGTGCGATTTTTCGTTGCTGCTAATCTCTGTCATGTTTTGTAGCGAAAGCTACATCGGCCATGAACTTGCGATTTCGCTGTGGCGGTGCTCCGAGGAGGCACAGAGACCGACCTTGAGCCGTTGCCTATAGACCAGAATTTTGAGCCTCTCCCGGGCGCAGCCATTTTGCACCGACTGGCGCGTCGCGGTGCGGGTGTTTCTTTGGGGACTGCGGGGCTGCGGCAGTTCCGCGGCCGCGCCTGCATATAGCCGCGCTTCGGGCGCTAAAAAAACATTGTCGAGCATACTTCCGCTGCGTGGCTGTGTTGCAGGAAGTATTTACGTTATCAATGCGATAACATTGACCTGTTTTAATGACATTTAGTTTGACATTCAGGTTAATTGTGCCGGCGCTTAGAACGCGCTCGTGGTTATATCGAATTCCGTCTTGGTGCTCCACCGCAAAGAAACTTTTTGTTCAATATCAAGCATTAGGTGTGCGGCTAGCATGCAGTTCCAAATCCCATGCACTCTTATTCTTGCCTGCCGGCCAGCCATAAAGCCCCCCCCCCCCCTTCCACAAACAGGGCTTTCTTGTCGCCGCGCCAGTTTATCAACAAATTACCGCTGTGAGCTCAACTGAGACGCAGCGCCAACAGGAAACAAATTTTGTCATGGTTTATGCGACCTGGTGCATAAAAACGTACTTTCGCTTAATTTATAGAAGCTTGAATAGATATGAGCAGGTAATCCAGCTTGCACTAATTCTGAGGTAGCTCTCGCCGCGTGTGAGAGCGTTGCGTAGCCGTTTGGCTAAGTGTGGAAATGTAATGAAATCGCGCATATTTTCCTATGAATAAGGTAGATACCGCACCGCTGCGGTGGCTGAGTGGTTACGGCTCTCGGGTCTGGCCGAAAAGACGCAGGTTCGATCCCGGCCGCGGCGGCCGAATTTCGATGGAGGCGAAATTCTAGAGGCCCGTGTACTGTGCGATGTCAGTGCACGTAAAAGAACCCCAGGTGGTCGAAATTTCCGGAGCCCTTCACTACGGCGTCCCTCATAGCCAGAGTCGCTTTGGGACGTAAAACCTTAATAAACCAAACCAAACTAAGGTAGATACCAACAGCAGAAAGATACTATAGATAAACCTTTACCCCCCAGATACCTCTGACATGCGTGCGGAAAAAGCAGCTGAAATCGGTAGCGGTCGTGCTTACAATTCTGTACATGAAATGTGTTTAATGGGAACAAGAGCAAGCTCAGCGCAAGGACACCGAACACGTACTGGTGATCGAAAACACGCGCTCCGTCGGGACAACTTTAGTCTGCAGCTCGCCTATCCAGTTACTACTCCACTGAGTCAAATCGATAGATATACATTCTGATGCATAAAATTATCATAGATGATATCGCCCGTAAAAGGCGACAACAAACGACACGACAGCGCAGAAATCTGCTTAGAAGTGCCGGTTTCCTGTCCGTACACTACCTGGTCGACTACCCTCGGATGTCACGTTAACGAGTAACTGCGCACAAGATAACCGCAGTACTGTCTGGAAGAGGGAAAATGTGAGTAGTGACGCACAGCACACACCCTCATACGTTAGCTGATGGAGCACAACAACGGCAGCAGCGAACACGTAAACATGCGTTCTACGCGCGGCGCCGGCGCCACCCGCAATCCCTCGGGCCGCGCGCGCCGACAAATGGCGACTGGTGTCGAGAGTAGGAGCGCGCCCGCAGCCTGCGTGCGAGGGTAAAAAAATCTGCCGCAACTGGCGGAGGTTGCACGCTCGCCGCGCCATCTGGCATGACGTCGCACGGCATGCCTCGCCAGGGAGCCGCCGCCACCGTTTGGCATGACGTCACACCACGCTCCTCGTCGTTGCGCTCGCCTCCGCTCCCTTCGCCAGCTGTGTCGCATGCCTGATAACCTGTCGGAGGATTGAAAACGAGAGCTCGCGTGCGACGCAACCGCAGTTGAGGCGGCAGTATGGACGGCGACAAAGCTGCTGAGCATAAGGAGGCCTAAAATAGACATCGGAACGAGATGAGGAGAAAACGAATCGCCCAGGAATCAAAGGACCAGCTCGCCGAAGGACTGGCTAAACGCCGTAAATATGCCGGCCTGATACGGGCACACTTAACTTCCGATGTCTCGACTGCTAGCAGCAGCGACAGCAGCCTGAGGAAAGACCTGAGTTATGCTGCACTGAAGACGGCCCTTGATGAAAGGTGGAATGCGACCAAGAGACTTCAGCGGGCTCTCGCTTTCGCTACGTATATCCTGGCATACCCGAGCTAAGCCAATGACAATGTTATTTGTTGGCATTATTTTAATTTTATTCACCAGGCATTTCTGGTGACGTTTGTGCTTTGAGATACAAGGCAAAATGCTGAGCAAGTGACAGCTAATTAAAAACAATCAATGATTACAAAACATACTAAAGAAATTAAATGGGGAAATAAAACGCATAAACAACGAGGAGGCAAAGATAAGGTACAAATGTCAGTAAATGCCGTTTTGAAGAAAAAAGTAAAGAGGAAACTAAAAACTGCGTTGCATTCAAACAGCCACGAGAACACATTTGTGAAGTACGGCCAGAGAAACAGCAAAGCAAACAACAGCAATAACAAAGATATGAACCGTAGATGAGCATCCACAATTTCAGAACGTATCTCCCTAGTTCCTTTGTTTTATAGCCCGCAGTGTTCTGAAATGCATATAGTGTACGGGGAAGTTGTGAGATAAAGACCGAAATCAATATTTATGATGAAAATTTATGCCTTCCTGTGCGCATGAAAGCCCTGAGTAATTCTGTAGATGTCAAAGTTGGCATCGCTGTAGTCGATGCGAGTGGCACTCGTAGGAGCCTGACTGAACAAACTCGAATGGGAGGAGCGGTAGGCCGGAGCTGCCTGCAGAGAACAGCTCTCATACGAAACGTCACTACGGCGCACAACATCTTGATGTCAGAAGAGTTCGTCACTGACGATTTGACGAATGACGGCAGGAAGAGTCACATCATTCATAGGCTTGTGGAAATCCACGCTGGTGACGGTGGTGAAGTTAGGCAAGCGGGAGAACTTGGGAGTAATTCGCCGCAGCTTTAGAGCTTCAAAAGTGCGGCAGTGCTTGATGATATCCGTGGGGGAGTCAAAATTTTCTTTACTAATAAGAAAACTGTAGACGTCCTCTGCGATGCCCTTGAGGAGATGGCCAACGCGATCTTCGTCGGACATACTGGGATTAACGACTTTGCACAGCTTCAAGACCTCTTCTATGTAAGTCGTGCAGGTCTCTTCAGGCACTTGCGCTCTCTGAAGCAAAGACTGCTCAGCGCATTTTCGTTTGGCAACGGTATCTCCGAAGCAGCTGCGGAGCTCTTCCACGAAGCGGTCCCAACTCGTTAATGATGCCTCATGGTTTTCGAACCAAGTTAACGCGGTACCATCCAGAAAGAGAACGACATTGGCCAGCTGCAGAGTGGCATCCCAGGGATGTATCTGCTCACCCGCTGGTAACTGGTGAGCCAATCATCCACATCTTCGCCAGGCTTGCCGGAACACGTCCGCGTCTCAAGGTAGTGCTGCCAAGCGGGGGCTGCTGCTCCGGTAGGACGTGCGGTTGCTTTGTTGGTCATTTGTACAGCCAAATGTGGCAATCCGGCCATTCTTCGGCTGCGATAATGTTCAGAGGGGTCCGTGGTGATCGACCCAGCACCTGGACCACACTGTTGCAGGTTCTGTTCACAAAGGCTATTTACATAGGCAGGTCGATCCGAGCCTGGAGCGTCCGCGGCAGGATAGTTAACTTCCCTGTTTTTTTTTTCCTCGTGCGCACTTCGTTGTACCTCAGGGCCTATGCGCAGCGCGTGGCAATATTAACGGAGATGAATGTACGGATAATGTTTCTGTTTAGAAGGAACGCAGGCTACTGTTGCTCAAGAGTAAGAAGAAGGGGTTAAAAAATATAGGCCCCGAAAATATTTTCCTACTCAGGTGATCTCGGCGCATAGAATCCGCTATGCGATGCGGTCACACCACCGGAAACATTGAGTCCCTATGGAATCTATGTTTGACGTTCGATCAAAACACTGACGTCACATGAGAAGAACTCTTTCAATCTTCAGGGATCTTTCAGCACCAGAAGCTTCGGCTTTGAGACGATGATGAAGCACGTACTTTAGATGGCCACCTACGACAATAAGACATGCAGTAATGAAGAGTTCATTTATTAGAACTGTTGAAGGAGGCCAATTTTGCTACTGTAAGTTTTATTTTTTTTAGGATAAGGCGCTCTGAGAAAAACAAGACAATGAAAAAATGCGAATTGCTGAGAGCCTATGGTGTTTGTTTTACTGTGAAAGCACTCAGATCATGTGAAGAGAGAAGAAAAATATCTTAGGGCTTTTTTAAACTAAAAAAGCTTTACTTTTGAGACAGCAGACTTATTATTAGTGCGGACGAAGGCATTGTGCAAAACTTGTAAATATCCACAAATGCTGCAGTCGAATTTAGGACAGAAAAATCAAGGTGGTCAGAAAATACGAAATATTGTTCCTTAATTAATCTTTTCTCTTCTCTTTGTGCGCTGAACCAATCGTTTGCAGGTCTGACCCATAGCAGCACTGGCGGGTCCTCAATACAGGGATCGGCACACTTTTTATCTCCTAGGCGTTCAGTGCCTTCCATTATTTCATGTGTCTTCCTCGCTATAATGCAGATCTTTTGAAGCGCTGGTGGTAGTTCCGCATCCTACATTTTACAACTGCTGTCTTGCAGTGTGACTCTCACAAACAATGATTTAAAGACTTCCCCACTACTGCATATAGGAAACCGATCTCAAAGAGGTCTCAAGTGGACAAACGTAAAGGGAATAATTACAACGTTTAAGGCAGAGCCACACTGCCGAGCAGGATAAAAGACTGCGCAAGTGACAAACTGTGACCGAGTGTATTCGACAAACTTACTGTTTTTAGGTTCGGCATTCTCTATTCTGCTCACATATGATTCATAGAAGTTTAGGAGCGAAAAAAGTTTTATTTGCTCTTTGTTCATTAGGAAAATAAAGAGCTGCTTTCAAGGCTCATAAAAGTACAGTGAAAGAAAATGTTCACATGTTAACAAGCAGAGATCTCTTAGAAAACTATTGCTGATAAGATATGGCGCTTCCTAATACAATGGTACTTGGGATGAAACTGCCCACTATTGTGTATTGAAAAGCATACAGTGAACGTCAAACCATATATTGTGACCTACTAGTAGAAAACATAAGTTTTATTTCCTTGGCATTGTTCTCAGTGTCATGAATACTGGCGTAGAGAAAATCACAAGGGATGCAGCTCAGCCATACGATACCATTCCTGGAAAAGTACGCAATGACGCAGAGAGGATAAACAGAAATCCTTCCTCGTCTTTTAAGAGAAATAGTATTCCTGAAGGCACATTTCAACATTTCGTCGGAATGTTCCACAGCAGAACCTACATTATTCCCTAGCTCCTTCGTGGAATTCGCGTTATCTCTCAGCCTGCTGGCTTCTTTCTACCGAATAATTTTTCTGGCAGCCTATTCGCCGCGAAGGTTTATTGTCATGCAGGCACTATATCATTGGGACGATGACACGGGAAAAAATAAAAAAGATACCGCCTCAACAGCTGCTGAAGAGAACCGTAGCCTTTGACGCACTCGCTGTAAGCAACCCATGTGAACATTGTGCTTCCTGCTTCAAACGTTGCTCACTAAGACGTTTTCAAAATCTTTTTATCTTTTGAATTACAATATTTATGGGTTGCTAACTGGAGTCCTTTGATTTCTGGTGAATGTTGCGGTGGAAACCACGCACCAAAAGAATTACAGATGTTGCTCTCATATATGCTATTCTGATTCCGTGGCACGCGTTGGGGCTGCGGCCACTCCTCAGATAGATGACAGGTCGCAAACACAAGGAAAATCGAACATTTATCCAGGCATTTACAACTTGTAAAAACGCGATGCTGCCACAGTCGTGCAGCGCGGCAGAAGGAACGAGAGAGTCACGAGTTACGTAACATGACACCTCCGGAGGGAGGTGTAAAGAGGGAGAAAGCACGCGGGCGAGAGGGAAGGCGCGCGGGGAGAAGGAAGAGAAAGAGCGGGGAGGAGAGAAGTCCAGTGTTCGCAGATGAGGCTGGCGCCCGGGCGAGAAATTCAAACTGGACTCGGGACAGCACACTCCCCGTCTGGTTATACATATAACCACTATGTGATGTGTTCAGTCCTCACACGGAAGAAGCAGGACTGTCTCAGTCACAGGACGGAGAAACGTCTTAATCACTCCCCGTGTCGCCGTCTTGATCTCGACCTTTCGCACCCTGCCGTCCGCGCTCGCGATGGCGTTCACAATGAGTCCCATGGGCCACTCGTTGCGATGAATCTCGCTGTCTCTCAGGAGCACGAGGTCACCTGCCTTGAGATTCCGAGTTGTCCCCTGCCACTTCCGACGACTCTGCAGGGTGGTAAGGAACTCGCGTCGCCAACGGCACCAAAAGGTGTCGGCCAGCCACTGAACCTGCCGCCACTGTCGCCGATACACATTCTTTTCACCGAAGGCTGGTGGCACTGTGTTGCCGCCGACTTTCTGGGTCAGGAGTGTTGAAGGAGTCAGCACTTCCCAGCACTCGGGGTCCGTTGAGACAGGAACGAGGGGTCGGGAATTTATGATCCCCGAGACTTCCGCCAAGAAGGTTACCAAGACTTCGTGAGTAAGGCGACGAGAGGTACTCTCAAGAAGCATGGAGTCCAAAATTCGCCGTGTGATTCCTATCATTCTTTCCCACACTCCTCGCATGTGAGAAGCATGAGGGGGGTTGAATACCCAAGTGCATCCTTGGTCTGACAGGAATGTTCCTAGCTTCTCGTGGTCCGGGCAACTGGTGTCCAGTTTTAGTTCTGAGCACGCTCCAACAAAGTTCGTACCGCAATCGGACCTCAGCTGCTTTGCCGGGCCCCTTATGGCGAAGAATCTCCGGAGAGCATTAATGAAACTTGAGGTGTCCATGCTCTCGATCACTTCGATGTGAACAGCGCGGATACTCATGCAAGTGAAGAGCACGGCCCACCTTTTGCTGTTGGCCTCACCGCCTCTGGTCCGACGAGAAGCGACTTGCCACGGGCCAAATACATCTAGTCCGACATAAGTGAAAGGCGGCTCGGTGCTTAGCCTTTCTGCAGGCAAGTCTGCCATCTTCTGCTGCAGCTGCCTTCCTCTGAGCTTGCAACACGTAACACAACTGTGTATGTATGAGGCGATGCTACGCTTAGCTCCGACGATCCAGAACCCAGCTGCCCTGACTGCTCCCTCAGTGAAATGGCGGCCTTGATGTTTTCATCATTAAAATCAAAGGCGCCAAACCATACACACACACACACACAGGAGAAGAAAGAAAGACGAGACAGAGCGCCACTCACAACTGATTTAATGTGCAGAAAGACACGTACAGCCTCCCTGATTTTTAATAATATAGCGCGAGCGTCGACCGAACTGCTGGTCAGCGCCTTATAACGGCGATAAGCGTGCAACAAGGCGAGAGTTCGCGCACGCGCACGAAGGCAGAGTGTCGTCTGCTATGCTGTTCCGAGCACGAGGGCACACGCCCTGCCACAATATCAGTTCGCTAGATCCCGCCAAGCCGTAGAGCGCATGCGCATGATTAATATGTGAGACTGCATGAGACATGATTTCTTTCCCTCTTTTTTTTTGCCTACTACGGGAGGCCAGCCTGGCGATGCAAAGTTACGATAAGAAAAAATAAAAGGAAAGAAAGTATCACATATTAATCATGCGCATGCGCTCTACGACGTGGCGGGATTTAGCGAACTGATATTGTGGCAGGGCGTGTGTCCTCGTGCTCGGAAAAGCGTAGCAGACGACGCTCAGCCTTCGTGCGCGTGCGCGAACTCTCGCCTTGTTGCACGCTTATCGCCGTTATAAGGCGCTGACCAGCAGTTTGGTCGACGCTCGCGCTATATTATTAAAAATCAGGGAGGCTGTACATATATGTCACTGTCGGCGCATGCGCAAGGAAGACATTCAGCTTCGTGAAGATAAGCAGCGATCAAAAAACGCTTTTTCAGCCTTATACAGGTTTATCGATGTTTCGCTGACGCACAAGTTGCCCCTTGATGTTTTACCAGCTCGTGGTAATGCCGCACAATCAGGGTTGTGACGTGGTGCCGTCCTGGCATGATGATGGGCTTCCGCTCTTGCTGGTCGAAATGGTTTGCTCTGTCTAGTATGCCACCAATTCTCAAAAGACCGTCGGAATCAACCCATGGGTCCAGTCTCCACAGAGGGCTTGACTTCGGAAGTCGCTTTCCTCGTTGCAAGCTTTTCAACTCTTCTGAAAAGGCTTCTTTCTGGACAGACAGAATAATGACTGCCTTTGCTCGGGCTAGGTGTTCTGTAGAAGGTCCTAGTTGTCGAGATGAGCTGCTATGCGGGCAGTCTGACACGTTGTGAGAGGTGCCCCGAAATTCGCTCACCAGCCGCATGAGCATTGCAACTGCGCGAGTCAGCTTAATCCAACTCGAGAAGCGCTCGAACCGCCTGCTGCCGAGTTCTTGCAGGTCTACACTGGTTGCGAGAACATTTGCCTGGGGCCGCACCTCCGTGTCGGAATCAGCATCGACCAAGTTGAACTTGCCCTTCAATACCCGCGAGCAGTGTTCTTGATGATACAAAAACTTCGGGCCTGTCAGCCAGGCCGATCCTGCCATTTGGGCTGCTGGCACAGACCTTGTTCCGAGGTCCGCAGGGTTCACGTCTGAAGGAACGTAGTGCCATTGCTCTGGCCGTGTAGAGCTCCTGATGCGTTCGACCCTGTTACTGACATACACATAAAACCTCCGAGTCTCATTATGTATGTAACCTAGGACCACCTTGCTGTCAGTGTAGAAATTTACAGCATCAAGCTCTATATCTATTTCACGACTGACGAGCTCTGCTAGCTCCACTGCCAACACCGCGCCGCACAGTTCAAGCCTTGGGATGGTGTGTTCCGGATGTGGTGCTAGCTTAGCCTTTCCTATGACGAACCCAACATGACACGCACCATTTGGATATGTCACTCTGAGGTAAGCCACTGAAGCCACAGCCTTGGTTGATGCGTCGGAGAATATGTGCAGTTCCTTGCGCTGTGCGGTAGTGAGTGAGGCAGGGGAATAGGTGCGAGGTATGTCCAGCAGCTCGAGCAATTGCAAGGAGTCTTTCCACGTCTCCCACGCGGCCCTCTTGTCTTCAGGAAGTGGACAGTCCCAGTCGCATGTCCCAACGACCAGCTCTCGGAGGAGGGACTTCCCTTGAACGATGACTGGAGCAACAAACCCAAGTGGGTCGTACAGGCTATTCACCACTGACAACACACCGCGTCGAGTGAATGGCTTCTCTTGGATCGGAGTCGTAAATGTGAAGACATCCTTCTTCAGGTTCCAAGAAACTCCCAGACTGCGTTGGATTGGCGGCGTGCCATTGCACAAGTCAAGATCCTTCAAATCCTTGGCACGGTCTTTTTCTGGAAATGCTTTCAACACTGTAGGGCAGTTAGAGGCTATTTTGTGGAGCTTGAGGTTTGACGCGGCCAACATCTGTTGTGTGCGGCCTATCAGGCTGATGGCTTCCTTGTCTGTAGAGAGAGACTTCAACCCATCGTCCACATAGAAATCCCTCTCGATGAACTGCCTGACGTCGCTGCCAAATTCTTCCTCTCCTTCTCGTGCTGTTCTCCGCAGCCCATAGGTTGCAACTGCTGGTGAAGGACTATTTCCAAACACATGTACCTTCATTCGGTACTCCACCACGTCACTGTAGATGTTGTTGTTGCGGAACCACAGAAATCTCAGATAATTTCGGTGGTCGTCTCGTACCAGGAAGCAGTAGAACATGTGCTTTATGTCCACAGTTATGGCCACGGGTTCCTTCCGGAATCGGATGACCACTCCGAGCAGGCTGTTGATCAAGTCTGGACCGGTAAGCAGCACATTGTTTAAAGACACGCCTTTGAACTGTGCACTGGAGTCGAACACAAGGGAGGGCGCCACCAGCGCCACCGTGATCGGCTGTGCGCACACCGAGCTCCAGCAAAATCACGTCTACGTCCAGGTTCCTGACCTCGGATCGCCACCAACCGGTCTACAGGAGCGCTACTTCATCGCCTGTACGCCTGGTAATCAAAATTCCAAGCGTTCTGCGCCGTTTTTTGGCACATCAGCATCTGGCTGGCCGCCCACGCCGGGCGCGCTAAGCCAAGCCTACATCTGCACCGCCGGGGCAACGCCCCCCGCGCTCGCCAGCATGCTCGCAGCCGGAACGGCGGGGAGCTCGCCTAGCCAGTCAGCAGCCCAGGCGCTGAATCACAAGCACTGTGCTCACGCGGCGCCCCGGCAAGCCACCGCAGCCACGATCGTCATGAAATTTGCGAACCACCTCAACCTCGGCAACACTTTATTCCCTGTGCTCTGTCGGTCCGTCATGGATTCCGCCCGCCTAACCAAGACTGAACGTGACAATACCTACATAAAACTCCGCACCTCGCAAAACATCCTGGCCATCGATACCCACCGCCCAGCCGCTGCTGACAAGCTGCTCCAACTCAAGCAAGTTTCACTGAACAACACACAGTACGAAGTCACCTCGTACGTAGCTAACGACCCCCTTAACGCCCGTGGTGTTATACACGGCATCACCATGGAGTTTACCGAAGACGACTTTGCCGCTAACCTTCGTGTTGACGGCACCCGACTCCTAAGCGCCCGCCGTCTCGGACGTACCAACACACTTCTGCTCACCGTCGAAGGGCCCCGTCTACCACGCTATGCCGTCTTCTACAGCGGAGTGTACCGCGTCTACCCGCAAAAGCCGCACAGCAAACAATGCACGCATTGTCACGCCATAGGACACCGTGCCGACGTCTGTCCTAACAAGCCTAGCCTTGTTCGGTGCTCGATTTGCAGCCAACCGTTTCCTCCTGACCAAGACCCAACGACTACCCCACACGAATGTGAACCACACTGCTGGAACTGCAAGGGCGACCACACACCGTCTCATCCTGAATGCCCCGCAAGGAAAGACGCCGACGCTGCAGTCCTAAAGTGGCACCGCGCCCAACGACGCCATCGCGCCCGCGCCGCCCCTCCACCCCCTAAAGCCGACGCGACCAACTGGCCGCCCCTGCCTACCTCGAACCGCTACGAGGCCCTTCAACTCTCCTGCAGCAGCAGCAGCAACAGCCCGGGGCACGAGACCGAGCAAAGAAGTCAATCTCGAACCAAGCCCTCTGCCAAGCGGCCACCGTCCACCACTTCTGGTGCGGCAACCAGCACCTCCACCTCCTCTACTAAACCGCAAGCTTCCGTGATGCAGTCACAGACTCCACCATGTCACCAGGTGAGCGGTCCATCTCCCACATCCATCGCACCCCCTCCCCCGTCCTTCCAAAACCGGTTTTACTCACGTCCCTCCACACCTACTCCACTTTCACCCCTCCCTACCGACAACGCTATTGCTCTAATACAGCAATCCCTTGCTCCCGTCCTATTGGCCTTACAACAACTGACGGCTCGCGTCGAGCAACTAGAGCACCATCTCCTCTCCCTCGCGTCCTCTGCCCCACCCTCTCCCGACGCAGACTCCAATGCTCCCCCTCGAAAGCGCGCAAGCGCCCCTCTAGTGCCTAACCTCGACACAATGGAGGAAGACCGGCATGATGAGTGATATCATGCGACACACATCCCCACCCCAAAACCCTCTAATTATTTGGCAGTGGAACTGCCGCGGTTTTCGTCGCAAGAAAAATTCCCTCTTGCAACACATGCGGATTACTGGCGTTAACCCAGACGTCATCGCACTGCAGGAAACGCACGGTGCCTTTTCTCTGCCAGGTTACGACCATTTTACTCAGCCAAGTATAGTCATGAAGAGAAAAGGACATCAAACGCCCCCTCCTCCGCCGATTTTGACGGTTACATACATACGGCGCACGATACCCACCTTTCAGGAAGATACATCCCAGCTCAACTCCGGGACGAAAGAGCATGTCCTGACACACTCCACCTATCAGGGTCACCGTATCACGATTTTAAACTGCTACTGGACTCCCTCCGACTCCAAAACCAGCATCCCACCTTTGCATACGGCCCTTCCTGCCTCTAATGTCCCTACTACTTTCGTCCTTCTTGGTGACTTCAACTGCCCACACCCTGCATGGGGATACGACCGTACTTCAGCCTCCGGACGAAAACTCGACCGCTTCGCCAGTATTCATCACCTCACCCTCCTGAATGGCACGTTCATGCCTACACGCCTAGGATGTGGAGCACAATCCGACACAAACCCCGACCTCGCATGGATTCGCAGCGATCTCCGCGCTTCTTGGAGTAATACGGGTGACACGATGGGGAGTGATCACTGTATTCTTCAGATAACGCTCACGTCCCAGCGACCCTCCAGACCACCCGGAACACATCTACCTCCCACTATGCTCGTAGACTGGCCAAAGGCTCGGCCGGCCCTCGACTCCTTATCAGTCTCACTCGAGGACCCCGAAAAATGGTGTAGCGCCATTATGGCGACCGTCTCCCAACACACCAAACATATCCACCGATCTCCCGACTATCCATACATTGACATACACCTACTTGGGCTATGGAAACAACGTTGCCGGGCCATAAAAGCTTGGCGCAACTGTAGATCTAGCCACGCATTGAAAAGAAAAGTTGCAGAACTAACGCAAGCAGCCCAAGAATACGCTGACCAACTAGCCACGAACAACTGGCTTCAGCTCTGTGATGACATGGTCGAGAGACTCCACACTCCAAAAGTCTGGCACATTATGCGCACCCTACTTGGACAGGGTAAACCTCGTAACACACTTCAAAAGCTACAGTTGGCCCTCTCCGTCTCACAAGAAGAGCTGGTTGAGCAAATCCGAAATCAATTTTACCCATCCTCTACTTCTCCTGCCAGCTCCCCGTCATACCCTTACACCGAAGAAGAAGCAGACGAGCAAGGAATGAATTCCGACTTTACATTCGCCGAACTTCAGGCTGCTCTACGCTCCCTTAAGCGAAACACAGCACCCGGCCCAGACAAAATTACCTATGGTATACTCCGTAATCTCCCCGATTCAAAACTAGACGAACTTATTCAGATTATTAATACTGTTTGGCGCTCCGGGAAAATTCCCGCTGCATGGAAAGAGGCACACGTAATTATGATTCCGAAACCAGGAAAATCCTCTGCGCTCATCACTAACCTCCGACCTATATCCATGACTTCTTGCCTAGGGAAGCTGATGGAGAAGATGGCCCTTACCCGCCTCGAATGGCACCTGCATACCAATCGCTGTCTTGCTCCCACTATGGTCGGATTCCGCGCCCACGTATGCACACAAGACATTGGACGGCAAATTTATGAGGATTTGTACGCCTTCCCAAGCAGCGCACAGCTTCGAGTTTTGACCGGCGTGGATATCAAAAAGGCTTTTGATAATGTCGCCCACTCCGCAATTCTCACCAACCTGGCAGACACTCGCCCTGGGGTCCGCATGTTCAACTACATCAAAGACTTTCTTACAGACAGGACCCTCCGAATCATTGGCCCCGACGGCACACCTTCCGCCCCCTTTCCCCTCACCGCAGGTACACCACAGGGATCCATTCTTTCACCTATGCTTTTCAACTTGGCAATGAAAGAACTGCCCCGAAAACTCGCTGAAATTCCTGGCCTACGCCACGCTATATATGCGGATGATATCTCTCTCTGGTCTACCACAGGAAACGCCGGGGAACTAGAATCCACTTTGCAGCAAGGCCTCGACGTCGTTCAGGAGCATGCACGCCGCATAGGTATGAGTTGTTCCGCCGAAAAGTCGGAATACATCGTGGTTTCTAACGCTCCTCAAAAAACCGCTTCTTCCTACCGCGAACTCATTCAACTCTCTCTCGCGCAAACCCCTATTCCCCGAAGGAGCCACATCAAAATCCTTGGCTTCACTTTTCAACAAGATGGCAAGGGCAACGTGTGGCTTAGCCAACTCCTGCAACAACTGAACCAAATTCGCCACATGCTGTCCCGCATATCTCGTCAAAAGCATGGACTCAGAGAACACGAACTCCGTCGAGTTATAGAAGCACTCGTTTATTCGAGGGTCATGTACGCCTACCCCTATCAACGCCTCACATCCTCTCAAGTAAGCAAACTGGAAGCCTCTCTGCGTCGCTTCACTCGATTAGCCATGGGAGTTCCCATCTACGCCGCAAATGCTCTGATCGCAGACGCCGCCATTTTCAACTCCCTCGAAGAACGCGCAGCAGCACACCACAGAGCCCAGATACACCGTCTCTCTACCTCCGAGCAAGGCAGAGACCTCCTCAGCCTTTTCGGACACACCATTTCCCAACTACCCCCGCTTCAACCATCTGCTCCCCCGTGGAAAAGCTCCCGCGTCTTACTGTAAAACCCATTCCACGCCACATGTCTCCAACGATAAATCCCGGGCGGCGTGAAGCACTGGCGAACCATTTACCCGTACTGGGCCACGACACTTACTATACCGATGCCCATATCCTCGAGCACCAAGTAGTTACTGCAGTAGTCGGCCCTCGAAGCACCTCCACACATCTCCACACAGGAGTGCCCTCCTCAACCGACGCAGAAACTCTGGCCATAGCAGAGGCGATTACGCTTCACGACCACCTGTCCTCCACCATCACCATACGTGCAGACTCTCAGGCTGCCATACGCTCATTCGAATCTCAAAAACTCCCTCCCCATATCCTAGACACTTTGCTGCAATACCTAACAGCCCACCCTACGCTCCATGTCCGCCTTGAATGGATTCCTGGTCATCAAGGTATACCGGAGAATGAGCTTGCTCATGCTCTGGCCCGTGAAAAAATACCACCGGGCCCTCCGACTGCCTGGCCAGCCCATTATAATCCCAAGGCAGACCGCGCTACACACCGACAGGACCGCCGCGAACACCTTCGCAATTTGCGGCACATGCGACGAACCCTTCCGTCACCCTCCCATTTCCTTTGCCGTGCTGACGCCACTCTAATTCGACAGGCACAGACTAACTCCCTTCCCTGCGAACTGTATTCCCACTATATCCTTCATAAACCGGGCAAACCCGCCTGTCTCGTGTGCGGAGAGCATCCCTCCAACATTCATACATATTGGTTATGCCCCCGCGCAACTAACTCTCCCACCATACCTTCCTCGCATACCTTGCCTCCCCCCTTTCACCTCACGTGGGCCCGATGGACCGCTCCACCAACCTCTCTGCAGCCCACCCTCTGGCCGCTCCTCGCCGCCCACATCCGACGCATCCAAGGGACACGTGGCCCTACTCTGCCACCGCCGATAAATAGCGCCCACCAAACGGGCAACTAAGAAGGCTCGGACTTGAGCTGAAAAATAAAAGTTATCTCTCTCTCTCTCGAACACAACTAGTGTTTCGCCGGGTTTTCGTGGGTTGCAAACACCAAAGATGGGGAGGTACCAACACTCTTCTCCTTCTTGAACCGGTGGAGCTTCTTCGGCATGACCATTCTTGAACATCTTGTCCATGAAGCTCGTGAATTGTTCCTTAAGTGCTGGTTTTCTCTTCAAAGTCCGTTGGACAGCAGTGAGGCGTGACTCGGCCAAGCACTTGTTATTCGGAAGCCAAGGCCTTGGAGAACGGAAGGGAAGAGGCGCTACCCAACTGTTGGATTCGTCCTTTGAGAACTCGTCGTCCATCAGCTTCAAGAACTTCCTGTCCTCGACGGAAAGTGAAGGTCTGTTGTCATCCTCCGTTGTTTGTAACAGCGTTTCAGCGATCCCATCGTCATAGCTGTGTTTCATAGCAGCGTGCTGAGCTGGTTGGAAGCAGTGTGTCGACCCTTGCATGGCAGTGAGTTTCTCCTTGACCAAGAAGTGATTCTCACATGGCTCGAAAAGGGAGGGACGTCCATTTTCGAGGACGTTTGCTTTGAGGTTGCTGACACAGTCCGGTGTGCGACTGCGACTTATGCAGACATTTCCTACGATGACCCATCCCAGATCCAGTTTCTGAGCAAATGGCGCATCAGCCGGCCCGTTGCGCTGTTGTCGAACCTTGTGTATTCTGAGGATGTCTCTCCCGAGAAGAAGTAGAATCTTGGCCTCCGGGTCCAAACAAGGAATGAATTTAGCAACAGCTCTGAGATGAGGGTGATGCAATGCCACTTCCGGTGTTGGAATCTCGGTCCTGTTGTTCGGCATTTCGTTGCACTCGATAAGCGTTGGCAACGGAAGCTTCACGGAGCCATGTATGTCTTCTATGAGAAAGCCAGACGCTCTTCTTCCTATTGCCTCCGTAGTTCCAGCACATGTCTTTAGTGTGTAGGGGGAACTGTGACCATTGAGTCCGAAAATGTCGAAGAACTCTGTTCTTGCAAGGGACCTGTTACTCTGGTCGTCTAAGATGGCATACATTTTTGCAGTCTTGTGAGGCTGAGTCGGATGACTTACTTTCACCAAGCAGATCTTGGAGCAGGATTTGACGCCGTTGTTTTGACCGCAGACCTCTGTGCACTTGGATGACACCTCAAGTGCAAAATCCTTGTCTAGAATTGCATCTTCAGCATCGTTCTGAGCTACAGGAGGCCTGTGGCTGACATTTCCAGCATGAAGCGCCGTGGCATGCCTATCGCTACCACAATCGTCACATTTCAGAACTGTTTTGCAGTCTCTTGCAAAGTGGTCTGTCGAAGCGCAGCACCTGTAGCATATCCCAAATTTTTTCAGCAAAGATTTTCGTTCATCCAGCGGCTTTTCCCTGAATGCGCGACACTTCCGGAGGGGGTGAGGCTTCCTGTGCAGAGGACAATACTTGGTTGCATCGTGCCACTTTAATGCGTTTGAGGGCGGATGGTCAGTGCTTGCTTCCACGTCCTTCATTTGCACTGAGATGGGTGCTCTTCTCGGGCTTCCATCCGATGCCCATCTGTCTACTCTTGTGAGCCCTGAAGGGGTGCCGCTTGCGGAGCTGAGCTTGAAGCTAGGATCGTTTCTCGTTTTCGCTTGGTCCCTGACAAAGCTGGCAAAGAACGAGAAAGGGGGAAAAACGACCTGATGATTCTGTTTGTACTTGGAGCCTTTCGCGATCCACATGTCTTGCAAGCGCTGGGGCAGCTTTTCTACAATGGGGTTTACCCCTCTTGCGGTGTCGAGATAGGAGAGCTCAGTCAGGTGAGGGTCACATTTTGCTGCCTCAACTTCAAGAAGGAGGTCTCCCAGCTCTCTCAATTTCTGGGTGTCTTTGTCGGTCAGTCTGGGGAAGTTCGAAATTCTTCGAAAGATGGCCGCTTCTACAATTTCTGGGCGACCATAGCATTCCTCAAGTCTTTCCCAAACTACCTTTAACCCGGCCTCTGGGCTGTCGACGTGCACGGAACGCAGCCTCTTCGCGTAGGTTGACGATTCGGTCCCAAGCCATTTCACGAGAAGGTCAAGTTCCTCGCTTGCCGTGACTTCCAGAGTCCGAGTCATTCCCTTGAACGTAGATTTCCACCACCGATAGTTTTCAGGGCAGTCGTCGAACTTCGTAAGCGAGGTACTCACAAGGTCGCGCCGAATCAGATACTTTGCCACGGCGGTCAGTTCAGGGGCGTTAGCTTCATCTCCCTGATGACAAGCAATGCGCTGCGTGATGCCTGGGCTGCGAGCGCTTGGTGTGCATGGAGCGTGGTCTTCAGGTGCTTCATTGGCGTTCTGACAGACGTAATGCTCCCCGCCGTCATGCTGCTGCGATTGCTGGCGCGAGCCGATGCGCACATGAGCCTGGTCAAGCACGTAGTCAAAGGTACGTTGAGCGCGGTCTTCGGATGCCTCGGAGACAGTCCGACAGATGTGATGCTCCCGGCCGTGCTTATCTACGGCAGCCTCCAGGACGTCCGCTTGCGCTTCCGCGGCGGCCGCTTCTCTTTCCAACTGCATGACTTGTAACTCTGTGTCTAGCTCGGCTTTCTGGCGTTCGATTGCCGCAGCCGCACTTTTCTCTTGTTCTTCCAGTCTGGCCTTTTCCAGTTTCACCGCGGCTTCTTTCCTCTTGAGAGAAGCCTGTACCCGCGCCGCCGCGGCCTCCGCTCTTGCTCTGGCGGCCAGCATGCTTGGCGTTGTCGAGACGGCCGAACGCTCCGAACGAGCTGAGCGCGACGAATGCCGTGACTGCACATAGCTTGCTGTGTTCTCAGAGCATGCAGAATGAGACTGATTCGGACTCACTTGAGCAGCGGGCGACTTGCGGTCCTGTGACGCCATTTCGTCCGTGGCTGCGATGCGAAAACGAAACTTCTGAAGAGCGGAGCCAGCCAGCGGAGCCTAGGTGCTTCCGAAGATTGCGCGAGACACCGACTCGACGTTCATCGCGTTTTTACTATTCTGATTCCGTGGCACGCGTTGGGGCTGCGGCCACTCCTCAGATAGATGACAGGTCGCAAACACAAGGAAAATCGAACATTTATCCAGGCATTTACAACTTGTAAAAACGCGATGCTGCCACAGTCGTGCAGCGCGGCAGAAGGAACGAGAGAGTCACGAGTTACGTAACATGACACCTCGGGAGGGAGGTGTAAAGAGGGAGAAAGCACTCGGGCGAAAGGGAAGGCGCGCGGGGAGAAGGAAGAGAAAGAGCGGGGAGGAGAGAAGTCCAGTGTCCGCAGATGAGGCTGGCGCCCGGGCGGGAAATTCAAACTGGACTCGGGACAGCACATGTGCAGTACGTAAGCTACAGATGAAGCTTTGGAGGAGTCATGCTCTGTTAATAGCGGTGCCTAATATCGTTAACTATAGCGCCATTTGTGGCAAAGAAGTCTACTCTAACTTCAAGACTCACAGCATGCGCAGTTACGCACCAGCACACCACCGGCAGAAAGAGCGTCTGCACGACCCGCGCCTTTACAGGTGAATTGGCGCCAGCCCTTTGAATATCCAGCAAACATTTATTGACAGACGCACTCAATTCGGAGAGGGGTGCGTTAAAGCGCGTTTTGGGTTGATTTTTTTTTTGCTTGCTGTGCAATATACACTAAAAATTAAAAAAATGGTTGTTCACTTAAGCTCCTCCGTGAGAATATAGCAACATAGGATTAATGGGCCCTCTTTGTGTATAACTTCGCGGACACGGGCATGGTTGTTTCTTTGAATAACAAAATATGCTTAATGCTCCCAGCAGCGCAAGAACTTCTTCTATTCCGCTTAGTTTCTCCCCACATCAAGGTATATACGGAATTACTCAATGTATGCTTTGAATTTGTAGATCGCGCGGAGTCCACAAAGCGCTACTGGCGAAGTGATTACCTATCGAAGCGGTGCGCCACTGCACCGGGAGGCACCTGTTTTAAACTCAACCGCCGATGTGGCTCGTGAGGCACACGTTGTTCTTAACCTCCAACAAGGCTCATGCGCCGTGCCACAGAAGGCAGGTTGCAGTTGCACTGAACTTAATTCAATTAAATAATTTGCCAGCACTCACGTGGGGAGGTTCCGCGCCCAGGAGCCAGCTGGCCACCTGTGCATATCGGAAACTATTCCATCTGTTTTTTTCTCAAACGCCAATGCCGGCGCCGGGTTGGCCGCTAAACAGCATCCTCGACGCTGTCGCGTTAACAAAATCCAGTTCAGCGCGTGTCTGAAGCGCTCGGTTCGTGAGGGTAGCGATACCAAGCACGGCTTTTTATGCTCCCGGAAGAACACTCCAGCGAAGAGGTTCTTAGCTCTTCTTGAGTAGGTGCCATTTTGAGGTTAATTGCTTATGTCTGCTCTGTGCACGTCGAGCCTGTCCCTCTGAAGCAAGTTCAATTCTCTTCTCCATAATAAGACGACAGATTAAAATCTTAACATTCTATCTTGCAGGGCACTCCGTGTTGAGATAGTGTTAGGCTTAGGCGGCTTAGAACACCAATCGGCCGTATTTTCGTCTTGTTTAGGCTATTTTTACTCTTGAAATTGTTTTGTGCATGTAATTCGCTTGTTGCCATACCAATCTGGCGTCAAACGTTTCCCTGCCTCAGTGAAATGCACAACGTGCTTCTTGCGATGCGATTCGCTGTCTTGCGCCTCGATCCTGTCCTTGATTTTTCAGGCTTACCGATTTATCAGAGCAATTACAGCAATCACTATTCTATAACACTATCAGCAGAATTACATGAATTTCTTCATTAGAAAACGACTGGGTGTGTTAAAACACCAGATATCGACTTTTGAAGGCATTCGTGGGCAGACATTTTCGCGAAGAGGGAGCATGTGTAGCCAAGGGTGAGAAAATACCAAAATTCTACATTTCTGCAGTAATAGGTTTTAAAAGGCGGATTCCCTAAATTCAAGGCTTTCCTTAAGAATTAAGATGTGTTCTAGACGAAACATAAAATGGTAGGTTTTCAAATTTTTCTACTGTCACGTCCTGATTACTTTGCTGACAATGTCGAAAGCCAGACCAACAAACGTGTCAAAGTTTACTCTCATCTCAAGGCCTTGAACACTGGTGGTACAGGTACCTGGTCTCTGTAAACAAGCGCCTTTGCGTTCAATTTAAAGTCGATTAAGTTCCGTTAATGCACGAGATAGCAGAAGTAAAATAGACCTAGCAAATTACAGCACACTTTCGACCTAAATATTGTTTTTTTTGCTAATAAAACTAGCAAAAAAGCATTCACTTTGTATGTTAAAATTATTTTGGCGACTAATCTGTTGTACGCCTGGATTACCTCACAGTAGGAATGCCCGTGGGCAGTCGCACCACTAAGAACATGTGAAGAGGGAAGAAATTTTTCATATTTTAAGGCTTCTTTAAGCTGAAAAAATTCACGTTTGACACAGTAAACGTCTTGTTAGCGCGGAATAACCTATTGCGAACAATACCGAACCATCCAAGAATGCTGCACAGTGCCATGCAGGTCGCACGACGTGTGACGGTCAGAAAATAAGTATTGATCTTTCTTTCATCTTTTCTTTTCTGTTCCTGCGCTGAACCAATCGTTTGCTAGCTCTTTCACCGATATTTACACTGACGGGTTATGGAAACTTGAATCGCCCCACTTCATCTCCTAGGACTTTAGTAGCTTTCATTATTTCATGTTTTCTTCTTGGTTATAACGCAGGTCTCTTGGAACACTGGTGGTCAGTTTTGCATCCTACATTTTACAAATTCTGTCTTGCAGTTATAATCCCACAACCTATGGTTTAAAGGCTTCCCCTCTACTGCATTTAGGCTACAGATCAACATACATGCCAGAACAGCTCTAACTTATATGGAAGCATTACAACGTTTAGGGTAGAGCCGAAAAGCGCATAAGAATAAACCCGTGTAACTTGCAAGGTGTGATCGTGTTTATTCGACAATCCTACTTTTTTATGTTCGGAATTCTCTATTCTGCTCACGCGTCATTCAAATTAGGTTCGAAGCAGCAAAATTTTTATTACTGTTTTCTCATTAGGAGAATAAATGGCTGCTTTCATGATTCCTGAAAGCGCTAGGACGGAAAAATGTCCAAATGTTCACAAGACAAGCAGACATATCTATTCCTAAAATACCAGATTCACTATTATGAAGGCATTTCTAAGCAGAAATTTTCTCAAAAAGAGAGTATGCGTTAACAAAATGTGAGAAAATACTAAAAGTCTACATTTCAGCATTGATAGGTTTTAATGTGGAAATTTCCAAATTCAAGGTTTTCTTTAAGAACCAAGATGTGTTCTAGACGAAACCTAAATTGGCAGGCATAAAATTTTTCTTCACTCAGTTCCTCAGTACTTCGCTGACTACGTCGAAAGCCACATCTATGATCGCTTCTAAGTTTACTCTCATCATCAGGCTTTTAGCACTGCTGCCAGATGCGCCTGGTCTTAGTAAACAAGCGCCTTTGCGTATAATTTAAAAGACAAGTAAGTTCGGTTAGTGCATGTCATAACAGAGCTAAAATGGACCTAGAAGATTACAGAACACTTTCAACCGAAATGTGCTGTTTGTTATAAAACTTACAAAAACCTATCGACCTTCCATCTTCGTGCATTAAAATTATTCTCCTGTGTAATCTGTTTTATACCTAGATTAACTCACTGCAGGAATGCATGTGGGCTGTTCAACGCTTTAATCACTTGCATGCAAGGAAGACTGGCTGTCAAGCAATGTTTCTTATGGAGCTCTTTGCGTTACTTGTAAAGCTCTACCAAGAGGCTGCAGCGATGGCGTACCTTGTCCGACATAAATAGTTGGATACGTCGCCTGTTATTCCCGTCTCGGTGGAAGCATTTTTTATTTATATAACTCGCCAATAATGTCACTCATATTGGATGCGCATGTCTGTTGGATGCAAGCAAAGTGGACGCTGGCGCTGGTAGAGGAACGTTATAGATATTTAATGCATACGACAAGCTAACGAAGAAAAGACGGAGAGTAAACATACACACGATAAACACGGATGAACACGGACAAGACCAAGTATTAGAGGATGGTGGGCCACAAATGAAATGAGAACGCATCAGAGAGCAAAGTAGCCGCTTCCTAAATGATTAAAAGCTGCAGTGGCTTCATGCGGGTTCTATTCGGTCAGGCCGTGAGCCTATTGTGCATTTTCGTTCGTGGCGTTTGATATAATTACTTGCTTTTCTTCTTCATCTTCACTGCACGCGATATTCCGGGAGTTTCTAGCAAACCTTCGGGCGTACTCCTTACACAAATTGCAAGCTATTATATGAGCGATTGTCTTCAGCCAAAACTTGTTCGACCGTCAGTTTAGGTAAAAATTTGGGGCTCGGGGGGCTAGTTTTTATAGATCAATAAGTTTCTGTTTGGTTGGTTGGTGCATATCGATCTTATAAAACGTTTCTGTGAAACAGATGGAGACACGTGAAAGATGACACACACCGAAGCGCTAAAGAGGAACTAATGGCCTCAGTTGACGCTTGCGAAAAGTGCTAATGTTCATGGAAGCTGAATAAAGCGCAGTGTTCCAGGTCTGCAGAGTTGTACGAGCTACATTTTATTTTGGGCGGACTAGGTGACATGCCTTTCATGTTAAGAAAATGTGGTCTTCTTAATCTGCGAGAGCGCAATAAAATATAGGGTAGAGGAGTGCTTGTGGTGTATTGTTTACATCTCTCTGCGTTTTGTCGGGCTGCTAACGTCTAGTAGCAACTCGATAGAGAAGTGTACCTGAAAGTTAACTTTAGCTTTACAGCCACTGAACTTTCTGCGTAGATTAGTAATAGAATGCTGCCAGTCTCGTAGTCAAAAACAAAGGCTCCATAGTATCTTGGCAAAGTGTTGCGCGCCAGCAGTTGTGAGTGTACTGAAGAAAACGGTGTGCATGATTTGGTGAGCAAGCACTCGCGCATTAGGCGTAGAAAAATCTTCCTAGTTAAGTCTTTTTGATGAGCCGCAACAATACTTTAAAATAGTGTATACCTTATGTCTTAGTGTTTAATAGCCTTATCTATCGGCGCCGATGGATAATTAGTTTGACTGAGCTCTACGGGTTTGAAAATTCGCCTATATGGAAACCTTCGCATTAAGCTCAATGTGCTCATGTTTGCAATGCAAGTCGGATAAACAGAAGCAAGGAGTTGTGGCAGTTTTCCACATGTATATCATTTATGCAGCCAGAAACAAGATGATATATTATGTGTGCACACGGCCGTTCGACTGATATGCTGAAAGCCGTGTAATGAGAAGAAAAGCTTGACTTACACACAAAAATTTAAACGTCTGCTTACTACAATCACTTTCTTTATGCCGAGGCATATGAAACTGCTTGCCTGTTAATGTCAAATGGCAAGGCAAAAACTATAGCTGCGCAATGAAGGCGTAGTGACTGCGCTTTGTCGCTTTAGATTCCGCTTGGAGTATATATTAAAGATAGCTGAAATGGTTCAGAGAGGGAAACACAGCTGCCGTAAAATTATTGTCATCACCTAATTAAACTTAAATTATAACGGTACCGCTGAACATCAAAATGCTGCAAAAAGTGTTAACTAAAGATAGAAGTTTCAAACCGAGCTTATAAATGCTGGTTTATTCAACACATTGATTAATGAAACCATATTTCAAGAATTCCATCCAGCACTGCTTTGATGCAGTATTGATTTTGCGAGATATTTGATTTTTTAGTTCTGGCGATGAGATACATAATTGTTATAATTGAGGGATTAAGATCAGAAAAAAAATATTCCCTCCCCTATGTGACTGGTATAGCAGGCCTGGAGCCTCATCGTGGTGATAAATAAAGCGCTAGGCACACCCACAAGAGTGAACATTTAAGGGAGGTATATAAGTGCAGCCAGAACTGCTAGCAGGTAATTGGAGAGCACCACCTGCATTTCTGGAGTTTCTTTTCATGCTGGATCCATGGAACGGCTGTTAGGAGAGTACTTTTTCGCCGAAACCGGTCAAGGATTTTTCTCTCAGAACCTCTTCTTGTTAGCCCTGCAGGGAACCCCAGCGGGGAGCCCACCTGTTCGGATTCGGAAATCAGCGTTCAGCGCGTGGCTGGGGTGCCCTTCGCACCGAGGGGAAGATCACGCGGCATTACGGCTTTAGAGTTTGAATTTTCGCTGCGTTTTGCAAAATCATATTCCACAGTTCCCGCACGAACCCTTTCGGACTTCATCCTGCATATGGAACAGCCTTAATGCTGGGGAGAATACGCTCAAAACACTCGTGGGGATTCGCAATCCCTTCAGGATCGACCACACCGAAACCCATCATGGCTGCTAACATTATTACTAGACAAAACAAACCCCTATAAGTGAAATAAGCAGAACCTTCAAGTTATGACCTTTGACCAAGCTGTTGGCTTTTGATACATGACTCGGCGTTATATTTTAGGTAGACGTTGAAGGAACCATGCCCAACAATTGTGGACAAAAGCAGTTTTGAACTGGAAAGAGTTTATGAGCGCAACTTTTTCATACACTGTAGCATTTCACTATAACAATTAATATATCTGAAGATCTTTCCCGTCGGCAGCCTTTCCTTTATTTCCTATTAACGTTTTTGCTATCCTCAAAAACGTTTCCGATTGGTTTTCAATGGAAGTCAACTGCTCGAAGTGAGCTATGGGCACACTATGAAGGGCATATTTTGCTACAAATCGGAAGAATGAGCCATAATATTTAGTGCTTTTTACCAATATCTTACAGTTTTTCAATTTGGAAAACTTTTGTCTAACAACGTTGGACATGCTACCTCTTCCAGAAGGTTCACGAAGCAACGTATTACACGACGAGTAGCACATCACAAGCACATACAACACCGGTTATTGCGGGCTGACAGAACACCAATAATACCTAAAAAAAATTACACTCGCACAGAGGCCCAAACTATGGGCCACGGCTTACACTAGCTAAACGACGGAGAAGCAGCCGAGCTCCGCTAGAGAGCGACAATTCTAAAAGCTACGCTTGATAGAAACAAGAGGCTAAAACTACGCGATGACAGTCGAGCCTCACGCTACGTTCAAGACACGGCCGCTGATATCGCAGGCACTAACGTCAGGTAATGTTGTAAAGTTGCCGATGGCCCGTGATGAAGGAGCAGGGAAGGACGAAGATCCCGCTAAACGCGAACCGTGAACGATTCGCCGGCGGGTAGTCCGCGCCGAAGTGCACGGGGCAGCGTTCCTTCGCTGAACTCCCCCAAGCCCTGCTCGCTCATCCTTTGTATAATCGCTTACGAGATCGGACGCATGCTGTCCGCGCTGGCGGCGAAGAACTTGCGGGATATGCAGGGTAGTGATCCACTAGGAAGCATCCACTTGCAGCCGAAAAACTCCGAACGACGTGGGCTTGGCGCGCGCAGCGTGTTCTGTTGAGCCAAGGGTGGCCAGAGCGGCGCAAAATGGTAAAAATTTTCATTGCGAGCAGGATTCCCTGCAGCTCATTTGTCCACCTCTTAATATACTATATATGTGTTCATCTTTTGAAAAAGCCTGAAAGAATAAAAATTCCCGAAAGAAATCTGTTACTACAGGGCGGTAGACAAACGCGACCTTAAGTAAATTCAATTATGTCGAGATTGCACGCACAGGATGTGTTATTGTGGCTAGTAGCTCTTCCGCATTTTGCAGGGTGTTGGTTTCGAAGAAAAACGTCAGTTTTTGGAAGCTAATAGCAGAAAATAAGATATATATCGTCCATGTGAAACAGTTCGTGGTTGAAGGTGTTGTCCCAAGCACTTTTTTCCTACATGGTAATGTCCAAACAGTGTGGTACTTGACCTTGAGAATAAACATGTCTCTTGAAAAAAGACAATTCCTTCTCGTCTATGTTTTCAGTGCAGAAATCTAAAATTATGATAATTGTGCACCAGCACTGTGATCATCTCTAATGTCGCGTGTTTCAGACGTTTAGCCCACAGGTGTTGTAGAGTCCCTTGGACTCATTCCTCTTTCCACACCCAACGAGTAGTCCGAAGGGAAGAAGTATAGAGTCTCCGCATCTCTAACCATGCTAAAACGTCATTTATTTCCTCGTTCTGTAGGTGAGACTACGTTTCTTTCTATTTATATATTATTTACATGTTTTGTCACAAAAATATTGTTTCTCCTAAGAATGCGTTAGTGCGGTGTGCGACAAATTAAATACGGCCATTATCCGCCCATTAAATTTTCTTCAGGCAAAAGATCCATCTGTAAATTTTCTATATTTCACTCTACCGAATTCTCAACCACTTTAATAAATGATCGTGGCATCCAGAGACTGAAAAAAAAACACAAAAAGTTCTGCTACAGAACATCCTCTTTTTTCTCGATAAAAATGACAGAGGACTTTTAGCTCAATTTTATAACTGATTGAAACCAGAATTTTTAAACAATAGCGACGAATATGAAGATAGAGAACTCTCTGCCTGTTTCTTCTGCCGCAGAGGCAAGTTCATGAGGATGTCGATGGGCAATACACATCGCGATAATGTATTGCTGTCAAGGCAACAAGAACTGTTTTCGACTGCGGTGATAGCCTAGCTGTCTCAGGAAGTGGCTAGCAAAACTGATCTGTTCCCGCCGTCAGGGCTTCGAATCAAAGTAGCGGATATTTATTTGACTGATTTTTAGTTGCTTCTGATGCTTGGCACAAATCTTCTAACATCATGTGATCACGGTCGCGGTTGACCCATCGGAATACTGCTTTCACTATAATGTCCAGTTATCGATCAATACGGATCCTTAATAAACCCTAAAGTTGCGCAATTACTACAGCGCCGTTATGCACTATCGATGCTCTTATTTTGTAAAAAATAACGCGTTTAAATGTCGACTTTATCCACGAACAAAAACGGAATAGAACAGATGTCTCGGTTTTCTTAACATCACGGAGAGAGCACTGCAGGTTTTCTGGAGGTTTCGCATTTTAAGTGATAAAATCTAGCAGGTAAAGTTTGCTGTATTTCGTTAGGCAACATTTAGTTAGAATCCATTGCGCGTAGCCTGTTTTTTTTCTTTCCAGTTTCTCATTTGTAGATATCCATTCTGCATCGTTTAACATGGTTGTGGTGACCCCCCCCCCCCCCCCCCCCCGTGGTCCAGCAAAGGTTGGCAGTATTGAATGAAAGGAAGTAAATGAAGCCGTCAAGATGCTTATTACTGAGGTTGTTAAAGCAAAATAGACCTATTTATTTATGCACCAACAAAAGGCTTGTCCTGGCAGCCTTTGCGACGGTATATCCTTTTTTTTTCTAGATCACACCACTGCAGCAAGGTCTTAAGAGTCCTCGTTCCTGCCAGGTGAAAAGCAGCAGCACGAAATGATGACTGCTTGGGGTATCAGGCAGGCAGTACTCATGCCTTTAGACGCCGAGGATAGAGTACCTAATCTATTTTCAGTCACAACGGCAAGCGGAGTACATGCGATAGTTTTCGATATGGATAGCTAAGCTACTACTGTAATTACCATGCATGAATGCAGGAGCCTGCGCGAGTACAGCAAATGGAAACACAGTCACTAGGACCATAAAAGCATCCTTCGAGTGAGACCTGCGTTGCGCATAACATGTTAAATTAGGTGACGCTGAGAACAAAACGGCGGCATATTTCGCATTTTAAATTTTATATAAAGTGAAAAAACTAATTATTTAAAAGTACAGTTTGTGAGCTGCATACATGAAACTGAGGTGTAATATTTTCACAAAGAGCTGCGCTAAATTGGGCGATATCTCCAAGAATTCCCTATCGGGATAAACCAATATCTATGGGCCTTCACATGAAATCCAAAATTTATAACTCTTCCAGAACAAACTCGAAAAAAATAACTAGCTATGTTAGATAATCTTATCAAGGAATAAATATGTCCAGACGTATATACAAAAAATGGCTGTGGTTTAGCTCTGGTTAAACCTGGAGGATTGCGAAAGCAACATCTGCTCGTAGTCATATATTGTTGCGTGAGCTACATTGCCCTCTGACTCGCCGTTTCGCGCGCTCTTGCACGACCATACTGTGCATGCGCGAGGAGCAAGTGACGTAACTACGCACAGCTGGTGTGCCGACGGCCCCGGCACGCTAGCTGTGCTCCGCTACTGCGCATGCGCAACTGGCGAGAGCGGCTGCTGCACCTCTTAGTCGCCCGCGCAGCGACGGCGGTGGAGCGCCAGCTGTGCGCCACTGCTCCTCGCGCATGCGCAGTATGGCCTTTCCTCGGCTCCGCGAAATGGCTCGGCGACTCGCGTACGTAGTGTTGCTTTCGTAACAAAAGCAGAGTGACACTGCCGTCGAAATGAATTAACACCGGTTGCCCTTTGCCTTCATTCTTTGTTCATATTTCATTCATCAGCGCTTGCCCTATTTATTGCGACAGTTTACCGTCACCCCTGCAGTCAGCGCGATCTAGAGCGGCGACCTTTACTAACGCTTTGCATGTCGAGCGCGCTTGCTGCTATCGCCACTGCCCGGGCTGTAGTCTGTTTACGAGAAGAAACCTACCATTTCGTAGCTTAGCTTGGAAGCGATCCTGCTCTTTGCCTTTCAGTTTTGCGTCCATGTCCTCATGCAGACACGTGAAAAGATGAACGCACACTTATGCGATGCTTATCCAAATAATAAAGCATGGGATGTCTTGTTGAATCCACACATTAAAGCTTGGATTAGAGTGCAAACTAATAGCTACTGTAGAACTCACCCCAATAGCGCAGAACAAAAAGTTTTGAACCTGCTGTTTCATCACTGGGTATGAAGAAAACTATTCAAAACTGCTTGCAAAATGCGGCGCGTATTCATAACATATTTGCTTATATATTTGCTGTCAGAATGTTGATCACCGAGTCTGCAGGTTTTCCTTGCCTAAATGCACACGTAACAGCCCAAGTGTAGGAATAAGCTTCAGCCGAGGTTTTTATTTTTAAGCTTCATAACAAATTTTTCAAAGAATGCCGCTGCTGAAACTGCGGTGCCAAAGAATAGCTGCTTTAGAAATATTTCTTCAGTCGCCCGCAAATAAGAGGCAAGGGCTGAGATATTCTTGGAGTAGGCGCAGTGGCGTGTTTACGGTGGTTTTCGTGACACCGGCAATTCGTGGACGGAATTCGTTTCAGTGGTTGGCTCGGGATGATATATGGATGTCGCACAGGCCAGATAATGGAATTTAGATGGTATCCTTGCGCGAGAACAACACGTGTGTCACAGTGATGTCGCAAAAATATTTTCGATTGCTGTTACCAGGCAGTGCTCTCCGTCGCCGTTTAGTTGTCTTCTTAGTGCTTTGCATTAGGAAACTGAAGCATTTTCTTGCAGAGCCGAAGATTGGTCCCATGCCCTAAAGCTACGTCTGTGGAGGATTGTAAATGCCAATTTTGCGGACAGAGGTTTCAAAAGTGCTTGAAAGTGGCAACCAAATCGCTATGCATAAATGATAGGGTTACAGTATTTTCAGGTGACTAGAATTCTTTGACTATGGTGCAAGGCTTCTTGAAGCAATGAAACACGACATTGTGGAAATCAAAAGCAATACTCTCAACCATTCAGTAGAAGTGATGTCGGAAACAATAAATTGGATGTCTTTGAAATAGTGGGGTCCCTTAGCTATCTTCGCACCTATCAAGGAAGGAGATGAGGGCACTTGGACATCGTGGGCATATGCCACGTTTACTGAGGTGAATAAGAAGAACCGGGTGTCATGAAGTTCGGATTCTGGGATTCCCAAGAGAGTAAGGATAAACCTGCTCTCGTGTTATGGAAGTCGGCTCAATAAGGGTCTTGTCTTCGCCTAAACTGAGCAGCTGATGACCAGTGAACATCTTCACCGCGTCCCTCGCTCACAAGAGGCACGCCCCGGTACACCACCAAGCTTGCTTACTACGCAAGCTCTCGCGGAACGCAACTCGGTCTTGCAACCGGCGCACATGCCTGCGGAACACATCTCCGGTGTAGCCCTCGGCGTTCCGCCTGTAGAGGCTAATTTCTACCTGATCGATCTTGCGTCCAAATTTAAACAGTACATTCAGGTTGCCTACTCCCTACATCCCACAATGCCCGAAAAAGCAACGACCAACTCAACGTGGCGCTGCTCTAGCGAACGTGGATGCAAGCAACTTCTCTGAGCTGATCAGCTTTGCGACCCTCAACCCAAACAATTTCAACACCCAAGGACATAGGTTCTCGTTGAGCGAGCCGACACGGTGGACGACAGTCTTCTCTGAGAGCACTTCCTCTAGTGGCCTCCGGCGAGCGTTCAAATGATCGTGGGTGCATCCTCGAGTATGGACCTCTGCAAATTCGCCACAATAGACAAGAAAATAGAAGCTGAAAAATTCCGCCCAGAAGTTATCTTCGTCAGCTCTTTTACCACCGTCACCCCTGCCTCAGCCGCACCCATCCCGTCTTGCTTGGAGGAAACGGTTGCTTAAGCAGCTATCGACCAGCTCTACGACCACCTCAATCAGCTGAATGGTTCCAAAATATCTCAAGGTCACAGTATGCATTGCCGCCTTCAACGACTATGACCTATATCTGTCTCCGCATTCCATGAGCACCGTGCAACCCTACTATTCAGGCCCCTGCCGTGGTTTTACCACCGCTAGTTCCGCACAACCGTCCCTCACAGTTACTACCTTGCTGATCGGCAGGAAACCGATCATGAACTGCTAGTGGTGACGAGTGGTGAAGGCAGTCCACCCTTTTACCTTTTCTACCTCACTGGCAACATGCCCAGCCCCAAATGTCGCACTGATACCGGCGCCCACCTTTTTCTCCTTACGCTGCACGCCATTCCCCCTCTTAGGGGTCGCTAACCTTCCTGCTCACCGAGAACGGAATGCGCAATGCGGTCCACAAGAAACTGTTTCGATACTAACTTGAGCTTACGTAACCCTTTTTCGCACCTTTCCTAATTTATGCCGTGTCTTCTATTATTGGTGTTGACGATCTCAATACAAACGGTATTCTAGTCAACAGCAAGCTTTGCGGCCTTCTGAATTTGATCATATATCTCTATACCCGCGTCTTGCGGCGCAGGCAAAGCTGGTGTGGCTTCCTGTGGCCCAGTCGCAGACCTTCTCCGGCCCTTTACTACAACATTATGCCATCCTAATAGCCCCACCTGATTGAAATGGGCCCGATCGGCATGACGTGCGTCAATACCTCGTCATCACCGGCCCGTTTTTTTTTACTGAGGACGTCGCCTTGCGGCGGACAAGCTCAACGTCATAAGTTTCCAGTCTAGGTACATGATCGCGCGTGATATTAATCATCCATGAACAGAAGTTGAGCCTCTGGTCTTCACATTGTCTCCAAAAAGACTGCGGACTGGTGACGATGTGAAAACTACTAGTTTCTCAACGCTCGCGCCATCCATGACGGCTGTGGACTTTGCAACATGCAAGCCTTTACCTCAGCTCTGTACCGCAGCGCTGTCGTCTAATAAATTGCTCTCGTTCGCGCTTCCTAAAATCTCGATGGCAGAAAGTGATTTCCAGAAACAGCCATCAGAACATGTTTTGTCCTGCTTGAGTTTTTTCGATAGCCTATCCGCCTATAGAAAGCTGCACAGATCTTTGACCACTGTTCCGACACGATCCTCCTGGTCGGTCCTCTGCCTTCGCTTGCAGAAAGTGATTTCCAGAAACAGCCATCAGAACATGTTTTGTCCTGCTTGAGTTTTTTCGATAGCCTATCCGCCTATAGAAAGCTGCACAGATCTTTGACCACTCTTCCGACACGATCCTCCTGGTCGGTCCTCTGTTGCGCCGACGACTTGTTTGTGACCAGCACAATCTGTTGATATGAACTTGCAGTGTCTGCGTCTTTTGTTTGACCAACTATGCGCCCACGACATCTGCACCAACCATGTTAAGAGTGAGCTCGGCATACAGTCCCTTGACTTCCGTGGTCAGCAGGTCGACGCAAGTCGTGCACCTTTCCTCAACTGCGAAATGAAAGTGATTGCAAAATTGTTGCCACCCTGATGATTTACAACCAAGCCTAGTAATCCACCGGAATTTTATTCGCAATGGTGCCATTTTCCTTGAACCCCTTTGTCGCGTGCTTTCTACTAAAACACGAGACGTACACGCTCGATGGAATGTGATTGCAGCCCTTCCAGAATTCAAAGAGCAACAGAGAAAGCGCAAAGAAAGGAGAATGACGGGACTATGTACTGTCTTTGCTGCTCTTAAATGTTGGAAGCTATGCACCAACTTGCCGCTTTAATTGATTAACTTATCGTCTATGCGCGTAACCCATGTATTGTCATCAAAGCATTTCTTGTTATCAAGAGTGCGATGCATATCAGAATGGCTTAGGCGCTGCTTTGCTACAGTGTCAAGTTAACGGGCGGAAGCCGGTCGCATTAGTGAGAAAAGCATTTGGACGTCTGTAGAAGAATACACAGGGACTGGACCACAATATATGTACAGCATCTTCTTGGCAGCAGTAAATCCTCCAAAAGCTGGTGACAATATTCGATGATGATTGACATTCTGTAAGTGTTGAAATACACTACTATCACCTAGTTTGGCACTTCGCCTTCACCGTCTCAGAAAGTCTTAAATACGAGGAAGTAAAGTCCAACATGATAGGGCGAAATATGTATGCCTAGCTAGAAACGTACTGGCGCTTTTCATTTCAAAGATTATTTATTTAACCTGCACTGACCGAATTGCGCACCACGATATCCATGGTGTATGCTGTGTTTTCTACAAGTATATATATTGGGTTCCAGGAAGATAAAAATGTTTCTCTTACACTCCCAGCCAATGTTCCAGGATATTTGTGACAACATTAATCTCCCATTGCCTCTACAGCTGTTTTCATTTGAAGAAGAGCCTTGAAATAAACGCCGCTATGTATTGATTTCAAACTATTTCACTGGTTAAAAGCTGTCCTTCAGTAAATCAAGACTGACGCTAACTTTGCGACTAAAGCCAGAGATTTGTGAAAACAGACAAGTGCAGAACTGGCAACTCGTTTTCCAAAATTAGGTGGTCTGATCTTACAGTGTCCACGATGTTTGGTATGGTGATATCTTTGAAGGAACTTTGTCAGTGGAAACATTTTTTACGTTCCCTTCATTATGACAGAGTGACACGTGGAAGAACGTTTTAGGCCATGATTATTCCGAACAAAAAACGCTTCAGTGCTGAGTGCCGGAATGCATATTTTTTAGGGAGTCTCAGTAACTACTGCGAATGCTTTGTGCTCAACGATCCAGTCATGGAGTGCATTTGGTTGTAAGAATTTTAGGAAGTCTATTCCTGAGTGTCATAAAAATTGTTTTCTGAAAAAAAAGACACAAAAAGAGGCCAAAAGAGAGAAAAGCAGAAAAGAGAAACACAACAGCCATTCGAAAGCGCTATAAGACGTGATAGTTTGTCTTTTTTGGGCAAAATGATGCACTGCAGCCATTAGATAAACAGCCACATAGAATGTGCAATTACACAGGTTTCGTAATACATCAGGTCAACATTTATTTTTCTCTTAATAATTTTTCTTGTGATCTGTTCATGCCCTGAACTAAACGTAAGATATCCTTCATCAATAAAGACACTGACGGATCACTGCGGTAGGAATCCCCGCGCTTATTACTGGCTCATTGGCTCTCTTAGTACGCAGATATTTTCGAGCACTGCGGCTCAGACCAGCGTCCTATATTGAGCACTTCATGGCCCGAAGTGTGAGTTATTACGTTGCAGTGATTATTATGCAATCTAGCGCATAAACGTTAGCCCGTTTGTCCTGCGCATTAGCCGAGGCAAGAAGTGCAGAAAGGAAATTTACTTCTTACGGTGCGTCATTCTACTCTGGCATTTTCGCACGGAATCATTCGTTTTCTTGTGCTCGGCGTTCAGTACTGAACACGTCATGCGAATAAATTTTAAAGTCAAACGTTTCTCATTGTTGTTATAAGTATGAAGATCATGTGCAACACAAGGAATAAATAGCGATTTACACGCTTCTATAATTAAGAAATAGGACTCAACCGGAGATCAGGTTAACAAATATCGTTTGTTCATAACGTTATTTACAAGAGTCCGTAAAGGCGCCAGTGCCAAGCCGAAAATGCACCCCTCTGAGTATGTTTCCTGGAAATTGCTCTGACAGACGTTAATAATAACCTAGAAGAATACCAGAAATATTGATGTCATAGCCGATGCGAATCTTGACGAAGTATGCAATGACACAAAGAACGAAAATAGAGGCACCTTTTGAATCCTTCTAAAGAAATCGTTATCCCGTGCAGACATTTCATTGTGTACTCGCTTCGCGCCAAAGCCCTGGCTAAATACAGTCTTGATTTATCGTTAAACTTCAAAGTACGCATAGCCTGCTAGCATGTTTTCTTCACCATCATTGTTCTCGCAGCCGGTTCCGCGAATAACATTTTGTCATGCACTGTTCAAGCAACAGCACCCGTCTATATGTCTTCCTTCAGTCATCGTCCAAGTTCGCGCTATGCTTCAGGAAGACGTCATACCAACTCGCCCAAGCATCCGCTTTAACATTGGGGGTTGACGTGCAAAAGAGAGAAAACGAATTCTAGAAAGAGATCTAAAAATGATTGCTCCGATGGCTGGTCAAAAAATGGACAGAATTTCTTGCATTTGCGGAACACCAACCATCGTAAAATATTACATTCCTAGCTTGAAACGAGCTGCTATGCTGTGTAAAAACTTCCTTTAATGAAGTCACCATGTTTGAGGGCTAAAATTCGAGTCTGTCAGTTGTTTGTGGTAAAGGTCGCGAAGTAAACGACAGAAAAATGAAACGATAAATATAGATCCGATGTGCAGAATTCAGAGGGGCCTTTTGGTCGCGTGGTCTATTGTCCGCTAACGTAAATGCCCTCTCCTACAAGGACACTGCTCAGTCGAACAGCCTCTTAATATGTGCTATCGACAACCATGACCGATAGAAAGTAGAGTGACGAGATTGTCTCTGTGCCGTTTTATTGGTACAGCCGCTTGAAAAATTCAAAAGATATACTATACCAACATAGTGAGATTGCTGAGAGGCCGAAGAGCGCCTTGGTTGGTTTTGAGTGCTGGGTGAAAAGTATACCTAAACTGCTTCTAAAATCCAGCGGAGCTCCTTTCGGGCAATACCATCGAAAAGCGGCGTTAAGCTCTGACAAATTTATGCCCCTGCTTGAGAGCAAGTTAGCGTTCAGTCGCATAAAAGACGCGAGGTTCAAGGCTGAAGTAATTACATTTAAGTTCGCATTCAGAGCACACTCTGCAACGGGATATGAACAGGAGGGCAAGGTTTAGAGTACGTATTACCATTAACTTCATTACTACTCTTCGGACTATTGTGCGCATGCGATTGACGAGTTGGCCCGTAAATATTGCACTGATGGTTTCTCTGTCTCAAAGCAGTGCACCAGATAAGTAATATCGTCGTCATCACCATCAGCCTGACTACGCCCAATTCAGGGCAAAGGCTTTTCACATGTTTCTCCAATTAACTCCGTCCTTTTCCAGTTGCCCTCACCGTATCCAAGCAAACTTAATCTCATCCGTTCACTTAACTTTCTGCCACCCCCTGCCGCACTTGCCTTCTCTTGGGATCCATTCCGTTGCCCTTAATAACCAGCGGTTATCTTGTCTTCACATTACATGCCTTACCCAAATCCATTCTCTTCCTCTTGATTTAGACTGGGATGCCAATAACCCGCGTCTATTCAATCCCCCACTCCGCCCACTTCCGATCTCTTAACGTTGCACGTATCTTTCCATAGCTCGCTGCGTTGTCCTTAACTTAGGCTGAACCGTCTTTTTTAGCCTCCACGTTTCTGCCCCATAGGTGAGTACCGGTAAGATACACCTGTTTTATACTTTTCTCTTGGGGGATATTCGGAAACTGCCATTCACTGGTGAGAGAACTTGCCATATACGCTCCACTCTATTCTTATTCTCCTAGCTATTTCTCTCTCCTGACCTAAATCAGCGGTCACTACCTGCTCTAAGTAGTCATATTCTCTTACTACTTCCAGCACCTAGTTATCAATTGCAAACTGTTGTTCCCTATCTAAACTGTTGAACATTAGTTTGGTTTTAGGCATGTTAGTTTTTAGCCTCACCGTTCTGCTCTGCTGTCTCACTTATCAATCATGCTCTGCAGTTCGTGTCCTGAGTGTCTAAGTAAGGCACTGTGACCAGCGAATCGCAGATTACTCAGGTATTCTCCATTAAATCTTACCCCAAACTGTTCCCATTTTTGACCCCGGAATAACTTGTAAACAGGCGGTGAACAGCATTGGCGACGATATCGTGTCTCCCTGCCTGACATCTTTCCTTATTGAAATTTTAGTACTGACTTTATGAAGGACTATGACATTTGTGTAATCGCTATAGACATGTTGCAATATTTTCAAATAACACTCTTACACACTGTAAGGGATCGTTAGTGTACGCGGGGCCATCGGAACGCGGCTGGGGGCGCTCAAAGCTAAGCGTCTCCTTTCTCGGAACGCGGCCGTTCGCGAATGCGCCGGGAAGTACTGGTGTCCCCCCGCCCCGCGGTACCGATTCGTGCACGTGCTGGCACGAATGTATATTTGTGTTTGTTTTCATTTTACTTTGTGGTAGAGAGGGTGGTCTACCTTGTAGAAGCCGGAGGGCTGGCCATGCCCTTGAAGAGCCAATCATGTTAACAGTGCAACTTGATTGGAAGCTACCAAATGTGGGCCGGGCCTTTAGGGCTTTAAAACCGGGCCCCGGAGCTGGAAGCGGGGTTCTGGGCTAAGGTGAGATGCTATGCATCTTCGGCTACGCCGAGTAGGGGCCTCCCCTAGTGTTAGCCAGTTCCGCCTTTTTGTTGTTGTGTATCTCTTTGCCGTTTAATTTGTCTCTAGTGACTGAACTTGTCTATGCAATGTATATAGCTGTACATAAACCTTCAAGTATTCGCCGTATCCCTGCATCTCAACTCCTCACAAGACCGTCTCTGACGGGGCACCTCTGGTGCGAAGATCAAGCTTCAGTCTTCGAGTTAAACCAGCCGTCTCTGACGGGGCACCTCTGGTACAAGGAAAGAGAACCTGTGAAATTTTCTGGCGCAGTCGACGAGGATCCTGCGGCCATCAGAGGACGGCGCTGGAAGAAGACCGAAGGCAGGGAGAAAGGCGACGACAAGGGAACAGGTCAGCGTTCGAGAACGGACCTGCATTGAGAGAGAGCGGCCAGGACCACGGCAGTAGTCCAGCGACTCGAGATTGCATCCGGTCAAGGAAAGCAGCGCGTCGAGAACTCGACGGTCACCGGTAGCTCATAGCAAGCGACAACAACGTGCACAGGACCAGCAGCGTGCGACAGCTCATCGCATCGTCCAGTGAAAGTGGCGGTGGATTCCGACGCCAAGGAGCTGGCAATCGGATCGACGCATCGAAACCGGGAGTTTCCTTCGTCGCATTGTTCACGTCCCTGTTCATGCGTTCGAGCCGGTAGGACAGTTGAGGGTTACAGACGGCGGTATGGAGAGTTATCCATGCCGGCCCTCACTCGATGTGAGGTACCAGGTTGAGTTAGCGAAGGCGCGCTTAGCGGACCTTCAGGCTGAACTTGTGAAAGTAAATGGCGGAAAGGCGCTGCTTCGCGAGGAAGAACCTCAGGATGTCAAGTATGTCTTGAAGGTAATAGAAGCAAGACGCCAGCAGGTTGAGCTCGAGATCTCTAAGATCAAAGAGTCTAGGAGAGCTAGTCAACTAGCCAGGGAGAACTGCTCCGAGTCCCGAGCGGAGAGGCTGCCAGTGCTGGAAGGCAAAGGGATATCAAGCACAGGTCAAGAAAACAGCCAGGCAGAAGTAAAAAGAGAGCCAGCTTTCCGCGAAACTGGAATCTCTCGTGAAGAAAGTATCGTGACGGAACGCAGCGTCGCGGTATTAGAGGCGGTGAACGCGCACTCCGACGATCCAGCTGCACAGGTTAACTCTACCCCAAATGACACCAGGGACGCGGACGCGAGTTCAAGATTGTTGGAAGTCACTCTGAGAATTCTAAAAACTCGGTCTAAGGCAAGCTGCGAAAAAGAGCAGTTGGTTCAGCGTGAAACGACCAGCGACGACAGACGTGAGATCGGTGAGCTAGTGACAGCAGGAAACCTAGCGTTGCCGCAACCGCACACTGTGTCGGGCATATGGCGTGAAGTGTCCCTTAGCGTTACTGATGGCAGGGACATTCCATCCGAGGCAGAGAGCGGAGGTGGGCCTGCTGGGCAGACCGGGCAGAGCGTCGCGCAATTGTCGACCGCACCCGATGTGTGTCCGGCCAGGTCATTTCAGGACCCGGAAATGAGTGGCGGCTTGCCACAAGGCAAATTAGGGTCAATTGACTGCGAGGGATCTCATGCAGGCTCAGAGTTAGACGAGGCCACGAAGTCGGCAAGCGCCGATCAAGCAGGGAGTGGCAATTTCAAGTTTTGCCCGTGCAGGAAGGGTGACAATGGCTCGAAGCGAGGCAGAGTAACAGGAGGCAGGTGCGTGGCAGTCACGTTGGAAGTCGGCGCGGGGAACAGTACGTTCTGTGCTGCAGAACGCCAAATCACATGTGGCAAAAGTGGTCGCACTGATATGATTACACTGGACAGGGGCTATGTTCCTCACGCAGTACGCGGTTCGAACCGGCGCGCCGGAGAAAGCTCCCCCTCAAGTGTGTCGCGTGCTGAGGTATTTGGACTTATCGAGGATCAGGACGTTTTCGATCCTGGAGGGCAGCAATTTTTGAATTCTTTCCCCGCTGTGGCACCGGCCTATTGAGCATAGTAGCCATTGGGCGCTGATCGTGTCCATTCAGACGCGTGGTGGCTTGAACGCACACAGGGACGCTCGGTGCGACCAAGGAGGCTCACGTGGCCCCTTACGGACCCTATATGAGTGCCAATGAACGCTCCGGTTGCAAGTGTCTGTGTGCATGTGTGCCCCTTCGCGAGGACGAGTGTGTACTTGGAGGTGGTGAATTGGGTGCAACCCACCAATTTGGACGCCCTGTTACGGCGCAGGGCAGGCATGCCACTGTGTGTATTTTAGTGTGCAATTTGCTTATGTTTTCTTGGTGCCCGTAAGCATTTTGCGTAATGTTGTGTTGGTGCCCGTGTGCATTATTTTGCTTTTGGTTTTTTTGCAGCCAGTGCTAGTGTAGCTGCGGTATGTCACCCACAGGGTGGTTTTGTGACCCGTACCGATCCCTTTGTTATAATTCTAAAAGTGGCATTTGAGCCCTTTGTAGAATCTTGGGAAGGGCGTGTGAGGGATCGTTAGTGTACGTGGGGTCATCGGAACGCGGCTGGAGGCGCTCAAAGCGAAGCGTCTCCTTTCTCGGAACGCGGCCGCTCGCGAATGCGCCGGGAAGTACGGGTGTCCCCCCGCCCCGCGGTACCGATTCGCGCACGTGCTGGCACGAATGTATATATGTGTTTGTTTTTATTTTACTTTGTGGTAGAGAGGGTGGTCTACCTTGTAGAAGCCGGAGGGCTGGCCATGCCCTTGAAGAGCCAATCATGTTAAGAGTGCAACATGATTGGAAGCTACCAAATGTGGGCCGGGCCTTTAGGACTTTAAAACCGGGTCCCGGAGCTGGAAGCGGTGTTCTGGGCTAAGGTGAGACGCTATGCATCTTCGGCTATGCCGAGTAGGGGCCTCCCTTAGTGTTAGCCAGTTCCGCCTTTTTGTTGTTGTGTATCTCTTTGCTGTTTAATTTGTCTCGAGTGCCTAAACTTGTATATGCTGTAAATAGCTGTACATAAAGTTCAAGTATTCGCCTTACCCCTGCATCTCAACTCCTCACAAGACCGTCTCTGACGGGGCACCCTTGGTGCGAAGATCAAGCTTCAGTCTTCGAGTTAAACCAACCGTCTCTGACGGGGCACCTCTGGTGCAAGGAAAGAGAACCTGTGACATTTACTCACACCCTGATTCCGCAATGCCTGCATGACAGCTGAGGTTTCCACTGAGTCAAATGCTTTCTCGTAGTCAATGAAGGCTATATATAGGGGTTGGTTATATTCTGCGAATTTCTCTATCACCTGATCGGTAGCGTGAATTGGCATTTGGTGGCATTTTTTATTTACCATAATCTTCTCGCAGCGGGCTGCGCAGCTAACGTTTTTGTCATGCAGCTATTGACACATCGAGGGATGACAAGCAAAAAAAGTAATAAGTAAAAGAGATTGCTCCAATGGCAGCTCATGGCATGGGCGGCCTTTGAGGTGATCGCGGAAGGTCAACCATAGTAAAAGGAGCATTTCTAGCTGGAACCTGCACAAGGTGTTGTTTTTCATTTATTTTCTCATCGTTTTTCTTCCTAAGCGCACGAATGCTTTACAGGAGGCAGGTTAATATGTTTAAAATTTCTTGAAGAGGAAAAACAAAGTGAAAAACGCTGTACAAAGAAAACAAGCTAGAGAAAAGGGCAAAATAAAAATAAAAATAACAGAATGATGTAGGAACAACAGCAAACAATCAACAACAAAACATGTGAAGCGGAACTATGGCTGGTGTTACCATTCGATAAGGCGGAATGAGGACTTCTCAGTTAATCGATGAATTTGGTGTCTACGTTACCACTTTTTCGGGCAGAAAATTCCTGAATACTTTTGCGTGGAAGAAGAATAAGCTAGTCATTCCTAGGGCGCGGGTAGGAATGCGCGAGTCTCACTGCGAGTTACACTGGATCATCTTATTGGAGCTGTTGTTATAAGTTCTTGTCTGAACCTGGGTTCATAGAATGTATCAGGAAGGCACAAACAAGATAAGAGCTGTCGTGATGCGATTGATGGATACTGAAGTTTTTTCTCCTAGTGATGTGATTCACAATTGATATTGTAGCGTACAACGCGAATAGAACACCGGCGCAGAGAGGAAAAACCTGCGGCGGCCCCTCAGTGGTTCGAGCACGCGCGCGAGAGACAACCAACTTCTTTCTCTACTAGCGCATGCACTACTACTGTCTCTTCGAAGGCATGTATCAATATGAATAGGTAGAAGTGCTAAACTGTTCAGCACTGTTTTGAATGGCTTTGATGCTATCCGTGAGATATGCTTGTGATGGACTCTAAATGGCTGACGCATCTTCAAGTTCTAATCTGATGAATGTTAAATATGCCAGTTCTTAATTTCTGGTGACGAATTGCCCAAATTACTTCGCATGTAGCCCAGTGTGCCAGTCCTCGGAGCACATGGTTTCGATATGCGTCACCCATGACTGTTATGGCGTCATGTGCAGACCAAGATATTTATATTTTGTTGGGCGCGTGACAAGGACTGAGTTCAGGTAGCAGGTAGTGTTAGTTGGGCTATGAAGGCGGAAAAAGTCATCACCTTGCAATTTTCGGAATTCAAAGGAATGTGCCGAGTTTCTAACCTAAACGTGACAACGTATAGGCCTTGCTAGATAGCACCGGTGTAATACTGGTTCATTATGGCGCATTATACGAAGCAATCATAGGCGAACAATCTCAGTTTAGATTTGCCAAAACTTTCGTTTTTGAAGTCATATTTGAGGGCCACAGATTGAGCCTTTCATAAAGAAGTAACCGCAAAAAAAGGAGAGAAACAACAGGGGAGGAGAACATCTGACGAATAAAAACCGCTTTCTATTGTGGTAAGTCTCCGGATGTAAATGACACTCGAATGAAATGATACGTATGGTTAGATTCATGCAGAATTCAGTTAGAGCTTTTGTAGTCGCAGGAAACACGTTGTGTAAGTAGCGGTCTCCGTTGCCGACAACGTTCAAGCCGCCTCCTACACGGACTGTAAACAGTTGGCCAGCATCCTAGCATGTGCTGTCGCCAGCTGTCACAGAGAGAAACTACTGGGACGAAATCTTCACGTTGCCACGTTATCGGTGCCACCGCTTGAGAACTTCTAAAAATTACTATACCAGCACAGTGGGGTCTTTGAGAGGCAGAAGCATACTTTGGAAGACTGAGTGCTGGGTGAAAAAAATACTCTGTTATAGACATCACGGTCCACATTCTGTTTTAGGGACTCCTTAAAGGAGCGAAGCCGAGACGGCCGGGGCTGAAAGGGACAAAGCGTTCTTTTTTTATTTTTTTATATGAAAAACAATTTATTGAAGTCAAACTGAAAACATGGTACCATGGGAGCTCAGCAGTCCTCTCCAAAACTATTCCTGAGCACCACATATATGAGTGCAATATTAATAAAACACATGACTTTAGCAAAAAATGTGCTGTCCTAGATAGGGTAACAAAAACAAAAATTGAAATTGATTTTCAAACTGAAAATTATTTTTCTTTCTTTCCAACAGTTAGAGGAAGCCGGGGAAAAAGGCCAATTGGCCTGACGAGGTCCCAGCACCTGAAGTAGGGGCAGCGGTGCGCAGCACATACCATAGATATACAAGCATGATAACATTAGCGAAACAAAATGCAAAGAATTGATGACATTATGTACACAAAACGATATAGAGGCACTGTGTTAGAAAGTGTGGCCGCGGTATATAACAAACAGGAGATATAATCTATACATACTGATACGTGGTGGCAAACCAAGGAACAGAACGACATGATGACCGATGAAATATGATTTTAATGGCTGCGGTCCTAGCGAGAGCGCTCCATCCCGCGCCACATCCCGCCACGTAATCGATCGTCCCGATCGATTACGTGAATTCCGAAGCATGAGCTGACAGTGAGGATGGTCAGAAAGGATAGAAGAAGATGAAAGACTTGCCTCTACGATGGATGTGATGGTCTGATGAAGAGTTGCCCCCGGAGCTTCAGAACCAGCGGTCGATCGTCCAGAGCTGAAGGTGAAGGTTTGTGGACTCGCCAGGCAGATTGGGCGGGGGTGCCATCTTGGTTCTTGTTGTCGTCGGGTCATAACGGGTCTGGTCCTGCTCACCGTGTCTTATGTTCGGGGCTGGCGACGGAGGGGGAGGGGGGGTGGCGAGGGAAGCGGCTGGACAGTTCTGGTCAAACAGAGCTGGGGCGAGCCGGGCGGCAGAGTGCATAGCGCAGAGTGACTTGGCAGTAGCGACGACGTACAAGCAACATCGCCTAACAGCGTGCTGCATTTCTTTGCTACAGGTTGGTGTTGGTGTGGTGTTGGCATCGACGCATACGTAGCCTGCATTAACGCCTGAAACGGAAGAATCATCTGCACGTGCCTGGAGGAAGGCTCGCCCGATCAGCTGCCCAGGAGGCGTTGCCATCAGCGCGCTGCGATTGACGACTTATCAGCAGGCCACTGGACTACATAAAGAAGCCACCGTTGCTGCTCCTCTCACTTGGCAGTAGCGACGACGTACAAGCAACATCGCCTAACAGCGTGCTGCATTTCTTTGCTACAGGTTGGTGTTGGTGTGGTGTTGGCATCGACGCATGCGTAGCCTGCATTAACGCCTGAAACGGAAGAATCATCTGCACGTGCCTGGAGGAAGGCTCGCCCGATCAGCTGCCCAGGAGGCGTTGCCATCAGCGCGCTGCGATTGACGACTTATCAGCAGGCCACTGGACTACATAAAGAAGCCACCGTTGCTGCTCCTCTCACTTGGCAGTAGCGACGACGTACAAGCAACATCGCCTAACAGCGTGCTGCATTTCTTTGCTACAGGTTGGTGTTGGTGTGGTGTTGGCATCGACGCATGCGTAGCCTGCATTAACGCCTGAAACGGAAGAATCATCTGCACGTGCCTGGAGGAAGGCTCGCCCGATCAGCTGCCCAGGAGGCGTTGCCATCAGCGCGCTGCGATTGACGACTTATCAGCAGGCCACTGGACTACATAAAGAAGCCACCGTTGCTGCTCCTCTCACTTGGCAGTAGCGACGACGTACAAGCAACATCGCCTAACAGCGTGCTGCATTTCTTTGCTACAGGTTGGTGTCAGTACATTTCTGAATTATCAGTTTTTGCATTTTTTTGGTCGTCGCTGCTGCCAAGTTTTCTTACTTTTTCTTGAGTTTTTTTGCTTGTTTGGAACGGTTCCCGCACTGTGTTTCAAGGATGTCGAAAGAGCTTACGAAGTTGAAAGAGGAGCTAAAGGCTGAGTTTGCTAAGTATAAAGAAGAACATAGACAGGAAATGAAGGGATTTAAAGAGGCAATGGAGAGAGACTTGAGAAACGAAATCCGAGAGCTGCGCACAGAACAGCGGAGTATGACTGACAGCCTTGATTTTGCACACTCGAAAATCGAGGAATTTCAGAAGCTACTCGAAGCTGAGCGACTGAAAAACGAGATACTTAGTTCTAAATGTCAGATGCTAGAAACCAAGACGTCGGACATGGAAAAAAGACTGGTTCATTTAGAACAATACTCGCGGAATTCAAATCTTGAAATCCAGGGGGTCGTTGAAACCGAAAATGAAAGCATTGTTGACATTTTGTCTCACATTGGAACTGCAATCAATGAGCCCATCAGCGAATCCGACATTGAGGTCTGCCACCGGGTGCCTGCGCGGAATTCCGACAAAAAGAGTATTGTTGTACAATTTAAATCACGGGCAAAAAGAAACTCAACTCTGAAGAAGGCCAAGAAAGTAAGACTAAACAACAGTGACGTAGGACTGAATGACATGACCCCTATCTATGTAAATGAGCATCTTTGCGGAGCTCAAAAGAAACTTCTCGGAATGGCTGTGAAAAGGAAGCACGAATACAAATGGAAGTCGGTTTGGACTAACAATGGAAAAATCCTTGCAAGAAGGTCTGAAAAATCTGAGGTCTTATACATTTCCGAAGAACGGGACCTTCTGAAGATAAGCGGAGGTGCATCTGTCGAATTTCAGGAGCCAAATTTAACTAGTCCTTCAGAATGAGGTACCATGATCTCATTCTTCCCCACCGCCTCAGGCTTAAACCACAGTCACTTATTTCACTCTTGCACTTAAATACTCGTTCTGCAGAAAATAAAAATGACGAAATTCATGCTTTTATTAAGCAATTCCATTTCGATTTTACCATTCTCATGTTTACTGAAACATGGTATAACAGTCACAGTGAAAGGCTAGATCTTCCTGGGTACAAGAATTTCTTTATAAATCGGACTAATAGGCGAGGAGGCGGTGTTGCTATTTACATTGACAAACGACTGGAATGTCATATGATTCCTGAATTTTCCACGGTAAATGAAAGTTATGAAATACTGACAGTACAAGCTAATTCAGAAATCATCTCTGTAGTGTACCGACCTCCCGACGGGAATATTACCCAATTTTTAAACTTCTTTGAAAACTTTTTGGATTATGTTCGCATAAACAAACTACAGCTGTTATGCGGGGGAGATTTTAACATAGACATGTTAGATAATACGGCCACAGCACGCAATTTTTCCGCCATACTTCAGTCAACTGGTTTTGTTAACTTAATAACGTCCCCTACTCGGATCACAGTGTCTACGTTATCATGTCTCGATCTCCTGATTACAAATATTGAATCCAATGTTTCAGATGCTGGAACAATTGCAAATGACCTTAGCGATCACTGCCCCATCTTTATTTCTTATCAAGGAGAAACAAAATACAAAAATGACGAAACTCAAACCTACACAGTACAGTACATATCAGACGAGGCTCTTGAATCTTTGAAATGCGACATTGGTTTATACGACTGGTCATTTATATTCGATATAAAAGATTCAAATAATGCATATTCAGAGTTTATCAAGGTTTTTGTAGACATATACTCTAAGCACTTTCCCTTCAAGAACATTAAGCAGTCTAAACGAATAAGAAAGCCATGGATCACGCCAGAGCTCAAAAGAATGATAAAGCGCAAAAACAAGTTGTACCATGCCTTTTTAAATAACCGCTCTCTAGAATCTCTAAGCTTATTCAAAAAAACTAGAAATAAACTAAATGCTGAGCTTAGGCGTGCTAAGATTGTGTATCATCAAAAACTGTTCTCTGATGTTAGAATGAAAAATTCAGACGCTGTCTGGAAAGTTGTCAATAACATGTTACATCGCAATACGAAAAATGCGCCACCTCAACGAATAATCTATAAGGGCTCTGAATTATCCGGTCAGGCTCTTGCTGACCATTTTAACAGCAATTTTTTAACTACCCATTTACCTATGACGCATCTACCTGAAGTTCCTTCATCTTGTAGCCCTTTCGAAAGCCTTTTTCTTGAGCCCACCAATGAGACCGAAGTATGTACAACCTTTATGAATTTAAATAATAGCAAAGCCTTAGATGTTGACAATATTCAGATAAAACCAGTCAAATATGTACTATGCTTTATTGCACCCGTGCTTGCATACATCTTCAATTTGGTAATTGAAACGGGAGTTTACCCGGAAGAAATGAAGAAAGCAAGAGTGACAGTTCTGTTTAAAGGTGGAGATAAAGATATAGTGTCCAATTATAGACCAATATCTGTGATTCCAGTCTTTTCAAAGGGCTTGGAAAAAGTAATCTTTTCCCGTCTAGTGAACTTTTTTACTGTAAAACAAATCCTGTCTGAGGCTCAATTTGGCTTCCGAAAAGGCAAGTCAACAGAATTAGCACTGTTATCACTGAAGGAATGTGTCCTGCAAAACATTGAAGCGGGTATTCTCACTGTCGGACTCTTCATTGATTTTAGTAAGGCTTTCGATTCCATAAACCATGAAATTTTAACACATAAACTTTCTCAAAACGGAGTCCGTGGAACACCTTTAGACCTGATCAAATCATACCTACAAAATCGAAAACAGTCCGTCTATATCGACAAGCATCAGTCTTCTTTTCTGGCGGTACAAAATGGTGTGCCTCAAGGCAGCATTCTGGGCCCGTTGCTTTTTAACATCTATATAAATGACATTGTGCACATTCATGATAAAGCGAAATTTATCATATACGCCGATGATAGCAGTATACTTATATCTGGTCACGACATAAACAAGTTAATAGAAGAGTGCAATGTAATCCTTACGAAACTAGGAAACTGGTCCTCTTCTAATTGCCTCCAAATAAACCCTACAAAGACTAAAATAATAATTTTCCGTGCAAGGAACAAGCCATTCGAACTACAACGCGCTCCTAAATACGCAGGTCAAGAAATTAAAATTGTTGACAAGCACAAAATCCTTGGAGTTACTTTCTCGTCGCATCTCAGCTGGGATCAGCATGTGGAAAATATTTGTAAAAAGCTCTCTTCAGTAGCAGGTGTTCTATCACGATGTCGATGGCTTCTTCCCACTCACGTGAAAATTCAAATTTATCATGCTCTTTTCGGTTCCGTTTTGAATTACTGTAACTCTGTTTGGGCAACTACCACGAAAACAAATGTGATAAAAATACAGGTTCTGCAGAAGAAAATGATCCGCTACATTGCAAACCTTCCTTATCTCTCTCCATCACGAAGTGCCTTTATTAATTATAAAATAATTCGTTTTGAACATATGTATGTTTTTCGCATTTTGAGGTTTTTTTACCATTCTTCTCGTGCTTATAGAGATTTCCTCATACATACTGCCCATTTAAGGACCGCTTCGAATCGAACCCACACCCGAAACACCGATCCCTGGTATATTCCATATTTTCGAAATAATTATAAACTCCAAACGCTTGAACACAATTTACCGACCACTCTTAATAAGTACAAAGTTTTGGCTGGTGTTAAACAAAGTGAGTTAAAAATGTATTTTGTTAATATATAGCCTGGTTGCATTTTATGTGCCTCTGTTTGTCTGTAGGTGCCATGTATGCACAATGATTTTTTTTTTTTTTGGGGGGGGGGGTCCTTTCTTTGTTTTCATGCGTCTGTAAACTGCCATTGTTTTTCATTGTATTGAATCAATATGTCACTTGCCTCGTTGTGTTTGTTTGTTCTAACCTATATATCTTTGTAAACCTTTTTTTTGCGTTCTGTCGTGTACTGCCATTTGAGGTGCTTGGGCCCCGTCAAGCTGCTTTTTAGCAGCTTTTAGCCCTTGCATCTCTCTGGGATGTAATTTACATTCTGGAAAAATAAAGCGAAATGAAATGAAATATCCCCTAGGCCGACGACCATGGCGAGCCGAAGGCGGCGGTGCTCCAGGGACCAGGATGACGATGAACCCAGCACCTCCACCAAATGATACGTGGTGGCAAACAAAGGAACAGAACGACATAATGACCGATGAAATATGATTTTAATGGCGGCGGTTCTAGCGCGAGCGCTCCATCCCGCGCCACATCCCGCTTCTTCGTCATCTTCGTAACAATATATATAAATGCAATGCCATAACAAAAATGCATGTAAAGAAGCATACACAATAATTATACAAAAGAAGTGCACATGCACTGCACGGAAAACATATACCACGTAAACAATGAATGTTTACCAAAGACTAAAAGCGTAGTAATTTAATAAAGTAACATGATATACAGTAAAAAAAGAAAAATTAACATAATGTACACCAAAAACGAGACAACCTTAAGAAATTTTCATGTTATTAGATGGTCAGTTTCTAACAAACACTTCTTGATTTTTTATTCAAACCATTTAGAGAGGGTAAATTCAGTTTTAAGGCTAAAAACATTGAGAATAGTTGATAATTCAAGTGATAATTCATAACCTGATAATTCAAACTTTGTTTGCCGTAGTTTGTACGGATTCTTGTCACTACTTTCATTATTTTGTGGAAGGGGTACCTCCTTGTTGGGTTATCATTGGTGGAATCATATAATCGAATTTTGTGTATATGCTGCAGCAGGCGAACGCTATAAATCTGCTTAGTGTTTAGTAGACTATATTTTCTAAAGAGTGGAGCAGTTGGCAAAGTTGACGGTAAGCCATAAAATTCTTCGAATGCCCGCAAGGCACTTTTTTGGAGCGTGTGAAGTTTTTCAATTTTACCAGCTGTCGTGGTTCCTAGGACTAAAACAAGGGAATTCGAACTCCAGCCCCGCGCTCATGCAAGACCATTGAACCAAGCTGGCGGCTTTAAACACACAGGGTTCAAAGCTTAGCAGTAATTGCTAAAATTCACCCACAGCTATACTGTGCAGAATGAAAATCTCTGCCTCTCCCGTAACCGAGAGTAGAGTAAGCATGAAATGTTTACGGGCCTAATGTCATCTCGGTGGACACCCGAACCGCACCGTAAAGGAAGGGAGGAACGCCACCACCCTTTCGGCGCGATGCCTTGCCCTTTGAACGCAGCGCTTCTCCCCCGGGCCCCTGTGCACCTGCGCAGCTTTGCTTTGATGCGCGAAGCCCCTAAGAGATCACGTACGACAACGAAGTGTACGTGGCATTTATGTGCTTTTTGCACGAGTTATTAGAAATCGGAAATTATAATTCCATGCATTATCAAACGCACAGCGCGACTGATATCTTGATAAACATTGAGAAGGCACTGGCAGCAGTTATTTTTTGTGACTCGTTTGGAGACCAACCGTTGCTTGCATGCCGGTCGCGTAGGAGGGCTTAGAGAGTCTCGTTAAATCTCGTTAGGTCTCGTACGGTGCCCGGATGTTCTCGTTTCAGAGCCCGGATGACTGGAATTCAGTGCCCGGATGACTGGATTTCAGTGCCCGGATGACTGGATTTCAGTGCCCGGATGACTGGATTTCAGTGCCCGGATGATGGCTCTCGGTCTCGGCGTGACGTCACCACACTGCCGACAACGGGGGCTAAAAGCATTTCATGCTTAATACAGTACGATAGCCTGGAATAGAAAAGTCATAATATATTGCTAGCTTATGCCCAACAGGTATTAAAGGTGCAATTTTATATAGGCTCCCAACAGCTATACTTAAGATTAACCGCCGCTGCGTCACATACGCAGCTTCACTCGAACTTGCAAGTAATGATGACACCTTCATCCCTCGGAGTTCCAGCATACTCAACCTGCTTTTAAAAGCGAACTTAGCGTCTTTCGAGATTTAGAGCACGGCTTCTTGGGCTTGGTGCTCAACGCTGCAGCAAAGCGACAGGAGCTCTCATATTTTGGCCCGGCTTCTGTGCAATTGCTTCCACATTCTTGTGCTTGCACAGTTGGTTTGTCGACAGGAAGGTAAACATCCATACTTATGCTGCGCGAAAAAGCAAGGACAAAGGGAACGAGATGGCACGACACGGAAAGTATGAGTCCCAACCAACCAACATTTCCTGTTTTCCGTGTTTCTTTTGAAGGTAAAATTTAGTCCTTTGTTCAGCCTAAATATTCACATGCAGGTTAACGTTCAAAGTACACTATGCTTTAGATAAAGGTGGTAGGGCTAGGTTTAGAAAACAAATTTTCGTTATCTGTACTACTACTATTTGGACTATAGTGTGCTTGCGATTGGCGACTTGGCACGCATATCTGCCGTCAAGGGTTTGTGTTTCTCAAAATAATGCACCAATTGGTTAATGTTGAGTAATTCTGTCTCTCGGCGGGTCAATGGTGATTTTTTTTCCTCATATTTATCACTTTTCAGGCGAAGGTTGGGCCGAGTTACTTATTAAAGCTCTGTGGAGAAGGTCATGATCTTTTGCTTGGTAAAAAATGGCTGGTATAATTTTATAGCCATTATAGGAAGGGCTCGTCTAGAGGAGATTCTGTGCCTGGACAAATATAAGTATGCAGCATTTAATCAATGATAAGCTATAATCACAAATGCCCGTTGTTTCATGCCTTACTTTTCAAGCAGTTTTTAATAGGCGAAACCTAGATAGATGGCCGTGGAATTCTTTGTGCTGCTTGAGTATAATGAGCTTGTGGCAGTTTCTTACTTTTTCTACGATGTCGAAAACCAGATGAATGTGTGCTTGAAACTTAACTGACATGCACAGATCCCGCAACGGGCTGCGGCGTGTGCATGGTTCCTATCAAGGATTGCCTGTGCTGAAGAACAGGCCTGAACAGGCGATAAAAATTGTTTCAACTAAATTTTATCCGAGTTCACATGGAGTGAATAGGCTACAGCGTATCGGTGTTGTAAAATTCGGCGTACATTTGGAAAACCGGCTCAGCGGTTTCTGTGCGCCTTTAAAACAGTGGAGAAAGCAGGTCTGGAAGGCGCCTAACTTTGTTGGTGTTGGTGCCTTCACCACTTCTGTAGCCGGGGCGGCGCGAAAGGAAACATGTACACGCACGCCGTCGAAAGATAGGGAAGGTTTTAGTACATTATACTCATTTCTGACGGAGAGGGCGTAACCTTAAGCGTGCTGAGTGTTGCTCTCTCCCCTTCGCACGCATGTCAGCGGCGGCGCATCGCAGGAAGGAACTGGAAGGCTCTGATAGCCATTCTACCCCACTGCCCAATGAGTATGCACGCCTGGCGCAACAACGAGAATGAATTTGTACATTTGATACTGTGCGCATGTACTTTGGCGCGAAGAACGAAGAGACGCGGAGTGCACCTATATCTGAAGGACGTTGACCGCTGTTTGTCAGCTCGACTCCTGTCAGCTCGACGCTGTTTGTCAGCTTAACCGCTCTACTCGGGAAAAGGAGCCCTCCCCCAGCCACGGAACAACGCGGCAGCGTGCGCCCGCCTGCGCGACGCCTCCATCATTACCCTCTGGTCTTCGGAATGTGGCTATACCTGAAAGAGAGAAAGGCCAAGACTGTTTCTAAAATGCTAGAACTTGCAGACCAATTTTTTGAAGCTGAGGGAGGTGCAAATCTCAGCGAAATTGAGAATTGAAATCTAGAGAACAGCGGAAAATCCGAAAGACACGATGCTTACAAAGGAACAAAGCAACCACCGAAATGCTACCTCTCCAACAAGTCACTCATTGCGCGTCTAATGCTGCAGCTTGCAGAGCAATTTTTTGAAGCCTAGTGAGGAGCAAATCTCAGCAAATTTAAGAATTGAAATCTAGAGAACGGCGGCAAATCCGAAAGAAACGACGCCCACCAAGGAACAAAGCATCCACCGAAATGCTACCTTTGCAACAAGCCGCTCATTACGCGTCTAATAAGCGCAACAGTGATACGAACGGTAGCCCAACAGAGTGTTTTGAGTGCGGCCAGAAGGGGCACAAACCCACGGCTTGTCCGAACCCAGGCAAGTCCATTCCCCAAGTATCGTGCGCACGGGTCTCTTGAGATAACAATTTGGAGCCGGATGAAATGCCGTTGTGGAACTGAAGAACGGCAAGAAGGTTCGATTCGTGAACGCTGTAGGGATCGTGCAGCCCGAAGCGGTAATAAACGGGATGTTGGTCCTGGAAAGAAGGGTCGGAGAAAAACAATTTCAGTGTTGAGGGATACAGGAGGCAGCCCTGTCATTATAAAGCGCCGTTTGGTACGAAATAAGCAGCTCACTGGAACAAAGAACCCTCTGCGGCGTTTCGGAACGTGGCAGTCATCGTCACGGGAAACGGAAGTGGCGGAGGAAGTTCCATCGTGCAGCTCAAGTGAAGAAGAAGTAAGGGAGATGCCTAAGAATTAAGAGTAAAATGTAACGAATCAACGCTCTGCGGAGGAGAAATCCTTGTCGCAGGACAAGTGCGGCAGTTAATGAGAAAGCCTTTATAAGCTGAAGGACAAGCCAATAAGATGCCACAGTGAACCAGAAGCGCCGAGGGAAGTAAGGAAAAGCCAACAACGGCACCGAAGACAAGATATTCTTAATTTTTACCATGATCAGGTTAGGGCAGGTTGTGGATATGATCCTAGAGTTTTTTAGCACGTTCCTTCTGTTGTTTTTCTGCCGCATTGCTTAATTCGGGAATGTGACCAAGACTGCGTTCACACTGCTCCTTATTGTGAGCTTTTCTGTTTTGGTCCATGTGCCCTGGAACCTGTTCATTGTCTTGTTCACATGCGCATACCGGCCCGAGTCCTTGGTATACGGTTGGGATATTCCAGAATTTTCAAAAACGGGAAGGGTGCGAGTCCATGTTGACCGAGCAAATGAGTCGCCAGTCGAAGAGAAACTTTTTGCAGCAATAAAGCTCCCGCGCGCATTACGGAAGAGCAATTAGGAAAGATCTGCGCAAACACGCCTTGAATTTGTGTGCTCACTGTTCAGTATTCTGTTAATATATTGCAAAATTGTGACACGTATTAAACTCGTTTAGACAATTGTCAATTGTCTTCAATAGAAGCATCCTTTCAGGGATGTCTGTAGCTCGGCATTTGCCATTGAGTTTGTGAGCGCGCGCATGTGCGCGCGAATTTTGTGTTTTGCGAATATTGTTGCGCCATGTTCTCAAAAGAACTAGTGTAACAAAATTCGGCGCATATTCGAAAAAATGGCTGAGGCTTAGCTAAGGTTAAGCCTAGTCAGATGCGAAGCATTTTGGTGGCTAGGCTTGGTAATACATGGCTTTCCTTGGTTGAATACTTGGTCATTTTAATACAACCACTAGAAGCCTTCGTCGTGGGGGAAGAAAACGGCATGGCTACAGCTGAACGCCGACTAACCCCGAGACGCGCGTTGGGTGAGCGCCTGGATTGCCACGGAAGCCGCGTCTGCCTGCCCGGTGGAGCGAGCGTTTCACCTACACCGAGTGTGAACGCGCGTTCGAAATGCGCGGGAATGCCGCTCGAGGACATTCCGGCGTCTGTGCGATGACATCGTTCTCCCTCTCCCAGCGCGTGACGGCGATCTGTCGTGACGTCATGTGTCACGTGGTATGTCACGTGGTGTGACGTCACTGTACCACGTGGTCTGCACGGCGTGCAACCACAGCGACGGCGCGAGGTGGACCCCCGTCTTCCTCTGTCGTGACGTCATGTGTCACGTGGTATGTCACGTGGTGTGACGTCACTGTACCACGTGGTCTGCACGGCGTGCAACCACAGCGACGGCGCGAGGTGGACCCCCGTCTTCCTCTGTCGTGACGTCATGTGTCACGTGGTATGTCACGTGGTGTGACGTCACTGTACCACGTGGTCTGCACGGCGTGCAACCACAGCGACGGCGTGAGGTGGACCCCCGTCTTCCTCTGTCGTGACGTTATGTGTCACGTGGTATGTCAGTGGTGTGACGTCACTGTACCACGTGGTGTGCACGGCGCGTAACCATGGCGAAGGGCTGTAGTGTACCTCTAGTAATATGCTTCGCATAAAACTGGCGCAGCGCGGCAGCAATCTCGCCAGCGCGCGCCATTAGAACATCGAAGAAAGTGCCTAACGTTTTGTAATTGCTGCCCTCATCACTCTGCTAGCCGGCGCTACAGCAAAGGAAACGTGCCCACGCGCCGTCGAAGGACAGAGGTTTCGGTAAGTTCAACCCATTTCTGACAGAGAGTGCTGAGTGATGTCCTCTCTGGAAGAAGGAGCTGGAAGGTTCTGCAGCCCGGTCTCCGCGCCTGACCAAAGGGAACGAACGCCCGGCACGAGAATGAGAAGGAAATTGCACACATCATACTGTGTTTATGTGCGCGCTTACCTTGGAGCGAAGAATGAGAAGATGGAGAGTGCACCTATATATGAAGGTCGTTGACCGCTGCAGGAGAGAATCGACACACAAGCTCTGAACCTGGGCTAACTGCTCTCGCTGAAACTCCGCAGCATGCTTCAACACTGCTTTTAGGAGAACCTCACCAGCTTTTCCGTTAGGCATTCTTGCTAAGAATTTCTTCACTCTCTTTGTGTTACGTGTGGAATAGCCAGTTCCTCTGGCCGTTCCCTGCGATAGTATCACCTGATTATTGATAGTATGAATTGGGTCGATTGTCTAGTATACTTTGCCAAAACCTGCCAGGTACTCCGGCTGAGTAGAGTGTAAAGCTGCGGTGACTCTGTTAGCCATTAGCTTGTGGTGACGTACAGTAAGCTGAATTTTGAGAGAATTAATTAGCTTCCACGAACGCAAAAATTCTATTTTTGAACTATTGCTCGACCACATTTGCATCTCTTAGTTTGCTTAACGATTTTAATTGATCTCATTAAACTTTACTTCCACACTCTCTAACATCGCTTTTAAATTCCGACATTGCGTTCCACTAATTTAGGTCTGTATTGAGCATTACTGGCCCTAAAGGGTATTGTGTAAAGGGGGGTTGCAATATATAGTGAACGCCCGTAGACAAATAAGAAAGCTGTACTTATTGCGTAAGCTCAAAAAGCGGATCAGAATTCGCAAGAATAAACGAAACAGTGCATCGTCACTACGGAAAAGAGTGCGTGCAGATGCGTACAGAACGATAACAGAATTCTTAAGAAAAGGTTGACAATCGTAGTAACAAAGAAATATGAAGTGTTTATTCTCTTCCTAATTTACATTAACGATATTCCTGAATGCATTTCTCATTCTTCTATCAGGCTTTTCGCAGACGACTGCGTCATCTATCACAAAATATCTAACCAAACTGATTCTATTTATTTTCAGGATGATCTCACAAGCGTATCTAACTGGTGTGATAAGTGGTGCATGCGACTAAACGTTAATAAATGTAAAACGATGCATGTGTCACGTCGCACTAACATCACTGATAACAAGCGTACTTATGTTCTTCACGACATTCCACTTGAATCAGTTAACTCCTACAAGTACCTAGGTGTTCATATCTCACCTAACTTATCATGGCATAGACACGTCGAACATGTCGCAAATAACGCCAATAGGACTCTTGGATACTTGCGCCGAAATTTCTCTACCGCGCCTCTGCCGATAAAACTAACCCTTTATAAAACATTAGTACGACCACAGTTAGAATATGCATCTGCAGTTTGGGATCCTAATATAATCACACTGATAAACACACTAGAATCCATTCAAAATCGTGCAGCACGTTTCATCTTAACTAACTATTCCTGTTACGCCAGCATTACTTCTATGAAAAACACACTTGCCTTACCAGACCTTTCTTCGCGCCGGAAGTGTTTTCGACTATGTCTTTTCCACAGACTGTATCACCATAACCCTCTGTTAAAGGATCATCTTTTTTCGAGCCCTTCATACATTTCATCCCGTTCCGATCATATATTTAAAGTCGGTGTTCCATTTTCGAGTACCAAATTGTGTCATGATTCTTTTATTCCTAAAACCAGCGTTGACTGGAACGACCTTCCTCCCTCCATCGCTGCCATTACCGATGTTGAGAACTTCAAGAAAACTGTGTTGTCTGCCATCATATAACTTGTTTTGTATAACTATGCACTGTATTTTTTTTTTGTTGTACCACTCCTTTCTGTAATGCCTTCGGGCCCTGAAAGTATGTGAAATAAATAAATAAATAAATAAATAAATAAATAAATAAATAAATAAATAAATAAATAAATAAATAAATAAATATTCTAAAACGTTCAAGCTGAACACGTGCCTATAGAATGAAACGGCATTAATTAACGATGCAATTGAATAAGGTAGATTATTCGAGAGTGATATGGCGCTTGGAAGATATGATTTGAAGGCATTTGAGTGTAAGAAGATGCGCGAAAGGCCAACATCTTTATATAAGCGCCTAGATGTGCGCAGTGGAGTGCAGAGTAGAAGGGGTAAAGGCTGTTTAGGTATACGCATGGATTTGGAACACGAAGCGCAAAAAACCAGCGAGGATTTCGTACAGGGAGAAAAGTGTTTGCTCTTTCATTTTAGTCGCAGACAGTCGGCAGCTGGATAAATATAGGAGGTCTTTTTTGCACTGTTTCTCATTTTCTGATCACATAGTTCTGGTGTGATTAACATGTCTGCCAAGCAAATATTACTTTGGATAATATAGTTTCCGTAAGCTAATTTTTAAATATGAGCCGGTGTTTTTTTTATCTTCCGGGGGAGATAACTAAACGGAGTGCTTTAGCGCAGATGAAAGTTATTTGCTCCGACCAGGGAAGGTTTTTAAAACGAACATGCAGATTAAAGTAAAAGATAAATCACCGACTCGGACAGATTATTTAAAAAATTGAGATATCTTAGAATCGGCACCCGTGTGGAAGATAATCTGCATTAGGAGGGGTTAAGCAGCTTGCGCCATTTTACAGAGCTCCTAGAAATAGTAATTAGATTCTGCTCAACAACTTTGGGGGTAACAAGTTAATTTTTTTTGTGTGGTAAATGATGCAGTCATTAGTAAAAAAAAAACGCAAACAGGATTGTAATGCACGATGACCAACAAAGGACGAACAACGCCTACATCAGAACACCTGAGGCAACATAAGCAGACGACGAGAAGAAATTGTTAGCGAAGGTAAACTGCACGCGAAGGAAGAGAGAGATACAAAGCTATGATGTTCTTAGCAATCTAGCCGAAGGGCTGAGTTTCAAAATTAGACAGCAATCGACTCAACAAATCGAGGAAGATGAAATCAGTTTTTTCACTTCTACCCATATTAAAGTCAAGCTCGGCATTTAGCTAGAACAACTTTGCATAACATGGAAAACTCTGCCTAAGGCCATGGTGGTTTGAGAATAATGACTTATTAAGCCCCGGATAATCACGAACAATAGAGCGAACAACCTTTTCAAGTAATTGACAAATTACGCTAGTCAACGAGATTGCCCTGAAACAGTCAGAGAAACTTATGCCACCGCTTCTATAAACTGGAATTAACAATACCATTTTCATCTCAGAAGGTAGTTCATCTGTATGCAGAGGTTGCTGAAATGTTCCGCACACTACTTCGCTTTTTTTGCGCCTCAAAGTTAATATCATATCACCGGCGCGGCATGAAGTAGAAGCGTTGAAATTATTAATTAGAATTGATATGCATTCAGTTGTTCTAGCTGTGGTATCCATGTACTGCCTCTGTCAAATCCGAGCACAAATGGTACACCGGAATGATTCTGCTTCCTGAAGAGAGGTTGAAAACACTTCCTGATTTCAGGCAAGCATTCATTAGCAGAGAACAGAGCGTTCACGTCCGCACGAAAAGAAACATGATTACTATCATACGGCGGCGCTGATACCTTCCAAAACGTTGTGAGCATAGGCTTCAACAACGCGGAAAAACCGCTAGGTAATTATATATCCCCTGCTTTGCGCTGGCCGCCCACTGTGATTCCAGAGTGCTGAAATATTGAGTCTAACAGTGCTTTACATATTCTCTGTATGGCGTACAGCATAAATCAATATATTTTTCTTATACTACTTTTTTCATTTGACTGTTACAAATCAACGAGGTTTTCTGAAATAACCGTTTATTTTTATTTCTGAAACTGCTGACTGAATCAGTAAGCTATTAAATTTACTTAATTTTTCCCACATCAACTAACTGGACATGCAAGTCGACCAGCTCGTAGATCTTCACCTTGGATAGAAACTAGATTTCTTGAAATATTGGAAAGCAAAGTATCAGAAGAGTGTCAGACGAACGAAGACATAAATATCAGCGTTAATTTTGGATTTGTTGGCTTCGTTATAATCATGTTTCTAAGTTTGCGACCAGAGTGGTTGTAGCCGACTCGCTTTAGTAACGGCATTGAGTTGTGATCGCTGAAGGAATCAAGACATTAAATGTGGAGTACGGTACCAGGAGTGCTGGGGAGAACCACGCGAAGTATGTTCGGGCCACGTACTGAATTGGTATCAGTTTCAAACAGCTAAAAGTAAAAAATAATCTTCGAGAATTCTCTAAGTATGCTGCAGGCAGCAGGTTTGAATGGCAATGAATATCTTTAAGGTCAATGTCACCAAGAAGTTATACTTGGAGAGACAGGCGTTGCAAAATAGCAGGAACATGACAATGGTGGATATTGCCAACAAGGCAGTGATTATGGTTCCGCTGCCAGTAATAGGCACCAATCATTGCATTTGTTGATAACCAGACTCTGGCAATCCAGACAATTTCAAGTGGTGAATGTGTGCTAACTCAATTGAGAGATATTACACAAATTGCGTAAGGGCGAAAATTTCAGGTTTCCTCGAGAAGGCGGCTACGTCGCACATATAGCAGGGGAGTTGAGAAGCGAATAAAAAATATAAAACTGTTAATTAGAAGCTAACAACATGACTAAAACATTATTTGGGCATTGGTGTATATGATGTAATTGGTTTGCCCTGAAATGAAAGTTACGGTAATTACTCGGAAATAAAACCCCTGTCCTTTACGTTAGAAATAGGACACGCTATCTCTAAGGGTCGCAGGCCTGTTCGTACAGCTTGGGCAAGGGTACAAGGTGAGCCCTATTCTTTCCTTACATTTTAGAGCCCATTTTGGTGCACTTTACTAAACAGCCATTTGAGATAGCGCTTACCTGCCTATATCTTTTTATTGTTGCTTTATGCCCTTTCGACTGAACCACAATTTTGTAACAGAATGAAGTTCTATTTTTTACGAATTTTACACTCAAGGTCTAGATTGAAGGCCGCTCGTGGCGTGAATCCTGTCTATAAAATAAAAAAAATCATTGCACATACTTAATTTTTGTTCAGTGTATTTCCACATGCTGCTATAAAGAGGAGAGAAGTAATTGGCTTTCCGCGTGGTCTTACATTGAAGATAGTAGTATCGTCGCAACAAAAAATCTCCTTTTGAGGTAAATGAATTTAAAGTAATAGGCATCTTTATTCGATGTTCTTCGATTTGCCAACATTTGCTGACCAATTTATTCAATAGCCACGACGACCATAGTAATTATTCAAATCGTCATTGTGTTTTTCGGACAGTGGTCTATTTTTCTCGGCTTCTTTTTTTGTACTTTTTGGGCTGCTTAGCCACCAGAGGAAGCTTGACACCAGTCAATGTTTCAGCCACGGAGGAGTGTTACTGTTTCAGATCAGCCAAAAGGGCTTCAGAACCTTTGCTCTTGCAATGTTACCTCCGCTTAATATAACGACAGCAAAGATACTCGTGCTTTTTTTAAATGATACATTATTTGAACACACATTCTTCCCATTGTGTAACATAATATCAATTCCGCGCTCGGTGCTCAGTCAACTGAGCTACGGGGAGGACTGTGCCATGCGTTTCTTACAGGGGTATTAATGTTTGCATGAGACAGAACCTTGATAGCCTTGACCATCTCCACCCACGTTTATAACTGCGGATGTAGTACATCAAGCATTACCGCGGGTGTGAAGTGGAACGTCATCGAACGGTGAGGCTCAAGCTGTGCGAGAGCCCTGTTATGCTACCTATGAAATCAAGGCTCTACGTTCCACGTCACACTCGTAGGTAATACAGAACGTACTACGTGCGCCTCTGTGGACGAAGGTGGCTCTGGTGAACGATCTGAACGTTCGGTTGCACGCAAGCATAAATACGCCCGAAAGCAGAAGATTCGATAGCCGTCACCGCAGCTCAGTTGGTGGAACATCGGGCGCGAAGTTTGAAGCTCGTGAGTTTGGCTAACTGCTATTTTCTTCTGATTTATACTTAACTGACTTGAAGTCACAGATTAATTCCAGTATTATTTTGACATTTATCAACACCGCAAAACAAAAAAAAAACATTCTCCTATTCACCTTGGTTTCTGTGGTCGTTGATTCATTCTCATGTCAAAAGGGCATCCGCCTCGCATTCGGGAGATTCTGGCTCCGATTCTCAGTGCACAGTGCCGCCTGGTATACGGTATCTGATTCTGACTGCCTGTCACAATACCCTACAGATGCACCAGCACCGGACGACGATAAGGATGCCTTGCTGGGACCCATGCACCCTGGTCAATCGCTCGCCGTGCGTATGTGCAACTGAGCCAGAGGACATCATCATTCTTCAGCTCCAGCTTTTTTCCACAGCAGCAACGTTCAGACCCCGACCCAAAACGACTTATCGAGTACTTGGAAGGCAAGGTTTCTTCATCCCTCGCCTCGATCAACGAGTATTACCTTTGTTCTGTGTGCAGAATGGCATCCTCATGAAGGAGAACATGGCAGCGAACAAAAAGCCTACCTATTTGTTCTAACTGCAAGGCTCTGCGATGAAGTTCTTCAGGCTTCACACGACGAGCCAACATTTCTACAAGCCGAGTTTTATCGTACCTTCCGCCCCATTAAAAGCTAGTACTACTGGCTCCGACTGCCTGCCGATGTCGCGCATTATGTAAAAACCTGTTGAGAATTTCGGCGATGAAAGTACCCTCCCACGTGACCAGCTGGAATTCTGAGGTCCACTGAACCCTCCTCAATTCCTTTTTCAGCAGATCAGCATGACTTCCGTGGTCGTTTCCCAAAGTCAAGGTCAGAAATAAGTGGATCATCACAGCGCCTCAGTACGCGAGGCAAAATCCCTACCGAACGGAACAGCAGCAGCAGCAGTCAAACTTTTTGCTGAGTGCACACTTCTGTGACACGGCGCACCTGATGAGCTCATCACCGACAGAAGAACAGCATTCATGGCGGAACTGACTCAAGACATACTGCAATTCTGCCAAATAGGCCACCGGAGGATGCTGCCCCGCCATCCGAGGGCGACCCATTGACTCGTACTGGCCGCTGAACGCGTGACCGCGAAGCAGCAGCGCTCCCGTCGGGGTCCCCTGGCGGTCTGCCTTCGCTGTCCTTATTAAGCCATCACCTCTGCGATCACATGTCACATTTCGCGAGCAATATTTCAATGATGCAAAGTTGCGCTGCCCCCGCACGCACCTAGATGACTGGAAGAGAGCATGCACCATTTGAATAGCTAGAAATTAGCCAAAGAGTCATACTAACCTTAGAACCTTCCATTGTAGGCAAATATTTAATGGCATACGACGTGATCTAAGTGTTGTTTTTTGAGAGCATATATTTCTGAAAATTAGTGGCGGGATTGCGTGGAACTCTCGGTGAGTGACTGTCTGAGATTCTAGGTAGCAGCGCTAATGTAAAAACTTGGCTTGTGCTAGAGGGCTTCATATTAAAAGGGTATCTGATCGCTGCGCGAGTAACGCTTCTTTGCAGATTTATACCGCTGAATGCGCTGATCTTAACTCTTTTTTTGCCATAATCAAAACGCGGTTGTATGACATGTGTGCCTCCTCTGTCTTTGCGCGTGCTCGTATTTTTGTTTCATTTTTCGTGTCACACCCTTTAAACAGTTGGAAGTAACGTTTATAAGACGTCATATGTATTTCTTCTTGCTTCTTGTCCAGTTTTGCGCTCACATAATTTGTATCATTATTGTGTTCCAAAAATTTTTGACGGCAACGCGATCACTAAAAACAACCCACCCGCACGCAGAAAAATTTAGTCGGCTCAACAAGGATGTATTATATGACATGTCAGATCGCCACTTGAGTGTAATGACTCACACAATAATTAAGCATCGTGGACTACCTTCATTGCTCAGACCCTCGGATTCCAGGAATCAGCAAATACCTTTCCAACACAGGCCATTAATTGTGCCGACATGTTCTGATATGAGCTGCCTACGTTGCCACGACGCGGGCCACATTGGGGTGTCGTTACTGGCTAAGTGTCTGCTGCATCAAATATTTCTTTGACGAAGTTGAGCCCTGTGTCCAATTTTTCATCTGCGGTTGAGGTAGTTGCTTTGTTACCTACATTGATCACCTGCGCGGAATGTGTTTGAGGCCAAAGTGCCCCTCACTGTTGAACATGCATCGCGCGCGCATTAGCAGGAAATATATCTAACTTCCTGTACATATTCTGCGTTGCAAGGAAGAGCGTGGGATGTATTTGGGAATTCATACCCAGCGCCTACCCAGACTAAAAGAAGAAAATTGTGAATCACTTATTTGTTACAGCATCGTGCTGCCGTCGATTTACCAGCCTATTAACATATTATTACACGTGCCAAACGTTTCTGTTTTAAATTCAAGGAAGTGCCTAATGAAATACTGGGGCTGAGCTAAAGCGAACGCTATGGTTTCGGTACTTTTCTTTCAGCCACAATTTTTGTCCCACAGGTTTCGGACTCATTTCTCGTGACAACGTTTGTGAATATAATGATATTTTGTTGTTTTTTTCTGCGAATTATTTCTTTAACTACGTTTTCCTTCTTTCAGAATTTCTTACTTCAAGAAAAGAAACCAGTTCTGAAGTGACCAATAAGGATACGAGAGCTTTTACATAGATTCGAAATTTGTCCAAAAATAACGTTTGAAGCTTTCGTGACTGGTGGTTTCAAAACAAGGCGCATAAATTCTAGTAGTGTGGTTGGTGCGATAATCAGCTGCTGAATTCCGCTCCAGTATGCACGCCCTCCTCCTGCGGTGTAGGCATACGTGGCAACTGCTTTTTTCACCAGTGCTCTAGCTCTGTTCCGGAGCGCAACCTTTCACGGTTATTCGCCTTTGTTGTTAGAGTGGGAGAAATATACTTGAATTCAAAGCGAGGGTGCTTGTTTTACTGACACTGATGTATCGAGCTGACAATTTAAGCTGGTGAACCGGCCACATCGAAGAAATATTTCAATTCTCTAGAACTGCCAATGACCTCATCTCTCCGTCTAGTGCGCGTAGAGTTAGCGCCACTCTTTCTTATAGCTTGACAAAACGCGGCTTCACATGCAGGCCATGTGCCGCACCATTGTCTCCGCTTACTAAACACGTGAGAAGAACATCGCAACGACCTTTTTTTCTCATACTCTGTTTTCTATCAGCCAGGCGTCCATGCGACATGCTGCTACTGGAATGGAATGAAGTGGCGCATCCGTCTCGTATAAAGTGGAACCTGCTTTGCGGTGCGCACAGTTCAGCGCCAGCGGTACCGAGCTCACACGGGCATCATGACGGTAGGTTAAATAATGCTTTTAATATTTTCTTGATTCCTGTATAGCAGCTTTAGCTTACCGTGCAGTACTATACAAAGGGGATAGCTTGATATCTTCAACCTCCAGGGTTTTTGGCTTTTAAAGTAGACTTTTAAATGGTGTCCTCTGCAATTGAAAAGAAAAAGAATCGAGCGATGAATAAAAGGAACCCTCTCTATGGTTTTTTTTGCAGTTTTCAGGGAAAGAATGAAGTACGAGGTGGTTTCAGAGAAATTCTGAGTCAACAGGCTCCTAACGTCATCTAAACTCAGCACACCCTGTATTTTCGTCAGTTGGTGTGCTTTGCACTGTTGCATTGCACTCACTGTTACATTCGCCCTCTCTGTATTCCACATAAACACCATAATCCCATGAGCACTCTCACACCCACGGTATTTTACGTTGGAAGAATAAAGGAAGAAAACGAAGTGAGTGGGTGAGTGAGTCAGAAAACTTTATTGTCGCAAAAAAAGTGGAGATCACAGCGGTGATCCGCATTGGGAGAATGCAGAAAGTGTTGACGCCTCCTCGTCACTCGCCGCCTCTCTTTAACATTTTCTTTTTGATTTTTAATTACCTACTTAATTAGCGTACTTAACTTATGCTTTAATTAAATGTTGATTTATTTACCCTGATTATACCTTTTTTTATCTGAATCGATCATTTTGTTCTCTCAAATTTGGCGTCGTGGTTGCTTTACCGTCCACTTACTATATCCCCGTTCAGGCAATTCCACCATCCAATGGTTTTTCCTGATAACTATTTAACTAAATATTCTATGTTAATGAAACTTGTCTGTTGAATTAATTATCACTCATCCAATGCATTTTGATTCATTTCACACTTTATTTTCACTCCATTGCCTGTTTTTTCACTATTTTGCCGCCCATTATTGTTTTCCTGTCCACTCACCATATAGACGTCCACATTATATAGACGATCTTTGAACAGTTAAGACTCTGATTAATTAACTAATCATCTTACTGACATAACTTTTTTTCCGCATCATCCTCACACCGTCCTCTATTCACCACACCATTCGTTGCATGCTACCCCTTCTGAGAACGTCCCAACTGCCGCGGACACGTTATGCGGGCACATTTTGCGAACACGACCCGCGGACATAACCAAGAAATGCTTTGGCATTAATAAGGGTTGCTAGGTTCTTCATACAAGGGCCAGGTTGCCGTTAGTTGAAAGCCAGCGGCGTCATCTTCGATGCGCTGGACGGCGGGGCTCGAGCTACGCAGCGCTTCTTCCCCTGCTACTGGTGAGGCAGTGTCTACAGGAGATCATCCTCCGGACAGTACCATATATTATCGAGGTTGCCAGTGTCACCGCAGTGGGTGCAGTTGGGGTGTACTGTGTAGATGTGGGTTTAAATGTACAGGTTCGGGTAGAAACGGGTTTGCAGTCTTCTCCAAGCAACCTCTTGGTGTTTGGAGAGTCTCTTGTTCTGGAGAGCATAGACTCTTCTATAGATTCGGTAGGATTGGGTAATTTCGTGCTACGGAATCATTGCCTCCATCTTGGATTTCCCGAGAACAGCGCCCGCCGCTCGGCAGACAAAACCTTGGGCGTGTCGGTGGGCTGCTCCCCTCCCTAGGTTCCCTTAAAGAGCAGAAGTCCACACCAGTAATGAATTTTTATTTTGTCCACACTGCTTTATGTATGCGCTGATATTCTTAAGAATGTTTCTACATGCTTGGGATATATTCTACTTCGCGAGTAATTGCGTACTGCAGTCTTAGAATCGCTGATGATGATGGCAGCGCAGTACTGGTTATGGCTAAGGCTATGGCTTCTTGACTAGTACTTGCACACATTCACTCACTACTTCTTCATGTGGATTTAAAAACGCAGCTAGCTAAGGCACCTGCGCTGAACATAAATCATTACTTATAATCAGTAAAATTATCATTAGGATAGAGAAGAATGAACCGCAGAAGGAGGAGAAAATGAAGGGCGCTAACGCGGAGAGAGCTATGAAAGAACTCAGAAATTATAGCCGAATTTTTAACTGAGCCGTAGTCAAGGTTACAGAGTATTTTTTGATAATTAGTGATCTGTACCTTCAACTTTCGTGCAAAATGCTTTTTCTCCCAAAAATAACTTCTGCGTTCTAAGAGGTTTTGTTCTCTTGTATAGACGGATTTTGCTTTACCAATCATGTAGTTTCATGGAAGCGCTCTCCATCTTAGAGTTACCATAAAAATCAATGGTTTCTGCATATGCGGTAGAAGCTGGTACAGAGTACCCAAGTAACTCTAGCACAAGTGGAAATTCACAGTTTAACTGTGTAAGCGCAATACACTGCTACGTATTAACTTATATATGTTTGGTCTCTTGATGTCCAGTGTTCCAGCTCTATTCAGTTTCCCCTCCCCCCCCCCCCCACCGCCCCCCCCCCCCCCCCCGTCCTTATATGCTCTAAAGTGCACAGGTCCGACACAATCAAGCGGTCACTCAAAATTGCTGCATTTTAGCGGTCCACAAAAGCCCCGGCGAGGGCCAACACCGTTATTGCATATAGCGCTGCAGTGCATTCTATTCTTACAAACGTTAGCTGTGTTTAAGTCTTCGTTTTTTTGGTTATGGCGCTGATCTTACCAAATCGACTCCGGCTATGATAGACGTGGCTAATTTTAACCACTTGGGGTTCTTTAACGTGCACTGATTAGCATATAACAGTGTCATTGGGCCTGTTTTAAGGCTCAGCAGCCTAGCATCATAACCACTCATCCTTCACGGCGGTTTGGTTTAGTCGAGGCACGGTGTCCAGGCAGGAGAGAAAATTTGTTTGGTGGATCGTCTTGAGGGCAGATTGTGGTCAAAGACTATGCGCAAATAAAAACCTGAATTCAATACTGTGACAATCGTTGTTTTAATATGTAATAATATATCGTATGGAATTGCTGTGAATGATTTCACACGTCAGCGCCTCCTATCTTTGCCTTTAAAATGCCTTTGGGAAGCAACTCTGATCTCACATCAAAGGGCTGTCCATAGCCACGAGCTGTACTTTTTCAGGAGCTGCCTCCTGGTGCAATTCTGCTGCCTTTATTCGCAGAATGCTATCGGCCTGAAGTTCTTCCTGGTCTTTTACATAGCATTTTCTTCAAGCATTCCAGTTGACATAACAACAAAGACGCTTTTTTTACTGGCTTGGATGACTTCATGGCTTTTATCTTTTATGTAGTTAAGACCTTTTTAGGGGGCTCTTTTGATATCTTCTGTCACAGTGAGAATGAGGTAGCCCAAGCTGCAAGCCGATAACCCGCCCTTTGTCTCGGTTAGGTGCACTTCATGAAATTTGTCGCACGTTTGCGAAAATTTCAGAGTGGTGGGGCCTTATCACAGACGAAAATTTCGAAGCCTCCATCCTAGAGGCAGTGTGTGTTTCCGTGTTTGATGACTTTGCCTCGTGCTGAGATAGTGCTCGTTGCCTGGTCTGTATGCGCGCGGAAAGGAAGTGCCGTCCTAACTTTGTGCCGCAGAACTTTGATTGAACAGGCAGGCATCTTTTTTATTTGAGTAAGTAGGTGGTTTGCAACGAAGGTGTTTGCTTCTGCGTAGGCACGACCACGCAGCCAGTTAGTATAAAACGGAATTTCTCTTCGGTATTTTTACATAAAAACCTTGCTCACTGATCATATGCATCCTCGTGGCGGCGTAGACGTGGCAAATATGGCTTGAGCTTGCGGTGGGCGATTTTATTCTTAAGGAATATGCACTAATGCGGAACTTGCTTGTGGTGGCTGCGACGAGCAATGCGCAGATGGGTACGGCTCTATGCGTTGATGTCGAACGCAGAATACAGCCCAGAGAGGGGAAATTACCTTCAAGAAGTGTCTTCTGGCAGGATAGCTCATGCCTTTCTTTCATTTTCAAACTGCGCGAACATCGAGTGCAGGGTAAAGAAGACACACACAGCGCAGAGAATTTTCTGCCAGCTGTCCCTCTCTGAAAATATTACTAAGCCTCTTCGAGTTATAGTCAAACGTGTCAAGAAGGATCAGAATAGCTTCTTACACACAGTTCTTGCCGGAGAACTCCTAAATTAGATTGCTCTCTTCACCTTCGAGTTTTAGAAAGGGGCAGCTGGCAGCGAACTGTCGGTGCAGCATGGGCGTTTCCTTCTTATTCTATTCTCACTGCTTCGCGTAGCTTGAAAATGAACAAGTCAACGTTTACTTCTTTACGCAAGGTGTAAGTTTCAGAATTCCTGCCAAAAACATATGAACACCATTTTACGCCAGAGTGCTTATTTTGCTCCCGTTTAGTCCAGATGGGCAATTTGCAATTTAAAATCAGAGCAATGAGCGTATCGCGAAGATATTTATACTAATTTGCCCCTTTCATTGAAGTCTTCTAGGCTGACACTCACAGATGCAACCGGGTTGTATGAAACAAAAAGAAAATTTTTAAGAGGAGATTTTTAACACGAAAGCCTGAGAAAATGAGCCTATTGGCTTTTCACATAAAGGAGCTAGGTATTCGGACCGGTGACGAAGGCGCTTTATTGTGCCCTTACTTCTCATGTCTTCGGTGTTCTTCTGCCCATTCGAGAGTGTATTTGTGCCTTCGTTCAAATGCCCATATTGGGCATTTTCGCCTCGATCATGCATAGCATTAGAAAATTGCAAAATATCTTTTCCACCTCTTCTGCCTAACACTATTGGCATTTGTTACACAAGGCTTAAAAATCACTGATAGTTAAAATATTGTAAAAAGTATTAAAAAGCATCCTCTTTCAGTGAGAAAATCAGAAGCGCCATGGAGAAATTTCTTTGGTGAAACTAAAGGTATGAAATATTTCAACATGTAAAGAAGTTAGGGGTTGTGGAGGTTCGCGCTCCAAAATGACACATGATTCATGCAGCACTCTATGCAGGATGACGCCGGATTAATTTTATATCGCCTGAGATTTTTTAGATGCTCGGTATGAAACAACACGAGAGCGGTTTTGTATTCTGTCGCTGTTACGTTGCAGCCACCGCAGCCTGTATTTCATGGAATAAGAAACCAAACACTATGGCCAGTGATCCACCTAGAAGAATATACTATTTTAAATATCTGTCCGCGATCTGCTCCGCGCTTATACGAGCTCAAATGTGTGGTGCTGCACCAGTGCTTTTTGCAAATTGATTTCAACATCATGATTACTCGCAGAAGGCATTTGCTGAAATACTGTGTTTCTTTTTTTTTGGGGGGGGGGGGGGGGGGTGGGGGGGTCCAGGTATGTAAAGCTACCTAACAGGATCTGCCGGGCTAGATGGTTGCGATGCATATGTATCAGCAGCGCGAACACAGCCATAAAAACTATGCAGATAAGACAGAGAGGTATAACAGGACAGAGAGAGGAACAGAGCGTACACAGTCAACGTTCTGTCCCTTTTTGCATCTTGTTCCTGATTTTGTTCGCGATGTTGATACATATGTACCTAATAGAGCATGGAAAGCAAATGAATTAACAAAACTTCTGTTTGGGCTAGATGGTGCATAGCTTATTTTGAAACGAATTCAAGCGCACAACAACACGCACACAAGAGAGGAAAGACACAGGACAGGCGCTAACTTCATCTGATTTATTTGCAGGTAAGAGAGCAGATTATATACATAAATGGAGACATGCGCAGTAAAGAAACACATCGTCGGGTTCACAATGCGTGCTCAAGATACCTGTACTCTGCGTGCAAAAGATTAACAGACGTGTCACTCACACAGTCATGCCCCCTCTTCCTGATGTGAAAGGCTTCTAATAGTTCACGTGCCGTCTTATCACCGCCTCTGCCAAGTATCTTTATCTCTTTTAGCCGCGGCTCGCACGCTCTGCAGTTTGCACAATGCTCTGCCAAATGTGTCCCTCCGCCCCTTAACGCCCGCAAATGTTCCCCCGCCCGGTCATTGACACACCGCCCGGTCTGGCCTATGTAAGCCTTCCCGCAGGTCAACGGTATCTCGTAAACGACACTGGTACAGCAGTCGATATACTTTTTTGAGTGCTTCTTCCTGCAGCCACTCTTCTTTTCCGCGCACGAAATGCGTGAACAAAGTTGGGCAAGTTTCTTCGGTGCGGAGAACACCACAGGAACGCCGTGTCGGCCTGCCGCTTTCTTCACATGGTGGGCAACCTTGTGAATATACGGTACCACTACCGGTTTAACCGAGTGCCTTTCCAGTGTTTTCGCTTTGCCGAACATGACCTGCTTGGTTTTCCGGAGTAGGGCCTCGGCCACAGAAACAATGACCGCGCAGGGGAACCCGGCCGTAAGTAGCCGGTGTACTTGCTTATTAAAGCTACACTGCATAGCATGCGGGCACGACTTCGAGAGAGCAGACCCAAGGAATTGGCTGGCTATAGACCTCTTGACAGTTTTCGAGTGAGCGGAATCAAAAGGTAAAAGCTCTTTCTGTGCCCGCGGAGCGTACTCCCAACATACATGATCAACCCCTAGTAGGAGTGCTGAAAGTTTTTAGATACGTGGACGATTTTCTTATTGTTTTGAAAAAACTAAACATTTCTTACACCGAAGCGGTTGGCAGCGTCTTGGAAAGCTTTCAGCAGAACGGGAGGGGATTGAGGTTTACGCACGAACTCCCTTTACAAGGATCGTTGCAGTTCTTAGACGCCAATTTTACTTTAGGGGTTGATCATGTATGTTAGGAGTACGCTCCGCGGGCACAGAAAGAGCTTTTACCTTTTGATTCCGCTCACTCGAAAACTGTCAAGAGGTCTATAGCCAGCCAATGCCTTGGGTCTGCTCTCTCGAAGTCGTGCCCGCATGCTATGCAGTGTAGCTTTAATAAGCAAGTACACCGGCTACTTACGGCCGGGTTCCCCTGCGCGGTCATTGTTTATGTGGTCGAGGCCCTACTCCGGAAAACCAAGCAGGTCATGTTCGGCAAAGCGAAAACACTGGAAAGGCACTCGGTTAAACCGGTAGTGGTACCGTATATTCACAAGGTTGCCCACCATGTGAAGAAAGCGGCAGGCCGACACGGCGTTCCTGTGGTGTTCTCCGCACCGAAGAAACTTGCCCAACTTTGCTCACGCATTTCGTGCGCGGAAAAGAAGAGTGGCTGCAGGAAGAAGCACTCAAAAAAGTATATCGACTGCTGTACCGGTGTCGTTTACGAGATACCGTTGACCTGCGGGAAGGCTTACATAGGCCAGACCGGGCGGTGTGTCAATGACCGGGCGGGGGAACATTTGCGGGCGTTAAGGGGCGGAGGGACACATTTGGCAGAGCATTGTGCAAACTGCAGAGCGTGCGAGCCGCGGCTAAAAGAGATAAAGATACTTGGCAGAGGCGGTGATAAGACGGCACGTGAACTATTAGAAGCCTTTCACATCAGGAAGAGGGGGCATGACTGTGTGAGTGACACGTCTGTTAATCTTTTGCACGCAGAGTACAGGTATCTTGAGCACGCATTGTGAACCCGACGATGTGTTTCTTTACTGCGCATGTCTCCATTTATGTATATAATCTGCTCTCTTACCTGCAAATAAATCAGATGAAGTTAGCGCCTGTCCTGTGTCTTTCCTCTCTTGTGTGCGTGTTGTTGTGCGCTTGAATTCGTTTCAAAATAAGCAAGCAAATGAAGGCGCTTTGTTTACTTCTTACTTTAGCTATGAAAGTTCACAAATGAAAAATTCGGTGTTTGATTTTGTTAAATTCCGTCTTCGCATGCCGCTTCAAAAGCTCCAAGTATAGGACGCGAACAATCGATGTGCACTCTAATTGAAGCCTAAACGTTAAAGGTTATGACACCTTAGGTTCTTCGTTTGCGCTATACTTCAAGGCGGGGCTGCCTCTCAAATGTAGAGCAATGCAACTATTTGATTACGGAGATTACTCTAACCTAAACAGAAGCGCTTAAGAGAACTCATCGAAAGCATCTGTACGGTATCGAGAACTCTGTGCAAAATAAAGGAAAATAGTTATCTTTCAATAATTGTACCTGCCTCTGCGAAAACAAAATGAATTGAGAATCATGAAAAACTATTTCCCTTTCACGATGCTGGTTTTCATGTGCGACACTCAAAACAGACTCACGATTCAGACAAGCGCAGTAGGGCGACTTCTTGGTACGACATTCTTTAGAAATAAAATGTGAGCAAAAAATATATAAAAAAAAAATTGCCGAGAAGAGCGAAAACTAACAGCTGTTTTATCGCACTAACGCCTCCCATCTTCTTCAACAACAAGGCCCATGCCATCAAACGCCCAATCGCTCTTGCTAAGCCAAAAGGGAAATTCCCTTACTGTACGATTGCCTCGAAACCAACACGACGACATACGGCAGGACTAAATCTAGCTATCTGAAAGCTTAAAGAATTCCGTATCCCATACGCTCCTTCGCTCCACTGATATCACATGTTTGGTCAATAACCTCATGTGCGTGCTTTGTCTTCATGCCTGCAGGATTTTCAGTGTATCGTTATGTGCAGACAACGTGGTTTCTCGTAGCGGAATTTCGCTGGTGTTGTTCGCTCAGCAAGGCAGAAAGTTGTTGCTGTGGTTAGCACCATACCTGACCTTCTTTTGTTTGTCTTGTAGAGCTAAACCGCTATTGGCCTCTTAACCTGGCAAATGCTTGTGTGTAGTGAAGCTTCTTTAGTTCGCGACGTGATGCATGAACTGGCAAGAAATATGCGATACTATCAAAGCGGGTAATGTTGGCAGTTCTGTCGAAATAAACTAAATAACGCCTCGACTGGGTTTCGAAAGTGCGGTAGCATGAACAGCTGGCTACTGTATGACTGCAATATGCTATCGTCACCGCCCATCATGCCTCACGTTAAACTACAACACACTCTCGCACTGTGCACTGCGCGTCGTCGTCTTCGTCATCTTCCATCTGCGCGCAAGTAACGATAGGAAAGTAAATGCGCTTTCAAGTGTGCTTTCAGGTATGTGGCGTTGATGGCCACCTCCAAAATGCTGATTTCGTGCAATATTTCGTGGTTAACATTGCTAAAACACCAGCAATTTATTTGTTAATCAGCAGAAACGGACAACTGAGAGGGAGCGAAAATATATTCTTACACAAAAAACTTTCGGCAGCCTTCCTCGAGACCCCGAGACTGCGTCAGCGTTAGGTATAACGTAAAACCTCCACCTCTTGCAAGTGTCCAGCCTTGGAGGCTTTGAACTTGGTCGTAAGATCTTCAACAAGAACTAAGCGGCAGCCTTGAAAGACAATGCTGAAAAACAACAGTTTGTCAAATCCTGTTCGCGTAAGGTGAAGGAGTCTTAGTTTTGAGGCCTTTGGTGTGGTGGTTTTTTGGCTTGCTCTTCACGTTTTTGCATATTATTTGTTGAAGTCCTTACGAGCAAAATCAAAGGGTCTAAGCGCGGAAGCATGCGTGAAGTAGAAGGTTCAGGTGATACCTTTTGGTCGCAAGGCCTCGGACAGCCTGCACACGGAAAGGTTAGGTGCAGAGGTTGCTGCTTTCTCTGTGCGCTGCAAGCTGTCTCGTTTGTGCTCATTAACGAAGAGTGATAAAGAAAACAAGCTGGATGTGGCACCAGCAAAATAAACAAATTTATGCCTTACAGAGCGAACGTTATCTATGAGGTTCCGCTCAACGGTAGCGAGGTTTTTGACGGCCAGAGAGACCACTTCATTGACAAACGATTACTATCACATGCCGATATCTCCGATGCAGCACTTCGGCAGCATGTGCCTAAAAACACAAGAACTGCGGGTATGACAACGAAGCATGCACACTGCTTTTCGGCCAAACAAGGATTAGCGGCGGTTCGAGAGAATGAAAGTAAAGCAAAATTCCTCAAGCGTTCAGAATAGCGAGATTGGGCCCTACAACTGTGTGAGGCTTTCATTCACTATTACAATAACGAGCTCTAAATTTCATGGCTTGACAAAGTTCATATCGCCTTGTGCGTTTGATATCACTGTGTCTAGAGCGCATGCACTTTGTTGTTGAAAATTATAGTGTTTACAAAAATAATCAGTGTTAGCGCTAACCCCGTGAGCTTATTTTCTGTGTCTCATCATTTGCGCATCTTTAATTTTTAAATAAAGACGGTCAATTAGCGAAAAAGTTGCGAAGAAATAACATGGCTTTACAGTGCCGCTTATGTTTGCCCTCGTTACATCAGCTGTCTACCTCCCGGCTGCTCCGTGTAGCTTTAGGGGAGCGCTGACAAAAATGCGTACAGATATTCGAGGGTACGTGTTGTGAAACTAAACAGCTTGAAGTACATCCGGACAATGAAATATCAAGGCGCTTTCTTGACATGGTTTCGAATTCGTCACATCTCTCTCTAACCGTGCATTCCAACACCACCTGCACAAACGGTTCATGTAATGACATTTCAAAAAACATCCGTTGGCGAATTTCAGCAGTATCGTCCTGAGCGATAGAGCGGTGGTTCTGCTGAAGTCACAAGCTAAGACTCAAGTCACACGGCGTCTTTGAAGGCTGGCAAAAATGGAACGCCTCTTCGGCGCGCAAAATTCAGCATCACCGAAGTGAAGGTGGATTTTTAATGAAAGGTCTCAAGGAGCCAGTTTTTTCTTCTGGTACGCAATGCATGAAAGACCACGGTCAAATTCAACACAGAAGCAGCCCCTATTAACAGAGTCCTAGATACCACAGCTCACCAGTACAACCGGCAGCTGCACGTCTACAGCGGCGGCCACACGGATACTACTCGCATAATCTACTCGCATAATGGATTTACTCGCATAATCCTCGCACTTTTTTTCGCAGAAAATCGGTGCGAAGTTAGGGGGTGCGATAATTACGCGGGGAAAATTTTTGAACAATGCTTTGGAGTGCTGAAAGCAAATGTAAATAGGCTGTGAACCGGGGTTCTCAAGCCAGCTATTGTAAATTTAACCAAAACTTCAATTGCAAGCAGGACTTACGTTTGTAATAAAACCACAGAGACGACAAACACTAGCTGCAGAAACAATTTATTTGCGAAGGCTGGCCGCCCGCAACATCACCATCACTCAGAGTCCGCGGAGTCCACGTCGACATTGCCATCGCTATCGCTGGTCGCTGCTTCGTCGGCTTCCCCAGCTTCACCCTCTTCATCTTCGTCCCACACCAAGTGGTCTTCTGTCGCGTCCAGGGCGTTGGAAATGCCAGTTTTCTTGAAACTCTTCACGACCACGTCAGCGCCAATCATGCTCCATGCATCTGCTACCCAGCTGCACAGCAGCTCCACAGATGGCCTCTTTATCTTGCCACCCGGCGCAAGAGCGTGTTGGCCTTCGGCCATCCATTCTGCATACAGCCTCCGAACGTTATCTTTGAACGGCTTGTTCAAAAACACGTCCAGAGGCTGCAGCATCGATGTGAGGCCACCTGGTATTACTGCGATGTCCGTACGCAATTCCGTCAACTTCGCGCGAAGGCCTACGAAAGTCTTCGCTAAATGGCAGAACTATGCGCGGAACTCGGGAGAACGTGCGGCGGTACCAGCGCAACAAAACTGACGAAACACCTTCTCGCCTTCTCGCTCTCTTGAATGTTTTTATGTAGCCCAAAGATTCCGCTTTGCTTTGAAGTAATCATTTTCTTTCCTATCTGAGCTGTAGTTGTCTTAGGCTGTAGCTGGGTCATCCGCTCCTTTGTATCTGTTAGTCCTTTTATCATTAGTTTGGTAATGCTATATTTTGATAGTGCATGCACTTTTCCTTAGTTCTGTCGAGTGATGTTGGGGATGCGATGATTATGCGAGGAAAAAAAAAATTCCAATTTTCGATAGGCAATGTGGGGGGATCGAGCATTATGCGAGTGCGAGCATTATGCGAGTAAATACGGTATGTTACCGACCAACTAAAATCTCCGTGCTCATCCTTAATGCTGTCGGGGAGGAGCTTCGCCGACTTCTACCATCATCGTCCCAAGCCACCTAAGGGAACTCGTTTCGGGAAAGAGTCTACCAGTGTTTCAGCGTCCGTAGAGCGACATCCACGGCCACAGAACCCCGTGCCATGAATTGCGCCTCCGCTGTACGCAGCCAAAGGCGCTCCGCCAGCCCACGCCTGGAGCCCTGTGTGCCGTCCCAACGGCCACAGTCACCCGCACGCGTAATTTGCAGTGAGCTGGGCCAGAAAAACCACGCTTCTGGAGGATCCGCGATCCACGCCGGACACACTACATCCATTGCGGGGAGCCGCGCAGCCACATTCTACGGCTCTGCCCGATAACAATCACAACTCGGATAGCTGCCAAGCAAAATACAGGAAAAACTGCGTCACGCCGGTGACGCGCAGAGGCGCCCTTAGGGGTCCCTGCCGCCGTCATTTGGTTGATTTCTTTTCCCACGCCATTGCAGCATAGTGACTGCTCGAGCACAGTGTCCTCAGCCCCCTAGGCAACTGTCAGACTGGTAACAGATGCGTTTGATCACGAGCGAGCACAGTTAGATCCGAGTACAGTTAGACAGGTCAGTTTGATCACGAGCGAAACGCTGAGGATCCTCCACCAGCAACAACGCATCAAGACGACACCTCCAATACACCGACGCCTGATACGACAACCTCGACCATGATGCGACCCGACTTCAGGTTCACGCCGCTGCAGCAGCGATGTCCCAACGACCTACCCTATCCATTCAAAGGACAACTTCCGATGCAAGGACAGGAATCATCGACCATGAAGTGGCTCCGGGAGGTCGTACGTTACGTTAGGCGACGCAGAAGGGGACTATTTCGTCATCAAGGAAGTATTTTCAGCCCAGCTGGTGAAAGTGAAGCAAGAGGCTACACAGTTTAATAGGACATAGCAGCGCACGAGTGAAGGTGAGAGGACGTGCCTGCCCTGTGATCTTCATCGTCCTGCAGGAATAATCTCCGGACGCGATCTTACACATGGACGTTTTTTCCATTGAAGTCCATCAAGTTTCCGAAAGAAAAAGCCCTAGCTGCTGAGTAAGCACCGCAGCATCCGATTTCCTTGAACGTTCGTGATGAAATGAGCGTCCCACACAGGTTGAGTGTCAAAATCTCCATGGGTGCCAAGAAATATCCAGAGAATCAAAGACATTATCAAAGAAAACATGTAGTTTCTCTTAGTCCGAGGACTGGCTATCCACAGAGGCATCACTCTTTTCTAAAATAGATGAGCAGGAGTGCTCGTGACCAACTTAACGAAGAATCCCAGCACCTCAGCAGACGGACGGTGATAGCCTTCTTAGAGCGGCACTTCGACGTTCGCAGCGCCTTCGCCCTCTGCTATCGATCCGCAGAATATTTGTCGACGGGAACTCGCCTATCTCCGACATCAACACAAGACTGCCTCGAAACAGGCAAGAACAGATCAGCTCTCTTCAAGTGACAGCGAGTGCTTTTCGTCGTCGTCGGAAGTCTGACAATCTCCGCTGCCAAACATAGTATTGCAACCGGCAAAGCTCGCTCGATGTGTCCATTCACGCTCCTACCATGTATCGCCACGACAACACGCAGACAACCGGAACAAAGTGAAAGAAATGCAAACGTCAGCAGCCGTCAAACAGCTCCTGAGCGGTACCTCTCATTCCGATCATGAAGAAAAACGATGGACTTCGGGTCTGCGTGGATTACCGCCGCTTGAACAACGTAAAGAATAAAAAGGTGCACCCAGACCCCCACATAAACAACACACTGAGCGACTCTGCAACGCTTAGTATTTCTTTTTCATGAACCTCACGAACGCGTACTGCCAAACTGAAGTCGATTAAAGAGACCAAGAGAAGCCCGAATTCATCTTCCGGGGTGGTCTCTTCGCTTTGAGGTGATGTCATGTGGACTCTGCTCAGCGACAGGGACGGTCCAACAGGTAACTGTTAAATTAGTCTCGGGTCTGAAATGGCAGATTATCTATTATACTTTGATGACATAATGGTCTTGACCTCTTACTTTTATGGCCACCTGAAAAGGCTTCAATGAGTGCTAGATGCAATGAAGTCTTCCGGAATAATCTCGATAGTAGAATCTTCATAGGATAATCTTGATACGAGAAGTGCGACTTCGCTGGTTAAGAGCTGCTTTTTTAAGCCACATCTGAAGAAAGATGTGCGCCCAGGTCAATAGAAAAGAGCTGCCGACGGCTGATTAAGCTGGGTGTCGATTTTTCGGGCGGTGCGCTTATCACGGACGATATATCAAGATTGTTTCGCTCAAAGTCAAGTCTCTCACCCGAGTGAGACATGCAGAAGTGTCATTTAAATAGGAAGCGCCGGCGCTTTAAGAAACTTCAGAGCTACCTACAGTCCCCCCCCCCCCCCACCCCCGATCCTCAGCGACTTTGATGAAAACGTCGAGACTAATATTCATGCCGAAGGAATCAGCGTGAGACAACGAGCCATCTTTGTCGGAAATATGACGGACTGGGGAAGTATCGCCATTCCTTTTAGAACGCCGAGGTTAACTACACGATGGAGAGGAGGAATAACCGCGAACTTGGACGAGACTGAAGAACGAGAAGAGCACAGGACGAGCGGCTCTCATTCTTCAGTCTCGTCTAAGTTCGCGGTTATTCCTCCTCTCCAACATGTTAGACCAACTGGCCCAAAGCGTCCCCTTGTAAACTACACGACCACCGGCAGAGTCCCTCGCTATCATCTGGGCTGCGTAGAAGTTGCATCATACCCTTATGGGTGATAATTCACGTTGATCAGCAATCATCACGCACTGTGCTGGCTTGCCAAATTGAAGGACCCCTCCCTCCGCTTCAACTGATGAAACCTCGCTTCCAGGAATTCGAGATCACTATCGTCTACAAATCTTGGCGCTCGGACTCGGATGCGGAGTGCCTTTATCGACAACATGTTGACAAGGCAGGGGAAGGGGAAAATGAGGTCACCTTTTTGGCACCGATAAAAAGTAGCGACTGCGTTCATCCTCAGCGCACGGGCCACTACATGCAGTGTCTCGTCTATTTTTTAGAAGGAAAGGTCTCTCCGCACCGAGAAAAATTCAGGGGGCACTTAGACTGTCTAAAGTGCGTACAGGCGAAAGCGTTTTCCCCACCACTTTGACTGCTTCTGTGGCACTGGTGGCGCCACATGTAATTGAGTACTAATTACTAAGTGATGACAAATCACTAATTAATGATTTATTACTGATTAATGCCTGACTACTAATTAACTGCTAATTAATGACGCTTAAGCTTTGCTTTTAGGAGTGGAACGCGACAGCGTGTTGTAGCGCTGCCAGGGAGTCCACGAAACGCCACCACCCGTTCGGCGCGATGCCTTGCCGTTTGAAGGCAATGGTTTTTGAGGAACGGAAATGGCGCAGTAATTCTGTGTCATCTCGGTGGACACCTTAACCGCTCGGTAGAGGAAGGGAGGAAGTGGGAGTGAAAGAAGAAAGGCAAAGATGGCCCGTAATGAAGAAAATCAAAAATTGTATTTGAGGAAAGGAAATTACTCAGTAACTGTCTCACATATCTCGGTGGACACCCGTCAAAATTCAGGGGGGGGGGGGGGGTGCACTTTTTTGACCTAAAGTGCGGTCACTGATGTGTGGTTAAGATGTTAAGCTTCGCCACTAAGAGTGGAACGCGACAGCGTCTTGCAACGCTGCCACGGAGTCCAGAGAACGCCATCGCTCATTCGGTTCTACGCCTCGCTCGTCGGTAAATTGGTTTTTGAGGAAAGGAAATGTATCTGTCTCTCATATCTCGGTGAACACCTACACCTCGCCGGAAGGGAAGGGAGGAGGATGGCAGTGAGCGAAGACACCGTATTCACTAGACGCGCTTTTGTTCATTCCAAACCATCGAGCTGGCATGGCGGAGTCAGCGAAGTCACAGGTAGCGGGGTTAACTGGTCCAAGTGCCTTGGGCTCTGGCATGGATGGTGGCCATCCAACCCGGACCATTTCGCCAACGTACCGTGGTGGTGGCGAAAAACTTTAATCAAAGAGAGCTTGAGGGTAAAAAAAAAACCCTGCTGCATGGTCGGTATCCTTAGTCCGGGACACCGCATGACGAGGCCCCGTCTCGCGCCCGCTTGACCAGAGCCCTTTGGGACTCCAGTGTGGAGCAGTTGAGGAGGGCAGTCTCCCATGCCTCTCGGGTGGGGGTGGGGGAGGGGGGAAGGTGGGATTCTGAGTACATGCCCACACCATGTGAAAGATATCGCAGATCTCTCCACAGTGCGGGCAGCGCCCATCTGTGTTCGGATCGAAGTGTTTTGCTATTGCAGGACAGAGAAGGGTTCCTGTCTGCAGGCGCCGCAGAGTTCGCTCCTCCGCCTTACTCAGCCCCTTGGCGGGTGCCGTGTAGAGACGGTGGCTGTCGCAATAATAAATTAGGATTTCGCGGAACCGCAGAAGCGGTTTATGAGCTTCTGAGCCATGAGAGCTAGGATGAGGAGCCCGGTGTGTGAGCGCTCGGGCGGCCGCATCAGCGGCCTCATTGCCTCGTAGACCCTGGTGGCCAGGAGCCCAGATCACTTTTGTGCGAGTTGGATCGGCGAGAGCGCGTCTTAGAATTTGCGAGGCAAGAGGTGATATTTCTCCTGCAAGATAATGTTCACAGGCCCGGCGAGAGTCTGTGATTACCGTTTTCGATTTTGGATCGGCGGCAGCGAGAGCTACTGCGACTTCCTCCGCTCGTGTTGAATTTGGGGCTCGAAAAGATAGCCCATCGACATTCATTCCCTGGTGGACTACGGCAGCCGTGAAGAATCCCGCGGGCGACGGCCCTGTGATGTCCACGTAATAGACGCCCTCTTTATAACCATATTGCCTCTCAAGCGTGCGAACCCGCGCTTGTCGTCTGCCTTCATGTGAAGCCATGTCCATGTTACGCGCTAGCGGAGCGACCAAGAGCATGTGGTGCCACAGCACCGGGATGTTCTCCGTCCCCTCTGGTATGCATGTGTGTTGGATGTGTAAGCGGTTTAGCAGGCGGCGCCCAGGCACCGTCTGCGATAGCCGCGTATATTGGTTCACGAGGTGGGCCTCCCGCAACTCCTGATAGGAGTTTACCACTCCCAACGCCTTCAGTTTGGCGTTGGAGGTAGCCACCGGGAGGTCCAGTGCTCGCTTTGTTGCCTTCCTTATGATGGCGTCAATGCGCTCGTCTTGTTGTTTGGTGGTGCGTAGGTACGGCACGGCGTAGAGGATCCGGCTGGTCACGAAGGCATAGGCGAGCCGTAGCGCGTCCCTGCCCCGCAGACCACCCCGCTTGTTGGAAACACGGCGGATCATGCGCCCTACCTGTTCACCTATGCTCTTGAGTTTCGCTATAGTAGAGTCCGGCCTAAGTTTGTTATTGATGAACAGACCCAGGATCCGGAGCTCCGCCACTTCTCTGATGGGACCGCCCGACAGAGATATGTGTAGAGACGTGTTGTCCTTGTTGTTTGTCCTGACGTATAGAAGCTCTGATTTGGCGGGAGCACATTGGAGACCACAGTCGGCAGCATATGCTTCGACTATGGAGGCGGCCTGCTGAAGGCGGTCCTCCATCTCCCCAAGGCTCCCCTCGGAGGTCCAGATTGTAATGTCGTCTGCGTAGAGTGCGTGTTTTATGCCATCCACCTGAGCCAGTCGGCCGGGCAGGTGCATCATGGCGATGTTGAAAAGGAGCGGTGATAACACCGCCCCCTGTGGTGTACCTCGTGTACCCATAGAGTACGGGCCGTATTCCTCGTCCTCGATCCGTAGGAGTGCCTGACGCGCAGAGAGGAAGTCTCTGACATAGGCGAACATCTTCGCCCCGCAGTTAGTGGCGTTCAAGTTAGAGAGTATGGTGCCATGTTTAACATTGTCAAACGCCCCCTTAAGATCGAGGGCGAGAATGGCCCTGTCGTTTTGTTGCATGGCTGTGGGTCGTATTATGTCCCTGTGTAGTTGGAGTAGGACATCCTGTGCAGACATGTGCGGGCGGAAGCCGAACATAGTGTCTGCAAAGAGGCCCTTACCCTCCATGTATGGAGAGAGGCGATCCCGAACCATTCTCTCCATGAGCTTTCCCACACACGAGGTTAATGAGATGGGTCTCAAGTTGTCCGTAGTCACGGCTTTACCTGCTTTGGGAATGAACGTTACAAGCGATGTTTTCCATTCGAGTGGGAGCGGACACCCATCCCAGATCTGATTTATGTATTGTAGCAAATGGAGGTATGCAGAGTCGGAGAGGTTCGCCAACAGTTTCACTGTTATGCGATCCCGACCCGGCGCCCCACCTCGGCGCATTTTAGCCAGGGCCGCCTTAAGGTCATGCAACTCAAAAGGGGCGTCTAAATCCTGATTTGGCTTGCCGGAGTACGTGTACTCGGGCCCAACCGGGTCATTTGTGCGGCAGAGATACCTGTCGCACAAAGTGTCCGCAAGTTGCGCCGTCGTACCTTGGTACCCGTGCAGAGCCCGCCGGAGCTGTTTTTGCGTCTCCCCTTTCGTTTGAGAAGGGTCGATGAGGCTGCGCAAGAAACGCCAAGTCCCCTTCGAGCTCATCTGACGCGCTGCCGAGTTGAAGCGTTCTATCCAATTGGTGTCTGTGAGCTGGGCGGCATATGCCGCAGCCTGCTCCGTAAGTTGTGCAATGCGAGCTCTAAGCTTGCGATTCGTCGTGTGTTTCTTCCATCGTTTTGTTAAGCTCCGGCGCGCCTCCCACAGATGCAGGAGGTGATTGTCCACTGCGGGGATCTCGTCGGTGGTGTGAAGTGTTTGCGTGTGTTGTTTCTGTATGTTGGTGACCTGTGTTGCCCACTCCGCATAGCCATCGGAGAATAGTACCGGAGGGACGTGCTGAGTTCGAAATTGGTGCCAATTGGTTATTTTCGCCTGGCCCCATTTTTTACGGGCTGCTTTCGCCAAAAGCGTGATGCGGAGAAGGCAGTGGTCGCTGCCCAGGGTATCCCCCAGGTTCTCCCACGTGGCGTTTGTAGTGTTCCTAACCAGAGATAAGTCAGGACACGTGTCACGGGTGACCGAGTTGCCCACACGTGTGGGGCAAGACGGATCCGTGAGCAACGTAAGACGAAGGGTGGAGATGAGCTCCGCCAGCTTGCGTCCCCTGGATTTCGCGAAGTGATAGCCCCAGTGTAGACTGGGTGCGTTGAAATCCCCAATGATCACCAGGGGTTCATTGTCAGCCGATTTGAGAGCACGACAGAAAATTTCGCTGAAAGTAACACGCGGCTTATGCGGGGGGCAATACACATTAAGCACATGTATTGCCGGGTCGCGGCACCTGAGAGGCAGAACCCTCACCATGGTGTGTTCCTGCTCAGTCTCCAGATCAAGATCGACCTGAATCGCGGTGTATGCTTTATGCACCAGGATGCAGGTCGAGGGGCCCCCTTGAAACGAGCTATACCCAGAGAATTTAGCATCGTTGCCGGGCTCTTGCAAAGCAAGAAGCGCCGGCATGTCACCAAGGGACTGCAGGTAGAGCTGGAGATGTGACCGTTTTTGCAGGCTCTGAAACCCCTGCAGTTCCATTGAATGATTTCGAATTGGTCTAATTTTTTAGCTTTCTGAGAAGGTTTGCCAGCCATATTGATGTTTTTTTTTTATTTTACGGTGCTGGGTAGCCACTCGGTTCGGGGGCCGGCGCAGCCCCAGGTAGGGGTTTTATCAACGGCGCGGCTATCGGGCCGGAACCACTTTCTTCCGCTGCCTGTCGACGAGCTATTTTACGTTTTAGCTGCGGGGAGTCGCAGGAGAGTGAATTTTTTATCTGGGAGCTGACCCAGGGCTGCACCGCCTTAAGGACAGAGTCAGTCACCTGTGCCGCAATGTAGGGAAGCATTGCAGCAAATGCGGCACTGAACATGTCCTGAAAGGACTCGCGGACCGCAATCATAATTTGGTTCAGGAGCGCTGCCACCCGCTCCTCCAACTGCTCGGCTTTACGCTCCAGGGCCTCGAAGCGGCCGGCGTCCGCGGGGGCCGAATCGACCACCGTGTCCGCGGTTTGCCGCGAGACGCTAGTTAGGCAAGATGATACTGAGGATCCGTCATCACTATCCTCGGGCTCAGCGTTCCGCATGGGCTCGGACTGCCCGGCCTGCTTAGCTTCTAATTCTTGAATTTTACGGGCGAGAATTTGATTTTGGCGCCTGAGCTCCTCTACCTGCCGCTGCAGGGCGGATTCGGTGGGGGAGGGAGGGGGGGTGGGCCCAGAGACTAACCCACTCCAACTGCTCACCTGATTTTGGCGCGGTACCAGAGGTGGGAAATCCTCGGCTTTCAGGACCGGTGGCCTCGTCGGTTTCCCGGACTTCACAAATTTTGGCGGCCCGGACTGGACCTTCTTGGGTTCGGGCTTGGGCCCCGGAGCCTGCTTGGGTCCGGCCGTGGGCGTCTGGGCTTTTTTGGGTCCCGGCGTCTGCTTCTGCTTTGGGGTACCGTGGGCGACGACCCCGGGCAAGTATTTGGGCGTTCCGCTCGATGCTTATCGCGATAGCGAGGAGTATTGTAAAGAGCAAACTAAAGACGCACGTGACAGAGCTGGGAAATGGAAAGGCACCAGCCTTTCAATCTTCGCCAGAGCTACAGTCTGCAATCTTTTTTTTATTAGCAAACTCTGGTATGTGATGCAGGTTTTGCATTGCTCGCGTGTGAACGTTCAGAAGCTACACAGGATTTGCAGTTTTCATATGGGCGTCCGAATAGGAACGTTGCAGCAGAACGAACCTGTTCCGGTGGGTAAAAGACGGAGGGCTAGGGCTAGGGCACCTCTTTTTAAGGCAGCTGGTGAACCGTTTTTTGTTTTTTCGCGACGTCACAGACCCGTTCTTGCGCACCATGTGCCAAGTGAAGCTGCGGCGATTGCTGCCGGAGTTTGTGGTATCCACAGAAGAGCTCTCTGGTGGAACTTTTGGTTACTACAAAGAGATTGTAGCAAGCGTTCGGTTTCTTTCGGCACGTTTTTCCGCCGATTATTTGTGGAAAAGTAAAAGGAAAAAGTTGTACAATGATCTTTGTGATATTGTTTTCCCAGAGCCCATGTACAGGGCCTTGTAGAGTGGAGGCTCGGGAGGGGATGTTTTAAAAAGGGTGAAGAAAATGCAGGTGCCACCAGGAGTAAAGACTTTCTTTTTTAAGTTACACACCGGGACGTTACCAGTTAAAAAGTTTCTAGAGGGAAAGGATTTATTTTCACCGTGGGGATCGAACTGCTTAATTTGTAAATAGCCTGAAACAATAGACCATGTTTTTTTACATTGCTGGGAAGGGGTTTATTTTTGGGAAGTGTTACAAAGGACCATACAGAAAGAGCTACCACTTTACGCGCACGGAATTCGCTATTTAAGCACTGATAATGAGGATGGGGCACCTTTTGGTCTCATAATGCTCTTGGGCCTCCGCTGTATATGGCATTCCAGAATGGCAGGCTACCATTGTGATAAAGACGCACGACCGGCCCGAATTTATTTTCGGGAAAGCATGGACTGGTTTCTTGCAATCCAAAAAGCAGCTGCGGAGCCTCCCAAGTGGCTCTCAAGACTAGAGCCGTTGTGTATGTTGCGGGAATTTTAAGCTGACGAAGCCAGTGTTATGCTGGCTGACCACGACAGTGTTGTATGTATATAGCGTTATGTGTATTTTTGTTGTGCAATATGATGAGCCAAAGCCAGGCAATAAAGAAAAAAAAAGAGCTAGGCATGGCGGAGTGGATAGCATGCTCGTCTCGCACTCCGAAGACCGGGGTTCGATTCCCGAGCTCGACGAATTTCCTACTCGGTTTTATTCATTTATATGGCCTGACTAGAAAAGTTAATTAGGCTAATTGGGTAATTAAGCAATTTACTAAGCTCAGTCCTACTTACTTGGAGGACCACTATATGATCCCTTCAATTGGTCGCATGGTTGCTAGCCAAAGTACAATTGGCCCCGTTTGAAATTGGCGCACTGTGACGTCACGACCGTTTCGACCAACTGAAAAGCGTGACATTTCTGTCGACAACTGCTGCTTACAACGATGAGATATTAAAGGCTTTCGCCTTAAAAACAGCTTAATTTCTGGTTGTACGTCCGACAGCACAATACTTCTTGTACCGCCGACAGCGCTCGCCCTGCACCGACATTAAAGCGTCAAAGCGCTGCGCGCTTCATCCGAGACCATGGTGGACCATTTGTTTGAAACGGTTTGCAATAGCTGGTGCCTAGTTCTTCCCTAACATTGTCTGAGACCCAGCGGTCGACGCCCAGCGGCGATAATTTCAGTTGATGACACGCGCTCGAGCGTTCGTGTTACGCGTGCTGTTGGCGGTACCCGCAAGATTTTGCGAATAAGTTCTACAGGCTTCACATGACCAGCCAACATGCGGGTATCTAAGTTTTCTCGCACCATCCACAGAAGTAAATACAAATTTACTGATCCCGACTATCTGCCAGTGTGGTGCGTTATGTGAAAACATGCCGAGATTGTCAGCGACGAAAGGCGTCTACCATCCGACTAATTGAACTCCCGAAACATTTGAGCCTTGTCAAGTCCTTCAAGCAAATCGGAATGTACCTGCGTTGCCCTTTCCACAATGAGCATTTCAAAAGAAGTTGACTGCCGCAGCTACCGACTATCTAACGCACTTTGCTGAGGCAGAAGCACTGCCGAACAGAACAGCAGGAGATGTCTTCAAACTTTTCGTCGAATGCATCCTTCTGCAACACGCTTCCCCACACCTCCGATGTGCTCATCATGAAAAAGGAACAACGTTTCCAGCGGAGATGACGCAAGACACCCTCCGCAACAGTTAGATAAGCCGCCCAAGGACGATCGTGCACGATTAAGACCACCGCTGACATGGTCACTACGTGGTCGACGACGAACACAATACCTGGTACGCCATCCTCCCTTAGGTGGTCTGTTCGTACGCACCGGCGTGCAGGCGACCACCTAGATGACATCGTTTAGGATCGTCCACGGCAGGTAACAAACACCAAGCTCGATTTCATGCTCCCAAACGCCTACGACGAAGACAACATCGACATCGCCGCCAACCCTGCGAGCGCAAAAGAAACCTTACGACTTACCCAGCTACGGATCAAGGACAACCAACGCATTGCCACCGACGGAACATTCAGAAAGGCCCAGTAAGCGCGTGTGTGCGTCGACTAGAATTCACTGCCGTGTACTCAGTGAAAACGTTCCGTACAGCTATTCCGTCCTGTACACGATTCCTCGGCGAATCGCGAAGCTTGACTAAGAGTTCGCCGCCAGTAGAGTTAAGCATCTCAGATGCGCCCTTCACGATCAGTATTTTGGCTTGTTGTGCTCTTAAAGCATTATTACAGGTGCTGATGAACGCTTTGTGTTTTTTAAAGTATTTATTTTATGTCACCTTGCTTTGCGATCATTTTTGTCCTCTTTTTGTTGGAAATAATTGAGCCTATGCTGCTTAGGCTGGGCATAACTGCCACGAATCTTTTTATTGTTTGTTCTCGCCCACAGCCACCGGCACAAGGCTTTATCAAACCCTTGTGAGGCCAGATAACAAGACTTTTCGAATGATCGTAGCCAGATGCAACTGAGTCCACTTTGTTCTAGACTATTGCAGTTCGTTTGACGCTCTATCTAAAGGTTTCATTGCCAGCTTTATACTGAGCGGGGCCGAGAGCAGCAAGCATTCTGCTCGACGACCACCGCGCACGCATCAGGCCAAATCTGGTGGTTCCTATCAAGTCAGCCACGCTCAGTTATGGTTGGACATTGATTTTTGTCGATATCGGCCGTGCTAAAATTTCGCGGGTGGCCTCAGGGAGGTATGGAACGGACGCGGGCCAAATTTTGAGGCGGCCACCGTGTTGGCATGGTCAATTATGGCTGGACATCAATTTCAGTAGAAATCAGACAAGGTCGAATTCTGGGGGTGGCTTGGGCAAAGGCTGTTGCTAAGCGGCTTGGCAAGGTCCATCAAGTTCAAACTTATGCAGATCTTCGAGATTGATTTTTGCATCTAGTGGAGCTACCGCTCTGAAACGATGACGGAGTATTCTACAGGCTATCGACGATGGCAGCTAGAGCGCAGGTATGCAGGCTTTGGCTAAAATATATTGCCAATGCCGAACCAACGGAGGTATCCGGTTGACCGCCGCAATTAGGCTTCCGTTCTTTATTCTTTTACAAAAACTTTACCGTTTAACTTTGTCTTTACGTTCCTGACTGCAGACAGACTTTTCCTGTATACAGATGCCGGACAGTTGTAGCGGTTGCTCTTCGTAACTAATTTCTCACTTTGACTGCGTTTTCTCTTCCCTCCGCCAGACAGGTGCTACTCCGTCGCCCTTCTTCCTGCCGCACCATGTTTCTGTTGTCCTGTAGCTGCAGGGCTTGCTATAATTTACTAACAGCGCTCGCGGAGACCGCTCTCCAGGCCAACTTCGCTCCAAGACGCCGAGGCACTATAAAAACAGGCTGGCTTAAAAGAAAAGAACTCGACAAAACTAAACACTATTTTGGTACAGCTACTTCTTTTGCAAACCACAGCTAAAAGTCAAGCCCTTGCGTGCCGCGCAAGCATTCCTCCTGTGAATGTTTAGCCCCACCATGGCCGCTGCAGTTGAAGCTGCGGTATGGAATCAGCTGTGGTGTCTGGGGTTCCCAAAAGCTTTGCTTCAAGCCGATATATTGTCGCCTCTTACGAAGTCGTGTTGGTTGATGATGGCTGCCGGCTACTGTACGATACTGTTCTCAGCATGTGTTATGCAGATTGGTAGGGGCCGGGCGAAATTGGATCAGCCCACTACAACCACAGTAGGTATTTCGGGGACACCCATCCGCAACTGCCAATGTGTGACTTTGTCCTACAGTAGGCGCAGTCAGACTGATGATGATATGATGATGATGATGAAACGCAGTAGCTGACGATGGGCGTGAAAAAATGTGACAATAAATGGGCAGGTGAGGGGCTTGCCGCCACGATGAATGAGACGATCGGCTGATAAGCGCTGTCCCACGAAGCTTCTGGCCCACATCTCATCTGGAGCTCTCGGCCAAGGCCCGTGGACGCACCGTACGGCACGGGCAGGGAGGTTGGATGTTGATACTTGTATGCAGCTTCTCGGGTCGGTGAGGTCATGAAGTCTTGTAGCGACAGCGTCCTCATTTCGTCGTGTCTTCTGTTAGGGCGGGGGATGGGGCCGGGGTGAACGGCGTGGCCAGTTCCGGTTCTGGCCTTCCGGGTGGGGTACAGCCATGCGGTGCGGGCACACTGCCGACAATCACGGCAGGCACAGGATGCCGAAGCTCCGGGACCAGGATGGCGAACAAGGCACTCCGCACCTTCACCAAATGTTAAGTGACGGCAAGCCGGTCACTGCGATCAGATGACATGGTGGCAGGATAATTTAATAGCGGACAGCCTGCCGTGAGCATTCCAGGCCGCGCCATTGCACTTTTCGTCGGCTTGTAGTCCGTCACATCTGCAATATCTGAACGGCAGTAAAAAAGGCGTCCAGTCTTTTCACTTGCCAATTGAGGTTCGATTATTTCATGTAAGATGCAAGTGTGCTGGTGCTTACTATATCATTTATGTAGATATTAAATAAAACCGGTCCGAGTATACTGCCTTGCGGCACACCTGAAGTGACATTTAATAGGGAAGAGTGAGCTTTGTTAATCACGACGCATTGCTTACGGTGGTTTAAATATGACTGGAGAAGGTTGGCAGAAACTCCTCGAAACCCATAATGCTCTAACTTTGTATATAAAGTTTCGTGGTCAATTCTGTCGAATGCTTTCGAGAAATCGATCAGAATACCTAGGGTCATTTTGTTATTTTCAAACCCTGTAAGTATTAATTCCTTCTGCTTCAACAAAGCTAATTCAGTGGACATACCTCGACGGAACCCAAATTGCTGTGGAGATAAAAGCTTGTGCTTATCGCAGAAACTGGTGATTCGCTTGCATATTATTTTTTCTGGATTTTTGTAAAAAACGGGTAACACTGAGATCGGTCGATAATTTGAAAAGTTATTTTGATCGCCTGATTTATATATCACCTCCTACTCTTGCACACTGCTTAATATCTGGAAAGGTACCAGTATGTAAACACGTATTGTAAATGTGACAAAGAGCTGGAGTCAGCAGGTCTAAGACGTATTTAACGGGTTTATTTTCAAGATCATCAATGTCCCGAGGTTTACTATTCTTTAATGACATAAAATTAGAGTAAATTTCTTCATCAGTAGTCGGTTCGAAAAAGGCAGATTTAGGATTGGGTGCACCTAAATATTTTTTTAATTTCAGCGCTGTGTTGTATAAGTGTTACCGAGGAAAGATTTGTAAAGTATTTGTTAAACTGGTCCGCTAGGTCCTTCCCTTCTAGTGTTTTAGCATTTACTGTTAGTTGAAGTACTTGATTGTTGCGTGTGCCAGTATTCAATATTTTGTTAAGTTCGTGCCATAGAACATCAGTCTGACTAGTTGAATTGTTAAATAAGTTTTCAAAATAAGCATTTTTTGTTTTACGCAAAGTGGTTGTGACAGAATTTCTGTATTTTTTTAAAGCTGAGAGGTCATCTAAGCTCCTTGTCTTCACGAACTTTGCGTATAGTTGTTCCTTTCTTTTAATCATTTTAAAGCACTCATCTGTCATTCAAGGCTTGCGTAACTTTTTAGATTTGTTTACAGTTTTCAGCCTAAAACATGTGTGATAGCATGACTTAAACAATGAGAGAAATATTTCATATGCTTGCTGAGCAGTTTTGCACGCCAAAATCGGACTGCAGTTCAAACTGCTTATTTCATTCTTAAACACCTTTAGGGTCCTGGAACTTATATCTCTGACAGTGTACGAATCGGAGTGGCTAATCTTTCTCTTAAGAAATGTATTACATTTGTAGATCATGTATATAGGAAAGTGATCACTTAGTCCCGTAATTATTCGGCCCGACTTAACACAGTCGCTCATATTATTAGTCATAAATAAATCTAAAAGGCTCTCTGAATGATCGGTGATTCGCGTTGGCTCTGTTATGACATTTCCACAAGATAAAGAAGTAAGCAAAATTTGAAATTCACGCGAGGCAGCAGTGATACCCAACAGATTACTGTTACACTCACCACCTATAATGATTTCTAAAAACTTAAAAAAGCGGTTTATGTTCCCATTAAGTGGTCGGGAAATGACAGCAAACAACTTATTTTCACTTTGAGTCGTTATAACCTCGTAATCAGCATTAATTTCAGAAAAGGCTGGCTGTGCAGCACATGAAAACTGTTTTGATACCAGCTGTAGTACACCGCCACCACGTCGGTGGGACCTATTTAGAAAAAAAACTCTCTTATCCCGGGAGATTCAAAACATCAGCTGCAGAAGAATATCACGTTTCGGTAACCATAATAACTTGAAACTTGAAACGGAATTCAGCAAGAAACATAACCAGTTCGTCATTTTTCTTTCGCGAACTGTGGGCGTTGCAATGCAGAACACTGATATAACTGTTGCCAGAAAGACAGGTAACATCGTTAGGAGTAGCCTTCAAAAATAATCAGAAAAGTACAAAAGAGCAGGCCATAGGCACTCAGGGAGAGGCGGTTGCATTGCGTATCTTATCCACGTCGGACTCACAGTCAATTCGGATAACCCGGGACGTTTCCGTTTTCCGTGCGTAAACCCTGCCGTTCTTTACCCATGCGTAACGCCAGCCCACCTCCCGTTTCTTGCCAATTGTCATCCCAAGCAACTTTTGCATTTTTGGGCACAGATGCTCATTAACAAAGACAGACTGTTTCTCTGAGAAACCTAGTTCATCTGCACCGAACCGAATTCTCCGTGCTTTCTGAAGAATGGCATCGCGCTTAGCGCGGTTGTTGAATGCTACTATAATGTTGCTGTTTCTATTCGTGTTTTGCTGCGGCCTTTCTTGGACAGTATCGTCGTCGCCGTCTTTCTGGTCAGCAGCATTGTTTCGCACAGGAACTCAGTGGCAGATTTCAACATCTTCTTGTGTTATAGATTCGCCAAGTGCGTCACCAAGCCTGCCAAGAACATCAACCAAATTTTCGTTTTCGTCCTCAGGAATGCCTTTAATCTCAAGGTTTTTTTTCCTCGAGTACTGATCCTGTGCATCGAGTTTTCATTTGCCATCTTTTTTACTTGTTCAAGTTCTTTGATCAGCTCCTCATCTGTCACTTTCAGAGCGGCATTCTCTTTTTTTCAGATCAGCACAGTCTCTCCGAAAGTCCTCTACATCTTTGTTCATGTGCTCCTGACTAGCCTTCAGTTCCCGTATTTCTTTGCGCATTTCACGCTTCAAATCAGCTACCTCAGTTCCCATGATGAAAAACAAACACGTTTACACTGGTCGTAGGTAATAGCAACTGGTAATAGCAACTGGCAGCAGAAGCAACGGGAAAAAGTTAGAAGTAGTAATGCAACAAAGTTGCGAGAATTCCAAACTGCTACACAAGCAGAAAATGAGCGTGTGCTCGGTCCGTTTCGTCCGCTGCCAAGTGTCTCTCGAAGCAGCTGCGTCGTCCTTTTCACAGCCTCGGGTGAAGACGATGGTCACGTGGTCTGACGTAGGGGGCGTCTCCTGCGTCCAGCACAGTCGCACCAGTTCGTCAGTATCAGCTGTTTTGTTTCCCGCTGGCTTGCTCTTGATATGTGGCGAATGTATTCACGTGCGCCTGCGAAACAATCAGAAAATGAGCGTATGTTCGGTCCGTTGCGTCCGCTACCAAGTGTATCAATTTCATCAAGTGAATCAATTTCAGCACGTGCACAGTCAATGATGGCGTGATGCGCGGACAGAAAGTCTCACCCGAGGATGATGTCATGAGAGGAGCGGGCGAGAAGGAAGAATTCAATGGTGTAGGAGAGGCCTTGAATGACGAGGCGGGCAGTGCACGCTGCGAGAGGGCGAATGGGGTCAGCGCTGTAGGTGCGAAGCGAAAGGTCAGAATGTAGCGTCATCACTTTTTTTTAATTTGCGGCACAAGTTGCGACTAATGATGGACACGGCAGCACCATTGTCAATAAGCGCGTCAAAAGTAACACCTTCAACGATCACTTCAATAACGTTCATAGGAGCGGTGATACGGCTTGAGACGGTCGTTGACGACGCAGTTCTTGCCTAAGGAACTGCGGCGCCTAGTTTTCCGCTTGGAGGGGTGGTGACCGGCGGCGCATAGGAGAGAGCGAACGGCGTCGAGGAGACGGTGACCGATGGCTTCGGTTGTAGGAGTCGCAGCGAGGCGGAGAGGGATTCGGAGGCGGCAGAGGAGAAGAGACAGGGACGGAGGGCAATGGAGCGTCGTGCGTTGGCGAGCGCCCGTAGTCGTAAGGACCGGATCCGCGCGTGCGGCACCAGCGGGCCACATGACCAGCGAGACCGCAGGCATAGCATATCGGGCGGTTATCTGGGGTGCGCCACGGATTGATAGGGCGGGGACCGGTGCGAGGCAAAGGATGGTGAGTGCGTGGGAGTGCAGGGGCGAGCAGTTGCTGAGGGTACACGTTGACAGGTGGCGCATAAGTCGTAACAACCGGCTGAGGTCGTGACCGGATGACTGGTTCAGCATATGTCAACGGTGCAGTGACCAGAGTAGGTGAATTAGTGGGCGGCAGGACCTCAGCTACCTGCTCCTGGATTACATGCTGAATAGAAGGCGATAGCGATGGCGTTGGGGCGGGTTGGGAGGTAACCAGTAATAATTGACGGGTGACCTCTTCTCGCACAAACTGCTTGATGTGCTGAAGAAGGGTCGGCTGATCGTTAGCAGGATCGCCTACCGCCAAGCTCGAAAGGTTGTCGTCCGGGCAAATGACACGCCGGGTGGCATGACGCTGTTTCAGGAGCTCGTCGTAGCTCTGACACAAAGAGACGACGTTTGAGACGGTTTGAGGATCTTTAGACACCAAAATTTGAAATGCGTCGTCCTCCATCCCTTTCAAAATGTGTTTGATTTTGTCAGCCTCACTCATAGATGGATTGAGGCGCTTACGCAAGTCAACAACGTCCTCCATAAAGCTGGTGAAATTCTCGCCATTCTGCTGGGCACGACCGCGCAAGCGTTGTTCGGCGCGAAGTTTTCGACAGCGGGGCGGCCGAACGCGTCAGTCAGGCTGGTTTTGAGAGCCACCTAGGTAGTAAAATCCGCCTCGTGGTTGCGGAACCACAAGTTGGCGATGTCGGTCAGGTAGAAGATGACGTTCGTGAGCTTAACGACGTCATCCCATTTCTTGTATGCGCCCACGCGTTCGTGGGAGGCCAGCCAATCTTCTACGTCGGTGTCGTTAGTACCGCTGAAGATTGTCGGGTCGCGGCACCGGAACAGATGACAGGCTGGGCAGGTTGGACCGAGGTGTCGGTCGTCGTGGTAGAGCCTGGTAGCCTGGGCATCGTGGCGTAGATCCACGGGGAGAACAAGCAGCACCTCCACCAAGTGTAATGTGGAAACTCGCACAGTTAGTGTGGATGGCCACAGTCCTTGTCCCAGCGGTGCTGCTCAGCAGTCCAGCGTTCGCAAGCGCAAACCAGAACTTCATCGGCTTCGCCTATCTTCTTTCTCGTCTTCGTCAGCGCTAGCTGCTGGGACATGAAACTCCAACTCTCTTTCTTACAATATATATATATATATATATATATATATATATTGCCATTATGGGTCCCCAGGTAGCATCAGAAGACAAGGAGGTGAAGGTTGGCTCAGGCGCCCGGAGAGCTTTTCTGGAAACGCTGCTGGAAAGAAAAAAATCATCACAAAAACTTTATATGCCCCCATCTTCTTGGAAGATGCTGCTGTGTGGGCATGCGCCATTCTACGAGGTGAACAACTACAACAACAACGCTGCTAATGACCGGTGTCTCGATCTTTGGTTACGAGACATATTTTTGATGGACTGCGCTGAATACTTTCCTGGCATATGTCTCACACCCCTACCCACACCGCGGACATCGGGCCCCTGCCGGCCGACACGCCACTTCATCGAGTCAGTCGCCGCAACCTAGGACGACCCCCTGGGCACGGGCTATTGGATTCTATCTATGCGCCTACTCCACGACCCCCCGATCAAGGTAATAATTACTACACCCTTCGGAACTCACGAGTACCGAAGCCCTTCCACGGCAGTCAGCTTGAGGACGTCTGGCTCGTGCGATTTGAACGCGTCGCATCTTTTAATCAGTGGGACGACGCCACGAAGCTGCGGAATGTCTTTTAAGTCTGAAAGATGGCGCTCGTACGTGTTACGCAAATCGTGAAGAAGTTCTGACGTAATGGAATGAGTTCTGCCGTAGACTGGTCGAGACATACACCATCGCGGATTGTCGGGGAGGAGCTGATTGAGCTCTGCAGACCCGCATACAAATGACCAATGAGACTGTCATCATGTATGTCGAAAAGATGACGCGGCTCTTCCGGCGGGTGACCCAGCTATGTCGGAAGCAAAAAAGCAGCGCCACTTAATGCACGGAGTTAAAGAACAGCTTATCGCTGGCCTCGTGCGCCCAGTTTTTGGAGGGGGTCGCAATAGAGCAGGTCCTTCAGCAGCGTTCCAACGTATACGAGAGGCCAGTACTTGCTGCTTCAGTCACAGAGTCCTTCCCGGCATTCCGACAAAACCCTGACTTCCTCCGGGAAGTGGTCCGCTCTCCTCTACATGAAGAGCTCGACAGAATTTGCGGTGCTTCGTAACCAACGCTCGGCTCTCTTGCTAGCATCATCTGCGAGGAGGTGCAGCAACTGATTAGACCTTTGTTGATTGGTGACAAACTTCAGCCATTCCGGAATGACTTCCGCCGCCTGACATACGCTGATGCTCTGCGACTCCCTGCCCCAGCGTGTGTGTCACTTGTTCTCAACCATGACGTCCCGCTACCGTTCGTGCAGCCGGTGCGGTATTTGCCGAACGAACGACCACCTATGCGTAAGGCGGATATCTGGCGTGACCGCGACCGAAGGCGTTTGGGCTCCCACTGTGGAGAGCTCGGTGATTCCTTCCGCCAGTGCCCGTATTGTGATCTAAGCCTCCGGGGCTCCCTCGCCGACGCGTCGAGACCTCCATTTGGTCAACGACCCAGTGAGTTTGAAGAGTACGGATGCCCTACATCGTCTGCCATCTTCTGAATGGCGACAGTCAAGATCGCCGCCACCTCGCCGACCATCGCCATCACCGACAAGCCAGCGCTTCACACGACCTCACGGGGAAAACTAATGACAGCGACCTCCACGGGCGGGGTGACTGGAACTCGACACGCTGCAGTTCCCCAACGACGCGGACATCGGCTGGCATCGACGACCTACAGCTTCTGGACATGAGGACCAGTTTTCACTCGACATACCTGTGCTCACTGACAGTCACAACATCAACGCGCTACTGGACACCTGACCCGATTTTTCAACTTCAAGGGCAAATTGGCAGCTCTTCTATAAAAGTTACGACATTAGGACCTAGCACGCAGATCCGCGCGGCTGGCGGCCACATTGTCACTCCGCTGCCACTTGGCCAGTGTACAGCTCGGTTCCAGATCCGCAACTCTACGTTCGTTGTCAGCTGCCTGGTTCTCCATGATTTTTCTCTTGACCTGATCTTCGGTGTTGAATTGCTCTATGATAATGGGGCCATTATCGATCTCCGGGAGCGCACACTTACTTTTTCTGCAGACAATGCCCATGCCACTTCTGACACTCGGCCATGTCGCTCTGCCCTTCGAGTTTCCTCCGAGAGTTCTTTGATCCCGCCACGCTCCGGTGTTTTTGTCACTCCGACTGCGATGAGTTCAGTGACGGCACAGCAGTTGCCGAGGGCAATGCTACACTTTTGCTGACGCACGGCATTTGTTTGGCCTGAAGCCTCGTCCACATATGTAATGGTAAGTCCCAACTACTGGTTGCCAATTTCACACAAGAACATCGGCACCTCTTCCCGGCCACAGTGACTGCATTCGCCGAGCAGTTAGCTGATGTTTCTGAATGCTTTACGTGCGCAACCATGGGATCTCCGCACATGTCTCTCGATCGCATTGACATCAGCTCAGGGCTGTTACAGGCTCAACACCGCGCTCTACGTACCTTACTACAAAAATACACAGCCTACTTCGCGTTTTGTTGGAAAGTTCACCACACAGCCATTACGAAACACCGCAGCCTCACGAGCGACGATCCCCGCACCACACGCCAACAACCGTACCGTATTTGACCTAACGAACGCGAGGCCATCCAAACACAACTGAAGGAGATGCTCACTGACGGTATTATACAAACATATCATAGTCCGTGGTTGTCGCCTGTCGTTTTGGTTAAGATGAAGGATGAAACGCTGCGCTTTTGTCTCAATTAGAGGAAGTTGAACACCATAACTAAAAAAGGACGTATACCCACTGCCCCGCATAGACGACTCGCTCGAGCGGCTTCGACGCACCAAATATTTTTCTTCGATTGATTTCAAGAGCGGCTACTGGGAGATTGACGTTGATGAATGGGACAGGGAAAAACTGCCTTCATTACTCCCGATGGCCGATATGAATTTAAGGTGTTGCCCTTCGGTCTGTGTTAGCACCGGCGACATTTCAACGAATGATGGAAACAGTCATCATTGACCTCAAATCGCAAACGTGTTTAGTTTACCTGGATGACGGGGTCGTGTTCTCTGAAACCTCTGACGAACAATTTTAACGGCTTCGGGGTGTATTAGATGCCGTGCGGTCAGCCAATTTAACGCTCAAGCCCACTGAATCCCTCTTCGGCTATGAACAACTGAGGATTCACAGCACGTTATGAGCGCCGCCGGTGTCCATCCTGATCCTGACAAAAATCCTGATCCTGGCAAAACTACCGCCGTAGCCGAATTGCCGGTTCCTACCGCAAAGAAAACGCCCAACGTTTCCATGGTCTGTGCGCCTACTACCGTCGCTTTATCGCCGACTTCTCTCATATTTCCGAACCCCTTACACGTTTGACGCGTGATGATACCCCGTTCGCGTGGACTGCCGAACAACAGGAGGCTTTCAGACAGCTACGCCGACGCCTGCGCACAAGTCTTTTTTTTTGCTCACTTTGATGAGCAGGCTGCGACCGAGATCAACCCCGACGCCAGCAACACAGACCTGGGTGCTGCCCCATTCCAACCCAAGATGGCGTGTAACACATGATTGCGCATGCACTCATACCTATCAGAAGGAGTACTCTACCTATCATAAGAAGTACCTCGCGGATGTGTGGGCCACAATGAAGTTTTGACCTCAACTTTACGGCCGCCATTTCAAAGTCAGGACATACCACAATTCCTTGTGCTGGCTGGCCAATCTACGGGGCCCATCAGGCCGCCTAGCAAGGTGCAGTTTCCGCCTCCCTAAATTTGATTGTACAGTTGCGCACAAATCAGGACGAAAGCACGAATACGCCCACATGCTCTCCCGCGCACCGGTCGAGCTAACTGATATAGCGCATAGGACGACATTCGTTTCCTTGTAGTAGTTAGCGATTCCGACGTAATGGCGAGGCAGTGACCCGACATCAGCTTACTTGCTGTCATTTACTATTTGGAGGGCCGCACTGCTACCCTACCCCGGGAGTTTTCCCGGAGCCTTTCCAGCTTTTGCACGCGCAATGGCATCCTGTTCAAGAAAAACTCGAACCACGGTGACCGCGCCTATCTCCTCGTCGTGCTGGCAGACCTCCGTCCCGACATCCTTTTGCCTCTCACAACGAGCCCACCTCTGGTCACATGAGATTTACACGCATCCTCGCTGGAGTACGCAAGGCCTATTATTCGTCAAAACTTCCTGCCACTACGTCCGAGGTTGCCCTGAATGCTAAGGCGCAAGTCACCTCCCCTCAAGCCCGCGGGTTTTCTCCAACCGGTTGCACCGCCTCGGACGTCGTTTGATCAAGTCGGCAAGTATCTTGTGGGCTCATTCCCTGTATCGCCGGCCGGCAATGAGTGGATAATTGTCGCCACAGACTACTTGACACGCTATGCGGAAACCAAAGTCGTGCCGCGGGACACATCGCAGTTTTTCATGTACCGCATTGTTTTACGGCACGGTGCCCCGTCCTACGTAATCACCGATCGGAGAACGGCTTTGGCAGCGCAGCTCATGTACGAGGTATTCAAGTTGGGTCATACCAGCCATGCCAAGACTACTGCCTACCATCCGCAGTCAAGTGGGCTCACCGAGCCAGTCAACAAATCTATAGCGGTTATGCTCGCAGTGTACGTAGACGTCTAGCATAGACTTGGGACGAGATCCTCCCATGATTGACTGTCGCGTACAATACGACCGTACAGGAAATCACTCACTTTACGCCATTTCGCTTTGTGTATGGGCGGGATGAGCACACAATTCTGGATGCCATGTTTCCATGCGCTGACCCGACGGCCGGGCGCTCACGCCACACGCCGAGGAATTTGTTCAAACTCCGAGGAAGCCCGCCAATTACGTCCGCATGCTCATCAGAAGGGAACAGATGCACGCCGCTACAGCCACCGAAATCGTCACGTCGAGTACCAACCGGACGACCAAGTGTGGCTGTGGACCCCTGTCCGTCGCCCAGGCTTGTCGCAAAAGCTCCTACGCGTTACTTTGGCCCCTACAGAGTGTTGCGTCGCATCACCGATGTGAAATATGAAGATCCGCCCGACAGTTTTTTGAAGAGTGCGCGCCGTCGAACCCAGCCTGAAGTAGTCCACGTGCTCCGTATGACGCCCTATTTCACGTACTAACTGACACCGCTTCCACAGTTGATTTTTTTTCACCACAAATGGTTTTTTGTGGAGTTTCCCCTCTTGTCCGTCTTCGTGCTTGCGCTGTATGAATCAAAGCCCCTTCTGTTAGCTCGTAGCGGCCTAATGGTTTTCCGTTTTTTTTTTCTTTTTTATGGGAGGGGGGAATAATGCCACCCGGCGGCCCCGGGTAGCATCAGAAGACAAGAAGGTGAAGGTTGGCTCGCGCGACCTGCGAGTTTTTCTGGAAACGCTGCTGGTGAGCGGTGTTTCGATCCTTAGTTCCTTGCAATATATATATATATATATATATATATATATATATATAGGAATGAAGAAGATACAGCACCGGCACCAACGACGACGAAGCGCAAGCGCCGCCCGTAGAAGCTCGTGCTGGAGAACTACCGCTTGTGTGCCGGTACCTCGCCTCGTTGGTTCCTAGACTTCTTGCGCCAGGGTCTTCGTCGCCGGCGCTTCAACGTGCCAATAAACCGCTCTACATTTGGTGGAGGTGGAGGTACCCATACTCCTCTCCGCCAGCGCCCCTACCATGTGTCACTTCCCGAGCGGCGCCTGATCACTGAGCAAGTGGACGACATGCTACAACGCGGCATTATTTCGCCATCTGCCAGTCCTTGGTCATCCCCAGTTGTCCTGGTGAAAAACAAGGATGGCTCGATACGATTTTGCGTGGACTATCGCCGGCTCAACAAAAGTACGCGCAAAGACGTCTACCCGCTACCCCATATTGACGACACCCTTGACTGCTTGCAAGGTGCCGAGTTCTTCTCCCCTCTGGACCTCCGTTCCGGCTACTGGCAAGTCCCGATGTCTGAGTCCGACCGTCCTAAAACGGCATTCGTTACCCCTGACGGCCTATATGAATTCACCGTAATGCCATTCGGTGTGTGCAACGCTCCCGCCTCGTTCGAACGAATATTGGACAACATCTTGCGCGGCCTCAAGTGGAACGTATTTGTCTCTGCTATTTAGATGATGATGTGTTTTCGCCCGATTTTCCGACGCATCTCGAGCGCTTGCGCCAGAAATTGAGCTGCCTCACCCTTGCTGGCCTTCAACTTAGCCTCAAGAAATGTCACTTTGGCGCCCGGCAACTGACAATACTCGGCCACCTCGTATCCAAAGATGGCGTCCTTCCTGATCCTGACAAACTCAGTGCTGTGGCTGTCTTCCCTAAACCGACCTCTACGAAATAGGTGCGCCGATTTGTGGGCCCCTGCTCCTATTTTCGGCGCTTTGTCCCTAATTTCGCCTCTATCGTCGCGCCCCTTACGAAACTCCGCAATGGTCCCGCCGACCTGTCTACGTGGGACTCTGCCTGCGATGAAGCTGTTGCTGCGCTCCGTCGCCTTCTTACTTCACCCCCTATTCTTCGGCACTATGACCCCAGTGTTCTTACTGAGGTGCACACCGACGCAAGCGGATTCGGTCTCGCTACTGTCCTGGCCCAGCACAAGCCCGAATTTTCTGAATACGTTGTTGCGTACACCAGCCGTGCTCTCACCAAAGCAGAGTCGAACTATACCGTGACTGAAAAGGAGTGTCTGGCCGTAGTGTGGGCTCTCACGAAATTCCACCCATACTTATATGGCCGCCCGTTCACCGTCGTTACTGATCACCACGCCTTTTGCTGGTTGGCCTCCCTCAAAGATCCCTCAGGACGCCTTGGCCGCTGGGCGCTCCGTCTTCAGGAATTCGGTATTACCGTAGTCTACCGGTCGGGCCGCAAGCACTCCGACGCCGACGCCTTGTCACGCTCGCCACTGCCCTCTCCTGCGCCCTCTTCCCCCTTATCTGATTCCCTACTCGCAGCGCTCACTACTGTGGACATGCCCAATCAACAACGCCAGGATCCATAGATTTCATCCTTGCTCGATGTCCTTCGTGCACACTCTACGTCCTCCTTCCCTCGGGCCCTTCGTCGCCAAGCTTCCCATTTTGCCATCCGCGATGACCTCTTGTACCGCCGCGGCTATCGTCCGGACGGCCGAAAGTGGCTCCTCGTGATTCCCCGACACCTTCGGTCTGAGATCTGTGCGCACTACCATGCCGACCCTCAGAGCGCTCCCGCTGGATCGCTAAAAACCTACGAGCGACTACGGCAGAGGGACTACTGGCGGGGCATGTACAACTTCGTTCGTCGCTACGTTCGCTCCTGCACAGCCTGTCAGCAGCGGAAGTCGCCACCTCAACCCTCGACTACCCCGTTACAGCCATTACCGTGCCCGGCTCGCCCTTTTGATCGTGTGGGCATCGACCTATATGGGCCGCTCCCCTTCACGACACCCGGGAATCGATGGATTATAGTGGAGCACATCACTCGGTATGCTGAGACCGCTGCCCTACCTACGGCTACTGCTCGCGACGTCGCCTTCTTCCTTCTTCATCACTTCGTCCTGCGTCACGGCGCTCCGCGAGAACTTCTCAGTGACGCCCGTGTTTTCTTGTCTGAAGTTGTTCACAAGCTTCTCGATGCGTGCCACTCAGTCCACCGTACCACTACCGCTTACCACCCCCGAACCAACGGCCTCACCAAACGATTCAACCGTACTCTTGGGGACATGATCGCCATGTACATTAGCTCCGACAGCTCTAATTGGGATCAAGTCCTTCCGTTCGTGACCTATGCATATAACACCGCATCTCAGGCAACCACCGGCTTTTCGCCATTCTTTCTTTTATTCCGGCGCGAGCCTTCCTGTCTGCTGGACACAATCCTTCCCTACAACCCCGGCAGCTCAGAATATACTTCCCTTTCTGACATTACCTACCATGCTGAGCAGTGCCGCCAGTTGGCTCGCTCCTTCACCGCCGAACGTCAAGGACTCCGCAAACATGAGTCCGATCAAGACACGCCCGCTGCACACTTCTCCACTGGATCATTGGTCTGACTCTCTGTTCCGGCGGCGTCCAAATTTTCGGCCAAGCACATTGGTCCTTACCGTATCTTTGAGCGTACGTCACCTGTCAACTATATCATCCAACCGGTGACACCTTCTTTGTACCATCGCCGCCGTGGTCGCGACGTCGTTCATGTCAGCCGCTTGAAGCCTTATTACAGCCCTCTCGTCATCTCCTCGCCTGGAGTCGCCAGGATGGCTTCCTCTCTCCGCCGGGGCAGTTGGGAGGAAGAAGATGATACAGCATCGCCACCAACGACGACGAAGCGCTGGCGCCGCCCGTAGAAGGCTCGTGCTGGAGAACTGCCGCTTGTGTGCCGGTCCCTCGCCTCGCTGGTTCCTAGACTTCTTGCGCAGGGTCTTCGTCGCCGGCGCTTCAACGTGCCAATAAACCGCTCCACAATATATATATATATATATATATATATATAGGTTGCGAAAGCGTGAAGTACTAGACTGCTTATAAGAATACATAGCGAATTATACGCTTCGTTAAAGGAAACATATTTATTCAACTCGACGTTTCGATCGGAAGACCGATCTTCTTCAGGAGTGATTTTGCATTGTTAATGCATCCCCTTTTATACGGGCGGGCACAGAACAGGTAAGTGGGAAACACAAAGCACATAGCAGAAAAATACGCATAAAAAATTATTAGAGGCAGTGAGAACCACACACACGCACACCAAAAAAAGAGTGCGAGGAACAGGTACTCAGTCAGAAAATACAACGTCCAGATGCGGCCTCTCCTTTGTTAAGCACCACAGGCTTGCTTATTGACAGTCGTGTCCTTCCGTTTCAGATTTAATAACCACCGCTCACATACCCAATCTCTCCCCAACCTCCCTCTTTCGAAACACCTCCGCGAGAAAGGTCACGAGTTTGACAAACTTAAAGTAACAATACTACAGAGCGGCTTCAAAAACAGTCGTGAGCGCGAGCAACGAGAATCATATTTTATTTTTAAGTTTAACACAGTGCAAAATGGCATTAATGAAACTTACGGCACCCTCACCTCTCTTCCGAGGTCAGGGGCCTACGAAATTAAACAAAGCACCACTGACTAGTCGTCTGAGGTCATACCCCTTTCTGCATGCCACACCTGTGCCACACCTGTGCCGTCCCCCCCCCCCCCCCCCCCGGGTATGCTCACCTTTTGGTCGCGCGAATGCCACACAATTTCTTTTTTCATTTTTTATTTTTGTATTTTTTCGTTTTTAATTTTACTATGTAAGCTCACATTTTTTATACAGTTTTTTACATTCCTTCCAATACTTCCCCTCAACCAGGGGTGGGTGCACTATTGCTTGGTGCGAAGAAAAAGCACTACTTTAAAGGTTTTCTTTTACCTATTTCACTTTTTTTGGGGAGGTTCCTTCCTAGCTCTTTTCATTTTCTCTTTTTTCTTCTTTTTTTTCTTTTTTTCTGTTTTCTGCTCTCTGTGTTGGAGGGTCATATTTTACATTTTTTTTTGCTCTCGCCGCCAGGAGAAGGAACAAGTTTTCGCATTTTTCTACGAAAGTTGTTGCACGGCCACGCACCTGTCGAGCACCTCCCAGCTGGACACGACTGTCAATAAGCAAGCCTGCGGTGCTTAACAAAGCAGAGGCCGCATCTGGACGTTGTATTTTCTGACTGAGTACCTGTTCCTCGCAATCTTTTTTTTTTTAGCCGCCGTGGTGGCTCAGTAGTTATGGTGCTCGGCTGCTGACCCCAAAGACGCGGGTTCGATCCCGGCCGCGGCGGTTGAATTTCTTTGGAGGAGAAATTCTAGAGGCCCGTGTACTGTGCGATGTCAGTGCACGCTAAAGAACCCCAGGCGGTCGAAATTTCCGGAGCCCTCCACTACGGCGTCTCTCATAGCCTTAGTCGCTTTGGGACGTTAAACCCCATAAACCAACCATCTTTTTTTTTGGTGTGTGTGTGTGTGTGGGTCTCACTGCCTCTAATAATTTTTTATGCGTATTTTTCTGCTATGTGCTTTGTGTTTCCCACTTACCTGTTCTGTGCCCGCCCCTATAAAAGGGGATGCATTAACAATGTAAAATCACTCCTGAAGAAGATCGGTCTTCCGATCGAAGCGTCGAGTTGAATAAATATGTTTTTTTTTAACGAAGCGTATACTTCGCTATATATATATATATATATATATATAAGAAGTTGGGGAAGTCACATTGAAAAACTTAACAGATTTATTCAATGTTTCGACAAGGGACTATATATATATATATATATATATATATATATATATAAGCAGTAGAAAAAGAACCATTACGCCTCCCGTGCTCTACGTCTGAGCTATGGCGACGGCTGTCAAATATTCTGTTTTCGGGGGTATTTTATGTTTACAAGTAGCCTAACCTTCAGAGTGTTCATCAGCGCCACCCACGTTCATAAGCGGCGGACGTAGAACGTCCTGAGTTATCACAGGTGTGACGTAGAACGTCATCGAACGGAGAGGGTGGAAGCTGCGTGAGAACCCTCTTATGCTTCCTATGGCGTCAAGGCTGCCAGAACCGAGGCCCTTGACGCCATAGGAAGCATAAGAGGGTTCTCACGGAGGGTTCTCAGGCAGGTGTCCGGCTGCCTGACAAGCAGCATTCGAAAGGTGTCTTCGTCGATACGTTTCATAGTGTGCCCGATCTTATCTGCCTTAGAAATTTGAGAGTTGACGCACTTGCAAATGTGCACCACGTCGTCCACGTAGCTGGTGAATGTCACACCCGGCTTCTGCGCCCGCTCTCGCAAGCGCTGTGCAACGCTGAGCTTGCGCACCCCAGGACAGCCGAATACCTCGATGAAGTTGGTGTTGAAGGCCGAGCAGACGGTGATGTCAGCCTCATAGTTGTGGAACCAGAGGTTAGCGATGTCAGCAAGGTATAAAATGACTTTATTTAGCTTCATTGTGTCGTCCCAGCGCTTGTACGCACATGTATCCTTGTAGGACGCCAACCAGACCTTGACATCATTATCACCGCTGCCACTGAAGGCAGCTGGGTCCCGCTACCGCGGCATGCCGGCGCAGACAATTGACGCAGGTGGCAGCGGGGGCGGCGGAGAGGTGTCACTCGGCAGCTGGGTTGTTACGGTGCTGTTACTTAGCTCGAGGACGGGATCAGAGTACGAACTCTACTACCTGCAATGGGTTTTTTTCGGACACAAATCACAGTACGGCGCGCGCGCGCACGCACGCACACAAACACACACACACACACACACACACGCAAACACACACACACAACACACACACAACACACACACACACACACGGCAGCGCGCGCACGCACGCACACAGACACACACACACACACGTGTGTGAATAAGAAAAAACAACCACATGCCGCCGGTAGGAACCGAACCCACGACCTACGAATTACGCGTCCGGTGCTCTACCAACTGAGCTACGACGGCGGCTGTCAAGTCTTCTGATGCTTACAACTGACCTAACGTTGAGACTGTTCATCAGCGCCAGCGGTAACTCAGGGCTCACTACGTCCGCCGCTTATGAACATGGGTGGCGCAGATGAACACTCTCAAGGTTAGGTCACTTGTAAACATATATACCCCCGAAAGCAGATTTGACAGCCACCGCCGTAGCTCAGTTGATAGAGCACCGGACGCGTAATTTGTAGGTCGTGGGTTCGGTTCCCACCAGCGGCATGTGGTTTTTTCTTCTGCGGTTCTAATCAATTTGCTTTAAGCGATAACATAATCAGTAATATCCTAAATTGGTGAACACTATAAAATCAATAAGTTAATTAAAATCCCCTGTGTACACTGGTTTCTCTCATATACATGTATGTATGTATCATGGTTTTAAGAAAATGATGGTAGGCGTGGTCCCTTAACCATTTTTTCTTTTCCATAATTTTTTTTGCTGTGATGGGAACTCTGTTGATACGAGCGTATCATACTTTCGCTTTACAGGATAAGCTTTTGTTTTTTTTTAATTGTAACTGACGCTAGGTGGAAAAGGCTGATTTCGTGATTTCACAAAATCAATACTTTGTATCCGTGCTGAAGTAAAATGAAATTGCGATGAGCCTCACTATATTTCAGTAATGTTATGCAAAATTTCACTCTGTAGGGCAGGCAAAAATATTTTTTGCCTCCTTTAGCAAAAAAAAAAAAGATCGGGGGGGGGGGGGGCTTACCGTTGGTTAAGCCTGGTCGGTTGAGAAAGCAGGTGTTTTATACTGCATTTGGAGCGGTTCTAGTGGGAAGAGCGCGGCGCGCCGTGCCAACCGGCCGCCGTTACCCGACGAGCCGAGTTGGTAGCCCGTCTCTCGCTCCTGCTATGACGTCACGCCATGACATCACTAGCGCCTCTAGCGGGAGGAGCGCAGCGCGCCGTGCCAAACGGCCGCCTTTACCGGACGAGTCGAGTTGGTAGCCCGTCTCTCGCTCCTGGTATGACGTTACGCTGTAACGTCACTAGGCATGGTATGACGTCAGGGGTTATTTTAAAGGTGAAACGTGCCAAGCGGCTGCCGCTACGCGAAATGCCGTTCTTGGGAGTAGTATTGCTTTCGAAATAAAAGTCTTAAACAATGCTGAAAAGTTCAGGCATTAAAATAAGGACAGTTTTTAGGACAATATTGGCACAAGAAGGAATGAGAATCTCAGGGAGAATTTTTTTCTCGGCGATAATTCAATCGCTGGACAAGCTTTTTACTCCTAGGACGGGAAGATAACTTTTAATTAGGGGTTGAAATGTAGAATTCGGAAATTTTGAAAAAAGGTAGTTATTGACGAAGATTTAACAAACACCTCCAACAACATTTATTAAAATTTCCCTGGAGCATCTTTAGTACGTGTTAATTCTAGATCAAGAAAGAAATATTGCCTTGTATTCAATAAAACTGCAAAATTAAAGGCCTAACAAGGAACATAATTGCTAAAGTTATTCCTATACATAAATCAGGTGACCCCAACAATGCATCAAATTACCGACCAATCTCCCTTACTTGTACGGCCTGCAAAATCCTCGAGCATCTAATTCTCAAGCACATTGTATCATTTGTTGCAGAAAATAACTTAATAGTTCCTAACCAGCATGGATTTAGAAAAGGTTTGTCTACGATCACACAACTCATTGAGACAGTTCACGACCTAGCGCTAACAATGGACAAAAATGGCCAGACCGATATCAAATTTTTAGACCTGTCCAAAGCCTTCGATCGAGTTTCCCATCCTAAGCTCCTCCAGAAACTTATCCATTACCTGGGGGACAACATGATCACCAAATGGTTGAAAAGTTATCTTACAGGTAGACGGCAATATGTACATTACAAAGAACATTCTTCGAACTGCGGCGATGTGTTGTCTGGCGTCCCACAGGGTGCCGTTCTAGCATCAATCCTATTCCTTCTTTTGATCAATGATCTGTACGATAGCACTGACGTAACAATAAGAATGTTTGCAGACGAGTGCATCATCTACAAAGATATAACCTGCCGTGACGACCAGACAACTTTAAACAGTGCGCTTGACAATATAGCACAATGGTGTCAAACATGGCAGATGGGAATTAACGTAGTAAAAACGGTTTGTATGACAGTGACGAATAAGAAAGTACCCATGAACTTCCCATATTATCTACAAGGACAGATGCCAAGGAACGTGCAAGAGTATAAATACCTAGGTATCATAATTTCATCAGACTTAAAATGGAACAAACAGGTAACATATATCGCTAATAAAGCAATATATGTTACCTGTTTATATGTTACCAAAGCTCTAATATATGTTACCAAAGCTCTCTACTCGATCAAGCGATCGCTCAGATCTGCATCAGTCGATACTGAGCGCCTAGCATACACGTCATTTGTCCGCTCTATACGGGAGTATGGAATAATATGTTGGTTCCCGTTCCGCAAAGAGAACATAATAAAACTGGAGCGTGTTCAAAGGAAAGCGGTTAGATTCATTTTTAACAAGTATCGCCGTCATGACTCACCTACAGAACTATTAAGGCAAGCCAACCTTCCTACCATACAAAGTCGAGCCAGACTACTGCGCCTCAAGTTTCTTTTCCATCTTTTTAATGGCTGCATGAAAATCGATACAAGTAAGTACTTACCGGAATCAAATACACGTAGCACCAGAACAAAACATGCTAAACATTTAACTGAACACAGATTCCACTACGATATATTCCGATACTCATTTTTCCCACAAGCGATCCGTGAGTGGAACAGCTTGGCTAGCGATGCTGTCAATTGCGCATCACTCGAAACTTTCATCGCTTACATATCAAGCAATGCTGTATAGTAGACGCATGCGCGCTACGTTGCTTCTTGATTTCATTGTCTGTTTGTTTGTTTGACATTTGTCAAAGATGATGCGTCTTATCATTTGCTTCCTGAATATGTACTCACTTTTTAGCTTTTCTTTCTGTTTTCGTGTGCTAAATATTCTAACCTATCATCTACTCCTCTTATTGCAATATTTAGCGTTTGTATAAACCAATTAAGAATGTATATCTAGTGCCTCATCAGTTCAAATTGCTTATGACCGTGCCTACTCCAAGTTTGTTGCTTTCAATGTGTAATGTGTCCCTATCCTGCAACGGCCTCAAATGTGAGGCTAACAGTATGTTCAAATAAATAAATAAATAAATTTCCTCTTACTGAATGTTGCATGTAGTCGATTTCGAAATGAGCGCACGTGGTTGCGCTTTAATCAGCACTGCTGCATATTCTTAGACAATACCTTGGAAGCATGTTTTTGCTTATCATCTCAGATTTAATCCCGTTAAATGTTAATATGAGTGCTGTATTTTTCGTAATTGCTGCAGGCCTCGCTAATCCCAGAAAAGAGAAGTACTGCGTTCCTCCTAACTCGAATCTTCTTATTGTATTCTATTCTTTAGCTATCGTTAATATTGTTAAGCAATTATAGTTAATTATTTACTGTATTTTATTATTCGTGTACAATCACCGATTGCCCATAGAAATTACTATTGCTGCGTGTTGAAACGGGTAACTTTTCAAGTGTAAAATTTAGTACCTTCGTATAAAAAATTAGCAGTTGTTTTCTTCAGTTATGCCAGGAGGTGCAGGTTTAACTTGTTTACACCTTGTCGTTTAGCTATGGTTTCTCCCCCCGGTTACGCGTAAATGCTTAGCTTTAGTTTCTACCCCAGTCTAATCATGTGATCCGTTACACGGGCCTTCACGGCGGGCCTTCACGTCGTCCTCCATCGCCGCATCGCATTCCAGCGAGGCTAGGGCACGCAGCTCCGCGTCCCGACGCCGTCTCTTGTCGAAGCGCTCCTCTCTATACTCAGGCTTCTCAGCCTCTCGCTTGGCCTTGCGCTGTTTGTTCTTCCTGTTCTCTGCGGTCAGCCTCCAGGCCGCACCCTCAGGGTCGGTGGAGTTGAGATTTTCCAGTACCAGCTCCGCTCGGCAGCGCCGCGACTAGCGGCAGCGCGCGTACTGACGTCACTTGTCCCCTCGCGCATGCGCAGAGCGATCGGAGCGGCGGCGAGGCGCGCGCCGGCTGCGCGCTGGGACGTCACTCGACTCCTCGCGCATGCGCAGAACTTCACCTGTTGGAGGTACGCAAACCGGCGAAACTGTGGCCAATGTTGGTCTCGCTACAAAATGATCTCTTAACTGGCCCGTTAATTCTGACATGAGTACAACCCGGAGCGGATTCAGTTACTCCACAGCCTTTTATTGCGCATGATATTGGCAGCGCCATACCAGTCAAACAAAGCCTTCGTCTCTTGTATATCAGCGCTTTTGTGTTATGCGGATCCTATATGTAAAAGCCTGTTGACAAACATATCCTGTACTCGATCGTTTCAATTTCAAAGCCATACACGCAGCGGGAACTTCTCCGACTGAACAGCTTTTTGAGGCCCATGACTCCGCTTCCTTAAACTGCAATACAAAATAAAGGGGAACCTTGCGTCTTGTGCGGGGCCACAAGGAGCGTTTACCATCATGTGTGCGGCCAGAAGGATTGGGCCCACACAAGAGGAAAGATTAGTACTGAACTGATTCAGCTCCGAAATAGTGGTGTAGGCCACCTATCCATTGCTCTAATTACAAGAAGGCAAGTGTACACATTACGTCGGGAAACGCCGGATGCTGTTTCTTCGCGGTGAGGGTTTTACTGCTAACACATTCGAATTAAAAGGTAGCTTAAAGTTCTGTACATAGGAGGCTCATGAGTGATACAGTTCGAGGACTGTGCAAATATATTTCAGGATATTGCATGGAAAGCACTGCCTGCGGTTCGATGCCCAAGACGCATTTGACATATATGGTTATTGCACTGACTTCAACGGCAGGATCTCCTGTATAGTGGAAATTTTGGGCGCTCATTACAGGGCCTCCTTAAAAAGTGTTTTAAAAAAGCCTTCAAGATCTGACCTTCTGCGCCGCCAACAGGTTGCACTACTCCTCGTCAGATGTCACTGTGCCCGCTTGCATTTCTGTCAGACGGGCCGCAAGTCCGCAGCCCAATTCTGAAGTTAAGGACGTGCTTTCAAGGGGAATATAATCTTGGTGTCACCCAGACTTCGCGCACTTTTACGTGGGAAGCTCCCAGACACCCTTAGAGCGTGTGGGGGTAGCGGTCTCGGACTCAAAGGAGATGCCCTCGACTCAGCGTGGCAAACTCAGCGGAGACCAGCTACCAAGTGACAAGAGGTTTTTGGGCGTTCGGTGCCCAGCTTTCGCTGGTCGCAAGCCAGAGAATGGGTCGGAGCCAAAGGTTCACAAAACAAAACAAAGTTTATACAGCAATAGAGACGATACAGAGGGTTTCACAATCACTAGTACAGACACATACAAAGTGATTAATTGAACAATGCAACACGTGCAAAGTTAAACTCGAGAGAGGATACAATACAATGGCAATATAGCACCTAAAGTGCACTAACACACGAGAGAGAGGTAAACAAACAAAACACAATTTGTTCACCGGGCACTGCGGCAGTCCGACGACCAGAGTTCCACGACGATGCCGTCCCGCAGACTGGCGAACGTTGCCTCGTTGGTCCGATGCTGGCCGAGTGGTGTTTTCCCCGGGAGTCGAACGGGCGCGCTTCTCCGAAGCTTAAACGACGGTCCGGACTGACTGATAGCGGTCAACGTCCTTCTTTATAGGCTCGCTCTCCCGTCTGTTTGTTGTTCGCGCCCGAGTAGGCGCGCACATACACGCAGCATTGGCAGTGCTGTCTCCCTTTCCTCTTCTCACCGGCCGCGCGTCCCCATTGGTCAGAGGTCGCGGGTCGCATCTCGAAGTTTCGAGCGTGTTCTTGAGTGGCGCCGACGCCGACGGGCGAGGGGGACGTGTCTTAGTGCACGCAAGTCTACGCCCTTTCCCCCCGTCAGCTGTAGAACCGACTCGTCTGTTCCAGAGAATTCGGCGGGGATGACTCATTTCCTCGGCGCACGCCGCGGCGGTGGAGAGAGAGGCACGCGCTCGGCGGGGGCTTTCCCTCTCCCCCGTCGGGCTCGCGCCGGTGAGACGCCGTGCGCGCGGCGGTTTTTCTTTGTTTGTTCCTAAAATGCGCCGAATTTTGTGACACTGCCCCTTCCTTTAAGAATATTGTGTAACAATATTCACAAAACACAAAATTCGCGCGCCCATGCATGCGCTCACAAAGTCAGTGGCGAATGCCAAAATACATACATCAATACCTTGATGTTTTCACATACAAAACTCAATGCAATGTTCACAATGCACATAAGTACACGCCGCGATTGGGCAGTACATTAGCACAAGGCTACAAACATGGAGCACGCAAATACAAGGCACACTTTCGCCTATACTTCCAAGTTTGGCCTACCGAGCGGGCTCGGAGAATTACTGCTTGCTTCAAGCTTAGAGTCGTTCTTTTAATTCCCTTTCGGAAGCGGCTGTGGCTTTTCTTCCTGTCGCGGGTTCGACTCTTCTTCCGCCTTATTCTGAGGCTTTTCTTCCGAACGCTGTTTTGGCCCAGCTTCCTGTTCGTACTGCTCTCTGTGCATCGGTTCATGCTTCGAACACTTCCTCTTTTCCTGCGGCTAGCGCGTCTGTTGCGAACAAATTTTACGCCAGTTCGCTCATGACGGCTCCGTTCCTCGTGTTCTCTTTTTCGGTGCGCGCTCTTCTGTTTTCTTTTGCGCCTCCAGAACGAGTCCTTGCTGTACGCTGGGCTAGTTCCTCTGAACTTCTTTCTGACTTCGCTGCGATGCTCGGGCAGCTCGCTTGAATTCGGCTCGGCTGTCTTCAGCTTAGTTTTCTTTCTGTCCATTCTCTTCTTCTGCTTTCTGCGAGGCCCGTCCTGTTCAATTCCACCTGTGTCGGTGGTACTCGATTCGGTTCTTTTTCTTTTTACTTCCTTCCGCATTCTTCTACGGGTCAAGCCCGGTTGACTGTCAATTGCGTCATCCAAGTTGTTCTCTCGCGATGGAGCTACTGGTTCAGCTTTCTTTTGTTCTTCGAGGACTGCGCTTTCTTCTTCCAAGACTTTTTTCCTTTTCTTCTTCCTAACTACTCTTCGAGCGCAATGCTCAGAGCTCGGCTCAGGACTGATTGGGGAACTGTTCTCATCACCTATGAATTCTCCTTTGTCAATTCCTTGCTTCAGTTGGTCACATTGAGTGCAGCCGTAAACAGACCTTTGCCCAGTCTGTTCGTTTCCTTCCACTGTACATTCTCCTTCGCCAGTGTCAAAAATTTCGTCGCCTTCCTCATAGGCACAATTTTCCTCGCCTTCCTCATCGGGAAGGCCCTCCTCGCTGTTCGAGGGTTCGCTCGGAACGGTTTCCGGGTCTTCATTGAGTGAGCTCTCCTCAGCTATGATTACGTTGAAGCATTCATTCTCTTTGACATTTGACCGCTCTTCCTCACGGTTCCTACTGCCACTCTCAGGTGTGCAGCACTGTGATTTGTCGCTGGAGCTCCAACTTTCTTCCTCATCTTCAGCCAACTTCCCTAAGATGACCTCTGATGGAAGCGTCAGGTTGGCGTTCTCCTGAGTGGCTACTACCTCAGCGGTAGCTACACTTTCAATTTCCTGAGGAAGCGGTACACTGGTCTGTTCTTCGTTCTCTTCAATAACAGTTGTAGGAACAGGCTGTTCCACAACCAAGCTTTGATCCGTGGAGCTAGTCACCACCTCTGTTGTGGTTGCTAACGAATCCGTCTCGTTATTACTGCACATGTTTTCGCTAGAGGCTAACAAATGACACTCCGCTTCCTCAACCTCCGCTTGTGCTTGCGCCGCCGTCTCTACTGTAGGCCTGTAGCCGGTCGACCTGTCTTCCGTATTGGGAGCGGCGGTCTCGTCAACCACACCGGTGGCCCATATTTCTGGGTCGTTCGGCGATCTCGCGCCCTTGATGTTACCCAGGATGAGGTCATACAGCAGGCGCTCCATGCACAGCGCTGTCACTTCTCCGGTGAAGTACGGAGTGTTCACGTGCACTCTGGCTTCATTTAACAGCCGAGCGGAACCATCCAAGAAATACACAGGGCTCATTTCTCCTGTAAGTTCTTCATCGGTGACCAATTCCCTTTTGATGAAAACACCGGTGCTTCCTGTGCTTCTGAGAACGGAAACGGACTTTCCTCGAATTTCGCCGGGGAGGACCGGCATTCCCTCAGTGAGAGACCCTGGTCTGACGCACGTAACTGTGCATAACGCTGGAGGTTTCTCCCAGTACGCCTGTTCTAAGCGGTCAGCACTAAAGCCTTCTTCCTCGTCGTCGTACGAAGAGCCACCGGGTTGCGATACCTGTGGGACTGGCTTTTCGAGACTTGGGCACGCCGCTGCTTTGTGCCCCTTGTCTCCACACTTGAAACAAACAAGCATTCTCTTGCTCACTATGTCCCTACGGCAATCCGAGGCGTAGTGGCCTATCTTCTTGCACCGGTAGCATTTCTGCGAGGGCTCTGGCACTCTACCACGCTTGCCCCTTCTTTTCCTAAGAGCTTTGAGCTGAAGCTCACTCTTGTTCCTCACTTCCTCCCTCATGAGAATCTCATTCTCTAGATGAACTTCTTGCTTCAATTCGAATTTCTCTGCCTCTCTTCGGGCATTTTTTCTTTCTCTCTGCGCTTCTTCTCGCGCTTTCTCAGTGGCTTTTTGAGCCATTTCTCTTTCTCTCTCAGCGGCTTCTCTAGCCATCTCTCTTTGCCTCTCCTCGTTTTCTCTTCGTTCTCTCTCTCTTCCTTCTATTTCCTGGTTCACCCAATCCGCAATCTCGGATTCTTCCAGGCCCAGCTGACGACCCAACTTCACAATATCTCTTAGATCCATTTTGGAGTCTCAGCTGTTCAAGCCTCGAACATAGCTCAACTCGGGGAACCGGATCCAACCGCCTCTGCGCGGCACCTCACAATATCGCTCTGCTGATTAACACTCGTTTACGACCTCTTCGTAAACTCCTTCCGACTCTTTCTCCGTTCTCTGTGCTTACAAACACCAAACGTCCTGTCGCGGACGCCAGAATATATTGTCACCCAGACTTCGCGCACTTTTACGTGGGAAGCTCCCAGACACCCTTAGAGCGTGTGGGGGTAGCGGTCTCGGACTCAAAGGAGATGCCCTCGACTCAGCGTGGCAAACTCAGCGGAGACCAGCTACCAAGTGACAAGAGGTTTTTGGGCGTTCGGTGCCCAGCTTTCGCTGGTCGCAAGCCAGAGAATGGGTCGGAGCCAAAGGTTCACAAAACAAAACAAAGTTTATACAGCAATAGAGACGATACAGAGGGTTTCACAATCACTAGTACAGACACATACAAAGTGATTAATTGAACAATGCAACACGTGCAAAGTTAAACTCGAGAGAGGATACAATACAATGGCAATATAGCACCTAAAGTGCACTAACACACGAGAGAGAGGTAAACAAACAAAACACAATTTGTTCACCGGGCACTGCGGCAGTCCGACGACCAGAGTTCCACGACGATGCCGTCCCGCAGACTGGCGAACGTTGCCTCGTTGGTCCGATGCTGGCCGAGTGGTGTTTTCCCCGGGAGTCGAACGGGCGCGCTTCTCCGAAGCTTAAACGGCGGTCCGGACTGACTGATAGCGGTCAACGTCCTTCTTTATAGGCTCGCTCTCCCGTCTGTTTGTTGTTCGCGCCCGAGTAGGCGCGCACATACACGCAGCATTGGCAGTGCTGTCTCCCTTTCCTCTTCTCACCGGCCGCGCGTCCCCATTGGTCAGAGGTCGCGGGTCGCATCTGGAAGTTTCGAGCGTGTTCTTGAGTGGCGCCGACGCCGACGGGCGAGGGGGACGTGTCTTAGTGCACGCAAGGCTACGCCCTTTCCCCCCGTCAGCTGTAGAACCGACTCGTCTGTTCCAGAGAATTCGGCGGGGATGACTCATTTCCTCGGCGCACGCCGCGGCGGTGGAGAGAGAGGCACGCGCTCGGCGGGGGCTTTCCCTCTCCCCCGTCGGGCTCGCGCCGGCGAGACGCCGTGCGCGCGGCGGTTTTTCTTTGTTTGTTCCTAAAATGCGCCGAATTTTGTGACACTTGGGGAGGAGGAATAACCGCAAACTTGACAATACTGAAGATCGAGAAGAGGACAGGACGAGCGGTTCCTGTCCTCTTCTCGATCTTCAGTCCTGTCAAGTTTGCGGTTATTCCTCCTCCCCAACATGTCTGACCAACTGGCCCAAAGCTTCCCCTTGTGGAATATAATCTGAGTCACCCAGCCAGCAAGCGTACTTCAACTACACAAGAGTGAGGGCCTGGGCACGCTGATGATGGCGGTGATGTCCTCAGCCTTATCTTCATCGATACCAACGGGCCTTTTCCTCCTCGCTTGTGTGGGAAATAAGAATGCATCAAAGATTTCAACACTGCGTAATCATGTTATGTTTTAAGCACAGTGGGATTTGATTGGATTGGATTGGAGCAAACTTTATTTGTGCCTGCAGTTGGGCGCTCGCGCGCCTCGACGAGGGCCTACGTCGTGTACGAGGCTGCCGTTACTCGGCGCGGGTCTCCGCTTGCCGTTGCCGGCTCGCTGGGTCCCTGCCTTTCGAGCGCCCCGTGGACCTGCTGGACGGCCCATAGCTGTGGGCAGATGCATAGCAGGAAGACGTGGAACCTGATGCGGCACCTTCTAGACGAAACCAAGACCAAGTCGCACCAAAGGGACAGACTCGCCAAGCTCATACATCGGGCGGTCTCGGTACACGGCGCCGATGAAGTCACCAGGCGCATCAATGACACATACCTGCCCACTACACCCACCGAACAACACGCGCCGTACGGCGGCCTACCCAACGGGAAGCTCGATCGTGACATCGACGTCGAGGAGGTCCGTGCGGCCCTGCACGCCCTCAACAGCCGGTCGGCAGCTGGCCCGGAGCTCGTCACGAGCACAGTGGGAACAGTTTCTTGTCGCTCACCCTTGGCGAATAACCTAACTTTGACCTTGATAATTCATGGGCTAATAAGCTCAGTGCATCTGCATGAAGCGGATGAGCTTCAGGCAGATGCAGATCTCTGGCCAAAGAGTGCCATTGCTAGAGGGGTTGTCGTCTTCTCAAGGTCGAGTCAAAAACCCATCCCCAAGCATTTCAACCTAAAGAAGCCAGGCATCACGCCAGGGGGAAGCTTGTACCCATTGTTTCACCGACGGGTACCCCACGCCACTCGAGATTGAATGCCAGACCATGCGAGGCAGATGCCAAACCATTAGGCCACTGCTTCTGTCTATCTACAGTACCGGTGTGTTCCTATAAAGAGCTCTTGTGTCCAGCAGGCTTAAGCACCTTAACGAGCCCAGAGCTCTGATTCAGTGATTTATCGGATAAAACAGTGTCAGGAACGAACAGTCTCGGCTCAAGAAGTTTGAGCGGCCTAATGTACTGAACTGCTTCCAACAAGCGCTTATATATGCGCCAAATTAGGCAAATTTCGACTGCATCAGAACAAAATAAGCAAAAAATTGCGTGTGCATTAATAACTTATAAGTGCTAGCTTGGCTTTGCTAGGGAAAAGGGCAACACGAATGTGGGTATGTTCTGGGCACAAAAAGTGCACTTGTGCTCTAATTCGGTTGATGGCTGCCGCGTTGCCTCCTCAATTAGTTTACGCAGCAAGCGCAGGGCTGAACGCATACATAAGTGCAGACGTTGATCGGCTGAATGTATAAGTGAGCCTCATGTCTCACGTTAATTTGGTGCGCACTGTGTGACGATGCAGTATCACCTACGAGGTCGAAGTTTTCTGGTGATTAGTGCCATCTTTCAATGTGCACATGCTTGGAGAAAGGTAAGTATCCTTGTTATCCATGAATTTAAAAAAAAACAGTGTGCTGGAAATCAAAGATGAAGATTTTTACAAATACAAGTATTCCTGCATTAGAGATCAATGGAAAAATGCTGGTACTTATCTCCACCTGTACTCGGCAAGTTTTGCGAGGGCTGTCAACTCACAAGTCGCCACGATCCTCCCTAGCGTCGTCGCCAAGCCACTTGAAGCAAAGCGACAAGAACTTGGCTGATGTTGTCTCTCCCACTGCTGAAATGGTTATGGCCTGTATCAGGATGGCGCTAGGCCTGAGGAGCAAAATAGACGACAAAAACCTAACTATCCGACCAACTAAACTGCCTTAATAGGGTAGAACAGAAACTACAACAGATATTTCAAGTGGATCAGAAACAGACTGCCCTGCACCCTGGGAAACTGTAGTGCCAGTACAGCTCTACAGGCCAATGTAATCCAAACGCAACAGGAGGAATTGGCAATATCAACACCCGCTCTTCCATCTCTGGACAGCACAAAAAACATTCTTAGTCAGGTTAAGCAGATTAGCAGACAGAGAGCCATCATCCGGGCACTGAAATCCACTCATCCGGGCAGTGATTTCCAGTCATCCGGGCACTGATTTCCAGTCATCCGGGCACTGAATTCCAGTCATCCGGGCACTGAAATCCACTCATCCGGGCACTGAAATCCACTCATCCGGGCACTGAAATCCACTCATCCGGGCTCTGAAACGAGAACATCCGGGCACCGTACGAGACTTAACGAGATTTAACGAGACTCTCTAAGCCCTCCTACGCGACCGGCATGAAAGCGCCGGTTGGTCTCCAAATGAGACAAAAAATAACCGCTGCCAGTGCCTTCTCAATGTTTATCAAGATATCAGTGGAGCTGTGGGTTTGATAATGCACGGAATTATAATTTCCCATTTCTAATAACGCGTGCAAAAGGCACACAAATGCCACGTTACACTTCGTTGTCATACGTGATCCGGGGGAGAAGCGCTGCGTTCAAAGGGCAAGGCATCGCGCCGAACGGGTGGTGGCGTTCCTCCCTTCCTTTACGGTGCGGTTCGGGTGTCCACCGAGATGGCAGAGAATTACTGCGCCATTTCCTTTCCTCAAAAAACCTTGCGTTCAAATGGCAAGGCATTGCGCTGAACGGGTGGTGGCGTTCCTCCCTTCCTGTACGGTGCTGTTCGGGTGTCCACCGAGATGACATTAGGCCCGTAAACATTTCATGCTTACTCTACTCTCGTTTACGGGAGAGGCAGAGATTTTATTCAAATACTACAGGCAATGACGCAAAAACTAACCCAACAACTCGAAGCCCACAGAAAGCCGCACTGGCTCAATTGGCGGCAGTCCAAGTAGAATTCGACTCGAGATTTCAAACAATAACTCAGAGGATTGAAACTCCTCAGTGATCGGCAACCCACGTCTAAAAACCCAACGAAGGTCCGCTGGCATGACAGATCAGAGTGGCTGCGAATCATCGACAAGCAACGCCGTTGGCCTTATCCTCTAATTGGCAGCCAGACAACCTAGAAGTCTGGCAGTCTGTCTGTCGATCCCCAAAGAGGGAAAGTAGCTCCTTGAAAGGTTTATTAAAAATCAACTGGTACCTCCCGCCGTCATTTGCATCCAAGGAACGGGAAGCGCCCCGTACATCAATGGATTCCGCACATACACCGACCATACGGCACCTAGAGTAGCTACACTAGTGGCACCCGCACTAACAGTCACGTTACACGATCTCCCCTTCCGTAAAATAGATCTAGTGTTCATCGAGATTATCTCCCAAATAAGAAAGAAGCAGGGCATGCTCATTCTAAACATTTACAGTCGTCTGAGCTACGCGGAAGCTTTCAAGCGAATTTTAGTAGAATACACGCGTACAGCCGGAATGAATACCTTAACTATTATGGGGAACTGAAACGCTGTACAGACGGCATGCTGCTAACACAAGGACATCCCGAAGGGAACCAACCTTTCGGACGCGGCTGAGCCCCTGACCAGACCTAACACTCACGGAAATTATAAGACGCAGCACAAAGGCCAATTTGTAAGAAACTCTAGGCAGCAACCACAAAACTCTTAGCTTATGCGTAACGACAGCCCGCATGAGGGGGACTATCGGCTCTACAAAAATAACGAACTGGGATAAATTCAGCAATATTAATCCACTAGAAGGCAGCATCACAACAACTGAAGATTGGTTTAAACACATACAAGATGATCATGCGAAAACGACCCAAATCCTCCTAACGACAACAGAAACACCTGAGATAGAAAGACATCTCCCACATTTATGAGAATCCTGGAAAGTTACAATAAAAAAACGAAAAGGCAAAGATTAAATAGAAAAATACAGTGAAAAATACCGATGATTGCGGCAGAATCCCACGAGTATGCTATAAAGCTCCGCCAGCAAAACTGGGTAGTTTTGTGATTCGCTGAAAGGTATCCTATGTATACCCAAAATATGGCCCGTCTTACGACGCCTAATAGACCCAGCCAAAGTGAAATCGGGCTCAGGCAGGACACTTCATTTCATAGCCCCCAAATACCCGGGCATGGAGGCAGATTTAATACGAGGTATGCACAAAAACAGATAGAGGACCCTTCCCCGGCATAAAAAACTCCATATGAGGAGCAGCCAAACACCTCCTTTGACTCCTTCATAACACTGGCAAAGGTCTACGCAGAACGGGAGGCGACAGTGTTATAAACGGTATAATCAGAAACCTCAGCACAGACCAAATGACGGCCTCACCAGGTACGTCAACGAAAAAACGCGGGAGGATGGGCCAGCTCCCGTCTGCTTGAAACACGCGGACATCACCACAATACCTAAAGCACGAAAGCCCCTCGCGGTAAATAGCCTTCGTCCAATCTCCCTCAGTGCTTGCCTAAGATGGCTCTATGAATGAACAATAACATACACGAAAACAACCTATTTTCTTTGTGCATGGTGGACCCCCTCAAGGCACTCTGCACGCAAGATACCTTCCTCCGTATTAAGAAGTCATAAATACCATCCCCCAAAATAGCGAACACCTCCCCTCACCCTCGACTTGAAAGTAGCGTTTGCAATATCGGCTACCAAACCATATTACAACAATTATGCAACATCAGCTGCCAGGAGAAATCTTTCAACTAAGTGAAGGCCTTCCTCTCGGATAGCAACAGTCACCATAGGAATTGGAGAGATCCGGTTGCCCAAAGTACACATTCCTAGCAGAGGCACGCTGCAGGGTTCTGTATTCTCTCCAATACTGTTCAACATATGAATGCTGAACTTAGCCCAAGAGCTCGTAAGCCCACGGAGATATCTGATTCACCTTGTACGCCGACAGCATCACCATGTCAGCTACAAAGGGATCCTTGGTGCAGAAGGAAGAAGCTCTGCAACCAGGTGTGGTCGAAGAATTTGCCTAACAAAGCGGTCCTGAGGGCTCTGCGGAGAAGTCCGAACTTATCTGGCTACACAGGAAAAGTTACAAGCTCCCGGGGGAGAAATTGAACTCTACCTAGAGAACTAAAAGATTCAGGAAAAAGAAAAGAGAGTTTTGGGGCTGTGGTTACAACGCCGTCTGAGAGCAGATTATGCAATCAAAACTCTCAAGGCCACGGTCAACCAAACATCAAGACTGATTAGAACGGTAGTGTCGCATCGGAAAGGGGTGAAGGAAGAAGGTACCCTTTGCCTAGTTCAAGCTCTAGTCGTAAGAAAAATTACCTACGGGCTCCCATATCAAGAGATTAGAATCGTTGACAGAAGCGCCATTGATACCATCATAAGGCGACTGTGTAAAACTGCACTAAACACCCACCAACGACAGCAACGGAACGTCTTTAGGTACTACTAGTACACAACATTTTGGAGCACCTCCGTGAGTGCTTCTGAAAGGTCAAAAGCGCCTAGCTAAACACAAGCGGCTAGGGATATCCTGTCGGGACTGGGGCCGTAGCATGCAATTGGAACTAGTTAGAGCAAGTCTCGAGTTCCAAGAGCTGCAGGACAGAAGAGAAGATCTACGTAAACGCGATACCTAGACACATGCACCACAAGTGGCAGAAGGGTAGAAGGAAAGCCAGAGTCAAAGCACTGGCAAAAAAAAAAATATGAAAGGAACAGGAAGCGAAAACCTGGCCATCAGAGCCTCCGCCGAGCCAGGCAGGTTCACCACAGCTGCGGTCGACAACCAGAGCAGGCCAGTTATCAGGACTTCATAATGTACACCGGGGATCCTGCAGAACCGGCTTCACCGCTCATAGCCATCATCAAAGCTCAATACCAAACAGAGTAGTGAGCGCACGTAGTGATGGACTCATAACAAGCCTGCAGGGACTACCTAGCTGGAAAACCTCATGGAAGGCAAGCACACTATTTAGTACACTTTTACGCTCATACAGAATAACATTAAAACCTAGTGACGAAAGCCTAGCAGGAAACGAGGAAGCGAATGATCCAGCCCGAGTTGTCACCAACCAGGCGGATCCCCATGATTACTCCGCCTTCCAGGACTGCACTATGACAGTCTAGAACACCTTAAACTAGAAAGAAGACATTTCTCACCGCCACACAAGCTATCCACCTCGGATGCCACTGACCGCAGGAGAATGCAAACAAACTCATATCGAAGTCTTCACATTTTGCACAAGATTGGACCCACACGATACCGAGGTTACTGTTCCTGCTGCGCAGCAAGCGTCACCCTCTGCCACATACCCTGGGAATGCCAGGACAAAGAGGACAAAAATAACAGCGCCATACCCGACACATGAGCAGAGGCAGAGGTCCTGACCAGCTGCAACCTGGATCAGCAAGCCTGATTCGTCCAGCTTGTCCGCACAGCAGCTACTGCAAGCGGTGCCCTGGACTATAGGCCCCGACCACTCGGCTCTTGCGAATTAATACATTCGAGTTGGTAGCCCGTCTCTCGCTCCTGGTATGACGTCACGCTATAACGTCACTAGCGCCTGTACGTAATTTCCTTTCCGCTAATTCATTTTAAGGCGAAAGCCTTTAATGGCTCATGCTTGCGGTGTCCATCCATGCTCGCGGTGTCCGTCCTTGCGGTGGAATCGTACCAATTGTGGCTTCTCCGCGCAGCAGCAGCGCAACCTCCTGTGTAATTTCCTGTCCTCTAGTTCAATTTCTTCCCTACGGGCCCTCTTTGTATTCCTTCTTTCACTCCTACTGCCTCCTTTCTTGTACGATGCGGTTCAGGTGTCCACCGCAACGGTTGCTACGTCAGAGGTCATTCTAAAGGTCAAACGTGGCTACCGGCCGCCGCTACGCGAAAGGCCATTAGTGAGCGTAGTATTGCTTTTGCGATAAAAGCGTTACGTTCAAAGGGCAAGGCATTGTGCCAAATGGGTGGTGGGGTTCCGGGGACTCCCTGGCAGCGCTTCAACACGATGTCGCGTTCCACTCCTAAAAGCGAAGCTTAAGCGTCATTAATGAGCAGTTAAGTAGTCATTAGTCATTAGGTTTGGTTTGGTTTGGTTTGGTTTATGGGGTTTAACGTCCCAAAGCGACTGAGGCTATGAGAGACGCCGTAGTGAAGGGCTCCGGAAATTTCGACCACCTGGGGTTCTTTAACGTGCACTGACATCGCAGAGTACACGGGCCTCTAGAATTTCTCCTCCAAAGAAATTCTAGCCGCCGCGGCGGGATCGAACCTGCGTCTTTTGGGTCAGCAGCCGAGCACCATAATCGGTGAGCCACCGCGGCGGCTCATTAGTCTTTAATCAGTAATTATTCATTGATTAGTAATTCCCCGTTATTGAGTAATTAGTCATTAATTATGTGTGATGTCCTTCAGTGGTGACCTCACCAGTGCCACAGAGGCAGTCAAAGTGGTGCGCAAAACGCTTTCGCCTCTACGCACTTTAGACAGTCAGAGTGCTCCCTGAGATGCCGCCGCCTCTGCGATTGCCGCGCCGTTGCTTCCGCAATTGTACTGGGGATGGCCATTGGTAAAATGACAGCCAATTTTTCTCTCTTGCTCTGGCGAGGGCTGAGTGGTTCGAGAACAAGTGCTTCCTAACGCTAGCTGTCGCAATTTTCTCGCAGCCCCTCTTGTGGAAACCCGTCAGAGTATCTGTGCTGACTGCCGTCCTTTGTGTCATGTCTTTTGAAACATTGGCCGAATTGACCGACGTGCAGCTGACATTCGAAAAAGGTATGTACTACTGCAACCATATATACAAGTCTACTTCGTACGCTTTTCTCATTTGAAACTTTCGCAAGAAAAATGCCGTAAGTAGGTAAGTGCGAGCTAAAACCCTTAGTACAGCGTAAAACCTCGAAACATGAAAATCATAGTCACGTTTATTTGTCGCAATCTACCTAATGATTGCGTAACTTAGAGAAACCGTTTTCGGTCTAAGCGTGCCAGCTTGTTTTATTCTTGCTTAAAACGCTTAAATTTGATCAGTATTATTAGAAACATGCACTACGAGCTTCGTGGTTTATCACATAACTTGCATACCACATCCCCTTATGGCATAAATTTTACGTCATTGTATTCAGTCTTTAAACAGAAAGAGGGCACGCAGCTAGGATTCTTGTAGAAGCAAATTAGGGGTAAACTTCAGCCATTGCCAGAAACAAGAGGACATGTCCCCGTCGAGCGCTATTTAAAGTGAAGAGAAAACAGGAAAAATCTGTAGTCCATTAATAATGGGCCCTACATTTTGTTGATAAAAGCAGAAAATAGTATGGTCCTACCAGACGAAGCCTGAGAGCCGATAGGAAGTCATTTCATAAGGCCACATTCATCTAGGCTGTTAACTGCGCAAAGATTTCTGAACAAAATTACCTGCTAATGAAGTATCGTTTGGATTTTGGCTTGCAGTCCATAAAAACTATGGAATAAACAATTACGTTTCATGTCGAGATCTTCGAAGTTAGTGCTATCAAGTGAAATAAAATGCACGGTAGCTTGCAAAAAGACGTCGTCAGGTGTGTTAAATATATTTGCGCTCGATTACATTGGTATTTTTCTAACACTATGAATTTATCTTTCCAGCTTCTTTGAAATATGAGTTTATATTTTAGTTTTTTTTAAACATGAGTTTATTTTTTCGAAGCTGCCATTTCGAAAAGGAGTCCAAACCAAACCGTATGAAAAACGCCCCATGTGTAACCGCCAGTTTTTTATAGCGCAAAGAATTCCAAAACGTCGGTCAACAAAATTTTGGTGAAATTAGTTTTTATGGTTCGCTTCAGATATTTATATTATTTAATTGCAAACGACAGTACCGCTGCCGAGGAGATGTCCTACAAAACGTTCTTTACCTGATATCTCAAAAGGAGTTCTTTTTTATTCGAAAAGCGAGTGATCAGGCATAGAGAAAAGGCAGAAAGAGAGTGTTTCAGAAATTAAGTAAGAATGAAGGAAATGGCAACCTTAATTAAAAACAATTTACTTTTTATAGTCATTGCAACTAATTTTATGGCTTCCTGAAAGCGAAGCTGCTTTCTAAAATATTTTAATATGCAACGTAAAAGCGTGTCAGCATAAATATTTTAGTGGAATCTATTAACCTGTGCCACTACTTTAGTAAGTCGGCATAGTAAAAATATCGAACAGGGTGGGCTGCTTCGGAGTAGCACCTTAGAGTTATTTAAATATTATTTAAAACATTTTACTTTCGTAGCTGAATAATTTTTCTAGTTTAGTGTTTCGGCCCTACTGGGCAGTGCCTATTTCTGATTTTTCACTCTACAGCAATCTGCTGGCGTTTAACGAGAGACCTCTAATTAACGGTTCGGTAAACCAACGAATTGGTACATGCGCTTGACCACTGGCACATTCGAACCCGCAGTATAGAAATCCGCTGAAAAAATAGTGACTGCGCACTTTCCGACTCATTGTAATGAGTTGGATGACTGCAGATGTGGAACAAAGTTCATTGGTGTGTCGTTCCACTGCGACCGATCACGGAGCGAAAAATAGTGTTTGCTAACGTATACATCATACTCCTCGAAGTATGCATGATCGAAACCTCTCCTCCGCCAGAAACTATGTTTGGTGGTAGGGTCGCAAGCAGAGATAACTGTTCCGCAGTACGCTTTTGGCACTATTTTAACTAGGGAGGAGAATTCAAAGGAATTAATGCACTGGTGACTTATAGGCACTCTGCTTTGCGTCTCTTTTATAAGATCGGGTCGATAAGCCGCCCGAAAGCAAGGCGACAGCTTGAATTCTTGATATATCTGAAAACTCGAAAACAGCCCCTTACTGGCAGTTCGAATAGAATGAGTGGCATTTGACGAGACTAGATTAACTGTTTCGTTAGTTTGGCTGTTAAAATGCGTAACCATGGTCACTGTACGTGTCCCACCGGTGAGCTTGCCCCAGTACTTTAACGATGGTAATTAAATTTGCCTGAAATGCGACTTTTCATAATTTGGCGGGCTTCAACCAGCATACTGCTCTAAAAAAGGAAAGAGGCATCCACACAATAAAAAAGGACATGCATGCCATGCCGGTTTGATGTTCTACGCAGAGAGACACACAGTGGGCAAAGTGCAGGTGTCGGCAAAGTGTAGGTGTAAAGAATGTTCAGCGGCGCAGATTGTCACTACAAACCGTAGTTCTCCACCTTATATTAATTGCTAAATTTTTTTGCACAGTCTGATCGAGGCCAAGATTCAAATACAAACAAAGTACATGCCAGAGTAATCACAACAAACAAAAAAAAAAACATTTGGAAAAAGCAATCATAATCAATGGCTTTGTTCAAAAGACGTCTGAAATGAACAACGCTGTTGACGCAGAAGCTACTTCCCTATGCAGAGGATATACATTTTTTTAGAAATACAAACGCACGGACAATTCAAATGAGGCCCTTTGCTGTCAATTCGCTGTTCCCACAAACCGGCAGTTTTATATGAACATACCACAACAACCTACACAAGAAGGAAAATAATAATAAGAAAAATAGCTTTTCAACATTTGATGCATTCAAAATAAATTCAGTTTGCCAAGCTATTGATATTTTACTGCCATCCGACAAACGAAGAGGGCATACTACGGGAATAGTTGAGCTGTGACGCACTGGGCAGCGAAATCCACCGTTTCGAGGTTGTGCTGAAGGAAAATAATTAAGGCTGTCCAGACACTTACATGAACAGACGTGGGTACTGCGGCGCCTTATTCCTTGGATGTTCCCAGTAATTACTCCATTACGAAGAATAATTCATTTTGCGATAAAGATGTCTGGTGCTCCTGAAGACAAACTTTTTTCAGCGCATTGAAAACATGATACTTACATTGATCAAGTCAGTGCTCATTACCCGTGAACAATTTCTATTCAGCCGATAGGTTATATTTCTCTCAGCCACCTTTTATTATTGCGTTTTTTTTCGTTCACAATCACAGTGATGCTCTTCCAAATGCATTAATGACACGGCATTAGTTCTGGTAGCTTGGCCTACATCAGTAGTCTGCTTGCAGTTTGGTTTTCCTATATTAAAAGCTAAGAAAGGCGATGCGCGTGCGCGCGCGCGTGTGTGTGTGGGTGCTTATTGCTGCTGAGATCTGCTTGATGTGTGCTGTTATCACCCGAGACAATATAGTTTCTGTTGCCGCGTCTCAGCATTTTACACACAGCCCCTTCCTAGTCGAAATAGACAGTATCTATTATCGAGCTGCCGCAGTTAGACTAACCGGGAGATCGACAGCCTGGCCTTCAGGTTCCACTATATTTTTTTTTCAGGAGGCTGCGTAGTTGACGGCCACAAAATGAATCATGGCGACACAGGCAGGACATCAAACTGCCTCTTCTTTATCTGCGATGGAGAAAGACATGAAATTAAACTCAAAGGGTAAGATTACTTAATATGTTTTTCAGCACCAATTACACAAGGTAAAAAAGACTCCAAGGTTTTCACACTTTCCGAAACAGGACTGAGGTTAGCGAACCAGAAGCACGAGCAAAACATGCGAAGTGTCCCAATCTCGCAGTGTCCTCTTAAGATTTTGGAACTCGATATGCAGCAAATAAGCATGTCTGTCAACATACAGAGAATGTAGGCTACAATTGTACTACACCCACCCGCAGCCTTTCACCAGAACGACACTAAACGCAGTAATGTTACTCAATTCAATTCAATTTTATTCAACATCGTGAGGGTGTTGGGTGTGCCGACAAAAAGCAAGAGAGAAGGCTTGACAGAGGTCGACGCACCCTGCAATAACTTGACAGCCCCACCAGAATGTTGTACAGTCCACGGCAAGCGAGCACACAGGAAAAAAATACAAATCATGAGTACAAATCTCTGTGACACGAAGTGCCGACGGTACCTAGCGTTACAGCAATTTAGATGCCTTATTTAATGAGCACGGAAGGGTATAGCAAAGCATTTGGCGACCGTAATTCGTTTGAGGTTGTGGCACGAACCACGTGAAACCAGTACGGGTGGTGTACTTCTGTTCTTTACATTTTAAGTTCGACAGGTTCATCATAAATGGATTGTTTTGTCTAACACTTGTTTTACACCGCCTTAACAGTATACTTTCTGAGAGGGGGGTGATGCTAAGAGATGCGACAATCGGTTTAGTGTGTTGAAATAGTGAAGCATCAACAATATTCCGAAGAATTTTTTTGTGATATATATGTGCCCGTTCAATATTATTACATTAGGCGGTGCATGCACTGATATGCGCATAAAGAAGGAAGAAGAAGAAGCTCGTAAGCAACACAGACATCACTCGATATATATGCTATAAAATCCGAGGACTTCATGTAAAAGCGAACAAGTGTTAACAATTTATTGCCGCACTACAGGCGATGCAGGAAATATAGTGTTGAAAATATAGGAACAAAGCAATCAGGTGAGAGAATGTTACAGGAGATGTCGAAACTGATAGCAAAGTAGCTATATGCACATTGTAGAGACACTGTCCGGAAAGAAAAATTGTGAAGGACGACGGAATGAAAGTGCATCACACTTCCGAAATTCGCGCACTGTCACTCTCGGAACAACGCTCGCAAACGCGCTGGCAGTCGTGATCGCACAAATCACAGCGCACGTTACTTCAAACGTAAAGCTTTTGCATTGTAGGTTTAATACTCAGCACTGCCCAAATTTTCGAAGCTTCTCGCATGAAATCCAAGATGCGCTTGGTGCCTTCTAGATTCTTAGCATTTTCGCTTCGTTTTATGAAGCCTAGTTCGAGGTACTGCGTATAGCAGTTAACGTCAAAAATTTGAATTTCGGCCGCAAGTCGAAGTGAAACCATCAAAGTGGAAATACTTCTAATACATTAACAACGGATCGCATACTGAAGCCTTTACTATTACTGATTCAAAAAGGAAGATTAAGTTGCAAGTTTTGAAGCTCCACTCAGTCTCGGATTAAAACATATTCTTTTGCGTAGAGTGAGTTTCGCAGTCGCAACCAAGAAAGTTCAGAACTTGTGCACAATTCTATAGGCAAACGTAAGCCTTCTGACACTTCAGTATTCTACAGCTTGAAAGAGAAATGTTTTTTTCCTGATTATACAAGTGGGTATGTTTTACCTTCCCACAGGTGTCCACCAGCGTATGAAGATTTTGTGAGGTATGAATTAGACGATAACAAACGCTGGCCGAACTGTTGCCCTGGGTACGAGGTAGCCGACAAATAAAATTGCAGCCATATCCCTACACTATCTGCAGCTCATTTTGAATTGAATTTTCGCAGTTTTGTCGGAAGAAAGTTATGTGTTTAAGAAGTTGGGAGGTAGACGGCCGTTAAATAGTGGATACTGTATAAGACTACGTAATCAATAGTTTTGGTTCTGTATGTTTTATTGATAGTCTTTTCACCGCTTTGCTTTTCGCGGTAACTATGTTCCTCTAAAAGATTCTAAACAAACGAAAATCGCAGTTGTAGAGGTTCCGTATTTTAGTGTACACTCAGTTTGCAGAAAAATTTGCTTACTCTACACGAAGCAATGGAACGGTTGGTTTTTTCTGGGAAACCAGAACAAACAAAACTTTCTTTCCGTTCTTCAAAATCTACTCTCTTGAAAAGACGCCGCACTACAAAAGAGTACGTTCAAAGCTACTTCACAAAATGGACCTAGTAACTTAAGAGCGCAGAAATAAGGAAATACGGCTGCGAAACGGCATACGAGACAACAGCAAATATTATAAGATTACACAAAAAAGTGTGGTAAAAGAACAGCATAGAAAAGAGCACAAGGTCACAGCGGTGAGAGGAAATCGCCCAGCGCATAAAGAGGAGTCTGTAATGGTGTGGTAAACCGGCTTACCAAAGAAGGCAAACGAAGGTAAACGTACTGAGGAATAACCACTAAAAGGACTCGCTTGCTTTTGCAATGAATACACTTCTAAGTGCGTTTTGCCTACAAGTAACCTGCTTATCACTGGCTTCGTTTCTTTATCTGGTAGCCACTGGAACTTTATAGCAGCAAGGCGGCAGTTATCCTTTGATTTACAATTGTTTTGGATCTAAAGCACTCAGACTTATCAAGATGGCGCACGGTGCGAAGCAAGCATGTCATGACATTCTCTCTCAATTCCTCCCGTGTGCCATATAAATAGCGCTCACGAAGACTTAGGTCAGTGTGTATACGGCGGCTAAACAGTCCCTGGTCTGTCATGGTCGGAAGGCAGGGTCCGAAAAAAACCCATCCTGGCGACTCATTGTGCCGGCATCACAACCGGATTTTAGTACGTACTACCACTTGAGCCTTTTGACATGCACAGTCTTACAGCCAGGTCGGCGAAGAGCGGCACACAGGGTGAGGGGCTCAATAATGTAATTAACTGAGAATGTGTGCTTCAGGACGTGGTAGGCGCCATGGTATTTGGGAAGAAATTTCTGGAAAGGCCGGGAGCACTGGAGGGGCTCCACAGCCAGACGAGTGAAAAGGGGTGGGAAAGTGAGGTCGACCTGAACTTCGTCATGGCGGTGTTTTTGGCGCCCGTGAGTGGCCCTTGTGAGCGACCGTGAAATCTGGCGGCAGTGTTCTGCGTGCTGGGCTGCTCCAGAAACGCTAGTAATAATACAGGTTTATTCATCACAACGTCCAGACAGCAAGGCTTGACGAGCCCTCGGCCCCTCGATACAAGGCAGGACGTTCGGGGAGAACTGCGTCGATAGGAGACGATGTATATTTTTCCATTTAAGATTTGCAGTTCAGGACACGGTTATACTGCAAATGGGGCCTGCAAATACGATGGCTGTAAGGTAGAAAGAGCGGCGAGAAACCGGTCGTGAGTTATACAGCAGTGTTGTAGACTTACATAAAATAGGGTGGAAGGATGTCCCAGTTCATGTGGTTAGCAGCAACGTATATGGCCAGCACGTCGCCCAGTGTGTGATTTAATTGTTCTGTTAGACATTTGTTTGCGGATGGTAGGCGGTATAAGCCCGATGAATTATTTGGCGCTCGGCGACTGCAGTTTTACTCAAGGCGCGTCTTCTGTCACGGAGGAGTTCCTGAGGAGCACCATTTCGAAGCATGAAGCACTGCAAAATGAACGATGCCACATGACGAGCTGTAGCAGCCGGGAGCGCGGCGGTTTCGGCATACCGGCTGAGGTGATCAAAGGCCACATTGACCCAGCGGTTGCCAGTAGCGGTATGCGGCAAAGCGCCGTGCTATACCGATTCCAACACGGTCGAATGGGCGAGGCGGAAAATGTAATGTCTGCAGTGACGCACAATTGGAAGAAACTCTACGACAGGCTGTGGCTATTGTGGAGGAGCTAGCAGGGGAAGCAGGACTCTCGTGCTCTCAGCCCAAGTCCGAGCTTTTTGTGCTGAGGGATAAACCAAGAGAGATACATGAGAGGCACTATATGCCGCCACCACCTTTAGAGGTGAAAGGGGGGGGGGGGGGGGGGAGTACCGGTCGCTGAGTTCCAAACGATCAGGATCCTGGGTATGTATCTGCAGACTAACAGGAAGAATAGCGAGTCCTTGCAAAGGCTTAAAAATACGGTCAATGCTACCGTGCGGCTAATCAGGAGAATCGCCAATCGTAATAGAGGTGTTAAGAAAAAAGACTTGTGTAAGCTAGTGCAGGCGTTTGTGCTGAGTAGAATAGTGTATGCGACGCCTTATTTGAAGTTGGACGCGGCGGAAAAAGGAAAGGTGGAGGCTATGATTAGGCAGGCGTATAAAGCGGCGCTTGGGTTGCCTCACAATGCGTCTACCGAAAGGCTGCTGGGATTAGGGGTGCACAACACCCTAGAAGAACTACGGGAGGCGCACTTGGTGATGCAGCTCGGTAGGCTTTCAAAAACAAAAGCAGGAAGGGACAAATTGGAAAGGATCGGCATTGGAGCTAACGTTCCAGCAGGTGACACGAAAATTCAGATGAGGCGGGAAATGCACAAGGGCTTGTACATAAAACCTTTGCCCAAGAACATGCATCCAATACATCACGAGGACTGCAGCAAGGAAAGAGCCAAAGCTTTACATGCTAAGTACGGGTAGTACAACGGGGCAGTCTATATAGATGTCGCCGAGTATAAGGACAAGGACGCATTTGCAATTTTAAGGTGGTGGACGGACGGGGACGCTTGATCGCCTCTGGATCAGTCAAAACCCGCTCCCCAGAAACTGCAGAGGAAGCGGCGATAGCACTAGCTATAACTAGTAGTAATGCTGACCTGATCTTCAGCGATTCAAAAACATCCATCCGAAATTTGGCGAGGGGCAGAATATCTGTCACAGCGGCGCGATTGCTGAATCGGGCCACGGAGCGAGGGATTACGGAGGCGGAAATTGTCTGGGTACCTGCACACTATGGGAACCCTGGGAACGAGACGGCTCACATGAATGCTCGAGGTTTCCTCAGCCGAGTAGGTGAGCCGGACGTCCCGGGAAGGTCCACGAGAGATGGGCTGGTATCCTTTCATGACATTACTAATTATTTTAGACTTGAGCGGAGGATTTACCCACCCCCGGACAAGCAATTGGTGAAGGCGAAGGAATGCGTCTGGCGACGATTGCTCACTAGATGTTTCTTCAACCCATACGTGTTGAGAAAAATCTACCCGGACATTCAGCCGGAGTGCCAATGGTGTCAGGAATTGGCAACCCATGACCACATATTATGGAGCTGCAGCATAGCACCGCCACCGGCAGACATTATGCGTGATCCTTCCCTCGAGCAGTGGGAGGTCGTGTTGGCCAGCTCAGACCCGGTCGTCCAGACCAGGGCCGTGGAGTGGGCCACCCAGGTCGCCGTCAGCCATGGGTTGGTGGCCATCTAACACGGAATCGTTCACAAATGCTCTCTGACGAAAATAAAGTTTTTCCATCCATCCATAGTGTCTGCAAATCGCGAGCAGCTTACTCAGGCAGGTGCTTACGGTGTTGTCGGGCCGGGCAGGAACAGATATACTTGAGGGAGAAGCTACACATGCCGCATCAGTAGTATAAATTTGATTGTAAAACATTTTTTTGCTGGAAGGAGCTTGGTAAGAGGTCGCGTTAAGTGGTCGTGAGTACGCAGCCCTCGACGACTTGGTCAGCCCACTCCACCGCCAAAACTAGCGTTCTGGGGTTAGAGCTCGCCAGCATGGTCTCCCACCGCTCGAGAGAAGGAGTGGTGACTAGATCACCCGGAGGTGGCTCTATTTTGCAGTCCCACAGGATGTGATCGTAGGTGGCTCGTTGGCCACAGTTTTGGTTGTAAAGATCTAGATAAATGTGCGCGAGGAGTGATGGGGTGCGTATCGCTCTCGTCTGTAGACGACGCCACGTAACCTCTTGTTCTTTAGTCAAGCTTTTGTCCGGAGAGGGGAAAATTCTCCTCTCTAATTTAAAATGATTGGTGAGATAATGATATGTGATCACGGAGTCCTTAGTGAAAATCAGGGAGCCAGACTCATCCACTGCCCGGTCGACGAAACCTCGGGATTTAGAGTGGGTTGCCTCGTTCCCCGGATCCGCCGAATCGCTGGGACCCATATCAATTCGGAATATTTTGGTGAGAATTTGAGGTCTTTGGAATTCGCTCTTTTGCGAAATTATTGATACCCATTTTGGAATCGCTGAGGATGATGCTTTCTTGGGTATGCGCTAGGGCGAGGGCTACAGCCGCCTCTTCTGCCGCTGCAGAGGATTTCGTTTTGATAGTTGCCGAGACGATATGTCACCATTCTCATTCACAGCCATAATTGCAAAGGCATTGGTATGTTTGTATTCTGCCGCATCTACATAAAGTGTTCCAGCGCACTGTCCGTATTTTTATGTAAGGCTTTGGCTCGTTTTTGTCTTCTACCCTCATGGTGTAAGGGATGCATGTTTTTGGAGAGTGGTTTGATTGGTAGGGCCATCCTATAGTCGTGGGGTAAGTCTACTTTAGCATCTTTATTCGTAGATTGAAAGTTAATTACAAGCCTGCTAAGAATACTAATGCCAGTTCTGGAATTGGCTAATCTCGCTGTTTGAGCCATAAAATGGGCTTCCTTCAGTTCATTGTAGGTGTTATGTATTCCTAACCTCATAAGCCTTTCGGTTGAGGCATTTAGTGGGAGTCCTAACGCAGCTTTGTAGGCCTGCCGGATCATGCTTATTTATTTATTTATTTATTTATTTATTTATTTATTTATTTATTTATTTATTTATTTATTTATTTATTTATTTATTTATTTATTTATTTATTTATTTATTTATTTATTTATTTATTTATTTATTTATTTATTTATTTATTTATTTATTTATTTATTTATTTATTTATTTATTTATTTATTTATTTATTTATTCAGGTTGCCTCACAGGCTCCAAGCGTTGGAGTATTGTGTGAGGGGGGAATACATGAATAGGGGTAATAACAGGAGCATGAATGACATGATTATACGATGCTAACTGAATGTTAGTACTCATTAAAGATAAGCTAATGCTAACTGACTGTAGTACGCATCATAAAACAAAAAAACCGTATTATACAATAGTTATTGACCTGTCAGTAATTAGAAAAAATCGCTGTTATTTGGGTCCTTAAAGAAGCTGGATCACGAATATTAACGATGTGTTCCGGAAGACCATTCCAGTGAACAATAGCCTGCGGTAAAGCGGATGATTTCAATCCAACTGTTTTACCTGAAAGCTATCCAATTTGTCCTTTTCTGCTTTCGCAAATTTCGGATAAAGGGTGTCAAAGAGTATCCTGCTTGTCGCAAAGGCCTGCACTAGTCGGCATAAATCGATTTCCCTCACCCCTTGTCTGCGATTAGCTATGCGGCGGATTAATCGTGCCTTCGCTTCTACCGTGCGTTTCAGCTTAGTGAGTGTGTCAGTATTCTTTCTATTTGTTTCTAAATACAACCCCGGTATTCTCATTGTTTGTACCTTTTTGACAGATCGCCCATTAACATAGACGTTTATTTGCGGGGGGGGGGTCGTAGTACGCCTACCTCTTTGTCACGAAGAGTTCAGATTTTTCCTCAGAACAAGTGAGGCCGGATTCCCATGCCCATGCTTCAATGATGTCCACTGCTTCTTGGAGTGTGTCTTCTATGTAGCATTCGCATCCTTTGGTTACCCAAAGTGTGATGTCATCTGCATAGAACGGTTGATGTAGGTCTAGTATTTGTAGCAATTTGGGAGAATTTTGATGAGGGAGAGGTTAAAAAGGACAGGGGCAGGACGGAGCCCTGTGGCGTTCCTTTACTTCCCAGTATGATTGGGGCAGACTCTATTGTTGCGACCGTTATCACTGCTGTTCTGTTAGTGAGGAAGGATCGGATGTAGTTGTACGTCCTTTCTCCGGGGTTGGTTTGTAAGACGGATGCGACTGTGCGTTTTTAATCCTCCCGCGTGGCCGCATTGCGGGTCACCGCGGAAACAGGTGCAGGTTTGGGACCTTATACGTGGGGGAATCACAAGCAGCCATTTGCGTCCATTAGAGTTACAGTTATGCCACTGAAGCAGTTTATCACGAATTCTAAAATGATAGTTTATTATCCCCAACCACCGTCGACATATCGACCTCTCGGGGGAATGAGGTCGTCGCCCCTTGCCAGCAGCTAATTTTCTGCACTCAAGCAAGGATTTACAGCCGCTGAATCATGGCACCCGAATGCGCTAGTCACTTGATTTTTTTTTGTATTTGGCAGACATTCTTTGCAGCTCGAAAAAACGATAGACGTGAGGCTTTCTTTATCGCAAATAAATAGAAAGGGGGGTTTCTGAAGGCGCTCTCTATCTTTGCTATTGACATTTGAGGTCTAAAGTAAATTTTTACGCGTTTATAAAAATTATCTTATTTACTAATTAATTAATTGCAAATCAAAAAATTACTTATGATGTGCAAGCCGGTTGGCAGGTGTAAGTAACAGTGGTTTCCCTGCCCTTCCTCAAATATTTTACCTTTTAACACTTGGCTAAAGTTAGCCTGGACACTCAGTACATATATATTGTCACGTGCTACGCATGGGCCCTGAGGAACAAAGATGTGCGCACGCTGGAAGAAAAAGAGGAAGTCCAGTATCCTGCCGCTGGCGCACCAGGCTCTGGTCGACCGTTGTCACGGATCAGGCTCTGGTCCGTGACATGTTGCACCACGGCATCATTCAGGAATCTTCAAGCCCGTTAGCTGCTCCAGTGATCCTCGTGAAAAAAAAAAAGATGGCACTTGGCGATTTTTTGTCGACTACTGCCGGCTTAGCACTGTCACAAAGAAGGATGTTTACCCGCTCCCACACGTTGATGATGCCACTGACTGCCTCCACTCAGCCTCCTACTTTTCCTCGGTGGATCTACTGTCCGGATACCGGCAGATCCCGATGCACCCGCAAGACAAAGAGAAGACGGCATTCGTGACACCTGAAGGGGTTGTATGAATTTGATGTTATGCCATTCGGCCTTTGCAACGCTCCAACCACTTTTGAACGATTTATGGATGCGCTTTTACGTGGCCTGAAGTGGCAAGTTTGCATGTGTTGTCTGGACGATGTTGTTATTTTTGGAACGACCTCCGCCGAACATAACAGCCGCTTAGCCATTGTCCTAGACTGCATAGAGAGAGCGGGCCTCGTGATGAACTCCAAGAAGTGTCGCTTCGGTGAACGCCAAATTACTGTGCTTGGTCATCACGTTGACAAGGATGTCGCCAGGCCCGACCCGCAGAAGATTGAAGCTGTAAGCAGCGTCAAAGAGACCAAATCAGTGGAAGAGCTCAAGAGTTTCCTGGGCCTTTGCTCATATTTTCGGCGTTTCGTTCTCAAGTTTTCCGATTTAGCCTATCCGCTTACAAGTCTCCTGCTGAAAGACACTCCTTTCCACTGGACTCCCGAATGCGACTCCGTGTTTCGGCAGCTCAAGTTTCTCCTCACCTCGCGGTCAATATTGCGTCATTTCTGCCCGACAGCACCGACTGAACCCCACACTGACGCCAGTGGCATCGGCGTGGGTGCTGTACTTATCCAACGCCATGAGGGCAATCAACACGTTGTCGCTTATGCAAGTCGCACCCTCAGCAAGTCGGAACGCAATTACACTGTAACAGAGCACGATTGTCTCGCCGTTGTTTTCGGCGTACAACAGTTTCGTTCGTACCTTTATGGACGTGCTTTTACAGTCGTAACAGACCATCGTTCTCTGTGCTGGCTTGTCAATCTACACGACCCCTGCGGTCGGTTGGCCCGCTGGGCGTTACGCCTCCAAGAGTTTAACTTAAAGTGTCTTACAAAAGTGGCCGCCAACCCGCCGACGCAGATTGCCTCTCGCGGCTGCCGCTCACGGTTACTACTTCCGATGATGAAAACATCGACGACTATCTCGCTGCCGTTTCCCAAGAGTTTCCAGATCTTGGCACTTTCAAGACGGAGCAACCCAAGAATCAGCACTTGGCGCCGCTTTTTGCCGAAGCCTGTAACCGCTGGGTCATTGTGTGCGTTGATCACCCCACCCGTTACTGTGAAACCCGCGCCCTACTTTGCGCAACCGCTGCTGAAGTCTCTCTCTTTCTTCTTCATGCTGTCATCCTCCGGCATGGACCTCCTCGAGTTGTCATCAGTGACCCCGGTCGCCAGTTTGCGTCAGACGTTGTGGAAGAGCTTCTGCGTTTTGGTTCACGCCATTTTCGCCACTCGACGCCGTACCACCCCCAGACAAATGGACTGGTTGAACGTACGAATCGGGCACTTACGAACATGCTTGCCATGAATGTCGATTCCCGCCATAAGAACTGGGACGACGTTATTCCCTTCATTACATGCGCCTATAACACGTCGAGGCATGAAATAACTGGTTACATTCCATTCTTCCTTCTTTATGCCCGTCCGCCTCGAAGTTCCCTCGACAGCATCTTACCTTTCTCTCTCGACACCGAGCCTTCTATTTCCAACACTCTATGTCGCTTTGAAGAAGCCCGTCGGATTGCCAGGATACGCACCTTGGCATTGCAGGATCGCTGTAAGCAGCGTTACGACCACCGGCGCAAGGATGTCTGCTACCTGCCCGGCGACGTTGTATTGTTGTGGACGCCTCTACGCAAGCGTGATTTATCACAAAAGCTGCTGTCCCACTACACAGGCCCGTTCATCGTTGTTGCTCGCCTCAATGACCTCACTATGTCATCTCTCCCCAATCAACACAAGGACGCCGCTCAAGGAAAACCCAAGTCGTGCATGTCGCACGCCTACAGCCCTTCCACTCTCGGGGCCCAGATTGATTGACTGACCCAGAGGGCTTAATGTGCGAACGGGGAAATGTCACGTGCTACGCATGGGTCCTGAGGAACAAAGAAGATGTGCGCACGCTGGAAGAAAAAGAGGAAGTACAGTATCCTGCCGCTGGCGCACCAGGCTCTGGTCGACCTGTCTTGTAAATAGCATTTGTAAATAGAACCTGTAACAATATGTATATGAACACTATCAAGTTTAGGCCATTTGTGACCATAAATACAGCAGAAAGCAGCGCATCTGACAGCCGTCGCCGTAGCTCAGTTGGTAGAGCACCGGACGCGTAATTCGGAGGTGATGCGTTCGGATTCTACCGGCGGCATATGGCTGGCTGATTTTTCTTCTGCTTTTCTAATCAATTATGTTTAAATGATAACATATTCAGTAATACTCTTCATTGATCAACTGCACAAAATAAATAAAGAAAAAAAAATTCCACATATTTGATCGTGGCTGCTGCTGTTCGCTTCTCTCATAGTTGTAACGAGCCCCTCATTCCCCCTCCCTTGTCTGCTTAATTGCTTAGCAAGGGGCTCGGTTCTGGCAGCCTTGATGCCATAGGAAGCATAAGAGGGTTCTCACACAGCTTCCAACCTCGCCGTTCGATGATATTCCACGTCGCACCAGCGGTAACTCAGGACGTGCTACGTCCGCCGCTTATAAACGTGCGTGGCGCTGATGAACACTCTCAATGTTAGGTCATTTGTAAACATAAATAATCCCGAAAGCAGAAGTTCTGACAGCCGTCCCCGTAGTTCAGTTGGTAGAGCACGTGGCGCGTAATTAGGAGGTCGTGGGTGCGGTTCCGACCGGCGGCATGTGGTTGTTTTTTCTTTTGCTTGTGTAATCAGTTATTTAAACAATAACATATTAAGTAATATTCTTCATTGATCAACAGCACAAAATAAATAAATAAATAAAAACCCTGCGTTTCTTGCCTTCCGTGGCTGTTGTCTTCTTTCATATTTATAACGAGCCCCTGATTCTCCTATATATATATATATATATATATATATATATATATATATATATATATACCTGGTGTCCCAGCTAGATGTAACCAAACTTTTAAAAAAGGCGAAGTGCCCTAGTCGAGTGAAACCACCTCAGGGTTGTTCATAGTCGCGTGGCCTAGTCTTGAGTATTATTTTCGCTCTTCAAAGTTCATTAATTAGTTAAGTTTAGTTAGCTAACTTTTGAATTATTAACTTGATGAATAAAGTGTCAATGCAAAAGTTTTAGACCACCTACGAAAAACCACTAGTAGTGCGGTTTCCGTCAAGTTACGATTTACGTAGCTTCATTTATTGGCCTTAAAAGAAAGTTGTCACCTGACCAGCTGCTCGCTCACTTCTCTGTCCCAATGTGCACCCAAACTCTGATCGAGGAGAGGACTTCAGAAAAAATGGATTTTATTCTTTAAGGCGCGTCTTGGGACGTTGAAGCGGCACAGTAGTCATGTGAAAGATTTTTCTTATTGTGCGGGTTATGGTTAAAGGCCGGTAAAAAAACTACTTTACGTAAATATTACTTTGCTGCAAATATCTCAGTAAGCGGTTTTTCAAAGCGATCTACAACTTTTTCTATTGACACTTTGTTCCTCAAGTCAATAATTAAAAACTTTGTTAATTAAGCTTAACTGATTAGACAACCTTGAAGAACGAAAAAATACTGCAGACTAGGTCACGCGACTCTAAACAACCCTCATTTGGTTTGAGACGGCTAGGACACCCCGTGTTTTTTAAAAGCTTGGTTACATTTAGCATGGACACATGGTATATATATATATATATATATACACACATATATGCGGGAAGCGAAAAACCTAAGCTGGATAGAAAAATAATTGAACTGTAAACTTGTTCCGATAACTGTGAGAAAGTGCGAAAGGGAAAAATACATAGGAGGCCCTATTTGCAGCCTCGACTTTTGGGCCTCCTGATGTATTATACCCCATAACCATGTGCTGTAAATATGAAAGAAACTTAATTTGATTTGAGTTGACAGAACCACCTGCGAATCTGGTCAAATCTTTAGGGGAATCCCCCAAGGTGGAGTAGATTTGTATTAAGGGAGTAATTCCTCCTTGGCGTCCACCCGAGCGCAGCCATACGGCTGCAAAGGAAAGCTATACAGCTTTCTCAGAAACCTCGCAGTTAAAGAAAAATTCGTCCCGGTGCGGGGTTCGAACACGGGACCATCGCTTCACCGGAGCAGTCGCTCTACCAATTGAGCTGACCGGGATGGCCAGCTTGTGGTAGGCCGAGAGAGAATTGATCATTAACTCGAAGTGGGAACAGTGTTGGTCAAATGTTTAGGGGAACACCCCAAGGTGGAGTAGATTTGTAATGAGGGAGTAATTACTCACTGACGATGTTTCTGAGAAAGCTGTGAAAGAGAAAGCTGTATAGCTTTCCTTTGTAGCCGTATGGCTGCGCTCGGGCGGACGTCAGTGAGTAATTACTCCCTTATTACCTGCGAATCTGCACCCTAATGCACTAACCTCTATATCACTACTGATTCAGGGACTTGTCGCCTCATTTGTGAATGAGAAGACGCGCATTTCTTCGCATGTTTTGCACCTTTATGTGAAGTGTAGAGATTTCAGCTGTCCTCTACAATCTTTCTTCCAGTGTACAAAGCCTTCCTGTAGGCTTTCAGGTTGTTGCGAACCTTGATATGCATTCTTGGATAGGCATTGAAACAACTTGCTATATCAATTTTCCGCGCACTGGTTTTTCCCTTAGCGGCTTTCTCCAAGTATTTTTACTGCCGCAGCGGAGCTCTGCTGTGAATATGCCACCCGCGTTTCGTTACGTAGCATTACCCGACACAACAAGGCTATTTTTATGCCCCACCTAAGCGTGTGTCTAACCACATTAGAAAGGATGAAAGAGCCAGTTTGGCTGGCTGCTATTCAGAGCAAAGATAGAGGGCAAAACAGAAAATAAGAAGGAAGTGCTTCGGTACTGGTCCTGTGTTTATTTTTGCGTTGGTTCGTCGCTTCTTTGAAAAAACTCGTGGCTTTATATGAGGCCGATGTGAGCTGCAATCCCTTCAATAGGGATGTGTCAATACAGGACACAACTGATATCATATGTCCGCTCACGGATCGGGAGTCAGTTGAGGTATGATACATATAAGTCTACTGTATCGTGATGTGTGTCGCACTAAGGATAGAGGCAACTACATGGTGGCAGGAACAAGAAGAACAGGAAGGGTTTATTAGCACGCCCTTTTATAGGCGATGGAGGGGGGCGGGGCAGTAGCAGTGCCAAGCGTACAGTTTGCGGTAGCACTGATAAGACAATGCGCTGACACGATAAGGCAGACAGCGCATGCCCGATACATCTTCCGAGGGGTAATGAAAACGACAAATGTTCAAGCTATTTGATTAAAAGCAGCGTCGTACTGAAGACGTTGAGGTGGCTTTGCTGTCCGTGCCGACCTTCTTGGAACCGGTGTGGGCCCAGGCAGAGTTAGTGGCATATGGTTCCCACAGCCTCCGAGCGCCGAGCTGTCGGTGGCGGACTGTTGCCGAGGGAAGTCAGCAGATGTTCGTGCTGTGGCACCAGGCGAGATATTCGAAGCAGATTGGCCGGAGTTATCTGGCCCACGCTCGGACGAACTGCTGTCGTCATCACTAGTGTCTTCTGCACACTTCTCCCGGGTTTGCAGAAGATGCCGCCTATTGCGCCTAAACACCCGCCGATCCTCGGTTTGCACTTTGTAGGACCTGGGAGCCGCAGTCCCAACGACAGTGCCTTTTTTTGACCATGTTTTGTCCTGGATCCTCACGACAGAACCTTCAGCCAAAGGTGGCAGAGGCTTTCCGCCACACTTCTGATGGTGCTTCTTGACCACAGTTGTCTGCACAGCGCCAAAATCTGGAAGATTAGCTCTCAAGCACCTGCCTTGAAGAAGTTCCCCAGGTGATCGGCCGTCCTCCAGTGGCGTACAGCGGTAGGCCAGCAGACCTAGCCAGAAGTCTTCCTGTGAATGTTCACATTTCTTCATGATCCGCTTTACCACCTGGACACCTTTCTCTGCCAGTCCGTTGGATTGTGGGTAGCGGGGGCTGGATGTGACGTGAGTGAAGTCGTATGCTCTTGCAAAGGCTGCGAACTCGTGACTGGCAAATTGTGGCCCGTTATCGGTGCACACTTCAAGTGGTACGCCGTACCTCGCGAACATGGCACTGAGTGCAGCGATTGCCGTCCTTGCAGTAGTGTCGACAAGTTTCTCGACTTCTGGGAAGTTAGAAAACGCGTCAAATGCCAGGATGTACGAACTTCCCCCAAAAGAAAAAATATCAACACCAACGCGATACCACGCACATCGAGGAACTGGGCGCATCAGCATTGGTTCTTGCGCTTGCTTGTAAGCAAACTCGCGGCAAGTCGGGCAACCCTTGATCAATACACTGATGTCACTGCTGAGACCGGGCCAAAAAACAAGACGACGGGCTCTTTCTTTGCATTTCTGTAGACCCAAATGCCCGGCATGAATTCTCGCTAAAATGCCACGCCGCATGGATTTTGGTACCACCACCTTCGTGCCTTTTAACAATATCCCATTTACGACGGAAAGCTCAGACGAAAATGGTTTAAGTTCCCCGTCGACATTCTTGCCAGTTGCCAGGCAAGAAATGACTGCCTGGAGGTAGTCGTCGCGGGCAGTTTCATTTACCAGCTGTTGACATGTTGCCTCCGTGACCATGTAGCCCAAGGCGGCAACTGCATGTACCTCAACGTCGTCAGTTGCGCCAGTGGTGTCGTCTCGAGCAACCGGCGATGATCGTGACAGCATGTCTGCCAAGATGAGGTGCTTTCCTGGGACATACTGCAATACAAAGTCGTATTTCAGGAGTTTCAAAAAAAACCTTTGGAGGCGGGGGGGGCATGTCACAAATTCCTTTCGCAGCTATAGAAAGTAGAGGTTTATGATCTGTCTCGATGAGAATCTTCTGTCCGTAAATGAACTGGTAAAACTTGTCGCAGCCAAAAGAAATGCTAAGCGCCTCTTTTTCAATCTGAGCATAACGCTGCTCAGCTTGCGTTAGCACACGAGATGCATAAGCCACTGGCCGCCATTGGCCGTTGTGGCTCTGCAAAAGGGCGGAGCCCACGCCGTCTTTCGATGCGTCGCAAGTTATCTTAGATTCTTTTCGGGGATCAAAGATGGCTAACACGGGAGTCGTGCTTAAAATCTGGACGACACTTTTCCACTCCCTCGTGTGGTTTTCAGTCCACTCGAATTCTGAGTGAGACTTGATAAGGGCTCGCAGCAACACGGTTCGCTCAGACAGGCGCGGAACGTATTTGCCAAAATAGTTCAACACACCGAGCATGCGCTGAACATCGGATTTGTTCTTGGGCACTGGCGTTTGCAGCAAACTTTCCACAAGCTTTGGGTTTGGCGAGATGCCCTTGCGTGTGATGATATCGCCTAGGAACTGCACTTTGGTGACGCAAAACTTGCATTTCTCTGCGTTGAACGTTAGGCCGGCTTTTTCAGCTGCTTTCATTACTGCCACTAGTCTCTGGTCATGCTCTTGCTTGGTTTCGCCCCACACCAAAATATCATCGATGTAAACGTGTACACCGTGAATGCCATCGAAGACTTCGCTCATCCGCTGCTGAAAAACTTCGGGAGCAGATGAGATACCGAAAGGCAACCGGAGATAACGGTATCTTCCAAAGGGTGTAGAAAAAGTGCATATTTTGGACGTCTTTTCGTCAAGTGGTATCTGGTGAAAACCAGAATTTGCGTCCTAACAGCTGAAATAGGCTGCGCCGGCCAATTCCCCTTCCATGTCCTCACGCTTTGGGAGCTGGTAGTGCTGCCTTTTTACGTGCTCGTTTATTTTCCGTGGGTCCATGCAAACCCTAAGTTTGCCATCCTTTTTCTTAACCAAAACCAATGGGCTTACCCAGTCTGTCGGGCCATCCTGTTTGACGATGACGCCTGCACGCTCCATTCTACGCAGCTCCTCCCGAAGTGGTTGTCGCAGGGACAGGGGTACCCGTCGAGCTGGTTGAACAACTGGAATCGCGGATGGTTGCATGACCATGCTGTATGGTTGCTTCAGGCAGCCTAGCCCCTGAAAGACATGTTTAAAATCCTTGAGAGCTTGGTACTCCGAAGCATTTACAGCAGCCACCGTGCGATGGACAAGTCCCAGAGCTTCGCTTGCATCTAGTCCCAGAATGGCTTGACGGCCATTCTTTACAACAAAGAACTTCACGGTGGCGGAAGCGTTACCGATAGTTACTTCCTGTGTCGTTGTTCCGAAGTGACTTATGACACCCCCGGTGTAAGCTCTCAGAACCGCACTTGTGGGCGTTAACTGCTGTGACTCCCGAGTCTTGCGGTACATACAGAATGGTAACAGACTGGCCTGGGACCCGGTGTCTACTTTGAAGCAAATATTTTTTCCGGCAACTTGTGCTTCCACTATCCAGTCTTTGCTGCTTCCTTTTTCAGTTCCTACTTCTAGAATGTCAAAGTCGTCATCGCTGCTGTCTTTACTAACTTGTTCAACTCTAGATAGGCCTTCACAGCAAACCGCGAAGTGGTGAAGTTTTCGACATTCATGGCACTTTTTCCCGTAGGCTGGGCACTGTGTGGGCCTGTGCCGCCGGTTGCACTTTTTGCAACGGTACTGCTTCTTGCAGTCATCACTTCTGCTTCGCGATGGTGGCGCGTGCCTTGAAACAGCATCGACCCTGTCATCCGCGGCTTTCCAGACCTCGTTTCGTTGTGCGAGAGACTCTGCTACCTTGCACAATTCTTCAGCTTTCAGCAACGTTAAAGATTTCTCTCGAAGCATTTTCTCGCGCAGCTTTGAGTTATTCGTGCCAAACACGATCTGATCCCTGATCAGCGAATCATGCTGATCTCCGAAATTGCATTGCGTGGCTTGCTTTTTGAGGTCCCGGACAAACTTTTCGAAAGGTTCTCCATCTGCCTGCTTCCTTGAGCGAAACACATAACGTTCGTGAACTTCGTTGCTCACCTCGGCACAGTAGGACTCGAATTTTCCAACCACTGTTGCGTAATCGTCTTTGCTTTCGGCTGCCTCGAACTTGAACGTGTTGAACACGTCGAGCGCTTCATCACCGGCTATGCTCAGCAGGAGTGCGGCTTTTGCAGAATTGCTGCGAGGTTGCTCCTTCGTTGCGGTCGCCTGCAGGAACAGGTCGAATTTCTGCTTGAAACGTTTCCAATTTTCAGAGAGGTTGCCGGTCAGTTGCAAAGGTGGCGGGGCCTTTAGAAGTTCCATAGCTGTCGCAGAATCCCACTTCTGACACCATGTATCGTGATGTGTGTCGCACTAAGGATAGAGGCAACTACATGGTGGCAGGAACAAGAAGAACAGGAAGGGTTTATTAGCACGCCCTTTTATAGGCGATGGAGGGGGGCGGGGCAGTAGCAGTGCCAAGCGTACAGTTTGCGGTAGCACTGATAAGACAATGCGCTGACACGATAAGGCAGACAGCGCATGCCCGAAATAGATTTGAAGGCGGCACATACAAATTCATAAGCAAACTTTTTGTGACATGTATCAGCTCGTATGCAGCAAATATGCGTTCATACCTGCCCCACAGCTTAACCCGTAAAACTCATATGCTGCCCACATGAGTTCACACCAGACACATATGCGACACATATGAACATGTGTAAATAATACAGGGTGTTTCACCTATGACCTCACGCTGTTTTTAAAAAGTGTTTTTTTTTAGTGGAAGGGTGCATTTTCGGCGTAAAACTGACTGCGTTGTATATGTACATAAGAATACAGCCTAAACGTGCTAACCCAAGCAGAACAAAAGAATGTCTCAACAGTGGCCAAATAGTGGCGAAAATTGGCATGAATATGGGTCCATCATCGAATGTCGGGGAATCCTAGACTTTTTACAAAAATGGCCCCACATTCAAGCCAAGACGGGACCTATGCTTAGCCAGTCTAACTATCGGCAGCGGCCAGTCTGTGAGCGAAGGCCCGACATTTGCGCCAAGACTATGCGCATGTGCAGCCAACCTATGCACAGTGGCCCGATATTCGAGCAGCACTATGTTCGTATTCAGTCGGTCTGTTAATAATTGCATACTATTCGCACCGGCACTATGCTCATATTCAGCCGGTCTGTAGCGTGCCCCCGTGGTCCGGCAGCCGAAGACGACGACTGTCCCAGTACCCTTGCCAAGCACGCGCAGACTGGACTTTAAAGCGAAAGCTTTACTACTTGCACTTTCAACCTTTGCCGTGGCTCGGCGGTGCCACTATTGACCTTTAGTTGACCTCTGTGTGACGTCATTTGTGACATCACGCCGAAGAGAAGGGCGACCGACTCGCGCCGTCGCAAGCTGCGGAGGTGCCACCACCGGCGCCTAACGCCTGCGCTCTCCGCTAGGAGCGCAACAGGTGTTGCGACGTCACGCCGAAGAGAAGCGCGACCGACTAGCGCCGTCGCAAGCCGCGGCGGTGACACCACCGGCGCCTAACTCCTGCGCTCTCCGCTAGGAGCGCGATTGTGGCGTTACGCTGAAGAGATTAGGCTCGACTCACGTCGCTAGAAAGCAGTAGCTATGCCAACCACCAGCGTCTTAACATTGCTTCCCGATCTCGCGCCATCCGTGTGCGACGGCGGTGCACATGAACGGCGGCCTGACTGGACTGCATTGTACTGGACTGGATTGGATTGGATTGAATAGATTAGATTAGATTAGATTACATTAGATTACATTGGATTGAATTGCATTCGATTGGATTGGATTGTATAACAGATGCGTCGCCACAAGTCTAACCACAAGCACCATCACCAGCTACACTACCAGCTGAACCATGGCGTAGGCACGGATATTGCTTTCGCAATTACCGGGCTTAACCAAGCTAAGCCACAGCGAATTTTTTCATGGCTACTTAACTGCAAGGCCGGCGCAGCGCTGTTCCGTCCCAGCCTGGCTGAGCGCGTCCAGCCGAATATATTTGTGGAGACCTGACGATGACTGGTGCCCAAGATTTGTCTCCACAAATTTGGTGACTGCGGACTTCGCGTCTTCGTTCCCTGCTCCTGCCCTGCGCTTGCATCAGCCGCTTCGCTAGGCCTACCACTGCCCGGAGCTCGAGACCCCGCCTACACTTCGTCCTGCTTGGTCTCAGCACTGTACTTCGCAGTGACTCTTCTACCTGTGCAGTAGAGCTAACGCTTGGCACTACTCTCCGTGTCCCTGGCGAATTCTTCGAGCCCTCACCACCCACGCCTGCTGACGTCTCATATTACGCCTACCGCCTACATAGCGCTATGAGCACACTGTAGTTCCACCACGTCAACGCCAGTATTCCCGTCGTGTCCACGTCCCCTCCGACATTCAGCGGTGCACTCACGTCTTTGTTCGCCACGACGCCGTACGCCCGCCCTTACGGCCACCATACGACGGTCCGTACCAAGTGCTCCGGCGTGCTCCTAAGCACTTTCTCCTGCTCATCAACGGCCGGCAGGACACAATCTCAGTTGACCGCCTTAAACCTGCTCATCTTAACACCGATGTCGTCGCTACCTGTGCCGCTGCATTCCCTCCCGACCGTGCCAGTCCTCTTCGCGTACGATTTGCGCCAAGACTATCCGCTTTTCGCCATTCACACCTCGCTCATTGCTTCATCGCTAGAGGAGGGGGCCCTGTAGCGTGCCATCGTGGTCCGGCAGCCGAAGACGACGACTGTCCCAGTAAGCCTGCCAAGCACGCGCAGACTGGATTTTTCATGGCTGCTTAACTGCAAGGCCGGCGCAGCGCCGTTCTGTCCCAGCCTGACTGAGCGCGTCCAGCCGACTATATTTGTGGAGACCTGACGATGACTGGTGCCCACTATTCGCCTCCGCAGGTCTATAAATAACGGCCGCTCTTTGCGCCAGAACTCTGCCCATTTTCAGCGAATCTGTTAATAATGACCCTGTGTTCGCTCTAGGACAAGGCCCATGTGCTAGTTTTTCCTGCCTTGTTCAAGCTTCCGCCCTAACGGAATGCCAAAATCAACTAGAGGTGGATTATCAATTAAAAGATCAGTTTAAAAGTGTACGCGAAGGAGGTCCTCCGAGTTTTACTCCAGACCCTTTGCTGCGTATTCTGCAATATGTTTTTGGCCACAAAAGCCAAGCTTTCATGCAAGACTGCAAGCTATCTTTTGGAACATGTAGACTGGCCAACAAAAATTTACTTGTTCTGCTTGTTTTCACGAGCCCAACCTTGTGAATGTAACATTGTACATATAAGCAGCCAGTAGACATGCAAAAAAGAAGCAACAAATGATTCAAGCAATAAATTTTGCTGCATCTATGTTGCCATGTACAGTCTTTGTGAAAAGTAACCAGGCTGCACATTTTTCTTCTCAGTCGTATATTAAAGCTACGTATTATGCCAGCCCTAACCTAGGCAAGCACAAACCGTTGGCCCAATATTGGGAGAAAGTTGGCTACATCTGGCCCTATATAGGACCAGTGCGGACTTCATTGTCCCCATATTGGCATTCCCATTCAGTATCATATCCAAAAATGGCCCTACTTATCCTATGTTCTCCTCATATTGGCTATGCCCCTTTATATCATCTCCAACAATGGCCCTAAATGTCCGCTGTTGTCGCCATATTGGCAACGCCGCTTCATTACACCTCCAATAATGGCCCTACTTGTCCGCTCTGGCCCCCATATTGGCAATGCCGCTTCATTGCACCTGCAATGATGGCCCTACTTGTTCACTGTAGCCCCCATAATGGCAATGCCACTTCACTAGACCTCCAACCATGGCCCTTCTTGTCTGTTTTTATCCCCATGTTGGCAGTGCCACCTCTTTTCACCTAAAATGGTGGTCCTGCTTGTACGCTATTTTCGCTGCATTCGCAATGCCACTCCATGACGCACCGAATGATCTCCCTGCTTTTTTCAATGACAATTTTCGTCAAACACTCTTTTTGATAATCGCGCATGTTTGGTTATTTCCAATTAGTTGCCTTGTTTCATCAACTACAACAACGTCAAACGCTGATGTTATCTCACTGAAAAGAGCGGTGTAAACAAGCGAAGTGATAAAAAAATGAGCAATCGTCACATTCATTCTCTAAGGTAACAATTGTGAAAAGCGTCTTCTTTTGTCACTATGAAATGGGGTGTAGGGAGCAAAGACTCTTTTTGCTTTGAATCTCAATCGACGGGGCTCAGGAAAAAAAAAAGATCTTTAGCGTCTGCCCGCACGCTGAGTATCACTGTGTTTCGTTCTTTGTTCTTCTTCGTGCAAGCTAAATGTTTCGCTACTACTGTAAATAACAGGGTGTAATCGAAGCGGGTATATATTATTACCACAAACAAGCGGAGACAACCAAATTCATTACTTGATGCGTGCAAGGTCGAGTGACGCCGCCTACGGCACTCAGAGCAGTCTAGGAGCGGAAAAAACACGTATTACATGAGCAAAAATAAAAATGAATGATCTCCGTTCTAAAGCCGCGAAGCTAAGTTTGCAAGCTTTTCCGAAGTAAGGAGATCAAGGAGCGTTAGCACTGCTGTAGCTTTAAGTGATTTAGGTGGGTGACAACGAAGGCAAGCTAACAAGGTCTCCACGTTTACATGAATACCACAGCAGCATCGTATTTCCTAGTGTATCAGGCCGAGGAGACACGCCATGCTTGCATGTACCACATCAAGTCAAGCGAGAACAGTGACCTCTTGTCCAGGACACGCGGCGGGGGAAGGCAGCCGCTAACATCTTGAGCCTGGTATGCACGCTTTGTTATCCCTCTGAGGGTTTATTGTGTAGGCGCTCAGGGAGGAGGAGGGGGGCCGTGAAAGCCAGGGTGCATCGATGCGCTGAAATGGAGGGGGAGGGAGGAGGCACAGGTTTCGGCTGCCTACCGAAACTTGTTTCTACTCACTTCGGCAGACGCTTGCATTGGACTTCCACTCTTCGATCTGCCCACTGCCTGATCGATTAGTGCATTTTCCTGGCGCATTTTCCTTGTTTACATGAATGCGGTACAACAGAAAGTTGATATGCTGCGCTGCCCTCACATTCATGTAGACGTGGATTATCATCCGCTCTAGTGCTATGCGCTTTCTTTCAGGTTATTTAATGACTCTACCCGCTAATTTTGACAATTAGGTACAGGCTAATTCTAAATTTTTTGGCGTGTAGATACTTTCGCGCAACTGAAAATGCAGTCAACTTCACACCGGGGATATTTTTCAACTCAATAGTCTGGAATTGCAAGGTACAGAAAAAAAAGGCTGTCAAAAGAAACAGCGGTCCTTACACTGTCTCGTCCGCAGCTTAAACCTATACTCATAAAATATGATACATTGTTACTACCTTGAGCCAGGCGCTATTCACTGCAAAATTTGTAGATGCCGTCGGCAGCCAATACCTAAATTTAATCGCTCATAGTCTTAAAAAAGATTGCTGCATAGAGTGTTGAGAGCGTTTGCTTATTCACAGCTTGAGAAGATATGAAATGCGCTTTCAGCTCCCGCTTTCGGCAAACACAGAGACGAACATCGTCGCGATACAATTCTTCACCCACAATATGCTCACCCTAGACAAAAAAAAATAAATAAATCGCTTTTTCCTTTACTACCATTTAACTAGGTCAGAAATTTATGCGTGGCGCATTTGGAGAGAAGAAACGATCTGAGTAAAACGGGATTTCGGTTTTATCGCAAATAAACAGTAGACGTAAACAACTTGCTGCAAATTTACAGCGTGAAGACGCAGCAGACGGAAAAAAAAATACAGATGTATGGTAGATTTAAAAAAAAAATAAGCGAAAAAACGGCTCTGATTCCTGAAGCCGCGAAGCCAAGGTGGCTTGGTTTTTTTAATGTCGCAAATTGTTTTGTTATTCTGTTGTGCTTTTTGGGTATTCTATATCGACGGCTCTTGCAGACGTTTTTGCTTAAAAATATCATGTTTGTCAAATTAAAGATCGGAACTTTTTCCCGATCGCAATTCCGCTCGCTTTTGTATGCCTTTTCTTTGCGCGAATCTTTAATACCAATGAGCCAGAACAGGTGCATTGCTGAGTAGCGCGTTGCGTCATTTCGAGCTAGCGCAGACACGCACGTGTGGGCCGTATGACTATGGCTTAGACCGACCTGCCTACACTGGTGTGTATAAAATGTAGGGTATTCGTCGCTCTAGAAGCGAATCATTGGATTATATCGGTGAATGGTACTGCTTGGGCGTCTGTCATCCTACTCTGTCAGCCACAAGTATCATATCTGAAACACTCAAAGAACACGCACTGTGCCTGATAATTTTAGTTATTGTTTTATATTTTCGGTATTTTCATAGTAACACATTTATCTCAGCTTCAACCAAAGAGGCACACGACCGCACAGATCACGCTAATGTTTGGAGCTGTTTTGACTAAATCCATGCCCAAGCTCCACGTTTCCACTTCCAACATCTCCGCATTCTCGTTTCCTTGCCGCTTTTCACGCGCACAACTGCCTATGGCGCATCCTCCAGAATTTCACCCCCCCCCCCCCTTTTTGAAGTCCCACACAGCCGCCTTTTCCCGGCCCGAGCCTCATTCTTGGCAGAGCGCTGGCCCTCACCATGCTAGGAGTTATTTTTTCTTTGTGATTTTAGGTATACTGACCTTCTCTAACTTGTTTTCCCCTCGCGCCCAACTGAGCGCAACGCCGCTCATCCACCCTCCCTAGATTTTCATCTACCCCTCTTCCAGCTGCCATTTCTATTGCTGCAGCAAATTCTCCGAAAAATATAAGAAACCTGTCCCATCGTCGTCTCCTCCTTTCCCCAACACTCGCCCAACGATTTTCGCCTGTAGCTAGCAAGGCGGCGAAAAGCCACACAATCAGCGTGCCGACGAAGCATGCGCGCTCAAGCTGACGCCGTTCGTTGTCGAGAATCCACATCCGATACGTTTTGACAATTATGACAGAATTCAGTAGCCTTGCCTACAGGATTCTATTCGTGAGTACCACCATACTTATATCTTGAAATGTGCTCGGAAATGAATATGGTTCTTGGCGTAATTGACGCTTTGACTCTCGCCAACCTTTTTTTTTTCTCCGGCAGGATAAAAGAAAGCGACAAAGCGCTGGCGCGACTTCTGAATGCCAACTTTCACAGCGAAATGTCTAGCGCAAAGGCATGCATAGAATGGTGAGAACTTTATTTTTCAGCTTTGATGAAATGGGTTTACAGAACATTGACTACCTCTCCAATCACCGTGGCGGAGTGTTGTGTGGCCTGACTCATGTTGCGTTCATTACGACATTGGTCGTCTATCGTTTGTGCAAGATGAGTATCAGAAGAGCTTATTCTTCCACTGCAGCAGTTCTGTGGCCACGTGTAATATTTCCGTGCCGGGTGCCTTTGTCTTGGCCACTTGCAGGCCTACAAGAAAATTCAGAATTCCCGGTCCCAGCGAACTTTATCCATGTTTTCTTTGAATTAATCACCCATGGACTATCAGAAGAGTGATTTCGTGTGGTTTTCAAGTAAGAGTTCCGTCTCCCCTGTTACGTACATGCATGCGAAGCGACATCGATAATCTGCTTACTTAAAAAAAAAGAGTGTATTCGGTCTCCTGCTTTCAGCGCATTTCGCAAAACTGTGTAAGCCGTCTTTGCATGGAATATTATATATATTTCATAGAGAAAAAAAATGCTCACAGCTGTTCAATGGGGAGGAGATGCTACCGCCTGTGCCATACTTTGCTGGAACAAAAAGGCAAACAACCAGCTCGCAATAGACTCGTAATTTTGATAGGAAATACAAAAATAGATTGATTTGTATTAAACACTATATTTATCTCTTTTTGTGAGTGTTAATATGTATTTGAGGGTGTGACACGGCAAATTGGGATTAGAAATTAGCAATACGGTAGAAAAAAATGGGTAAATTCAATTCAACATTTTGCTATTAGTGTGGGGCTTTATATTAAGCATCATTTAGAAATTATACTTTCAACACGTGTTGCGAGTACATCCTTGCACACTGCGCGCCAATAAAATCAATGTTATTTTATTTCTTGTCTTTTTTCTGCGATGGTTGTACTTACACTCATGATCACATCATGCACCTCTTTGCAGCTGCGATGTACAGCCAGGTCATCGTGCAAGAGCTTGGCGAGGAATTTGTTTCAAGGCACTGAAAAAGTTCTCTTACAAGAGGAGTGCAACGATTAGTGCCGATATGACTCACCGATTCAGCGGCTCCGGGTACAGTGCATTTCACGATGTACTGGCACCGTAGATGCAATAAATTTCGTTCCTTTAATCCGTTTGTTCTTTTTTGTATGTCCGCTGACTCATTATATGTAAAATGTTACATATACAAGCTCCAGCTGGTGGAAAACAAGCGGAATATGTCTGCATTGCTGTTGGCCAGCCAGATGTGTGGTATAAAGCTAGGTGGGAGCCCCGATACAATTTCCCACTGGCCTTGCAATTGATATGCCACCTATAAAAGTTAGATCAAGGGTGGAAAAGCGGGCACAAGTCGGAGCGAACCTGGGGCTATTATTGACACTGTCTTCATGTGGGCATACTATTGGTGCGAACATAGGGCCATTATTGACAGATCGGCGGAATGGGGGCATAATATTGGCGTGAATGTCGGGCCATAATTCATCGATTGGCTGAATATGGGCATAGTCTTGGCACGAATGTCGGGCCATAATTAATAGATTGGCTGAACATGGCCATAGTCTTGGCACGAACGTTGGGCCTTTGTGGATAGACTGGCTGAACGTAGGCCCAACCCAGGCGTGAAATGGGTCAATGCTGGTAGTTAGACTGGCTGAGTATAGGCCCAGTCTTGGCATGAATGAAGGGCCATTGTTGGAAAAAGTCTCGGATTGCTCAAATGCCGATATAGGACCAATATTCATGCTAATTTGCGCCACTGTTTTGCCACTGTTGGACCAATCAATTTGTGTTGCTTGGGTAATCTCTACATGCGCTATGGCGACGTTCCCTGCCTTGGTCTTGCCAGGTGTGCGCACGACAGCTTGTAGATCCGGGAACCGAAAGAATGGTTCAGTTGATGATCGACTTCAGAAATCTGGAATGGTCGCAATGGTTCTGGCTTCGTTTTCTCACTTTGACGTCTACCTGCTGAAGAGCGTCAAAGGCTGAAGAGTCTGCTCAGTCGTGCTGCGAAAACCTTTTTGCGACAAACGAAAAATTTGCGAATCTACACTCTCAGAAGCAATAGAAGCTTACAAGTAATTTCGGTAGATAAACAAACCTCTCATATTTCTTCTCTGTATTGAGACAGGCTGCACTCCATCACAGACAGCGCTGTAGACATCCTCTATAATAGTTGTTGATGAAATCTTTGAATTCCGAAACTAGCAAAAGCAAGTGCAGCATACTACGAAACTTTACAGACAATAGCACAGCGTACAGACTGACACTAAAAACACATACCCCCCCCCCCCCCCACAGAAGACACCATGAAATTATTTTAAATTGCACTGAGGTATTAAGAAGGGGAATCTAAACAGCTGCTTTATTTATCATCTATACACTTTCGTACGAAACGAGCAGTTTTAACGAAATTTTTTCTTGCTGTCCCGATGCTCAAATGTGCATGAATCGTTGCATTCTTGTCTTGAAGCCCTGCATGGAGAGTATACATGGAGGTATTCAAGCCTTTTTTTCTACCGGCTGAAATCTTATCCAGTGAAGGTATGTGAGGCATTTTTCCGCAAGCAGGCTTCGTAAAATATGGTGGTAAAAGATGCGGTCACTGTTGGCATTATATATGCAGGATTTTAGAAAGGTTTTAAATGCGTTTATACTCTACACTCTGAGTTTTTTCGTCCAGGTTCCATTTTGCGGAGAACTCCTGAAATCCAGCCGGTAAGTGATTCACAGATTACATGCACACTAATAGTTAAAGGGCTGAGTAAGGCGTAAAGCAATACCAACGATAGCAGTCTCCAGCAGAACTTTCTTCGCAAGAAATTTCTTAGCGCAAGTAATATGCAAGGTTCGCCGTTCGTGAGCGGTACCACCGGCGTCTTGTAAAGTAGTTCAGTGCGTAAAGATCAAATGTAGCCTGACTGAAGTGTGCGTCAAACATTAACAACGTAGTTGTACAAATGAATGAACCGGTCAGACTAATGATATGCGGAAATTGTGGAAAACCATTTATCTTGTATAAACTGCTTCAGTCGGTTATGCGAAGCTTTCTTTCACGCACTTTCGGTGCTTTGAAACACACACAAAAAAAACGGGAAAAGCCCATCGAAAGCCATAAAACGTTTCCATGTAGCGCTACAGGTGTAATTTTTTTACATAAAAAGCGCTAGATTGAACACAGTGTCATCACTAACTGACGCACGCAAGTGGATTCCTTCACCTAAATGCCGTTCTCGTAAACCTTTGCTAATGTAGACCCCTTTCATTTCTTCAACTCAGCGGATCTATTTACATTCTCTCGAAGTTATAGAAATGATTCCCAAGAGAAGCAGTCCACAGATGATCGCACAGGTGAGGCTTAAAAAGCCGGGGAGAAGGCAACCTAAATATCTCGTTTTTCGTGCAGAAGGAGCCCACGTTTCACTCTAGTCGCTATAGAGGGAAGCCTCTTCTTATGCTACCGGGGGAATCCCCGGTAACATAGCTGCAAGATGAAGCACTGCAGCCCCTTTAACCTTTCTTTAAAGCACAGCTGGCTTTAGAGTACTGGCCCAAATGCCAAATCATTTGCATATTTCGTCCAGGTTTTTTGTGTGCCTTGGTAGTAATTAGTTTAAGACTATCCACAACTTCCTCTCCTGCGCTGCTCTGAACTCCCTCAGTATAATACGTTTTACGATTCACCGTTGTGCGCTGTAAATATCTGTAAAGACCTTTACTGACTTGCCTGCTAAGGCCTTCCTAGCAGTATTTTTTTGTCTATAATTTTCACACGAATGTCTAACATTGGCCTTTGATAGTAGCGTGTTTAGGCGAAATTTCAGCGCGTTGAATGGAGTTTTCCTTCCTGAAGCCATTAGTCTTTGAAGAAGCAAATGAAGGATTCTTGACAGAAGGTTCAAAACCGATAAACAGCAAAGAAGACAATTATAATGCTGAGTTTTGGCACATAAGTTTTTTTTTCCTTTTTTTCTGCCTCAAGATGCGCGTAAGAATTGTACTTTGTTTTCCATCGTACAAGCACTTGATTTTTTTCTTCCCGGCCATTAGCTTTTACAACGGTGAAATCGAATATCATCTACGATCATCGCATTTCGGCGCTAAGTGATGGAATGTATCCTGTTGTGACGTTGGTATTTGGTGCACGGGCGAAGTAGAATGTCATGTACGGTCATCACATTCTGGCGCTAGGCGATGGAATTTATCCTGTTCGGGCGTTGGTGTTTGGCACATACCCTTAAACTTTTAAGCAAACACTCACTGTATCAATCATATAACGCATTACAATAGAAGCGCTGAACCCAGTCATTGTTATCGCTCTCGGCGCTGATCAGTTGTGGAGAGTTTTTCTTAAAAAATAAAGTGCAGCTTTCCCGATTCTGTTGAACAATGACCCTATCAGTGACAGAGGTGCTGACAAAAAATTTGAACGCAATAAAAAGCAGCCACCCCTTTATACGTATACTCGGTGCGGCACAAACGGCAGACCTACTGCACCATGGGTGCAGAAATATTAGTTGCCGTGCAGAATTCGCAGATGTTCGTAGAGGTGACTGATTGGTGGGTATTGAAATTCCAGCGGAGTACTGAGTTGCGTTATAAACGCGCATGCCCCCTCATGGCTCTCTAAAACTAAACTTTGGAAATATTTTCGAGAAAATACTGGCGCGCGCTCTTATCATAAGTTTCCTTCAGAAATGATAGACTGCAGCCTTGTGTATGCTCAGTTACATATCTTTTTAGTACAAAGAAGGAGACGGAGCCGAAAGCTTTAGAAACAGCTTGAAAGTGTGCTGGTACCCAGAAAACGCGTCAAAAGAGAGAAAACAATAATAACGCAACGTTTGCGACTAGATCAGTGTATATAAACGTAGTAGAAACAGGACAAAAGAAATGCAACATGTTGTGACCAAACCAGCACCACTACTATTGTACAGCAACATTCACTACCGGAATAATTTTGGTCGCAGAAATTACCAATATGCTTGCGATATAGTATCTATGAGTGAAAATACTACACCGTAATCTTATTTACCAAATTAGGCAAGGTACAATATAGAGATGGTGTATTTTGAGCGGCAAGGGCGCAGGAGTGGGCTACTTTTTTCGAGATTGTGGGAGTCGAACTACAGTTGTATGCTGTATTTTCTGGAGATTTTATACGAAATCCGCATTGGTTTTAAGTGCGTTCTGTAACGTAAAATCGATACCTAGATATAATGTAAAACACAGGAAGGTCACTATATATGAATGCATTGATGAAATTACAATTGTTCAACATTTTTTTTTTCACATTATACTGCTGCTTTCACAGTAAATGAAGTTTAGACAGGTTTATTAGAGCGGCGCTACTCAACACTTTGCTGGAATCGATTACACTCAGATATACCAAAGCAATTTCGGTAGACATATTCCGTTCGACTGCTGATGTTTTCACTTTCTCGAAAAATCTGTCATGATGGCACTTTAAATTCGAGGCGCACTACATATTCAAAAAACACCTCTATAAAAATATGCGAACAGGGCAGGTTTCCGCAGTTAAGCCGGACAGTGAGTTCCTTTTCCCTATAGACGCTACTGCACTCCGATTGATGTTTTCCTCTCGATATACTGAAAACTGTTTCATTTGTTAAAATATTTCATGAAAAATTAGATTCTACCCAAGGGACAAACTGGTGAGAGCCATATTTGCCTCTTCTAAAATCGGAAATTAGTAAAAAGCAATACTCTGTTTACATATACAGAGTGTGTCACCTCTGACTTACCGAGTTAAAAAAAAAGTCTTTTTGAGTGATTACCGGGCTATTCTCGACATAATACTATCAGTGGTGTAGCATATTAGAAAATATGGCATATCCTCATGTCTTTAAAAACTGTATTGGTGGCACTGGCGATTGCAATAAATGTACCAAAGGGCGCTCCGCTCAGGGCTCTAGACGACTGTATTGACGACTGTAAATATTCGCATTCGTACCTTAAGCAGCGGAAACACAGCTTACTATAGGAGAAGAACGTTCATCTTTGCATAGATTAATGTGGGACTACCACAAGCTAGCTTTTCTAGGGTAACATGTGTTTAGACAGTATAATTAACACTAATGAGAGCACTATTTTTATAATTTACGCGGATGATATCGTCATCATTCTCCAGTCAAACGATATTATAGAACTGGGCTTTGCAGTAAATAGAACATTCGGCGTGTTGTCTTAATAGAGTACGAATAACTGACTTAAAATAAACGCAGGAAAAGCAAAAGCATTTTTATATGCACCGATAAAAAATCCAGTTGACTTTACTTCCGCACTGCATGTGACAGAGCAGAGGATGTAAAATAAATATCTATTCTGGGAGTAATTATTTAATCAATATTACACCTTGTATGGTCATGTGGACCGTATTACTACACGCGTCGCGAGGACTTGTGGTATAGTTTCGCGACTTCGCCCCACGTGACTCCGAGAATGAAGATTCTAGTGCACAATGCTTTAGTCTCTCCGCATCTTAATTACTGCCGCCTCGTACGGGAATGACATCCGAAAGAATATTGTCCGAAAGAATGATACGTGGCAATATATAGAAACTTTTATAAAAAATATGCGTGCCCACCACATCGGAATCTTTTCGTTCGAAGCACAAAGAATTTAATTCTACCTTCTGATATTCTTCCTGCCAAACTCCCATATTAATTTATTATTTTGTTGATTGACACGCAAAGCTTGCGAAATCCACAAAAACTACTTTAGTAAACTATTCAACGTGACTAAAGCATTGCAACTTTAATATACCATCAGGCGTACCAAGATATGAACTGTATCATACTGTAGAACAAAACAAGAGTAACAGGACAGATCAGCGTTTCCTAAAACTGCTAAAATATCCTCAACAATAAAAATGTAGACATGAATGGTTTACCAATACTGGTTAACATTTCGCTTCTTCCAGCTTTTGTAGACGCCGCATCGTTTTGAACATTTGCGAGTTCCACAACACCTCTTTCTGGCGGCACCCGGTCTTTGGTGATGGGCAACGTAGTGCTTGCGCATTAAAAACGCCGACGGGCAGCGTGAAATTTAACGCCGCATATCCCGCGACCCCACCTGTCCTCGCGCACTTGTGCGGCTCAACCGGATATCCAGCACAACACGATAAAAATAAAAGAGAAAATTTAGAATTTTTTTTCCAGTTGCAGTTTGCTGATGCTCTAGATATGTGACTCACTATATATTCTACAATAGATTTTGTTCTAGCCGTAATGTTGGCGAAGAAAAGCAATATTTGTGACAATAATTACTAAGGCCATTGCAATCTAAACGCATTGACTCATGCGAACGCGGCAACTTGCTACCACCACTGAGACTGTCGTTTCTTGCTGTCACCGTTTCTACCACTGCAGCTAAACCTTCAGTCACGTTTGATAAATGAAAAACCTTCCAGCAGACCCTTTTTGTAGAGATGGGTGTTCTCGTAACTGCAAGGAAAAATTCTCTGTAACGGCAAAAAAACAGCCGTTTAGTCAGTTTTATGCCTGCACAATCACACTGTAGGAATGCACCTCTCGTTCTGAGCTCCTTTATTTGGACTTCTTTTTTTGCTGTTTCCTAGCATGGTGGCCAGAGCATGAACGCCATCTTCGATCGAAACGGTGTTCCGTGGTGATTCTTCCATAGCAGTAGACTGTCCTAAAACGTTGGGAAGGGTTGAGATGACTACCTGCTTGAGACGCTAAAGTAATTGTAAGTTCTGCATTTCTAGCCTTTTTTGGCTCCTGAAGATGACCGCGTAGTTGCTCGACCAAATGAGAAGTTGTGGCTCGATACTGCTTCATTACGAAGTCTTAGTGCCAATGCAAAATTGCCCTAGGATTAGTAGAGTCACTAGAGAGATATAGTTTTTGGATCATGTATCCCATCTTCCGCAAACAGACCAGAGGGTGCGTGTTGTAGATTCCCGATGGTTCGACAAAAAAGGAATTAGACTTCGCATTGTGCGTTCACTCTGACGTAGTGCAGGATGAGGAGATCCTCGGAAAGATGCAATCTACCTAGGATTGAAAAGGGAACAGAAGAAACTAGTGAGGTGGAAGGCCGTCAAGCAGCAAGCGGCCAGCGAGATAGTAGACGAATTCAGAATCTGGCTGCAGACCACATATTTCGCTTTACCTGAGCAAGACGACCTCATTTTCCATGCAATCAGCAATAATCTCGTATCTGTAATTAAGGCGTATGCAGTAGAATGAGCCAGTATGAAGGTTTGACAGGATACGCAAAGCTCTCAAGGAGCCGAAAGATCAGATCAAGGAACGGCAAAGCATGAAAGCAAAAAACCCCAAAGACAGAATGGAGCTGGCAGAGCTCAATGAATAAGCGCAATGAAACCGGCGTAAGAATCTTCATTTTTTAAAGAAAACAGCTTGCTCTTAAGAACAGAGGTGACCTAAAAGCGGGGCATATGGAACTAGGCAAAGACAAACTCGGATATATGCATTTAGAAAGATGGCAATGCCGTCAGCAATACCTATCATACAGCTAAAGTAGCCGAAGAATACTACACACATACACGCAGTAACCAACGCAATCGGAGCTTTAATAAAAGAGCCAGTACAGAAAAGCAACTAGACATTATGCCAGTAACATAACAGGAAGTACAGACAGTCTGTGGAACAATAAAAGGAGGGAATCAGCTGGTGAGGATCAGGTAACAGCAGATCTTCAGAGATCGGTCGGAATACTTTGCTAGAAAATCTAGTGGCCCTGTATACGCAATGCCTTATGACATCGAGCATGCTTGAACCTTAGAAAGGCGCTAAGATCTTAGCCCAGTAGAAATATTAGAATAATTATAGACTGCTTATCTTACGGCGCGTTGCCTAGAAGGTATTTACTAATTCGGTGGACACTGGAATCAGGATAACCTTTACATTTATATTAAAAAAGATGACGTAGGCTTTCGTAAGGGCTACCCGAAAATAGACCATATTCGCACTATCTATCATGTGATATAGAAGTGCGAATATTACAAACAACCCCTATTTATAGCCTCGAAAGATTACAAGAAACCATTTGACTCAGCCAAAGCCTCAGCGGACATCTAAGCATTGTCCTAGCGCTGGTGGTCGACAGAAATTCGAAGTCTGCTCTCTTACTTTCACAGCAAAAATAACTGACGCCGTCTATGAGCTCGTCGATAGCTGTGAAATGCTGTGCCCAAGCATAGCATGCAATTCGGCCCGGACAGCTTGGCGTTCTCGGTTCGACACATGGTGGGTTCTTTGGCTGAGAGGTAGGGCGTGTTGGCCACTTACAATCCAGTGCTTGGCAATCAGAGTTTGTCGAGCCGTCAACGATGATCTTATGGAATCACTGCCTCTTTGAACAAGTGTGGGGATCTGGTCACATCTGTTTGGGGGAATGCGTGGTTGATGTGGAAGGTAGGCTTGTTGAGCTTGTTTTAGGTGGTGCTAAGTCGTCCGTAATGTCTGCGAGATGGAAGAGGAAAACATTAGTCGTGTCGTTTTTTAATATCAGTTTCTTTCACTGAAGCCAGTTACTAGCACTTGAGACGCTCCATTACGGAAACAGGTTATATCTCTTTCGATTTTAATATCTGAATTTAATACCTCAATATCTCAATAAAATCTCAATTCAAGACTCTCGGTATCCCTCTACGATGGCTTCAACGATCTTGATTTCTCAGGCACCCACGACGGCGTTAAAACTTGATCAGGGTGGCATGCTCTCTTTTTCATCAAGGGCAATTGGAAAAAGCAGACATTTCTGTGTTGTCGCAGAAATTATGAATTGTTCGTAGAATGCCTAATGACGCTCTGTCAAAAGACGGGGATCGTTCAGTGTTCTCTAAGGAGGTCCATACCGAAACTCATTTCGTGGTAATACATTTGCAGGATCAAGAAATTTGGTGAAAAAGCATGTTACTGAACTGTTAGTCTTGTTGTGCACCGTCTGGACTGCGTAAGTTGGCCGCTAGTGGTGCGAATTTTCGGGTCATCGCAAGTAGTTTTTTTGCTGAGCAGCGAACGTTGCACTGAATAATGAGTACCCTGCACGTTAATCAACACAGACAGTAACTGTGCGACTGTCGGCAGGCAATTCTAGGATGGTTGCTCGGGTGCACGAATTACGCGTCAGCCTCGAAGTTCGATACAGGTATGGCCGGTGCTGTGATCGCGGCTGGGGCATTCCGTTGTCGCTTTTCTTGGCAGCGGTGTCAGTTTGAAATCAGTTTAGGCTATCGTCGAGGTTGACATTGCGTGCAGCATCGGCGTAATTGCTCGATGTCTGCGTGCAACTTGTTGAGTGAAAGTTTTTTGTCGATTCGCTCATGAGCAACGTCAGCTTTAAAAATTTCTGGCTTTAGTTTTTCCTACAGAGGCTAGGAGACCTGCCACCTACATACGTTGGGTAGCTGTGGCGCGGCGATGCACAGATTGCAGTGGACGGCGATTGGAAACGGGGTACACCTCCTGACGATGCATATTCTTCTCTGCAAGAGTCCTCCACTTATCACATTTTCTAGACTCTCAGTGGTGGTCTTAAGATAGACTTGTGGTAGCCAGAGCGCATCATACTGAGAGAGCTGGTGCTCATTAAAGAGGCTTGGTGCTCCTAGGTAATGCCTCAGTTATCGCCTGGAACTGCACGCCTGAAAGCGCCAGTACAACCGACTAGTCCAACTCCTCCATGGAAGCCATTCAGATGCTTATTCTGAGGTGCACCACTGAGATGCACCAAGAACCTTTATTAACCTCCGGTAAATTATAAGCGAGATTGGACAGGAAGATCGGTGTCGGTTGCTGCCATCTTCCCACATGCACCATGTTGTAAGACTGAAAGACCTTGATTCCTCGATAATGGGAGAGGAGATTGAAACTAAAGGCCTCGAGAGCAAGACAAATGTCCCAGCCCCCGTCTATACACCGTTATGGTAGTAATGCTAGTGCATTCAAATGCATATACAGAAAGGCGCACATTCAACAACAGAACAGAATTGCCGTAACAAAAATAATTGGAATATTTCTTGATTATCTAAATAAAAGAAGAAAATACACTCACAATAACAAAAAGTCCACCAATATACACTTCTAAGGAGGTATATAGACATGTACAAACATGTAATGGCACTAAAGACCGCTTGTTAGCAAAATCAAATATAATTTCAAAATAATAAGGCAATTCAATTTTTTAACTAATTTTCAGAAGCACTGAAATCCAGCAGTTCACCAAACTCGCTTATTATCTCTATAGACTTATAAATAAATGTTTGTTTCCCATAACTTCTTTTTCTTTTAGGAACGCGCCCAATATTCCACCATACAAGATAGATGCGTCATGTTTGCCGGTTTTAGGGAATAATTTGTCCTTATGGCTTGTAGCCAGAAGCCTCTCATAGTATATTTTGTCTGCACGCAGCAGAGAATAGCGTTGGAACAGAGGAAATGTTTTAAGGTTTATATAGCCGCCATGGTAATGGCAGTATATTCGAAGGATGTACTAGAAGGATACGGGGTATATTCGAAGGATACCTTCGCGGACATCGTCCGCAAAAAAGCGCAAAATATGCTTGTCTCCACGAACCGACGACTCCAACGCAAGCTGACGCCAAGGCAACGCAAGCTGAAGCAAGCTGAAGGTCACCACATTAAGCAGTCCTGCGCTCCGACCAGAACCACGAAGCGTGTTCCACGAGAACCAGCATGCACGAGAACGGCGCACCCTGGCTTCCGTGCGTCTGCCTTATGTGGGACGAGCAGGCTCTAGGAAATGGAACAACTGGAGGACTCCTGCAGAGGAGATTAAGCATTGCAAGGGGGTCTGCCCCGTTTCCCATCGCAGTCCACTGCACTCTGCGCGTCGCCGTGCCACACCTACGCAGCGGCAGCTGATAACCACTGTAGGGGAAACGGACGTCGGAAGCTTACGTTGCTCATGAACGAAAAAACAAAGGTCCTTCAATGACAAAGCTGCATGCAGACGCCTCAAACATTCGGCAGGCGCTGCACACAATACCAACCTCGACGACGGCCTGAACTGATTTGCTTTACCAAGCCCCCAAACCCACCTTCCATATCTCTTATGCACCACCCCAGAACAGACTTTACGAGAATTTTCTTCTAAGAGACATTGATTGCTTTTCGTAGTCGTCCAAGACCCGACAAACACCGATTGCCAAGCACTAGATTGTAAGTGACACAAACGCCATCGGCCAAAGCCCTCTACCGTGTGTCGCCCCGAGAGCGCTAAGCTCTTCGGGACAAAGTGCAACAAATGCTTTGGCACGGCACATCCGTCGACGAGCACCTGAATGGCACGAATTCTTTAGCTGTAAAAGGAAAACGGCACACTTCGGTTTTGCGTAACCACCAACGCTGTGACAGAATTGCGAAGAACGATGTCATCTTCGTTCCTCCGGACTGATCATACACTCCTCCGGCTCTTAAACATCAAGTGGTCATTGGAAGGCCTCAGTTGGGCTGCTGTAAAATTGAGGCCAATGAAAGCGATCACGGTAAGATCGCATTCATCATACCGTAAGGCCTCTTCGAGTTCAAGGTGTTACCATTTGGCGCCTGTTCCGCGCAAGCAACATTCCAGCGAGTATTTGTAGGTGCTCACATTTCTTAAACGGCAAATATGCCTAGTCAAATTAATTGACGTCGATGTGTTCTCGATTTTTGAAGTTAGCGACAAAAAGCTTTGGTCAGCGCTGGAGGCAGTCAAGCTGTAAGGTTTAACATGAATGTAGAGAAGTTTCACGCCTACTGATACGAGCTGCTGTTGCTAGGTTGTATTGTAAGGATGTTGGAGTACGCCAAGGATAGCAGAAAACAGGTGCGACCGTTGTTTTTGCTGCCTACTAAAATATCTCGGAAATCTGCGTGCATTACCGATATTTTCCAAAACCTTTCCGCGCAACTCCGTTCGTTTAGTCCGGCTGTAAACGCAGACTTGCCACTCAGATGGGCAGCGCCACAAGCGGAAGCATTCAAGGAACTTCAGCGCCGTATGCATTCTCATCTCATAGAAAATATCAGTGCTGCGCAAATGGGACACGGCAGGAAAACCAGGAATGCAAACGACAACAGAGTTGCAGACTTCCAGCTGTTTATTCGAGACCGATAAGGAAATACTATACAGTAAGTGAGCCTATAATCATGACCATCACTGTCATTCACACAAGACCTGGCTGAAATTTCGGCCACATTGAACAAAATTTGCGTTACAGAAAAGCCGATAAACCAGAAAGCATTCAATCATCATGTCCCAGAAAATCCATGTCAAGAAAACGATTAAAAATTGGTAAGTAACCTAACAATCAGCCTGACTAAAGAGCTTAAAAAATACTCGAAATGACAATGCAGTTGTCCCTACAGACACCAAGGGTAAGAAAAAAAGTATGAAAACGCGATGAAAACATGTTCCGACTTATAGAAAAACCGGCATGAGAGCATGTAAACAACAAAAAACAAGACTAAAGGTAAAAATTAAAATCAGGTGAAAAAAAGGAATTGGGTATAGAAAAAACAAAGATGACAAGGAAGACAACGAAGAACAAGTGTAAAGGTGACATAAAATAAGGTAAAACTAAATTTCCGGCACTGAAGTTCCTCTTAGGGACACAAGTCAAACAGTTATAGGTGGCCTTCTAAAAACGTGATTTAACTCAGTGAAAGTGAAATAGACGCAGTGCTGGCACATCTTAAATCATTTTGCTATGTGATAAGCTTCGACGACCTCCCTGTGCGTCTTATCTCTTGACTGAAACAAAAAAGTAGGGTTGCGCAAAACTGGGGTGCAAGGCACTTCATTCGAGCCCTTACCCTTCACTTCACAGTCCTTACAATGATGAGTCAGCTTACCTCCCATATTGCTTTTTACTGCTAAGTTATGTTCGCGTGCCCGTTCGTTGAAACACCTACCAGTCTGCCCAATATACTGTACCGCATGTGAAGGGAATTTTGTAGACAAGACCTGAATCGCACTCTGGGAACTTCTTTTCGTGTTTAGTATACGCCTTTCAGGCCTCGCCTACGAAATTCCCCTCACATGCGGTAACGTTTAAATTGGGCAGACTGGTCGCTGTTTCAATGAATGGGAACGAGAAGATAACTACCCAGTAGAAAACAATATGGGAGGTGATCTGCCCAACATTGTAAGAACTGTGAAGGAGATGGTAAGGGCAAGAAAAAAGTGCCTTGGACCCCAGTTTCGCGCAACACTACCTGTTTGTTTAAACAGATAAGAGAGAAAGTGTGGTCATCGAAGCGTATCACATCGTAAAAAATAGGAAAAAATGTGTCACCACTTCGTCTATTTCACTTTCACTGAGTGAAATCACGATTTGAGAAGGCCACCTATAATTGTTTCGCTTGGGTCCCTAAGATGTACCTCAAGGCCGGAAGTGTAGTTTTATCTGATTTTATGTCACCTTTAGACTTGTTCTTCGTTTCGGTCCATTTCGTGGTTGCTTTTTTCATACCCCATTCCTTTCTTTTACCTGGTTTTAATTTTTACATTTACTCTTGGTGTTTGTTGTTTCCATGCTCTCATGCCACTGTTTCTATAACTCACGCCTGGTTTTTATTACTTTTTTTTACTCTTGGTGTCTGTAGGGACAACTGCATAGTCATTTCAAGTATTTTTATGCTCTTTACTCAGGCCTATTGTTAGGTTACTTACCAGTTTTAGTTGTTTTCTTGGCATGGACTTTCTGGGGACATGATGATTCAATGCTCTGTGGTTTATCGTGCTTTCTGCAACCCAAATTTTGATCAATGTTGTGGAGATTTTAATCAGGTTTTGTGTGAATAACAGCGATGGATATGCCCATAGGCTCCCCCCCCCCCCTATATAGCGTTTTCTTTCCGGTGTCGAATAAGCAGCTCAAAGGCTGCGCCTGTGTTGTCGTTTGTGTTCCTCGTTCTCCTGTCTTGTCCCATTGGCTCAGTACTAATCATTTCTGCAATGAACCAACTAGGCCATAAGAACGTTTTACTTCGTCACATTTCTTCTACCCTGGGTTCTGTTTTGTTTGCGCAAACAAAGCGCGATGCTGTGTTGACATGTGTGAACGTCATCGCTGGGACCAGCTGTCAATCCCGTGTCCTGGCGTATTGCTTGCAACGCAAGATAGTTCCAGCACAACTGCGAGTCTTCTTTCGAGAACGGGAAACATCGTGCGGCCACTTTCGGAGAATATGCAAACTGTGAAAATGAGAGTACAGGAGACATGTGAGGCTCTATTCTGACTGGCTGCAGTCTTCACGTCAACAGGAGTTTGATGATTTCGTCGCTGCTACCAGGTACGCGGGGTACCAAAGGGTGGCAGCGAATTCCACAGAATTCTTATGGCAGCATGCGAGACTGGCTCTTCCAAAAACGCCTCGTGGTGCCCAGTCTGCTAACATTGTCAACGTCCTTGATGGCGCCGTAATAACTGGAGACGTGCAGAGGATCCTAGAAAAAGGCCCCAAGTTCTACGTGCCTCTCGTCAAACGCTCTCACCTGGTTGCAGTCCTGCGACAAGTGGGGAGAGCGTGTTCCTGAAGAGCATCGGGAACGAGTCATTTGCGACGGAGTGGGCTGCCTACAGCGCTCTGTAATCACCTTTCTGGTAAAAACCCGCCTATCAAAAAAGTAGTCAACTTTTTGAAAGAAAATGGCCTGACCAACATCCAGTCGGACAAAGAAGGCGGCTTTGACGTCTCACCTCTCGGTGCGTTTGACAAAAAGGCTGCGGAAGGTGTAAAGAAAACATCAAGCCAGCAGATTTCATTACGAAGAACCAAAAGGGTTTTTACTCAATGAACTTCAAAGCATGAACTTGGAAACTAGAGCCAAGAAAGTTGAGAAGAAAGAAACTGGCCCTCTCTGTATATTCTTCAGCGGGAAACCGATAAACCGGAGCGTTCTTTCCGAGCCATCGTTTCCGAAAAAGATACTTGTCAGAAGACGATTGGGGTCTATCTACAATGTAATCGGGAAATGATAGTAGGGAAAGACCCGTTTCTCGTTCGGAGCTCAAGTGAAGTGCTGGCGTACTTGAATCAGAGCCGGCTTAAAGCCATTACTGCTTTCTCAGTTGATATTGAAGACCTTTTTTATTCTGTACCGCAAAATGGCCTGTATGATGCAATCCGCCAAAAAGTACAAGAAATTGGGAATATTTATTTATTTATTAGAGATACTATCAGTCCTGTCAGGACCAAGATAGGAGTGATACAAGGTACAGATTACAAAGGCGGAATACAACAAACAAAACACCAGCACCGTCCAGTCGGTGCCAAGTTTTAAGATATCAAAAAATGGAACTGACCTCTAAGCAACAAATAAAAAATGCGCAAAAATATCGCTGCAACTAAACAGAAAACAATGTGAAAACACCATGCCCAACACAAATGCATTATATCAGGCACTATACCAACAAATCACGAACTCCAGCAGAGAACACATCCACACCCGATGCGAGCACCACATTCTCTGGCAGTCTGTTCCATTCTCTCGCTGTGGACAGGAAGAAGGAATGCTTGTAGCAGTGCTTAGAAAACTTTTGTTCTTTTACGTGTCTGCAATGTTTACCCCGAGTGATACGTGAAGTAGTTTCGCTTATGTATTGCTGCTTATCGATATGTACCATGTTGTTCATAATCTTATAGAAAAGAATGAGTCTTTTTTGTTTCCGGCGACATTGAAGAGGGCGCAAGTTCGCTAAAGTGTAAAGTGGGGTTACCTGATCTTGTCTTCGGAAGCGAGAATAGATAAAGCGAAGTGCACGTCGCTGCACTCGCTCCAGTTCAGCTGCAAGTGTTTGAGTGTAGGGATCCCACACCTCACACGCATATTCCATTATCGGGCATACGAGCATCTTATAAGCCGTAAGTTTAGTATCCTGTGTAGCATGCTTAAGTGACCGCCTAATGAATCCTAATCTTTTATTTGCTTTAGCAACAATGTTATGTACGTGAGTGTTCCAACGCAGGTCTGAAGTAATTGTCACTCCCAGGTATGTATATTCTGTTACTCGATTAAGTTTGTTTTCTTGTAATGAGTAGTCAAATTTGAGTGGCTGATGTTTGTGTGCGATTGTCATACATACTGTTTTACTGGGGTTCAAAGACATTTGCCACTTTCTACACCATTCGCTAATGTTGAGCAGGTAACCATTAAGTTTAACTTGATCTTCAACTGAATTAACATTAGTATAAATAATGCAATCGTCTGCAAATAATCTGGCCTTGATTTCTGAATCTTCAATGAGGTCGTTTATGTAAACAAGAAACAATAACGGTCCGAATACCGAGCCCAGTGGTACTCCCGATGTCACATCACACACTTGGGATGCGCTCCCGTCAATACTTACAAATTGCCTGCGGCCCACAAAAAAACTTTCCAACCAACGAACTATATTTGAGTTTCTGAGTACTGATTGAAATTTGCTTAAAAGTTTTCTATGATTTACCTGATCGAAGGCTTTCCTAAAGTCTAGGAATATTATGTCAATTTGCCCTTTCTGGTCAATGATTTCGCTAAAATCATGCAAAGTTTCTATTAATTGTGTAACCGTTGACATGCCCTGTCGAAAACCATGCTGACACCTATTCAAGAATTCAATATCTGTTAGGTATTGTCGAATGTGCTTTGAGACAATGTGCTCTAGAAGCTTACAACAGGCTGACGTTAGTGCGATGGGACGATAATTACTGACCGTTTTTGAATCTCCAGTCTTGAGAATAGGAACTATTTTGCTAGTTTTCCAATCATCGGGAACCGTGCTTGTTGATAGTGATTTCCTAAACACTAGCACGAGGTATCTAGCTGACCATTCTGCGTATCGCTTCAAAACCAGAATAGGAATATCATCAGGGCCCATTGATTTTGATGTCTTTAGGCTCAGCAATAAATTCAGTACGCCTTCTATCGATAAGCTTATGTCGTCAATTGCACGTGTTTCAGCAGCGAACCTAGTATACGCTGGCTCGTTATCGTCTTCACTGAAAACACTTGCGAAGTATCTATTGAAAAGATCGCACATTTCAGTCTTATCACTTATAGGTCCGCTCTCTGAGCTTATCTCCGCGACTGTTTTCTTTGGTACTACCAAGTGTCTCCAAAACTTTTGTGGTGATTCTCGTAGAAATTTTTCCAATGTAACGTTATAAAACTTAAGTTTAGATTCTTTTATGTGTGACCTCATATTACTACTTAGAGCTAGCATGTCACTCAACGCAGCCGGATCGAGTGTGCGTCGCTACTTTTTCCTACGCCTGCCGATTTTTCTTTTTAGTTGAATAATATTCCTTGTTATCCACGGACTGCACGCACGTTTCTTTTTTGTGACCAGTGGCACATAACGACTTATGCACCTATGGACTAAAGATTTGAATTCTAACCATAGTTCATTAACAGTCACTGATTCGTTACAGCTTAGTTCTTCAAACGGGCCAAAGCAGTAATCTAGCTCGTCAAGTACGGCGTTGTCGTCTGCCCTGTTAAAATCTCTGTAAGATGACACTTCAATCGTCTTCTTTCGAAAAGAAGCAAAGGACAATTTCATACTAACTAAACAATGATCGGAAAGACCAGGTAACACTTCTACCTCCACCGGCTGTGACGAAAGACCTTGAGTTAGAAAAAGAAGGTCTAAAACTGATTTGGTGTTACCCTGTACTCTTGTGTACTCTCGTACTACCTGCTGAAGCCCATGAGAAAAGCACAAATCTAGAAGACCGAGCGCTGCCTCTCGTTCACGTTGCCCCGGCATCATTTCATCCCATTTCACATCCGCAACGTTAAAACCCCCCGCGATTATCCCGTTTTTATTTTGAATTCGCAAACGGTGTAGAAAGTCGTTCAATGCATCAATGACGTCTGAAGTTGCGCCCGGAGGACGATACACAGCACCAATTAAAATTTCATGTGTTCCGCGATAGACTCGGCAAAAAGAGGATTTGATGTTATGAGGGCCTGAAATAACCGTGTGCTGTATCGTATTGTCAATAAAAATAGCTACGCCTCCCCCTCGGCTGCTGCGGTCAAATCTGATAACGCCATACCCAGGGGGGCATATCTCCGCATCCAAAATATCAGGGTGAAGCCAAGTTCCCGTGACAACTGCGACATCAGGTTGGCGTTCTAATAAAACGTGCTCCAGCTCCTCTACCTTATTAACAAGACTGCGTGCATTTATGTTTAGTATATGAAATTCATTTTCGCTTGTCTGTCAGTCTTGAACAGATGGAGAAGCACTCAACCGGGTAGGCGTAGAAGCCCTCTCTCGGGCAGACGTGGAAGCATTTGATAGCGGCTGATAAACCTGATAACGTTCTTTTGTAACGTCATTCCAAGCATACATGACACCATCTATTTTCAGCTTGTCAAAAATTAAAGCCACTTTTTGTCCGTTCTTTCGGCTATCTGCAGCACTCTTCCAAAGGTTTTGCCTTCTGTTCCTGACGATACTTGAGAAATCTTCGTGAACGGAAAAATTTGTATCCTTCAACTTCTTTGTATTCTTTAGTACCTCTACCTTTTCATTGTAGTTGCCAAAACGCACAATTACAGGTCTGGGACGCTGTGTGCTTGGTCGTCCTATCCTATGAATGCGTTCGGTGCTCGCCACGGAAACGCCCAGTTTTTCATTAAAAACACCGCTTACTACACTGGTTTTTAGCTGTTCGTACGTTTCATCTGGAACCTCACGAATACCGTGAATGACAACATTGTTTCGACGAGAACGATTCTCGAGGTCGTCGATCTTTCTCAACATGTTATCCATGCTTGCACGCAAAATAGATAGTTCTTTCTCAGACTCCTCAAGCCTTTTAGCCAATTCGGTCACATGAGATACCACCGTTTCCATGTTAGACAGCTTTTGCTTCATTTCTGATATATCCGCCTTGATTTCGGTTTGACCACCAAGAATAGTTTGCAACAAAGCCGCCGTGTCGGGCCCCGGGTTCGTTTCAATATCGCCACAACACAGCAGAATTCCAGAAATGACATCGCAACACTCAACAGCAATAGACAAGAGGGCATGTGGGCTCGGCAGCACTAGCAAATCAGGACAATCGTCCCTAATACTGCTGTAATAACGTTTTTCACTAACCTGGAGAAGGGTGAGAAGTGAATTGTTCATTCCGTTCGCGCCGGTGCCGCCAAGCCCACTGCCGAAATCAGGGACAGGCAGGTTCAAGGAAAACGCCTCCGCCGATAATGTAGATGCTCCTGGTGCTGTGCCGACGCAGCGGTTGCCTGTCCATTGCCATTCGTCAAAGCTTGTTGCAGCCGCTCCTGTTTTTTGTGCGGCGCAAAGGAAAGCCGTATTCCACGATACGTTGACGTTGACGAGGCCATGTTCCGGTAGAACTTGTGCAGAATAGGCCACCACCTGGAGAAGGGTGAGAAGTGAATTGTTCATTCCGTTCGCGCCGGTGCCGCCAAGCCCACTTCAGAATAAGGCAGGGGTCAGCACGGACCATTTTTTGAGTTGTTAAAATTTTACCTGAGCTCCACTGCAAAATGAATTTCAAGGCAAACATTTTCTGCACAAGACTAGAATTTTTATAGGCTCATCTGTAGCCTCTGTCCTGTGAGATAATTACCTGTCAGCGGTTGACCAGCGCATTTAACAAAGATTGCCTAGTGACAAGGTTTTGCATGTTTTCCGGTATGTTGATGATTACCTTCTTATACTTAACTTGTCACCAGAAAATAAAGTTGATGGGTTGGTGACTGACATTCTTGTCATATCTGACACCTCCTCCCAGGGTTTAATCTTCACCCACGAACTAGCTAATGATAAAAGACTGCAGTGCCTAGACCTTACACTCCAATTTGCCTCTCAACACATTTGTTGGTTATACAGTCCGAGAAACAAAAAGAACCCACCGATGTTTGGAAGCGCACAGTCTAAGCACGTAAGACGTGCCAACGTAATCTTAGCATACCAGTCTGCCCTAGAAAAATGATGCGAACAAGAGAGAACAAACCTTCAGCCAGCAATTTGAACGTTTCCGTGCAGCTGGTTATCTGCCCCACCTCATCACTGCAGCCTGTGAAAGCCTATTACAGAAGCTTCAAGGCCGGAAAAAGAAGAATGAAAAGGGCAAGGAAAAGCCACAGCAGGTGAAGCCTTAGATGCACCGGGTATACCACAACATCAAAAAAATAGCGAACCGATATGGCGAGAGAATAGTTTTTTCGGCACCGATTAAGCTGAGTAGTGTCTGCCCTTTGTTGTCCAAACAAAAAGTAACTAGGCCGCAATGCTATGCTAAACACGAAAAGAAGTTCACAAATTGCGATTCAGGCCTTTTCTACAATATTCCACTCACATGCGGAACAGTACATTGAGCCGACTAGTCGGTGTTTCAATGAACGGGCACGCGAACATAACTTGGCTATAAGAAACATTATGGGAGGTCGTCTGGCACATCAGTGTAAGAACTGTGAAGGGAAGGGTAAGGGCAAGAAAAAAGTGCCTCGTACCCCAGTTTTCTGCAACACTAATTTTTTGTTTAAGTCAAGAGATAAGACGGAAAGGGAGGTCATCTAAGCCTATCACATCGTAAAAATGGAGTAAAACGTGTCAGCAGTGCTTCAGTTTCACCTTCACTGAGTGAAATCGCGTTTTTAGAAGGTCACATATATAGTTCCTTCACTTGTGTCTCTAAGATATACTTCAAGGCCAGAAATATAGTTTTATCTCATTTTATGTGACCGTTACACTTGTTCTTCGTTCCCTTCTATGTCGTGGTTGTTTTTGTCACACCCCATTCCTTTCTTTTACCTGGTTTTAAGCCGCCGCGGTGGCTCAGTGGCTATGGTGCTCGGCTGCTGACCCAAAAGACGTGGGTTCGATCCCGGCCGCGGCGGCTAGAATTTCTTTGGAGGAGAAATTCTAGAGGCCCGTGTACTGTGCGATGTCAGTGCACGTTAAAGAACCCCAGGTGGTCGAAATTTCCGGAGCCCTCCACTACGGCGTCTCTCATAGCCTTAGTCGCTTTGGGACGTTAAACCCCACAAAACCAAACCAACCTGGTTTTAATTTTTATCTTTACTCTTGTTGTTTCAATGCTCTTATGCCGGTTTTTCCATACGTCACACTATGTTCTTATTGCGTTTTCATACTTTGTTTTTACTCTTGGCGTCTATAGGAACAACTGCATTTTCACTTCCAGTATTTTGCATGCTCTTTACTGAGGCTGATTGGCAGATTCCTTACTAGTTTTTAGTCACTTTTTTGACATAGATTTTCTGGGGACAAGCTGATTGAATGCTCTATGGTTTATCGGCCTTTGTGCCACGCAAATTTTGATCAATATTGTGGAGATTTTAATCAGGTCTTGTGTGAATGACAGTGATGGTTATGCGCATAGGCTGACCTCCTATATAGCCTTTCTTTTTCGGTGTGGAATAAACAGTTTAAAGTCTGCGCCTGAGTTGTCGATTGTGTTCCTCGTTCTCCTCTCCTGTCCCATTCGTGCAGTACTAAAATTTTCTGCATTGAACCAGCTAGCCTGCAAGAACGTTCTACTTCCCTTCATATACATAACGCCAAGATTTTCATTCATACTTATGCAGCACTGTAGGCTTAGACGCCATCCTGGTTCAGAAAATCCACGGACTGGAGAAGGTAGCCGCGTATACCAGCCGCTCCCTTTTGAAGGTCAACATGATCTACTCGATGACCGAGGAGTGCCTTGATGTCGTCTGGGCTTAGCCTCAATTCTTTTCGTAACTGCCCCAGTAGCACAAGGTGATAGGTTCATGCTGGTCCGACATGGGCATTGCGGGCTGGTGGATGCCCGGAATAAACCCACATGGGTCCCCCACGGGTGCAGTGCCGGCCGAAAGCCCTTGGGCTGCCCACTTCATGCCTGAGTGGGGCCCTCATCAGTAATGCATGGGCTTAAACAGATTGGGCAGCCAACCTAGGTCCCACCGAGGATACCTGCTGACTAAGATGGGGGCCCTATTATGGTGAAGTGCAGGTAACCCCAAAAGGGGCTGCCCCTACATCACCGTGAGGGAGCCGCAGTGGCTTTGTGTGGGTAAACAGCTGATATTCCCCCCTTCAACGTTCAAGGTTCCCACATAGAGAATTTAGGGGCTAAACTTTGGGCTTCACAGTGGCAAAGCGTTTCAGGCATGCAGTTTTGTGCTGCCTGAGCCACACCTGCGACGGTCCCACATGGCCTGGGCATGGGCAAATTTGCCATTCCGACGTCTTCAACGCCTGTATCCTAAATCAGTTATGAAACGGGTAAGCATGGGCTGCGTGCAGTTCGTGTGCATAAAAGAGGGGGCTACATGATAGTGAAAGGCGGGCACCCCTAACAAAGGTTGCCCGTGCAGCACCCTGACGGAGTCAATTAGGCTGTGTGTGGGCTGACGCCAGTATTTCCTCCTGTAGCCTACATGGGTCCTGCATTGAAAATACATGGGCTGGTCATGAGCACATTTGCTATTCCAACATCTTCCCCGCCTGTATCCTACATATCTAGTAGAAAAGAGGTAGGCGTGGGCAACGCAGTGGCAAAACATGCAATGTGTGCATGAAAGGTGCGGGCTGCATGAAGGTGAATTGCGGACATCCGCGATAGGCGCGTCCCGTGCAGCACTCTGACAAAGCCAAGGCGGCTGCGTGAGGGCAAGCGGCTAGTATAATTGCGCCAGAAGCCTTCCTAAGTCCTGTGCAGATTAATCTGGGCTTCACAGTGCAGAAATATCATGTGCCATTAGCGAGTTGCCGGAGACACCTGTCGACAGTCCCATGTATACATTAGTTCTACACGGGAAGAGTTCACATTCTCACATTTAGCCTGCCTGCATATCCTACATCAGATGTAAAAGGGCTATGCGTGCCCAAATAGCGAGACCATGCATATTTCTCTCTTGTGAAGAGCTGCTCTTTGAAAGTCATGATAACAAATAATCCCGCTTCTTTACCTGAGATTTTGTCATGCTTCTTTTGCGTTTATAGCATTGCATTTTTTCCAGGTGTGCTGCAGTAGCCACGGAGAAAGCTGCCAGAATAAGGTTTCTTCCTTGTTTTAGTGCACTTAATTTACACCAGCACTACATGCGCTTTCGTCATCTCCATGCAACATGTAGCGCATGAACTTCATGACTGGCTGATGAACATAGCGAGCCTCTGGCCACTGTGCCGGAGGCTGCAAAAGGTTTGTTTCTGTCGGTTTCATTGCAGCAGCTTTCTTAGTGTCCGCTAGCAGCCGTCTGTAGCGACGCGTCGATGAAGGCAAAGCAAATTCTTGGTTTTCGTGCAGGCATTCTTTCCGCTTCTTCTTCGCCAGCCGAAAATTTACCGGCGGGCGAACATCGATGCTGGCGGCTGAGATCCTTGGCGCAAAGCTGGAAGAATAGTGTTAGGAAGGACCTGCAGGGCAATATCAGATGCCATGTGCCCATCGAACCGTTGTGCACACAACGGAGCGAACGCCCGTTGGCGTCAGAACATTCTTCACTGTAAATGCCGGCTGAAACGCGTGCCAATGTGATCTAGGAACCGAAAGCGCTCGATAGAACTTTTCATCACGGGTTCTGCATGGGACTAGCCTGCCACTTATAGACTTCTAAGGACATGCGAGATTTGGTCGCCGATATAAGAGGCGCGTGGGTTGACCGGTGGGATGTGTGATGTGTGGGCTATGTCCTTCCGTTGTGTTGTTCAGACGCGCTTCCGCGCTCTCTTGCATCTGTAAACAATGGACATATAAACGTTTCGTTGTTCCTTCAGCGAACCTACAGGAGCGTCCTTTCCTCGTCGGAGTGTGGGCCTCGCCCTCAGCGCCCTTCGAGGCAAATCAACTGGTGGCAGCGGTAGCATCGGTTCACATTCTATACGTTCTATCCGTAATGTTCTGCCAGGAGTTTGGATGTATGGTGAAATTTGTACAGTAGGGTAGAGGGGTTGCTATTCTATGACGGTCGGGGTTTATTAGGTGCCCTTCACTGTAGCTTGTGACAACGGAAGTTGGCACAGGCGACCATGGAGTTGACAAATTGAAAAATCCGGATTTAGCACTGCTATGCGAGTAGTTTGGGACTGAGGACATGACGATTCGAAGAAAGCCACATCTAATCCAGGCGATTAAGGATTGCGCTGGGGATAAGGGGGAGCTTTCTGAATGCTGCACTCTTAGAACTAAAGGAGTGCAGAGGAGTGCCCAGAACACACTTTGAAGGAGTATTCGCTTGTCCCATATTCCACTCCTTTTTCCAGAATAAAATTACTCCCTCTGGACAAAGAGTGATCCAACACCTACTCAAGGAGTACTGTACTACTCCTGCAATAGTGTACAGACACTCCTCCGAGGGAGTAAAGCTACCACATTGAAACAGCATCCTACTACTCTTTCAGGTAGAGTTCCAGGACTCCGTTTGTGAGAGTGACTATACTCCTTCAAGGAGTATCAGCCCAGATCTTATTTTACTCCTTCAAAAGGAGTTTCACGTGTTTTCAATGTATCCTACTAATTTTCTTATTTCACATATTCTTCAGAGCAAGTTGGTCATATGTTTTGCAGGATCCACCTGCGCTACATCTACAAAAGAGTAATGAGCAAAAGGGATTATAATTTTTGCTCGTACAACTACTTTATGGCTACATTACAGTTTGCACATTAGTATGGTGCTCTGTCTGCGTTGGGAATAACAATGGTTCAAGAAATAATGACACAAATGTACAACACTGATAACTTTTATTTCTCAAGTCATTGCTGTGATTGCTGTGGCTGCCCAAAACACGCTCGGGAGGCACTCGCTAGGATCAAGCCCCATTAGTGTCTCAAGCAACAGACAAGCCCGCTTTGTTTTTGGGGTGTACTTGACATTAAATGCCAAGAACACTGCCAAAAGCAAAGTAAACCCATCTACCAAATCCACCGCAGTGAGCTGTAAGCGCTCAAAAGAAACTAAGATGCTGGATGATGCCGTAGCTTGCTCGGCTGAGTGAAGGAGCTTTGGCTATGCGTGCATTTCTCCGGGTGCCTGCAAACATGAATGAAAATAATGCAAGTAAGAGTCAATTCCAATGCCCTTTTCATACTATCCTGCATATAACCCCATGAAAAAAAAGAAAGAATACAACTAGAATGTACTGATCGTGTGTGTCATGTCGCCACTAGTGTGTACCTATTTTGTTACCAAGTGCAGACACCTTTCATTGCAAACCTTCATTCAGAGCTACAATTTTATGAAGCCCAATACAATTATCACTATGCTAGTCCTTTCAAAAGCTGTGTGCATGTAAAACAAGCACATATTTACCAAATGAAAATTTTAACATGAGCAACCTCTTCTGCAAGTATCATGATCAGCCTGACTACGCCCACTGCAGGGCAAAGGCCTCTCCCATGTTCTCCAATAACCCTGTCCTTCGCCAGCTATGTCCACCGTGTTCCTGCAAACCTCCGCCCATGGAACTTGTTGCTGCTTCCTGCTACGTTTGCCTTCTCTTGGAATCCACTCCGTTACCCTTAAGGACCAGCGATTATCTTGCCTTCGTCTTACATGCCCTGCCCAAGCACGCTTTTTTCTCCTGATTTCGACTAGGATGTCTTCAACCCGCGTTTGTTCCCTCACCCACTCCGCCCGCTTCCGATCTCTTAACGTTACACCTATCATTTTTATTTCCATAGCTCGTTGCGTTGTCCTTAACTTAAGCTGAACCCTCTTCGTTAGCCTGCACGTTTCTGCCCCATAGGTGAATACCGGTAGGATACAGCTGTTGTATACTTTTCTCTTGAGGGGTATTGAAAACTGCCATTCATGATCTGAGAGAACCTGCCTATATGCACTCCGCCCCATCCATATTCCTCTAGTTATTACCCGTCATGATCCGGATCAGCGGTCACTGCCTACTCTAAGTAAATGTATTCCCTTATCACTTCCAGTCATTTCTAAAACCACACCTATTGTGCTTGACGGTTTCTTGTCACGTAATACATTGTGCAGTTTAAAATATAGGGTAACCTTATGTATCAGCAGCGCGAACACCAGAAAGGAAGAAGTAGAAGAAGGTAAAGAGCGCTGAACTTACAACTTTTATTTGAGCAAAAATTGAACCCGCACTTTTCTACACATACCAGGTAAAATCCCACCAGGGGGGTAACCAAGGCGTGCTATCGATTTCGGACCAACACGATGTCCAGGGCATCAAAAAGATAACTACTATCGCACTATACAAAGACTTCCATGAAAAGCACGAATGACATGCGGAAAAAAAAACAAGACAATGTAAAGAACAGGGTTGAGTGTGCGCAAATGGAAAAATGGAAAAACAGGGTTGAGGGCGCGAATTTTGCTAAAACCATGAGAAGGCAAGAACACGGTAAAAAAGTAAAAACAGGGTTGAGTGTGCGCAAATGGAAAAACAGGGTTGAGGGCGTGAATTTTGCTAAAACCATGAGAAGGCAAGAACACGGTAAAAAAGTAAAAACAGGGTTGAGTGTGCGCAAATGGAAAAAATGGAAAAACAGGGTTGAGGGCGCGAATTTTGCTAAAAGAAGAAAAAAAAAACATGAGAAGGCGAGACACGGTAAAAACGTAAGCGATGCGAAGGGATGAGCGCCAACAATTAACACGGCTAGAACTAAAATGCAGTGTGCCCCTAAAAGCCAGGTAAAATCAGGTAAAACCAGAGGGAAAGGTGATTTCTTTTTCAGATAATGAGATGGAAGGGGTGCTTACGCAACCTTCTTTGAGCCCTGAGATGTAGGTAGCTTCAATGATTTCGCGTGTTAGTTGGTTTTTATGTTTCTTTAAGACGGTTGCTTTCTTAAAATGAGGAATGCACTTCTTTTGGCTGTCACATACGCTGCAATGGGCGGGCAGGTTCCTCAACGGCGCCCCAGTTAGATCGTTCCTATGTTCCATTAACCTTTCGTTTAAGCATCTTCCTGTTTGGCCTATGTACGCCTTACCGCAAGCTAAAGCTATAGAGTATACAACACCCTCCGCACAAGGCACAAAAGGATCTCGGTGCCCGGTTGTACAGCTACTATTCTTTTTCTTTTTATTAACTTTGTTGCACAGGCTTGACAGGCGCAGAGGGGCTGAAAAGACTACGTCTACGCCTGCTTTTCTGCCAATTTTCTTCAGATTATGCGAGATTTGGTGCAGGTATGGCAGAACGGCGACCTTTTTGTTCCGCTGTCACGTATCATCCGGGGCTTCACATTCATGCTTCATACTTATCAGGACTTTTTTTGCAACAGACAAAAGGAGAGATTGCGGGTATCCTGATTGCGTCAGCCTCAGCACTTGGCTCGAAAAACTGTCCTGCAACCTGTGTTCACAAGATTTTGTGAGTGCGTTCTTAAAAGTTGACTTCACGATGTTCCTTTTTACAAGTTTTGAATGGGCTGAATCGTAGGGTAGGATGGGCTTATTGGCTCTTGGTTCAAATAACCAGCACACATGGTCCTCTCCGAAAAACAACTTTAACTCTAAAAACCGCATGGCGTTTTGTTCTGGGAATTCATGAGTAACTTCAAGAGGTGATATAGTATTAGAAAAAGTGTGGAGGACTTGAGTTGCTTGTGTTTTAAAGGCTTCAGTGTCGCAATCTAAGAGGACCAGGAAGTCATCGACGTACCGGAAAATTTTTAGAACGCTTGAAGACCCAAGCTTGTCCTTCAAGGATCTGTCATGCATAGCGAGGAAAAGGTCGCTCAAAATGGGGGCGATGCATGACCCTATACATATGCCTTACTTTTGTATGAATCTCGAACCGTTCCACTCTGCCACTGTTGATTTTAGGTAAGCGCATAGCAATTCAATGAAGCCATCCGCAGAAACGCCACACTGCGGCCTTCCAAAATGAGTGTGGCGTTTTTGCGGCGTTTCTTGTCATCTCCAGATGACAAGAAGTCGTAGCGCTACCTTTCTTCACGGCTTTACACGTTCAAAATCACCAGTGTTGACAGGGCGTAATTCTCGTCGTTGGTTTCCAAAACACACTTGTGTTCTTCATACACGTCCACCGCACGAGCACTCAAACAATGCTACGAAAACCCAAATAACACAAAACGTGACGACGGCTGCAGTTTTGCTTCGTTGAAAAAACCTACAAATGCGCTTTTTTTGTTACTAATATTTGAATTGTGTTCGCAACAAAAACAAATTATATTTTTTCATTTTATTTCTTTATTAAATGCGAATACCAAAGCGCTTTTAGATACTTTTGCTGACATGTCGTTTGTAGAAGCTGCGATCCTGTGATCCCATCCCCGGGTGTCCTAGCAGACGACGGCGCAGACGACGCTGTTGACGGAATGCAATTTCGATTGACGGCAGCGAAAGTCCCTTAAAGGCGACAAAAAACGCAAAGAAACGCACCGTATCGCAAACTGGTCCATATCAAGGATATGTTCGACGCGAGCGGTAGGACAAAGAGCTGCTGCGATGCATTACTCAACGCGACACTGGCATGCTCGACGGAGACATGAAACAGAGCTTAAATGTGACCCGTACAAGCGGATTACTGTGATATCAACTGCGTTACGGAACTACGACGATACTTGCTTCACACTTTAGCTTATATGCAACAGCGGCCCGCACTCGCCGCATCCTGTTCGAGTGTACTTTCACTAGCAAGAGCCCACATGCATAGAAGCCGACAGAAGCAACTGTCTTTTCGAGTTCAGATTGTTCCGAGAAATACGAGCAGCTTACTTTAGCACGTACTCGAATTCAAGTTCTCAGCCTGTGTGTCACGTACGGTGACGATGGCGTCGAGGACGAGCTTAAGAATCGCCTTAACGTGGCCGCAACGCAGCCGGTATCCCAAGCATTCGTGCGCTAATTGTTGTTCACCTGTACTGCGAACGTGCGCTCAGTCGCAGGCCAGCCGCTAGCTGCTCGATTTACCAGCCTTGCGAGTACAATTCGCAAGTTTCTGAGCCAATCTGTGAGCGAGCCGAGCTTTCAGCAATGACGCTGCTCGCGAGCGCGCCGCGCGACGAGCTTCGGCCTGCTCCCTGGCTGCCGTATTCGTAGCTAAGCCTAGGAGGTTTCACTTCGATGCCAGAGCTGAGAGCGCTTCGAAACTGGCTAGCGCTGAGGTGCTACTCTTTGCATTGTAAGTACGTTTTATTGTGAACTATGTCTCGTAGTGAAATAAAGATATGCTCGGGTCGACCCGAACGGTGATGATGGCGTCGAGGACGAGCTTAAGAATCGCCGCAACGCAGCCGATATTCCATGCATACATGTGTGCTAAATTTGTTCACCTGTGCTGCAAACGTGGGCATAAAGGCTCGCTCAATCGCAGGCCAGTCGCTGCTCGATTTTCCAGCCTTGCGTGCGCGATTCGCAAGCTACGGAGCGAATCATTGAGCGAGCCGAGCTTTCGGCAACGACGCCGCCCGCGGTCGCGCCGGGCGACGAACTGTGCGCTGCTCGCTGGCTGCCCTTGTCGTCGCTAAACCTAGCCGATTTCACATAGATGCTGTAGCTGAATGCGCTTCGAAACTGGCCAGCACTTAGGTGCTACCCTCGGCACCGTTTTACTCTGAACCCCGCGTCATAGGGAAATAAATATATGCTCGGTTTCCGCGACCCCTTCAGGAGCGGAGCTATAGCAGAGGCCAGGCGAACTCCAGAGCAGCAGCAAAGCGGCTATGGGAGGAAATTTGTATGGCTGTTATCGCTTCTACCAACAACTCGACATTGGCTAATGATACTCTATCCCAGAGCTTTGGTCGTGAACAAACAATACCAGTGCATTTTTCTGACGCCGGCATCCAGGCTGGCAGGCCGGCCCCGAGAAGCTAGCGCGCCCTTACGAATGTATGGCCGTAAGGGCGGAGGAGTAAAACAAGCACTGAACTCCCTTGAAGTACGCAGGAGTGGAATTGCCATTTTACTCTTTTGTCAAGAGGAGTGAACAGGACCTTTCACTCTTTCTCGTTTGTAGAGAGAGTAGATTGAGACCTGCAGGAGTAGCGAGGCTCTTTTACTCTTAATGGAGGAGTAGCAGTTCTTAGAGTGTGGGAGCTCATTCAACTAAGGATAAAGAGGGAACGAGAGGAGGAGGAACTAGAGCGTCTGCAACGCAAATTTGAGGAAAAAAAGCCTCGAACTATTGCGGTTAGAAGTACAGATCGCATAGGCGAAAGGGGCCAGTGGTCTGGAGCCTGCAGTGTGGAGATTCAGGAGGACGGACGAGTGAACATGAGGGACCTCCTTCAGCCTCACTAGGTGAAGGATAAGATCCATATTGGTCCTTGTAAAATTTGAAAGAACCTGCGAGAGGGTGTGATTCGAACGTGCTGCGTGGCCTCAAAGGCTCCAAATGGTGCTGCCCTGCGAGGAAGCCCATACGCTTGCACGTTTTCAGCGGAGGCAGTTGATTGTAGATAGGTGAAAGCAGCGATCTTCACGAAATTATGGTTGTCGGTTGAAGCGCTTCGCCGTCGGTTTAGGGAGGCACAAAAAAGAACAGCGGACATTTCACGCGTATGCGTTCAGTATGAAGGCCATTCTGTCGGAGTGGCTCAAGGGGAACGTGCCTATGATGATTGTGAAAAGGTAGTCAACATGATCTCTCTTTTTAAGCCATTTTACGGATGCTTGGTTGAGTATGTCTGGCGAAAGGAACCTGGAACGCGTGGCGGAGTTCGCAGACGAGTACAGCATCCGCCGTCAATCAGAGAAAGTTCGCGTCTGTCACAAAATTCTGCGCATTTTTGAAGCAAACAAAGAAAAACAGCGCCGCGCGGACGCGTCTCGCCGGCGCGAGTTCAACGGGAGAGGAGGAAACCCCCGCGGAGCGCCTAGCCTGTTTGCGTGTGCACCCTCTCCCCTCCACCACCGCTCACCAACGCGGCGCGCGCGGAGGGCATGAGTCATCCACGCCGAATTCTCTGGTACATACGAGTTGCTTCTACAGCTGACGGGGGGAAAGGGCGTAGCCTTGCGTGCACTAAGACACGTCCCCCTCGCCCGTCGGCGACTGCGCCACTCAAGAACACGCTCGAAACTTCGAGATGCGACCCCCGACCTCTGACCAATGGGGACGCGCGGCCAGTGAGAAGAGGGAAGGGAGACAACACTGCAAATGCTGCGTGTATGTGCGCGCCTACTCTGGCGCGTTGAGCAAACAGACGTTGAAGCGAGCCTATAAAAGAGGACGTTGACCGCTATCAGTCAGTCCGGACCGCCGTTTAAGCTTCATCGAAGCGCGCCTGTTCGACTCCCGGGAAAACACCACTCGGCCAGCATCGGACCAACGAGGCAACGGTCGCCAGTCTGCGGGACGGCATGGTCGTGGAACTCTGGTCGTCGGACTGCCGCAGTGCCCGGTGAACAAATTGTGTTTTGTTTCGTTTACCTCTCACTCTTGTGTTAGTGCACTTTAGGTGCAATATTGCCTTTGAATTGCATTCTCTCTCGAGTTTAACTTTGCACGAGTTGCATTGTTCTGTTAATCACTTGTATGTGTCTGTACTAGCGATTGTGTAATCGTCTGTATCGGCTCGTTGCTATATAAACTTTGTTTTGTTTGTGAACCTTTGGCTCCGACCCATTCTCTGGCTTGCGACCAGCGAAATCTGGGCACCGAACGCCCAAAAACCTCTTGTCACTTGGTAGCTGGTCTCCGCTGAGTTTGCCACGCTGAGTCGAGGGCATCTCCTTCGAGTCCGAGACCGCTACCCCCACACGCTCTAAGGGTGTCTGGGAGCTTCCCACGTAAAAGTGCTCGAAGTCTGGGTGACAGCGTCCCATCCTCGCCAAATTACCCACCAAAGACTACCCTCTACATACCAGTAGCAGCGATACGGAAAAATACGGAATTGGACCGCACAGTACAGGCACCAGTGGATAAAGAATGGGTGCGAGTGCGGGGCGAAAGGAAAAGCGGGAAAATAGAGAACATTTGAAGCTAAGAAACTACTTCTCTATTTCCGGTGCCAAGAGCCTGGGCATGTAGCTGCTGGCTGTCGGAAACCCAAAGTAGTGTTCGCACTCACCGGTGGTGACGACGAGAACATGTGGTAGCTACAGCCTCATCTACTGTACTTAATTGTGAACGGAAAGGAATGGAAGGTCTTGCGTGGCTCCGCAGCAACAATGGATATCGTTCAACTCGAGTACGTCGACGCTAAAGAATTCACGGGTGTGTGTGCGTGGACATAACAGGTCGTGGATAGGAAATGCGTTTGCTTACTCGTTGCAATGGTAAAGATAGAGGGACTATTCAGAGTACACGAGACTGAGGCCGCAGTATCTTAGAATTTTCTGAGGCAATGCGCCTACCTTTCACTGTGAACTCGGAATTCCTATTACAGCAAAGAGTAGTTAGGTTTGGGGAATTCGTGGCTCAGGCCATTACCCGTTCCAAGGTGCGTCACCATGCTGCTTTGAAGAGTAATGAAGACGAGGAGACAGCGGCTTCAAATCACCACGAGCTGACTTCGGCTAGCACTCGTGATGACGGCAAAAACGAAGAACTATCACTGTAGAAGACAGTAATAACACTTACGCTCCCGTTGAGTCATTACGGCTTAGGTCCACGTGCTAAACAAAAGAGCATCATACTTTGCTCCCGATTTTCAAAATTTACTGCACCCTCTCAATTTTTGGCAACAATATTTTTCCCCTCAGCAAACAGTAGGATCCATCTATGCAAAACATGAAGTACCACGTTAATTAAGGAAGGGCTCACATCAATACAAGCTTCTAACGCCGTTCGGGTCTTTGGTATCGTCATTATAAAGACAGCAGATAGATTCATTAGGATCAGCTAATTGTTCATTCCGAGTATCGGGAGCAGATTATTCGCCTGCCGCATGGTGAAGAACTGGCTTGGAATTTGGGAGCGAAGCAAATCAATGAAACATTATTAAGATAGTTTTATTGGCCTCGTTGCTTCAAGGATGTGGAACAATGTGTGCAAAAATGCGACGCGTTTTACAGTGTCGGCAAGGCTCATGAAAGCATGACAGCACCTATGACGTTACAGCCGCTAATCACGGAACCTTTCAGGCGTCTTGTGGATGTAGTAGGACCTTTTCTGGTGACCAAATCTGGCTATAAGTACAATCTTATCACGATCTTTCCTGCCACAAAATACCCAAGGCAGTTCCATTAAAAGAAGTCAGTTAGGGCAGTATAGCGGAAGCGTTCCTATGTCTTCGCGACGATTGGCTTTGCGGCAGAGTCCCAAAGTGATTAAGGTAGCGTATTTACCAGTGCCCTGAATACAGCGCTTATTGGGGGGTGCGGAATTCGCATTGTACAAAGTTCCGTGCGACACCCGCAGAGTAATACTGTGGAGGCATGACACTCTGTGTTAAAAATAGCACTCCGCGCGCTTTGTTACTAGCAAAAGAAAGATAAGGACGCTTGTCTCCCCGCCATGCAATTCGCATTGGGGTCCGTTCCTCAGGAGTTTACTGGGTTCAGTACTGCAGAACTAGTTTACGGTAGATATCTTCGGCAGCGCTCCGAATGCTCCCGAGTCATGGGAAGGCCGCACACAGGATAAGACTGTAGTAAATTATGTACTACAACTAGTCAGCCGTCTGATGTAAGGAGTTGGTCGAAGCAAGCATGAATGGTACTGACGAAAAAGCCAAATTGCACTACGAGAGAAACGCTCGAAAGAGAGTTTTCACAGTAAAAAAACAAGGTGATACTGTTAGGAACATACCGATTAAGTTGTAGGTACAGTAGAAAGGTTCGCTAGAGTTTGTAGAAATGCTCTGCGGCATGAACTAACTTGTTAAAATTCTGGGTCGGCGCAAAGAGGTCAAAATCTACCACGCGATCCTAATGAAACCGCATAAGGATCATAACCGTTTGATTTAATTGGCGCTAAATGAACCCTACGAGGTAGAAACCGAGTTTCTATATCCAGAGCAAAACCTGTTAATTCACTGAAATCCAAATGTGGGCATCCAAAAGAGACAGGAGCTTGAGGCGTTACTTCTCGAGTTTGCGGACTTTTTTTTGGAAATGCGCCAGTAAAGACCACCCTTACAGAACACGACACAGAACTGACTTCTAACAAGCCTAGTCGGTCCAGGAAATACCGTTTGTCTCCCACACAGGAAGAGAACATGGAATGCGAGATCGAGCACTTGTTGCAGCTAGGCATGATTGTTCCATCAGAGAACCAATACTTTGCACGTATCACGTATATACCTGGAGGGAGCACCATGCCAAAAAGCCTAGACCATGTATTCGTTACCGCCGATTAAATACAGTTACTCGATACCAAACATTCCCAATCCCCAACTTGGAACAGAGAGTAGAAAACATTAGCCACGCAGAGAACATATCAACGCTCGATCTCACAAGAGGCGTCTGGCAAGTTCCACTAAATGAACGGGTAATCCGCCATGCCGCGCTGATTTCACCGCTAGAAACAATTCTCCTATTAGTCTGTAACTTCGGGCTGAAGAATGCACCACTTTGTATTTCGCCACTAATGGATCACATTCTACAAGGTATGAAGGAATCCGTAAGTCACACTTAGATCATACCGCAATAATTTATTGTAGCTGGAAGGAGTACATCTCACATCTCCGGCAGGGTTGGTTCACTTGCGACATTCAGGGCTGACTGTAAAGGCAGAGGAATGCCAGCTTGTAAAAGCAGAGTCAAGATATTTAGGCCATAATGTTGGTCAAGGCTGTGGGCGTCCACTAGAGCTTAAGGTCGGAGCAATGACATTATCTTCGACCGAACAGTGAGAGTGACCTTCATTCCTTCCTCGGCTTAGCAGGGTACTACCAGCAATACATCAGTACTTTTTCAGAGATTGCCAGTCAACTCACAGATAGTTTGAAATAGAATGAACCCAGGAAAGTGAAGTGGAATGAGGCAAAGGAACGCTTATTTTCTGCCTTGAAAGCTCCTCTCTCCAGACAGCCTGTGCTGAAGGCATCTGATTTCGGCCGCTCATTTACGTCCCAGTGTGATGCTAGTGACCATGACATAGGAGCTGTGCTTAGTCAAAAGATATCCAGGGTAACGAGTGTCCTGTCATACTTGCAAGTAGAAAACTGATGGTTCGGGAGCAGGCATATAGTGCGTCGGAGAAGGAGTGTGAGTGTCTCGTATGGGTGATACAGAAATTGAAATGCTCTCTAGCTGGATCGCCCTTCGTGCTCAACAAAGATCAACGCCCTCTGACCAGGCTGCGCACCACGTCGTCGAAAAATGGAAGGCTCCTGCGCTGGAGCTTAGCGTTGCAAAAGCGTAGAGTTGAAGTGAAGAGTTGGAAAGGCCAAGACAACGGCAAAGCAGATGGCCTTACTCAAGGTTTCCTTTAAGTTTCTGGTACTATTTTTCTGTTCTGTTTGTCAGTTTCAAACCGCAGTTGTCTGTGGATTTTCTTTCTCTCTCTAGTCTGTAAACTCCTTTCACGCTACTGTCATCATGCCCGATTAGAGACGGGTTTATTGGGGTGGTACGAATCAAAACCGACTGAAATTTTAGAAGTAATGGTAAATGAACAACTAAGTTTCTCCAAATAACTGACCTGGCAAATCTCGATATGTTTGAGTGCTTCCAGGATCTCTCTCCGATTTGAATGCGTTCCTTGCCACTTAGGTCAAGCAGAAGCGAAAAAACGCCACCTCACCTCCACCCGCAAGATGTAAAGCGATGTAGGAACCCCACTAGACAACATGGTCAATCAAGAAGCAGCATGTCAGCAACCCTTCGTGACAATCTTCTCTACAGTCGCCAGGACATGAAGGAATGTGCACAGCACCAGCGAGGGTAGTGAGCGGGTGTTATTAGACAACTTTAGGATGCCGTGTACCGTGCTACGCTACCGTTACCGGAGAACCGGAAGCCCGCCTACCGCCGCTGAGCACGCACTGATTGGTTCCGCCGCTGCGGGCGCGAGCACAACTGCCGGGTATTTGGCGCCATCTGGCGCCGTCAAGGCAATTTGCGCATGCTCATTGGCTGCGCGCAGGCTCCCGGTACTCCGCTACAGATAACGGTAATACGCTACAGGGTATGCTAAAGGTGTCTATTGGTATGTGTACGTGACCGTAGTGTCAGCCGACGGCACGCCCATGAACACGTGCAACGCAAACGGCTTTGATGTGAACTTCCTTGCGCTATGTTTCCAGATGCCAGCACACGCAATGGACGACCACTTTTCAGAGCAGCGTCACAGCTGCCCCTTCGTGACCTCTTCGGGCGGCCGGCGGGCAGTTATGACCGGACCTGCAGGGCAGTATGAGGCGGCATGCGCCGGTGGAGCCGTTCTCCACACAACGGAGCGCAGGCCCGTTGGCATCGCAACATTCATCACTGTGGTGCCACCTCAAACGCACGTCAATGTGAACTGGCCATCGCAGCACGCGATGCACGTTCCCGACACGGGGACTGCACGTGGACGACGTGCCATCTATGTACTCCTGAGATTTGGCCGCCGATATAAAAAACGTGCGGGTGGTGACTTGTGTGCAATGAGTTGGCTCTATAGTCGGATACAACTTAAGTCTAAAGTGAAGCCCCGCCCACATTCAGTCTCCGCGCACAGAATTCCTCCACGACGAAAAAGTAGTCAGCTGCTTAGACACTTCATGTTAGCTAGATAAGAAGCTTATCACAAGAAAAAAATTATGAGCTCTAGAGTTTTTGTAAGTGGATTGTTTCATATAGCCAAATATTAAAGAGCTGATTTCGTTTACTGTTGCGATTTGGCAGCGGAGTAATACAAGACGCCGCGGCCCAACGTTAGCAACTGCTGTTTTTTTAAGTTGTATCCTACTATAGCGCTCTGTTACATATTGCCACGTCTCCACAAGCAGCCGCTGGGCGGCTGCTCTTCGCAAGTCTCGTGCACCGGCGACTGAAAGAGGCAGAAGATCGGTCCAGGCCTCCTCTCGGGGCTGTGCTCTTGGCTTGCTCTCCGGTGCCGTCCAGGTCAACCCCATTAAAGCCTTTCGGTCACGAGCCCCAACGGCTACGTAACAACATGTAAATAATTTACGTACATCAAAACGTTCGTTTTTCCTTCAACAAACCTTCTGGAATGTTCCTTCCTCGTAGACCATGGGCGTCGTCCTCAGCGTCCCTCGAGGCAAATCAACAGCATCAAATCACGTGGACGCCGGGCCACGCGGGACTGGAGGGGAATGAAAAGGTGAACGTCTTAGCTAGAACTTTAGCCAACTGAGCGAGGCTGAACTAACCGTCTTATCAATCCCCATCGTTCTTCTATGTGGCACTGAATTTCGGCGAACGCTTCAACGCTGCCTGGCGCTACTCTGGCGGGACAAGAAGCGCTCGTCCAGCTAGTTCGCCGAGCAGCCGGGGCGACTGGAAACCTGGAACGAAGAATCCACCCACTCGACCACTCGAACGAGATCAATATACTTGTTGGTCCTAATGAATGCTCTCCCTTCTCCTCCTTCTCCTCTGAGTCCATCTGACAAGTGGTGTGCACATCGCATTTAATTTTTTAACCAGCTTCCTGAATATTCATTGGATCAAGCTCAGCTCCATTTCATGTGCAATATCTGAGATACACTCTCTTGATGAAACCTCCATCACCGTTACTCTATACGGACGCCCTGTCCCAGAAGTTATTAGACTTCGGATCTTGGGCTTTAACAACCAGATCAGCGGCCGGAACACTTACACTATGAGGAAACTAAAGCAGGTGCCGGAACCGCTCTCGCTCATCATCCGCAGAGTTTCTGACAAACACTATGGCATGAAGGAGCAAGATTTGTGCCACCTCACTCATGTGTTCATGCTGAGTCATTTCCTCTAGACAGTCTCATACCTCCGACAAGAAAAAATCGCCACCCTAGATGATACCTCCTTAAAACTTCCAAGATGGCCCTACACCTTCTCCTAGCACCCAAACCACTAAACTTCTCCAGATTCGCCTCCAAAACACTACAGAAGAAATCACAGAGGCCCCCAGACAAGCACAATACACTCGCCTACCTCAGTCTTTCAGAGTACGTCACATACTTGACACTACAATTTCGCATACCAGCAGCCCACTGTCACTACTGCCAGTCCCCCGCCCTATACACGTACGTATGCTAGTAAAACTCCTCCCTTGAAACACCCACGCCAAGTATCACTCGGGCCGACGCACAGCCCGTGAAAAAGCTCTCCACATATACTACGGCTCGGAAGTCGACACCGTATCTGTTGACGCAGCCTAAACGGGCGAAGACGCCATAATCGCAGCCGTTTACCGCACACTCTAACCCATCGCGACTGTTCACCTTTCGTCCATATCCACCCCAGAGTCCTCGCAAGAGGCGGTGATCGCGCTTGCTGTTACATAGACGAATACTTTGCATGAGCGCGAGTCGATGAGAGCGCTTTCCGCATCGCCAGGTCGCCCCCCCCCCCCCCCCCGCCCCGTAAATCCGTCCCGCCACGTGGACCTGATCTGGGTGTTTGCTTTTGCTGGGAAGTCCGGCAACGAAACAGCCAATGACAATGCCCAAGGTCTTGTCAACGGGGTGGCAGCGGACATAGAGTCGAGCTCTTCCCTGGAACGCATGCACTCCTTCAGCGGGCTAACCCAGGCATAGCGCGCCGAACGCAAGCTCTCTCGACCCCATCAATTCCTAGGCAAATTTCACCAAATACTATGGCGCCACCTTCAGTCCCGCACCCTCCATTCCCCCTATTTGCTCTCCGGCATCCACCGGGGGGCAAGCACACATCCTGTACTCTGTGCACTCGCCCCTACGCGACTCATACCCGCATTCTCATTGAGTGCCCTGCGGACCTTCCCCCGCTGAGCCCGGAGCTCCTGACCACTTGGGAAGAGCGGGAAGGGAAAGGAAGGGAAAACTTTATTTTACTCTAGTCCTTTTTCCTGCGGTTTGGGGGCATCTTCACAGACGTTTTCTCCTTGATTCTATCCGCAGGAGTCTCCTCTGTCGAAGTCTTCCGCCTCTAATCAATGGTCAGTTGCCCTCAGTCCAGGGCTCCACTGGCCACTGCCGCCCGTTGAGCTCGCTGTACCAGACCTTGTTTGTGTTCACAGCGGTCGCTGGACAGCAGAGTCTCCGATTGCTCCGCACTCGGGTTTTGTATATTGGGGACAACGTTTATGTTTTGGCAGGCCCATGTGATGTGATAGAGAGTAGGTTTTTCGTCGCACCAGGGGCATTTGTGCGCGTATATCGTAGGGTGCATTTTGTTTAGTATGTGTAGGTTTGAGGAAGAGCCTGTTTGTAATTGCCTCTAAGTGACACCTTCCTCTCTGCTGAGAGATTTGTGCGGCGGAGGATATCGCATTCTTCTGCCTCTATAGTTTTGTAGTATGGTCGAGTATTGCCTGGGTGCTGGCGCGAGTTCCGCGGGCTCGTCGGATGCTCGGAAAGTAATGTATCCTCGAGCTATCCTGTCAGCCTCTTGGTTCCCTGCCACCCTCGTGTGCCCCGGTACCGACACAATTTTGTGTGGGATCTTGTCGTTTTGTTCTTCCTGGTTTTTAATTCTGTCGCTCGCTGCGAGAAGTGTACGGAGTGCGTGACGACCTCTCCATTCATGTAATTTAGGCAGGCTGTATGAGAGTCCGTGATTATTGTTAGTGACCGCCCGGTTCTATAGCCCTCCGCCACGGCTAGAACAACGGCTACTTCCTCGGACTCTGCAGCTGTGCAGCCTCGGAGAGACGCGCTGTTCATTTCGCGTAAAGACGAATCGACCACTGCCGCCACAGCGATTTTGGTGTCTCCTCTCCAAGACGCGTCTGCATACACGGTCGTGGCTTGAGGAGCGTATGTTTTCTCGATGAATTCGGCCTTTGCTTCTCTTCTGCCTCGATGGAGGTTGGGATCCATGTTTTAGTATTGGCGCTACCTTGAGGGTCTTGCGAAGCTCGTCGGGGATCGTTATCGTCCTCGTCATTTCTCGCATCTGCTCGCGGTATCCGAGCCTCTGCAGGAGCGCTCTTCCAGTCGTTGTCTGCAACAGCCTTAGCTTTTGCGTCTCGATCTGCACCTCTCGTAGCTCCTCAAAGGTGTTATGTAATCCCAGGGCCATGAGTTTTTCTGTAGACGTATTGCGTGGTAGTCGGAGCGCTGTCTTATACGGTTTGCGCAGCAGGGCGTGCGCTTGTTGTATTTCGTTTTTGTTGAGGCACCGGTAGGGTAGGCTGTACGTGATTCGACTAACTACTAGGCTTCTGACTAGTTTTAGTGTGTCCTCTTCACGCATGCCATGTCGCCTGTTGGTGATGCGGGTGATCATGCGTGCGACTTGTAGCGTTGTTGCTTTGAGTAGGGTAAAAGTGTGAGTACTGCACTGGTTGGATTGTACCGACATGCCCAAAATTCTTATTGTTGTCATTTCGGGTATGGGTGTCCCGTCTAGGTAGACGTTGAGTTTTAAGTCCTCGTTGGAAGGGGGGTCCGGTTCTGCTTGCCCCTCCAGACTCTCAGCAGTTCCGATTTCTCGGTCGAGCATGCGAGTCTTCTTTCTGCAAGGTATTGCTCTACACAAGAGGCCGCTTGCTGTAGCCTTTATTTCTTCTCTCCAAGACAGCCCGTGTTTGTCCAGACTGTTATATCGTCAGCGTACATTGCATGCTTGATGCCTTCGATGTTCTCTACTTTTCGAGCTAGGCCTAACACAGCTATGTGAGATAACTGACCCTTGGGGTGTTCCCTTGTTTGGAGTGCGAATTTTGTCCGATCGAAGGCCTCCTATGCCGATTGTAGCAGTTCTGTCGGACAGGAAGGCTTTGACGAAGCCGTGGATTCTGCGTCCGCAATCCAGCTTGTCTAGGCCCGTAAGGATCGCTTCGTGGCTGACGTTATCGAATGCCTCCTCGATGTCCAGGGCCATTATGACAATTTCTCCCGTCCGAGGTACGTTTCGCAGCACATCTTCTTGTATTTGGAGGAAATGATCCTGCGTCGAGAGCTTCGCTCTGAAGCCGAACATGGTATGTGGTACACAGTCGTTATCTTCCATGTAATTTTGCAGTCTTAAAGTTACCACCTGTTCGTAAAGTTTGCCAAGGCACGATGTGAGGGATATGGGCCTGAGGTTTTCAATTCGTAGCTTTTTACCAGGTTTTACCGCCTACGTCATGGAATTTCGTTAACTCATCAACAGACAGTGCGGTGGGGCCATGAGGGGACCCAGGGACCTACGTATCTTAAATCCCATGGTCAATATTTATTTCCCTCTGAGTCTGGATCAGCGATTTTCTAGCGAAAGCTACAGTGGCCACGCAGTTGCGATTTCGCTTTGTGGCGGTGCTCCGGGGAGGCCCAGAGACCGACCTTGAGCCGTTGCCTAGCAAGCGCCGCCGCTGGTGGACGCCGGGCGCTCGCCGCTCCATCTGGCATGACATTCCACCGCGCGCCTCAACGCCGAGCCGCTAACGTCGTCTGGTATGACGTCACACCGGTTGCCTCGTCGTTGGGCTCGCTTTCGCTACGCATATCCTGGCATAGCCGAGCTAAGCCACCTCCAGTTTTTCCGTCTTTAACGAGAGGAAATCGCCCCTTCCCGTAACACCTTGCTTTTGCTTGTGCTGAACTGCGTCGTGCAAGGCTCTTGGAGCCGTTTAGAGAAATTTCGGGCTGTTTTTCCTACTCCTAGTAAGTACTTCTACACTGTTCACCTTGGCAGTTTCAGTACAGTTGTACCGCGGCTTCTCTTAAATGGCAAAAATTGTTGGCTTGTGCATAAACTTTTCGCACTACTCAAGTATTTTCGCTTTTTTTAGCTGGAAACAGTTTTGGCGTCAGCGTACACACCTCGTTCGGCCTACAAGCCGTCGGCGTAGTTGCCACCGCATGTGGGAAGTAATCGGGGGCTGCGTAAAAAAGATCTTATCATGCGAACCGTTTGCCGTAGAATGTTCTGGATGGCACATACCATTCATCGTTTTGCGCAGCATGAACTTACCACTTACGTTAAAGTCTAGCTGGCGGCCGGGACTCGAACTAGTGTGCTGTAACTGAGGGCTACAGGTGTTCATCGATATATGTGAAATCGTTACTACGTCGTTCCATTTCCTTGTTGGGCGATCAAAATCCGCTTTAGTGCTTGCCCTTGGGCATAAACGAAAAGTAAATAGCTATTTTAATCGAAATTGAATGGGTAGTTTATTGGGCCCTGAAACCTGTCAAGCTCATTAAAATGTTTTCTTCTGTATCCTCTACATTTTCTAGAGGCAAAATAAAAACTTATGGTTGATTGATCTATATAGTGTCGTAAGCCCGATAAGAAACTTTATTTCAGATTACAGTGAGAAGGTACCAGATGATAATTACAGGCAGCGCTGTGACAACAAAAAAAAATAGTTTCTTGAACGTGATTATAATGCGCAATGCGCGGTTAGTGGTTTCATGATGTTTAACGTCATAAAGCCAGTGACCCGATCAGGAATGCCGTAGTGGAGGGTGAGGCTAACTTTGAGTACTTGGGGTTCTTTGATGTGTGCTGACATTCCACAGCACAAGGGCCCGTATCATTTCACCTCCATCAAAATGCGACCTCCACGGACGGGATAGAACGCGAATGTTAACCAATGAGCCACCGCGGCGGCATTGCCCGGACACAGCATATTGCGCTCGGCCTCATGCCTGCTTTTCGTTCTGCCATGCAAAATTTCGTTTGGAGTCACAATACCTCTCATGCTAGAACCTAACAAAGCTTTATCACTTTGTTCAATTCATTTCACTCCTGTTTTATTAGTAGGCTTCAGGTTTATAACATTTTTGTTTGTATAAATTCATATCATGTGGAAGTTGGCGAATATACACTGTATGGGTAGATGCCAGCGGTCGCCTGCAGAACAATAGTAGCGCGCAGGTGATTTTAAATGTTAAATGCATTTAACTGCTATCTGTTCTCCTCTCTTTGCTAGCACATTTTTCCCTCGGTCAATCAGTTCCCCCATCTGCTTGTCACTCATCTGTGCACACCACAAAAATTCAATACCTCCAATGACGCCACCAATAGATGCCCCACAGAAGGTTCCGAAAAAAGGCCCGCAGCAGTCAAGTACTCTTAAACGATCGCTGCGGCATCGATGCCCCCCGTCTCCCTCGTTACCTTACATTCAAGTCACTCAAAGCTGTGCAAATGGCATTTGCTCATGTGATATCTTACACAATGTGCGATAATATCAACAAAAACTGTGCTAAGAACTGGCTATAATATAGTACGCAGCCATGCACAAAGTGGAAAACAATAGATTAAATTAAACACGCCATACCAATAGCAAGGCTATCCACTTATGAATGGACATTTTCCTCAAAGATGACTTAATAGACACCTCGAAACCACTTCAGATGTTCATGGTTTCGGAATGCACGGTTTTTTTTTTTGTCCTGCGCTTTTTGTTGGATACTACCAAAGCACGTGTGCTTTCTTGCACCCAATCTTGTCCGCATTAACACGCACTTGTAGTGTAGCGCAATGTAGAATATAAGGGCTACCTCATTTGACCCCTCTGCGGTGGCTCAGTTGTTATGGCGCTCGGCTGCTGACCCGAAAGACGTGGGTGCGATCGCGACCGCGGCGGTCAAATTTTGATGGAGGCAAAATTCTACAGGCCCGTGTACTGTTCGATGTGGCTGCATGTTATTGACCCCCAAGTGGTTGAAATTTCCGAAGCCCTTCACTACGGCGACCCTTATAGCCAGAGGCACTTTGGGATGTTACACCCCGTAAACTAGCTAGCCCATTTGTCCTACAGAGTAAGCGAGGTCAGAAGTGTGGAACGGAATAACCTTCTTACTTTGCGCAATTCAGCGCTGGCTACGTTTTTTTTTGCCAAAATCCATCTTTGTCTCATCTTCGGCGTTCACTACTGAAAACACTATTCAAAGTTGTTTTGGAGCGGAAGGTCAAGCGTTTCTCTGATATTCCACTTATGGAGATTTTATGTTTTACACAAGTAATAAATATCGCTTTACACGTTTTCCACGGCCTTCCCCAGCAAGGTGCAGCTACCACCTGTCCGTAAAGATTCTACCAAGAGATCACGCTGATTCAACCTCATGCTATATCCGTAGTCACACCCGTTGTGTAATGCCCCTGAATAGTGGCCTTTAAGGACAAAAAGTGAACTGAGTTGAACCTGAAGTAATACATAGATCGCAAGCAGGCATCTCTTTAATAAGAGCATTTTTTCAAGCTTCTTTTAGAAGACTTCGTACAACGTTAAGGCGCCTATGCAAACCAGAAAATGTAACCCCCCCCCCCCCCCCCCCGTGATCTGTTTCCTAGAAATTGCTCTGACAGATATAAATGATGAGCTGGAAAAATACCAGAAATCCTGCTCTCTTAGGCGATGCTATTCTTGCATAAGTATGCAATAATGCAGTGAACAAAAACAGCACCTTCTTTCATCATACTAAAGAAATTGTTATCCCGTGCATTGTGTGCTCGATTTGCGCCAGAGCACCGACTAAATACCAGTTGCGCTTCATCGTTAAAGTTCAAAGATAGTAAAGCCTGCTGGCATGTTTTGTTTACCATGATTTTTCTCGCAGCTCGCTCCAAAACCAACATTTTTGTAATGAAGCTGCTCGAGCACTGAGGAACGATATACAAAAAAAGAATATACGAAAGAGATTGCTTCGACGGCTGCTCAAGATAGGGGTAGCTTCTTTCTCATCAGCGGAAAACCAACCATAGTAGAAAATTTTATTTTTTCGTTTCTTTTCAATTTGTTTTCTCTTCAAGGGTCGGGAGGCATAAGGGCAGGCAGGTTAACATGTTGAATATTTCTTGAACAAGCTCCAAAAAAGGAAAGAAAAGGAGGACATAAAACAAAACCAAGCAATCGAAAAACGCAAAAGACAAAGAATCACAGCCAGGTACAGAAATAACGCCAAACAATCACGAAGAAAACGTACAAAGCACAAATAAAGCATGTAAGGCCGAAAGATGGGCAAGATGGCTATTTTAGCTAGTTTTTCATCATAAAGCAGGTGGTACCGTTTCATCAGGCGGAAAGATAACCTGACTTTTCAGTATACAGCGGAATTTTCTTTTCTCTGTCACATTGCCATGCTTCGGGCAGGCAATTCTATAAAACTGTTGCATGGGGGAATCATGAAATATTCGCTGCTAGGCTGCTGGTAGGAATGCAGGATGCAGCGAGAACCTTTGGAGTCGCTGGAAACACGCTGTGCAAGTAGCGGGGTCTTTTCCCGTTAATGTTCTTGCACTCTCCTTCAAGGGCACTGCTTAGTTTGCCAGCCTCCTGATATATTCTGACGCCAGCAATCACAGATAGAAAGCACGGAGACGGGACCTTCATGTTGCCGCGTTATCGGTGCAACCGCTTGATAACTCTAATGTTAAAACAGATGCTTGGGCAAATTGGTAACTCATTTTTACCGGAACAGCGCGCACTAAGACACGGACAAGAAGGGAGACACGACACACACGAGCGCTGACTTTCAACTGGTGTTTACTGTTTGGAACGAGGCATATATACACAGTTCCAACAACACAAGGAAAACAACCATCCATTCATAGATTCATAGTCAACTCATGCATGTCACACTGAACAAGGACGATAACAACATTATCATTTTCCCTTCACTAAAAATGCCAATTCTTTTGAACTGATCGATAAAGAGGGGCTACTGACGCATGCGTCTTTAGACCAGGCGATGTGCGCTGCTTCGATTATTTCGCGTGTTAATTGGTCACTGTGTTTACTTAAAATTCGTGTGCTAGTGAAGTCAGGGTGGCAAGTTTTGTTTCCACAGTCTCTACAATGAATCCCGAGATGCCCTTTTACTGTGTTATGCACGTTATTATTGTGCTCCTTCAGTCGTTCATTGAGGCATCTCTCCGTCTGACCCACATACAGTTTGCCGCATGACAAGGGAATGGCATACACTACACTTTCTTCACATGACACGAATCGATTTTCATGCTTGATGTCGCAATCTCTGGGAACGAAATCAGTATTAACCATTTTGCACATCTTCCCAAGCTTATCTGGAGCCGAAAATATAACCTTAACTCGTGCTCTATTCGCTATCCTTTTTAGTCTGTGGGAGAAATGATGAATGTAAGGTACAACAGTAAATTTTTCTTTTTCCTTCCGCGTCTCTGAATCTGCCTGCTTCTCTTTTCCATTTTTGCTCAAGCTACTGAGAATAGATTCGGACACTGATACTAGTAGCTGCTTGGGATAACCAGCCTTCACGAGCCGATCGGTTTGGAGAAGGAAACTATCTTGCATGGAGTGCATGCAGGATTTGTTAAGCGCGTTGTGATAGCATGACTTCACCACGGCACGTTTCACCAGCTTAGAATGAGATGACGTAAAAGAGAGCAATGGCTTTCTGCTTCGTGGCTGGTAAGACCAACACGTGTGATGGTGCATTAATCTGAGTTTGAGGTCTAAAAATTGGATGACATTGTTTTCTGGCACTTCAGTAGTTAGTATGAGGGGATGAAGGCACTCAACAAAGTTAGCTTTGATCTCCGTAAAGACTGCGTCAAATTCTTCCACATTAGAGTCTATAAGAACGAGAAAGTCATCTACGTATCGAAAACATTGTACAACCTTTGACCCTTTCAATTTTTCTTGAAGCATTCTGCTAACAACAAGTGCTAACAACAACTAACAACAAGTCACTAAGCACGGGAGCTATGCATGACCCGATGCAAACTCCTCGTTTTTGCAGGTAAAACTCACCATCCCAGGAAATGAAGGTAGAAGTTAAATACACTTGAAGTAGTTCTAAAAAGCCTTCGGCGGATATGCCGTTCTTGTTTTGTAATTCAATTACTCCTTGCTGGTCAATACATTCTTCTAAGCACGCGAAGAGCTCGTCATGTGGTAGTGAATAATATAGGTCCTGGACGTCAAAAGAGCAGGCCATCAGTCCCTTGTTCTTGTTAGTTTCTAAAAACTGGATTATATCCTGCGAATTTTTTACCTGGAAAGGATCGTCCAACGTGAGCGAATTTAAGATCTTCTTTAGAAAAACGGCTACATTTTTCTGCCATGTGCCTCTCTCAGATAAGATCACACGAAACGGACACTCTGGTTTGTGGGTTTTTGCGCTAAAAAACACTTGTAAACTAAGGCCTTCACTTTTATCAGCTCTTTTCGTTAACAGATCAAGGTAAAGTTTTTTGCACACTCTCTTGGCCTTAGCTTTAATTCTTTTCAGATTAAGGTTCTTGGCCACAGAAAACGAAGACAGAATAGCTTCCCTACCCTTCTTGACGTACAAATGGGAGGGTAGCACTAGGAATCCGCCTTCCTTGTCGGCTGGGAGCAAACACAGCGAATTTCCCTTCAAATAGGAGACAGTTCGCCGAACCGAGACGGTGTTCACTGGGGCCTTGCAACGCAAAAGCGCATCAACTCCTTCAGACACGCACCTATCGGATTCTGCCACCGGTGCCAACCTGGACACCTGCCTCACCATGCTCAGAAGTTCTGCGGGCGACCTTTTGGGTTCCGTGGCGTACTTCGGCCCCTGGGAGAGAACACGACGCACTTCCGTAGGCAGCGACACGTTCCCTGCGGTGTGGATTACATTCTCTGTCGAGTGCTTCTTTCTGGCCGGTGATGCACGGAGCTGGAAAAGGGTTTGGTGCCACAAGAAGTCAGCCGTTGTGTTCGCTAAATCAGAAAGCTCTTTCCATTTCTTCTTTCAGCGCTCGTGTGTGTGTCGTGTCTCCCTTCTTGTCCGTGTCTTAGTGCGCGCTGTTCCGGTGAAAACTCTAATGTGTTACAAGAACCACATAGCGAGGTCTTCGAGACACCAAGCACACTTTGGGACAGTTTGAGTGCTGGATGAAGATTATACTCAGTCTGCTTTTAAAACCCAACGGAACTGCTTTTGAGAAATACGGAGCAAGGCTTCTTGGGCTTGGCCAGTGCTCAAGACTGCTGCAAAGAGGCTGTTAGCTCTATCGGATTTATGCCTGTGATTCTGTGCAATTGCTTACACTTTCTTCTGCACACCGAGTCTGTTCCTCGACAGGAAGCCAAAGATCAGTCCTTTGTTAAGCTAAAGTAACTACATACAATCAAATATTCAAGGCACACTCAGCTCAAGATAAGTATATTAGGGGTAGGTTTAGAGTACAAATTGTCGTTATCTTCATTGCTATACTTTGGACTATTGTTCGTGTGCGTATGGCGCTTTGGCACAGTAATCTGTCTTTGAAAGTTTGTCTTCCTCAACGTGCACGCCATGTGCCACACATACATTGCAAGATTGTCTTCGCTTACTGAACACGTGAGAAAATTCGCAACTACCTCTTTTTCTCATGCTATATTTGCTATCAGCGAGGTACTAATGCGACAGGCTGGTACTGGATATTCAATGGAATAAAGTGGCACGTTTGCCTCCTATAAAGTGCAACCTTCCTGGCGGTGCGGCCAGTTGAGCACCAGGGGTGCCCAGTGGACAATGGAACCAAGACGGTAGGTTGGAGGTTATTATTAAGTTTTTCTTGGTTTTTGTGTTTAAGCGTTCGCTAAGCGGGCAGTACCATAAAAAGGGAATAGATTCATATTTGCAAAATACGGAGTTTCTGGCTTTTCCTTCTGGCTTTTAAATGGGCACTTGTTCCGTTTAAAACGCAAAAAAAATAAGCGATGACTAAAAGCAAGCCATGTCAGAGCAAAGTGTTCGCTGTAAGTGACCTTAATTGAATTGTTACGGGAATGCTTTTTTATCTCGCGTGTAAACACGGCTACTTCCCAGTACCACTTCTATTGAGCTAAAACATAGGCGCTATTACTCAGTCGAGAACCCGTAAGTTGCAGATCGATGTTTACAAAATTACTGGTCTGGATGAGAACTGGATATAAAGTTTAAAAAAATGTTTTCATGTGCATTTTACACTGCCACGGTAGGCATTAGACAATTGGAATGGAGTTTTTAAATAGGTTGATCTTTTTGTGAGCAGCGGAGTGAAATAGCATTGATTACTTCGGCCGCATTCGGTCAACACAACGCATCTAAGCAAATTATAAAGGGACGACGATTCTGCCCCATCTGTGACCACGCAAAAAAATCGGCAGCTCTCACTCTGCCTTGTTCACCATATAGAGGCCACCACGTGGCCAAGTAGAAAGTAATAAAGGCCCTATTTTCTATGGAAGAAAATGAAACACACTGCGGGAGCGAAGATTGAATCTGAGAGCTCTTAATTTGTGCAGAGCAGCGCTAAGCCAGTCGGCTCGGCGCGACGTTAATGCACATGGAAGCGAACGCTGCAGCGTGGCACGCAGCAACCATGTTGCGGAAGCGTCGATTTTTCGAACTTTTGCTCTTTTTTCCCAAAATATACCATTCTACATTGCACTGAAGAAAGCAGCCGTGCATGTAAATTTCTCAATGACAAGTTTCCTTTCCCTGAAAATGCTTAAAATATCTGTCACCTTAGAGGCCTGTTTTTTACACCTTCAGCTCCCTAATTTTTAGGCCAGCCATCAAGACGCCGCTGCCTTTCACATGTGCGCAGCTTGAACTCAGAGCTTAGCCTTTTAGAAAAGCTCTCTGCTATTAGTACAAGTTACGTCAAAAAACGAGGCTACTCCTGTTCTAGCACCATAAGGTCCGAAGGAAGAGCAGCACGACCTACATGCAGTCGGGAATTACTAATAACAATCAGAAAATCTTTAAATGCCTTAAAATTTAGTTCCTTTCATTAAACATTTCAGCCAAAATTTCCTGTACAGTTTAAGATTCATTATAGCCAACTTTTAACTTAAGTAAGGTGCCTTTTGTGAAGTGAGATTTTTGCGGCTGTCAGTATTAGGCGTATGGGTATAAAATGTTTGCAACACCAATTTCCGTTTTCCGCAGTCGCATATGTTATCTTTGAAAGTGTCATTATGAAATTTAAGGCGAAACCAAAGCCAGTTTAAAATTGAAAGCTAGTCCTATGCAATGCGGCCAAAATGCATGGCGCCATAAAGACCGCACCTCACCGAAAAGTGTGGGTCATCACGTTGATTCCACATAACTGTCCGACAGCCGGCAGTTATTTAATTTAAAGGCGCAAACGGTAAAGGACGAGGCTTCAGGAGGTAAGCAGGAGCGGTTCACGAAGGTTTCCTATGCTGGCATATGAACATTAGCTAGATAGGCCAGTAAGTGTTCTTCAAGTGGGTGCGTGCTTTGGTGCCGCATAAAAACATTTGGTCATTTTACTATCTAAAGACTGCTCTGAATAAATGCGCTGTAAAGAGACGCAACGGCAGCCCATCGATGGTAAGCGGTATGGTTGCGGCAACCGTGAAGCGATGAAGTTCAACGTCTGCTCTCTCTCTAAGGAGTCAAAGTAGCAATAGTTGTAAGCAGTAGTTTAGTGCGCTTTGAGGTGCTGAAAAATAAGAAAATAATATACTTTCATGACGTCGAAGGGCTCTAGAAAAATATTCAGACAATTCTCAATGGTTGCCCCGAGACACAGAAGGTGCTAAATTGAGGTATGGGAGGGGCCGGCATAGGGCAGTGATAGACTTGTTTTGTTTTCAGGTGCTTTGGCTGAAATTTTCTCAGAAACGTCCAAATACGTTGTTTTCCAAATAGAGCTCCCAATGGCCTTGGCAAGGGGAGAATTGCTAACGACGCCTGTAAACTGCGCGATTACGTTAGAATTATGAAGTGCTGGCCATATAAGTACAAATAAAATTTATCACTTATAAAAATAAAAGACGAGACCTTGGTGTAACCTTCCTGTTCGCCTCAGCTGCGGTAACCTTAAGCTCTGTCAGGTCCTACCATGATCTTGTGTGCGCGCTCCATCGAAACGTAGCAGCGCAGATGTCATTTGTAATAAAACGATTCCAGAACACTTGGTGCACCTTCATGGAAGTGGCAGACCGCTTAGAAAATGAGAGCCTGACACAGGGCTGGGAAGGAACCGTAACGCTTAAATTATCACAGGCATGCAATATTGGCAGTTCTGCTTTAAAGAGAAAACGTCAAAACAGGAAATTTTTGGACATATATCTGAAATATACAACGAAGCACTCCAGAGGAAGATATGTGTTTTTTTGTTCGTCTTCAAAGCTGGGACGCCCCTTTATCGCTTTGTTTGTGATGCAAGACGCGCCTAGATTCATCTCCATTGATCGCATCCAGGCGGAGCCGATTATACATTGTTCCAGAATGTTCAAGTAACTTTCCAAGCTTTATCACAAAAGTTCGCTACCAGCTTTAAATTGAGCACTGCCGAAAGCGATGGGGATTCTGTTCGACGACCACCATGCACGCTTGCTGCTACGCCGCCGCCGACTCATTCAGTTCTTTGCGGGCGCAAATCAGCCAAATTAAATAGTTTTGTTTACAAGCCATGTTCGACCTCTTCTTGGTCTCGGAACTGCAGTCTCCACTACGTGACAATATGCTCATGCAGTTTGCCTGGGTCACCTTGTTGTTACCGAGTAGGATGTTTACTGCAGTTTTCTTACGAACACAATCACTGATGGAATTCACCTGAACACTGCCGGTTCCACAGTCTAAACAAACTTCACTGAGATATCTTATATATTGTGCTAATTTTTCCAGCATCCCCAGAACTACTTGGTAATATAATCAACACTTGCGCATGAGCATCTGTCGTATTTGAAGTAGCAAATTTCAATTTGTTTGTTGCACAACCAAGATATGAAAACGAAAGGAAGAGGGTATTAGGCGATACTAAAATAAATTAAGAGTATGGGCATAGGAGAAAAGTTGGAGAGGGCACATAAGCTCAACCCTAAGGGTACTCGATAACCTTAATGAGGTAGATGAGGCTCGTGCCTGTGCTCAGCAGGTCGGGCCGACCCGCCTTTGAGGAAACGCTGTACGCCTGGAAGGAGGTACAACCTGATTGTTCACTGGACTTGCAGCCTGAATCTGCTCCTGCGGAACCGTGCACTAATTCCCAGCTCTAGCGGCCACTGTCACCAAGGCCGATCCTTCGTTCACAGCCCCTGATAATGGTGCTACGCCAACGCACCAAATGCTCTCCGCAACACCAGCAACTACGTTATCGATCACCAAACGCCATCAACTAAAGAAAGAAGCCATTGTGAAAACGGATTGAGCTTAATAGAGGAGTTTCCGTGGAAGTGAGAGCAAAGAGGTTGTTGTAGTGACGAAGAAAACAAAACCATGAAAGCAGGCAATTACAGCTTAAGACGACAACCTACAGTGCATGTTTCTTATAAAGAGCTCAAAGATGCGTACGGTCTCTCTTTAAACTCTTGGTTGTCATTAATTATCATGGCCCGCCCTCGTAATTTCATTTTCCATCTTCGTGTACATTTGAGGACGTGTGAGAAAGAGGACCGCGATCATCGCCAGTGACAAGTATTGTGAATATAGACCTCAGAGAACATGTTAAAGAGCTCTTCTGCAAAGCTCTCATAAATCTTTCCTCAGACAAATACCGTAGTAACGTTATAGAAAGGAAGTGAATGGCCCGAGGGGATGGCAGATAGTTTATCTGAACATCTTGGAGGACAGATCATCGTGTTTTGTACCCCAGTGCGAGCGGAGAAGAGGTCTAACAATCCAGCACGTTCAGCCTGTAGGTAATGGCAAATCATATGGCCTTTAATAGCACACACGAAAAATAACAGCCTGTCGAGTGCACATGAAGGGTAAGTAGAGCAAACAGGCACAGAGCAAAATATTGCGTGTTTTTGAGGAATGAACGAAAACATGAGCTGGTTTCAGGGGAATTCTGAATCTAAGGGTTCTCATCCTCACCTTTACACAGCTCACTTTGTATTTTCTTCAGATGGTGTGATCACACTGCTATACTGTACTCACTTTGCATTCACCGTCTCTGGATTCCACATAAATACAACAACCCCATGTTGAGTGGGCAAGGGAGCAGCCATTGCGCCAGCATGGCTAACACGCATCTGTTCTTCGCACCCCAGGCGTTCCTGTCCCTGGCGACGTGTTGCCTGCTTGCTTCGCAGCCAGTCACACTTCATGAAGCTGGCTGTCTACCCGATGCCGATGCGACCGATCGCTGTTGCCACGCATGCGCCTACATCGCGGAACAATCTCCTGTCATCGTACCAGATATCAGGCTCTTCGCTACCACAGCGACACCGCAGCAGCCTGAACACTTAAAGGCCCTGCAGCCCGTCACCATCTTCAGTGGGCAAGGGAGAAGCCATTGCGCCAGCATGGCTAACACGCATCTGTTCTTCGCACCCCAGGTGTGTAACCGGCACTCTCTTTTCGTTAAGAAAAACGATAACAGATTCCTTATTTCGCTCCCTTGCCCAAGGGTGATCTGTACTGTTGCCCGCGATTGCTTTGACTCTGCATATCTGTTGCTATGCTGCGGCGACGTCGAGTCCAACCCTGGTCCCAACACACGTACCGCCTCTGCCTCTAATGATCCGGAACACGATTCTCAGCAAATGAATGAGATAATTAAATTACTTAAAGGCATTGACAAAAAAACGGCTGAACTCACGACTGGCCAAACTAAACTGAGTGCAGACGTTAACACAATCAAATCAAGCCAGGCAGTCCTCGAAACTAAGTTGGTTGACGTGTTCAACCGTTTGGAACTGATTGAAAGCAGATGCAAAACTCTGGAAACCCTAGAACTCGACGTCGCCGCAACTCAAGATACTGTCGAACAGCTGACTTCGCGACAGTATGAATTACAGGCTCGTATAGATGACCTTGAAGACCGTTCACGACGGAACAATTTAATCTTACGCGGTATACCCGACGCACGTGAAACCTAGGAACAGACTGAACAAAAAATTATCACTGCATTTTCAACTTCTTTAGGCACTGATTTTGATCAACCGGTCATTGAGCGCGCCCACAGGATAGGTACGTTTTCACATCAGAAATGTCGGCCTGTAGTTATCCGGTTCGGCTCATTTAAAGACCGTGGCAGAATACTAGCATGTCGAGCTAAACTTAAAACTAACAACATTTCTGTATCAGAGGATTTTTCGCCAGCAACCCGTAACGCGCGCCAGCAACTTACTAATTTCGCTAAAAGCCTGCCTCAGTCGCCAAAGTTCCAGCTTCGTTACAACAAACTCTACGTTAACAATAAGTGCTACATGTACGACAGCGTGACAAACAACATCGAACTGATAAAGGAATTTCCCACCGAAGTACCCGAAGAGGACACACCGCGGTCGCCTTCATCAAATGCCCAAAACACCGAAAACGCCCTGTAGCATCACGAGAGGGGACGTTTGCAGTCGTCGCCTTCACCACGCACATCTGTTCTTTTCGCTAACGTAAGAAGTATCGTAAACAAACGTGACGCATTTCATTCCGTAGCTGACACGTGTAACGCAGGTATTATTGCACTTACTGAAATATGGCTTCATTCTAACATTCGTAACACCGAAATTTTCCACAACTCATCCCGATACACTTTTTATCGCTGCGACCGCACGTCACGTCAGGGTGGTCGCGTATTACTTGCCATTTGTAAAACACTCCGGTCTTACGCTATTAACATCACAACAGATCTCGAGATTGTCTGGGCATGCGTGGAACTTGGACACTCAAAAATTGTTTTCGGGGTATGCTACCGTCCTCCCAGTCACTCTGCTAACTTCCTCGATGATCTGCACGATGCCATAAATGCTGTTTGCACACGACACCCCCTGGCGGCTGTTTTCTTACTTGGCGACTTCAATCTTCCTAACATATCTTGGTCTTTTGATACCCCAGTTCAGAACCCTTCTTCTAACTTAAGCACCGATTTCTTAAACCTTTGTTCCACTTTTTCCTTTTCCCAACTAGTCTCTCAACCGACAAGAATTACTAATACCACTGCAAACACGCTGGACTTAATACTGACTACCCATCCCGATATGGCCTCAGAAATCACTTACTTACGTGGTCTCAGCGACCATCTATCGCTCTCATTTGACATTTGCATCGTTACTCCCCCAGCTGAGAAGATTTCTAAACACATCCGCGACTATAAAAAAAACTGATTTTCAGGCCATTAACAGGGAACTCGCCGAATTTCTCGATTATTATTGCAACCGGTTTGATGACCGCTCTGTCGATACTAACTGGAATCTATTCGTTACCAAAGTTAAAGAACTAACAGATACATACATACCATTACGGACAATCTGTTCCCACTCGAGAGCCCCGTGGTACAACTCCTATCTTAAACGACTGTCCAATCGAAAAAAACGTTTTTACAGAGTTGCGAAAAGGTCTGGTAGTAACGCAAAATGGGAGGCGTACCGCGAAGCTAATGACGTTTACGTAACTGCACTTAAAAGCTCAAAAAATAATTTTCTTCACAATACACTTCCTAGCATTCTTTCCACTGATCCTAAAAAGTTCTGGCGCATTGTCAACCCCAGCCACAGCGATACCATTAACTTATTAGACGAGAACGGCCTTGCCATCCCAGATACAGAATGCCCAGCGGTACTGAACTCCACATTCTGTAATAACTTTGTTCATTGTACTGACACCATTTTTCCACAAGCGCAGACTTACAACTACATAACTATGGATCCCATTTGCATCGAAGCTTGCGGTATTGAGAAGATTATTGAATCCCTTAAACCATGCTCCAGACCAGGTACTGACTTAATCAACGCGAAATTTCTTAAGGGTTCTCAAACTTACTGTTCATTGCTGCTTTGCAAGACATTTCAACAGTCCCTCGACACCGGTGCTCTGCCTGCTGACTGGACGGTCGGGAAGGTGGTCCCAATCCATAAATCAGGTAACAAGAATTCACCCCTTAACTACCGTCCCATATCTTTGACAAGTATTCCATGTAAAGTATTGGAGCACATATTATACACAGGTATCGCGAACTTCCTGGAGTCAAATTCATTTTTTACAGACATGCAGCACGGTTTTCGTAAGCGACTGTCTTGCGAAACTCAGTTAGCATCTATTACGCATAAACTTAATCTCATCCTTGATCGCCGCTCAACAGCTGACTGCGTCTTCCTCGACTTCGCGAAAGCCTTCGAAAAGGTATGCCACAAATTACTACTTTTTAAGCTAAGCAAACTAAACCTTGATCCGAGGCTTTTTTCCTGGCTCGAATATTTCGTTTGCAACCGCACTCAGTTCGTAACTGCTAACAATGCCACCTCTCCATCAACCCCCGTCCATTCTGGAGTGCCACAGGGATCCGTCTTAGGCCCTCTTTTATTTCTTATTTACATTAATGACCTACCTTCTTGCGTAACCTCTAACATACACTTATTCGCTGATGACTGCGTAATTTTTCGCGAAATTAACGACACTAACGACGTATGCGCTCTACAGAATGATCTATCTGCTATATCTGCATGGTGCAACTTATGGTTAATGCAACTTAATTCTTCTAAATGCAAAGTTTTACGTGTCTCCCGCACATCATCTACTACAGGTGCATATTGTCTAAATAATACCATACTGGAGGCCGTCACGTCATATCGCTACCTCGGAGTTCATATATCTTCCACTCTAAATTGGTCGCTCCATATTAACGTCATAATTAACAACGCTAACAGCATGCTAGGCTACCTACGCCGGAATTTCCCCAATTCCCCTACCTCCCTAAAACTCATGTTATATAAAACCCTTGTCCGTAGTAAACTAGAATACGCATCTGCAATTTGGGACCCCAGTTACGCAAATTCAATTAATGCACTCGAGCTTGTACAAAATAACGCCTCCCGTTTCATCCTACTTAACTTCAATCGTACTGCAAGTGTCACCTCCATGAAAAATACGCTCAACCTCCCACCCTTAGCCTCCCGTCGAAAATTTTCACGGTTATGTTTATTTCATAAAATTTTTTACAACTGTCCCAATCTACGCGATGAATTGATATCTCCTCCGTCCTTCATCTCTCCACGGCTAGATCACGTTCACAAGGTCGGTATAACGTCGCACGAAACAAAAGCTTGTTCTCAGTCGTTCATTCCCCGTACATCAGCAGATTGGAACCACCTTCCCGGATCGACAGCCTGCATTCAAGACATCCTGCGCTTCCGTAACAATTTAGCTAACATTGTATACTAAGGCTCACAACAAATGTACTTATCATTCTCCATTTCCTTTGTTTACTTTAGTTTCCTTTGTTTCTTCTCTTACCTTGCACTTACATATTATGCTTACTTCTTTTACTGAATTGTATAACCAGGAACATGACGCTTGTATGTTTAATTTTTGTTTTTGTTCACTTTCTGTAATTTGTAACCACTCCCCTCTGAAATGCCTTTGGCCCTGAGGGTATCAATAATAAATAAATAAATAATAAATAATAAATAAATAAATAAATCAGTCCGGCAGCGGCAGTATTTAGCGTTGGAAGAATGGCGAGAGAAAACGAAGTGAGCAAGTGAGAAAACTTTCTTGTCGGAAAAGAGCGATGCTGGGTTCTCCTTAACCAGAAATGCCAGGCGGCCGTCATCTAGCTGATAGCCGACGGCTACTTCATCGGCGCGCTCGATGAATCCCGTCTGGACGATGGAGGTCCCAGCTGCGGAGCGCCTCTTCCCAGGCTTCTGTTGAGATAGCTTCAGCAAGAGCTTCCAGAGAAGGATGCTCAAGGTCGTACCGTATTGTATTATCGCGATTGGCAGTGCCACCGCAGTTGAGGCACGAGGGGTGTAAGGGCGTAATTTTACGGGTTCGGGTAGAAATGAGTTTAGATTCTACTTCAAGCCACCCTTTGGTGTTTGGAGAGTGTTTTGTGAGGGGGAGGATAGATTCGATACCAGTGATATTTTTTATTATTATTTTGCCCACAATTTCTTATATATGCGTCACTATTCTTTAGAATGTTTCTTGATATTTGGGATATTCTATCTCGCGAGAAATTGCGTATTGCAGCCTTTCAATTGCTGAGGCTGATGTCGCTCTAGTGTCCTTGCCTTGTGACATTGCCTTGTGCTCAGATGGTGCGGGTTGCCTGGTTGGCACTCGTACGGGAAGGAAGTTTCAGCCTAACTTGGTGCCACTTAACATCGGTTGAATAGGCAGCCATCTTTTTGAGTAGAGCAAAGCGACGGTTTGCCAATAAGTTGTTCGCTTCTGCTTAGACAAGAGCGCACAGCCAGTGAGTCCGAAAATGAATTTATCTTTGACATTTTTCCTTCCTAACATTGCTCATCCATCATGTGTGTCCTCATGACGGCCCAAGCGTGGCAAACATGACTTAATCCTCCGGCGGGTGATCATTATTCTTAAGTATTATGCAATAAAGTGGGACTTGCTTGAGGTGCTGCGATGAGGAATGCGCAATTGGATGCCGCGATATGCTTGGACGTGGATCACAGAATAGATCCCAGAGAGGGAGAAATATATTCAAGAAGTGTCTTCTGGCGGGTTAGTTGGTGCGTTTCTTTAATTCTAAAACAGCGGTAAACACCCAGTGCAGTGTAAGGAACACATACACAGAGCGCAGAGCATTTCCTACAAGATGTCCCGCTCTAAACGTATTACTCGAAGAGGTGAAAATAATTCAGGCACCCATTCTAGCCTTACTTGCCACGTTTCTCAAAGAATTTCGAAAAAATCAGCAAAATAAAGCTTTCAGAAAGGTCCTGATGAAAATGCACACCGAGTCCATAGTCAAACGTGCCAAAAATGATCAGAATGCGCTCCTGCACACAGTTGTTGCACAACATTATAGGTAAGGCTGCTCTCTTGCCATATAGTTTTCAGAAAGTGGCAGCCGACAGCGAATGATCATTTCAGCATGCACGTTTCCTCCTCAATATGTCGTCGTTGTTTATCGGAGCTTTAAAATGAACAAGTCATACTACTGCGAGAAGCCAATCTGATTTGTCCTCAAACGAAAAACGTTTACTTTGTCAAGCGTGTTGATAAGTTTCAATATTCCTGCCCAAATATGTGCAAAGATTTTCTCACTCACACAGTGCTTATTTTGCTCTCGTTTAGTTTATATGTGCACCTTGGATTTTAAATCAGTGAAACGGGATTGTCGCGAAGATATTTATACTCATTCGGCCCTTTCTTTGAAGTGATCTGTGCTTACATCCACAGAAGCAACCACATTGTATGAAACAAAGAGCCAAACTTCAACAGGAGATTTTTAACATTAAATCCTGGGTGATTGAGCTTACTGGTTTCTTGCTATAAAGCTGCCAGGTATTCGGGACGGTGATTACGGCGCTTTTTTGTGCCCTTTATTCTAATGTCATGGGTGTTCTATCAATGCGGCAGTTTATTTCTGCTTTCGTTCTAATTGACCACATTGGACAATATCTCCCCTATCATGCATAGTATTAAACATTTGTAAAATATCTCCCCGCGTGTACTGTTGCGCACTATTGGCATGCTTTACGCACAGCTTAAAAATCATGAATTATTAAATTATTTTAAATATTTTTCAAAGGAAGCTTTTCTGAGTGACTTTTTTCCTTGAGAAAGGCATAAGATATGAAATATTTAAACATGTAAATAAATTATGGATTGTACGACTTCACTTCCCAAAACGACACATGTTCATGAGCCACTCAGTGCAGGAGGACGCTGGGATAATTTATATCCCCTGAGATTTTTTAGACACTTGATATCAGTCAGCACGTGGGCGGTTTTGAATTTAGTCACCGTTAAGTAGCAGACACCGCAGCCAGTATTTGATGGGATCAGGAAGCAAACACCAACGCAAGTGATTAGGCTCGAAGATTATAATTTTTATTATCTATGCACGACCTAATCCGCGCTCATGCGAGCTCAAATGCGCGGGGCTGCAGCAGTGCTTTCCGCAAATTGATCTTAACATCATGATAACTAGCAGACGGCATTTGCTGAAATACTGGGTTTTTACGTTTACAGGTACGTAAAGAGCGCGGTAACCAATGAAGGTGCTTAGCTTACTTCGTATTTTAGCAGATACAGTGCTGTGATTCAAAAATCGGTGTTTTATTTTGTTAAATTACGTCTTCGCATGCCATTTGAAAAGCTCCAACTATAGGGCGTGAGCATGCTTTTTGTGCTTTAACTGAAGTTGAAACGTTAAAGGTCGTGATACCTCAAGTTCTTCGTTTTCGCGATATTTTAAGGTAGGGCTTCCTCTCAGATCTGCAGCTATGCAACTTTTTGTTCACGGAGATGTTTAAAAATTAAATAGAACGCTCAATAGAACTCATGCAAAGCACCTGCATAGTATCGAAACCTGTGTGGAAACAAAGAAAAAATATTCTCTTTTAATAATTGCACTTGTCTGCAGAAAGAACTTAACCGAGAGTCATGAAAACTTTTTGCCATTTAATGAAGCTAGTTTTCATGGGAAACACTCAAAACAGATGTTCGATTCAGGCGAGCGGGGTAGGGCAGCTTTTCAGTACGACATTTAAAAACAAAATCTGCGCAAAAGATCGCACACAAAAAAGATGCTCACGACAAGAGCCGAGACCAACAACTGATTTATTGCACTAACGCCTCCCTTCTTCTTCAGCAGCAAAGCGCATGAACGCCGAACACACAATGCCATCAAACGCACAATCGTTCTTGGAAAGCCAAAAGGCCAAATTCCTTACTGTACAAGTGCGCGCAAACAAACACGTACACATATGGCAGAGTTAAATATAGCTACGTGCAAGGCTGCAAGAATTCCGCATCTATTACATTCTTTTGCACAACTGGTATCGCATGTTTTCTCGAGAACATGCGCGCATGCTTCGTCTTTATGCGTGCAGGATTTTGAAGGTATATGTATATGCTGACAGCGTACTGGAACAAAGGTGCTGGCATGCACGGCTTGGCATGGCTTGTTAACGCAGCTTTCTCGTCTGCCCGATATATGCTTTCAGCGGAATCTCGTAGATGTTGTTCGCTCTGAAAGGCATAAAGTAATTTCTGTGGTTGGTGCCACACCTGACCATTTTTTGGTCTTGTAGTGAGAAACCACTACTTGCCTCCTAACCTGGAAAATGCCTGTCGGTAGGAAACTCACTCAAGTTGTCACGTGATGCGCGAAATCGCGAGAAATATGCGACACTTTAAACAGTGTAACAATGGTCACTCTGGAGAAATAACATAAATATAGTCGCAACTGGGTGTTCAACCCGAAGTGGCATAAACATCTGGCCACTGCACGAGAGCACTATGCTATCGCGGCAGCCGATCATGCCTCGTGTTGTTTTTCTTTTTGTTGTCTCAGTAGAAACATCAGCAGTTAGGCAGGCACTGCGAAATGAGGGTGTAGAAGAGTGTTATGTGAAAATATTGGAAGATATTTATAACGCTTGCACAGCTACCATAGCTCTCCTTAGACTTCAGTCAACCGAATGATCAGGCGGGCTTTCGTAAAGGATACTCGACAACTGACCATATTCACGCTATCACTCAGCTGATAAAGAAATTCGCAGAGTATACCCAGCCCCTATATAGAGCGTTAATTGAATACGGGAAAGCATTCGACTCAGTAGAAACCTCAAGAGACATGCAGGCAATGCGTAATCAGGGTGTAGAAGCATGTTAAGTGAAAATGTTGAAACATATTTATAACGACTTCACGGCTACCATTGTCCTCCATAAAGTCAGCAATAAAATTATAATACGCGAAGGTGTCAGGCAGGGAGTCACGATCTCGCCTATGGAATTCGGCGCCCGTTTACTGGATGTATTCCGGGGCCTGAAATGGGAACAGTTGGGGATAAGGGTTAATGAAGAAGAGCTACGAAATTTGCGATTCGCTGATGACATTGCTTTGCTAAATCACTCAGGACATGAACTGCAAAGCATGATCAAAGAGCTAGGCAGAGCAGAACGGTGGTGCTAAAAATTAACATGCAGAAAATCAAAGTATTATTCAACAGCGTATCAAGGAAACATCAGTTGGCAATTGATGACGAAGAGCTGGAAGTGTAAGAGAATATGTCTATTAGGGCAGTATCTGGATCATCAGAGGGAATTAACTAGAAGAATAAGAATGGGGCGGACCGCATATGGCAGGTTCTCTCAGATCTTGAATGGCAGTTTACCAATATCCCTGAAGAGAAAAGTGCACAACAACTGTATCTTACCGGTAATCACCTAAGGGGCAGAAACATGGATACTAACAAAGAGGGTTCCGCTTAAGTTAAGGGCAACGCAGCGAGCTATGGAAAGAAAAATGATAGGTGTAATGTTAAGTGATGAGAAGCGGGCTGAGTGAATGAGGGAACAAGTCGAGCTAATGACATCCTAGTTGAAATCTAGAGGAAGAAATGGGCTTGGGCAGGGCATGTAATGCGAAGGCAAGATAACCACTGGTCCTTAACGGTAACGGTGTAGATTCCACGAAAACGCAAGCATAGCAGAGGACGGCAGAAAGTTAGGTGGGCGGATGAGATAAGGACATCAGTGCGCATATCCCGAAAGGAAAGAAAATGCACTTTCAATTGTGCTTCGAGGTGTTTGGCGTTCGTGTCCACCTCCAGAAACTGCCTTTCACACAATATTTTGCGTTTATCATTGCTTAACCGTTCGCAATTGATTTGTTAACGAGCAGAAACTGGGCAACTTGCAGGGCGCGAAAAAAAAACGCCTAGGCGAGCAATTTTGGGCAGCCCTGCTAAGGTCCGAGAGACCGTGTCAACAATAGGTGTCATGTAAAACCTCCACCTCTTGCTAGTGCCCTGCCTTAGAGCCTTTCAATTTGAACGGAAGGACTTCAACAAATATTGAGCGAGAGTCTTAAAAGTCCAAGCGGAAACCAACAGTTGTCAAAGCCTGTTGGCGTAAGGTTAAGGAGTTTTACGCTTGAGGCTTTCGGTCTGCTGCTTTCCCACCTGCTGTTCTTGCTTTTGCAGAGTCCTTGTTGTAGTTTTTACGCCCAGAATCAAAGGGTTCAAGGTCGGAAACACGCGAGCGACACATGGCTGAGGTGATACCTTTTGATCTCAGGGCCTCGGACGGCCTGTGGAGGGGAAGTTTTGTGTGTTGAGGTTCCTTTTCCTGCGTGGCTGCAAGCGGTCCCGTTTGTGCTTATTAACTAAGAGCGACAAAGAAAAGAAGCGGGGGGTGGCGCCAAACACAGAAACAAGTTTGTGCCTGCAAAGCGAACGCCATCTATGAGATTCCGCTCAGCGGTGGTAAGGTCTTTGCCGGCCAGATGGACCGCTGCATTGACAAACCACTACGATTACATGCGAGTACCTTCGATTGAGCACGTGGCAGCATCTACCTAAACATCGCAAGACCTGCGGACATGACAATGAAGCATGTCCACTGCATTTCGGCCAAACAAGGATTAACGGCGGTACGAGGGAACGCAAGTAACGCGAAATTCCTCAAGCGTTGAGAATAGCCAGATCCGACCCTCTCAACTATAAAATGAGGCTTCTATCCACTTGCACAATAAGGAGCTCCGATTTTCTTAGTTTCACTTAGCTCATATCGCATTGCGTGTTTGATGGAAGTGCGTGTTTGGTGCGCATGCTCATTGCTGTTACGAAATAAAGCTGTTGCCGAAAATAATCCGTTCAGCGCTAACTCTGTCATCTTATTTTCTGTGTCCCGTCATTTGCGCAGCTTTCTTTAAATCAACACTGCAAAGTAGCGACAAAAGTCGCCAAAAAAACAACATGACTTTTAAGTGCCATTTATTTTTGCCCGTCCTCCTTATAACGGACCAATCACTTTCGCGCTTGCTCCGTGTGGCTTTAGCGGAGCGCTGACAATAATGCCCAGAAATATCCGAGACTGCGTATTGCCAAACTGAACAGCCTGAATTCCATTCGAACTATGAGATGTCAGCGCGCTCTAAAAAGATTGTGTCGACGACATCGCATCCGTTTCCAGCAACCACGCATTCCAACACCACTTGCACAAATGCAGCTTGCATGAAGTGACATGCAAGCTGGGTAATTGTTCGTCATTTCTTTAAAACACTCCCGTCGCATTAGGGCGTAGTCGTAGGAGAGCTTGTTTGTGATTCACAGTTCAACAAGCCAGCTGTTTTTGCTTTAGTTTTCGTTGCTGAATTTTTCATGCAATAATTTTTGTTATATCTGCATGCGCTTCGTGTACCTTAGAAATATATTTTCGTTGAGGCTTTGCATTTAACTTTTTAAAATAATTTTTTGGGGTATTTTAAATTATACTTTTGTATTCGTTCACTCTAGAATGCTCTTCTTGATGTCGTCCTTACTTATTTCCGTCTTTATCATTTTATTGTGTTATGCATTAAAACATTAAATCTGCGAATATGCACGATACAGGGAACGGCGAGTGCGCATGAACTCACGCCAACTGTTTTCTTTAAGACAAAGAAAATAAATTGTCTCAGAAAACCAATCGGTCCCTAATAGTTGAAAAGCGCTCGTAATTTTCCCATACATTTTTGTACTATTTGTTTGTTCGTGCTCAAACCAACAGAAACCAGGCTTTATCATTTCCTTATGAGACTAGATGCGACCACATTCACTTAACAACAACCGCAGCCACCCGCAACTGATTCGACTTTGCTCCACATTATTGCAATGGGTTTGGCGTTGTGTCTCGATGGTTCTTTGTCAGCTTTAAATTGAGCGTGTCACCGAGAGCGGCAAGCATTTTCTCTACGACGACCGCAGAGCCCGCTTGCTGCTGCGCCACCGACGAGCTTCTCAGTTTTTCTTGGGCACTAGTCAGCCCCAATAAAGAGTTTCGATTGTAAGCACTTTCGCTGTCTTCCTCCCCTACATGATAAGTAGAGGCAACGATAGTCCGGTAGTGAGGAAGACATGCTTCGAACTACTTCATGTCTACCTCACTACCGGACTCCCGTTGCCTCTAAATATCACCTGGGGGAGGAGCTGGCCTACCGTTCCACTGTGCCCTCCAACACAGCCCCTGCTACACAAGCAACGCCCATTGTGTTTCGACAGGCTCCCGAGCTGATGATATCCCATGGCCAACCCGCGAAGAAATAGAAGAATGGCTGCATGTCATCAAGCACGTAGCAGCGCTCGAGGCATTGGAGGTGGACGAGAAACGCCAATACGTATGTATTGCATTAAACGGCCCGTCAAGAGCTTGATTTGAAAACCGCGAGCTTTCTCTGAAAACCTGGAGACCATTAAGAAACAACTGCTAGGGAATTTCAGCAGTATTGGCCGGAACGAAAGAGGGGAGGTTAAGCTAAAGTTACCAGACGGTGCCATTGCAGGTAGACAAAAACCGAACGCATTTTTGGCGCGGAGAACCCAGCATTAGCGAAGAGGTTGTGAGCATTTAATGAAAGGTGGGAAGGGCCAAATTTTTTCTTCTGTTTCGCAATGTACCAAACACCGTGGACGAATTCGGAACGGAAACGGCCACTATTGACATTGTTCTAGATGCCAGAGCTCACCAGTATGACAGGCACTGCACATTTGCTTTGGCACACACATGGATACCCTTTTATCAACCAACTAAAATCTACGCGCAGTCATCCTTGCAGTTGCCGGGCAGGAGCTACGCTGACTTGTACCAAAATCACCTCAAATCGCCCAGGGGACTTGGATCGGGAAGACGTCCACTCGGCCACAGAACCACATGCCATGATTTGTGGCCCAGCGGTACACAGCCAAACGCTTTCTGCCAGTCCATGCCAGGAGCCCTGTTTGCCGTCCCAACGACCACAGTCACCCGCCTGCAAATTCGCCACAAGCCTGCCCGCCTGATTTTCAGCATGCTGCCCTAGAAAAATTAGGGTTCTAGAGGACCCCTGATCAACGCCTCCTAACCTACGTTGACTGCAGTGAGCACAGCCACATTCTAGAGCACTGCCCGGGCAGAAGCATGGTTCTCAGGGGTTTTCGCCAAAGACACACCACAATGAGAACTTGGGTAGCGAACACGTGAAATACAGGAATACCTGCATCATGCCAACTAAACGCAGAGACGCCGCGGATCGAGGTCCCTACCACCGTCATTTGCGCGATTTCTATCGCAACGGTGCAGCTGCGCACCGACTGCTCGAAAACAGTGTCCCATCACCCCACCCCCCTCCCCAAGAAAAAAACGTGAGCTAAGAACCTTTGGATGTACGCTAGCTCACGACCGAAACTCTGAAGATCCTCCACCGATGACAACGTATGACGAAGCCGTCCCCATTGTACTGACGCCGCATACAACAACTCCGACCACGATTTGTCTTTACTCCAGATTCACGCCGGCACGCAGCAATGCCACAGCGACATGTACCATCTACTCCAAGGACAAGTTCCAATGCAAGGACACGAACCATCAACCATGAAGTGGCTTTGGGAGGTCGCACGTTGCGTTAGTGGACGCAGGAGCGGACTATTTTTTCACCACTGGACCATTTGCATCTCAGGTCACGCAAGTGACTGCCTCTAGGGGCACCTAAGTATTCGTACCACTGGAGGCTAGATAATTTAGTCGTCTGAGCATTGCATTCTACGAATGAAGGTGTGCGTACATACCTACCCTGTGGCCTTCATATATACTCCCTGCGTCAATGTTCCCGAGACGCGATCTTACACACAGACGCTTTCACTAAGAATAGATTGATTGTCGAGCTTCCATTCAATTCCATCACGTTTTTGAAAGAGGAAGCTGTACCACCGATGTAAGCACAGGAGCATCGGGTAGCCTTTAGTGCGCTTGATGAAGTGAGCGTTCCACACGGGTCAAGCGCCAAACCCCCGTGGGTTCCAAGAAATATCAAGAACATCGAAGGAATCAAGGTAAACATGCAATGGCTGTTAGTCCGCAGACTGGTCATAGCTAGAGGCATCGCCCGCTTTCAAAATCGAGGAGCTGGGATGCGGATGAAAAAGGCACGTCGCTTGCCTTCTCAGCGCAACAATTTCACGTTCGTGCCAGCATCGCCCTCTCCGACCGATCCTCAGTATTTTCGCCCAAGAGAACTCGCCCACCTTCGACATCAGCGCAGGACTGTCTCGAAGCAGGAAAGAGCGATCCGCGCTGTGCTTCAAAGTTACAGCCTGTGACAGTCGTTGTCGTCGGTGTCCGACAAACTCCGCTGCCAAACATCACCTTGTAACCTACAAGGCGCGCCCTATCTGTCCGACAAATTGCGCCCGATCTGTGCGCCAACATTGCTACCGCGTGTGGCCATGACAACGCCCAGTAATCCGGACCTAAGTGGAAGAAATACCTTGCGACGACGTCATCCAGCCATCAAAAAGTTGAAGGGAGGCACCGGTTTCCGTGGTAAGGAAGAGAAATGGCACACTTCCGTTCTACCTGGATCACTGCCTTCACAACGAAACGAAAAAAAGCGCGTACCGCGTCCCCCGCACCGACGACACACTTGACAGGCTCTGGAACGCCCAGTATTTCTCTTCCATGGACGTCAGGAGCGGGCGCTGCCAAAATGAAGTCGATGAAAGAGGCCCAGAGAAGCCGCCATTCCTATTGCGGGGTGAACTCTTCAGGTTCAAGGTGATATCATGTAGACTCTGCTCCGCGACACGAATGCTCCAACAGGCAATCGATAAAGTACTCTCAGGTGTAAAGTTGCAGATCTGTAGTATATAGTGATGCCATTTCCTTTGTGCCTTACTTTAATGGCTATTTGAAAACATTTCAATAGCTGCTAGATGCAGTCAAGTCTGCTGAACTAACCTTGGAAGTACCAAACTGCCAGTTCGCTTGTGAAAGCTGTTTTATTAAGCCACATCAGAAGCGAGGCCACACCAGCCACACCATGCTGATGTGCGTCTCTTGTCTCCTTGTTGGTCTGTGTTTGTTTGCGCTGTTGAACTACCATTATTAATCTGCACCAACTAGCCAAACCTGCAGTTCTCCTACAGTTCGCCTCTCTCATGTACCTGCAGTTAACCCTGTCATTTGCCAGTTGCGACCATCGTATGCCCGCAAACTTCTTAATCTCATCCGCCCGGCTAGGATGTTGTTAACCGCGTTCTTTCGCTCACCAAATCTTACCGTTACACCGATCATTTTTCTATCCCTAGCTCTCTGCGTTGTCCTTAAGTTGAGCTGAACTTTATTTGTTAGCCTCCACGTTTGTGCCCCATAGATCGGTACCGGTAACATATAGCTGTTGTATACTTTTCTCTTGAGGGATATTGGTAAACTCCCGTGCATGATCTGAGGGATCCTTCCAAATGCGGTCCACCCCATTCTTGCTCTTCTTGTTATTTCTTTCTGTTGATCCGAATTAGCGGTGACTACCTGCCCTAGGTAGACGTATTCTATTACTACTTCCAACACCTCGCTACCAATTGCGAACTGCTGCTCCCTTGTTAGACTGTTGAACATTAATTTGGCTTCTGCATGGTTATTTTAGACCTACCACTCTGTTCTGCCAGTCTAACTCATTGACCATGCTTTACAGGTCATTTCCTGAAGGACATAGCAAGGCAGTGTCACCAACTAATTTTAAATTGTTAGGTTTCTCCACAAACTGCTACCCCTAACTGTTGCCAATCCAGGCTTCGGAACACCTCTATTGGTGAGATCGCGTCTCCCTGCATGATGCCTGTCTTTATTGAAATTCTATTGATGGCTTTATGGAGAGCTATGGTAGCTGCGCATCCTTTATAGATATCTTTCAATATTTTCGCATAACACTGTGCTAAACTTTGATTCCGCAATGCCTGCATCACAGGTAAGGTTTCCACTTAGTGAAATGCTTTCCTGCAATTAATCAACTTGCATTGTGGAGAAAATTTTCCATGAGTGCAAGAAAGACTTGCAGAAACACTAGATGGGCACCTCCTGACTTGGTTAAGGCAACTATGGAGAATCCATAGCCCACTTGTTATGAAGGGGAAAGTTGTGAGGAAGCGACTGAGGCCAAGTTTCCTGCTTGAACCTTGATCATTACGGAAGCGCAGCTTTTCACTGGCTGCATTCTGGTTTTTCAGGGCTGTGTTACTCAATTGGAACATGTTTTCAGGATCAATATTGCCTTCTGTTCCCTCTTCCTTGGTCTGGTGATCTCTAATTTGGTGTCCCTAAATGTAGCATGTGTAGAAAAGACTGATAAGGTAGACGACGATTTGGAATATGGAATATGAATGAACATCCTAGTGTATACGTATGCCCCAATGATCTTGGCAGGACTTCTGTACTACGTTTCCTCACATTATTCCCTGTCGACATGGATATAACTGCCGGTGAACTGTTTCCATGAAAAGATGCGTACACGTTGAACAGATAGCTTGAATAGATAGCAGTTTTTCACTATCACTTTGTGCTTCGTCTTCTCAATCGATGTCTATTTGTTTCTGTCATTTGTGTTTTATTCAGACTTTGCCATCATCTGTTAGCGTTGACAATATACACTGGCAGACTGCCTCATTGCCCTCGCAATGTGCATGTCATTTGTCAGCGGTATGAAAACCTTTGTACCTTTGTTATAAAGTACAGTATGGAGAAAAGCGATTGATTGTTCTTTAGTGACTGCAGGTACACCCAGAAATCTCTATCTCTGAGGTAGTTGCAAGAAAGCGCACTTTGGAAGTTGAAGTCCTACTGTGGGCACTACTATTCTTTCCTTTTCTAGTCCATCCTAACATATGTATATTTCTAAGTTGACTCCAAATTTAGGTTGACCCCCCGTTCCCAACCCGCAGGCCTGACTGGCCAAGAACATTGGCTGTCAATATAAGTCAGTACCTTATACCTCTTACCTTTGTAGCTCTGTCTAGTCTTTAATTCTCAGAATCGCCTGCCACACTACGTGCAGTAGCGCCTAGCTTGCTATAACAAGTTTGGATGTGACCGCTTTGGGTTCCGCCCGCTCTGCGGGGTGTAATGACTGCTCATTCAAGCGCCCATGCCATAATTCGAATTTTATTTATTTATTTATTATTTATTTACCCTCAAGGCCTAGGAGGCGTTACAGAGGGGGTGGGTACAGGGGTTGAACAAAATTTCAACAAAGCAATTTGGAGAAAAAAAAAAAGAGAAAGCACACGCGTACAGGCACTCCTGCTTGGGCAGCACTGCTGCCCGCAGTATTTGGAAATAAATAAAAACTGAAACATATGTTGCAGGGCTTAAGAAAAGAAACAAAATGCTCCAGACACAGCAAACAAGTGACAAGAAAAAACATGAAATAAGCAGGCTAGACAGTCAAAAAAAATTTTAGCGCGTTTTTGAATGCCACAGGGTCTTGAATATAGGCAATGGAGGGGGGAAGGTGGTTCCAGTCCGTTATAGTTTTTGGCAAGCAAGAGTCAGAAAACAGATTTGTACGGCAGTGTGGGGCGCGAACTTTATATGTGTGATCGACACGCGTTGATAGGTAAGTAGGTTCAGAAAAGAGTTCACTTTTAAGTAAAGGGTTATTGAAATAAATTTTATGAAACAGGCACAAACGGGAGATCTTCCTTCGAATATGCAAGTTCGGTAGACCTAGTTGTGATTTCATTAAGGAAACACTTGCAGTACAGGCATAATTAGACAGAATGAAGCGCACTGATCGATTTTGAATTGCTTCGATGTCGTCTGTTAGTGTCGAAAGAGCTGGGTCCCATATTGCGCAGGCATATTCTAGTTTCGGTCGAATTAATGTTTGATATAATATTACTTTGAGATGATTTGGTGCTTGAGAAAAGTTCCTACGCAGATAACCGAGAGTGCGATTAGCATTGCTGGTAATATATTTCACATGAACATGCCATGAAAAGTTGTTTGTTATGTAAACACCCAGATATTTGTAAGATGTGACATTTTCGAGAGCTATGGAGTTAACTCTGTAGCTGTAAGGTATAGGCAGGTTGGTACGGCGGGATATTGTCATGATTTTGCATTTACTAGCATTTAAAGTCATAAGCCAATCGTTACACCAGTGTGAGATCGCGTAAGGGTCGGACTGCAGGAGTATGTTATCATTAGCGTTTGTGATTTCACGAAAAAGAACACAGTCATCGGCATAAAGCTTTATGGATGAGGAAACACAGTCAGGAAGGTCATTAATATATATTAGGAACAATAACGGGGCCAAAACAGAGCCTTGTGGGACACCGGATTTTACAGAAGAAGTATATGAAGTAAAATTGTTAGCTGTAACAAACTGGGAGCGATTAGAGAGGAAACACTCAATCCATTTTATGATGCAGGGGTCGATGTTCAGGATGCTTAATTTTAGAAGGAGCAGGTTATGCTTAGTTCGAACATTTTCCCGGTCCTGTTTGGGTTCGAATTAACGAGTTTTACTGTATTTCACTCCAATCCCATTTTCATATGGTGCAACATTTATTCGTGCTGAGCACTGCAAGTTTTGGTGCCGTTTACTGTAATTTTGCTGTGCTTGCTGATCGGTTCATAGGCCACATTTTCTGAAGAAGATGAAGTTGAGACCTAATTTGTGTTATCTGCATTGCTCTTTCAGATTGTTTGCAGAAATACATTGAGCTGCATCCTGCCGCGGAGCCATCTGTTCATACCAGGGTTGGGGCAGCGCGGAAATATCTTCAGAGCTTCTCACTGAAGCTGGTCGGCAACAAAAGTGGGGCAACGTAGCAAAAACAGAATCCTCGCCTGCAGGTGTCGAAGCTGTGCTGCCTTCCACCACATCCGTATGATAGCGCTTGGGTGGATTATATTGCATTAATTTAAAATAAACTTGTTGTGAGCCCTGAACCTGCATACTGGTGTGCTTCCTGTATTGCGCCTGCATGTCACCTCAGAAACAATCACATCCAATGACTGAAGTGCGCTGGCCAATCCGTCACTACTCCAGTATTCAGCTTGCCATTATACTGGCATAGTGGTTTACCATTATGCCGGCAACCAGCTTGGCATTATGCCAGCATAGTGGTTTGCCGTTATGCCGGCGTAGTGGCTTGCCATTATGCCAGCATCCAGCATTTCCCACTACCATAATTCACCAAGATGGTGGTTTCCACTTAGCCACCATTGGCCAGATTTCTGACAGGGCGTTTTTGTTCAATAAGGCAATTACAGGTACTTGCACGCAGGTTTGCTTTTTGTACTGGACTTTGTTTATTAAATAAATCTACGTGAATAAACATGGTCTAGTTTATCTGATAAGCATCTAACATTTCGTTCCATTTGTCTCAATAAATGGAAGCACTGAATTGCAGTAAACAATCACGAGAGGCGGGGCTCATCAAAATTTGACAGATTCAGTGAAAAAGTTTTAATTTCTCAAATGCAAAAAAAAAGCAATGTGAGCGTTGTTTGCGAAGCACGAATTGCTTTGTTGTAGCAATTCTTAGCGTGAAATTTAAACGAAAATATTTCGAAGCCTTTGCAGGAAGCAGACAATCACGTTGAAAGAGCTTATGAATGTAATTAGAGCTTATGGGCGTCGAGCAACAGCTGCATGAGATTGCTGAAAAAATGGCCCGCAACATGAAAGCGCCTAAGCTTGACAGCTTTCAAAAAGGGTTAGAAACATGATGATCGCTTCGTAACACCTTTTGTTTGTACCGCAAGAAAAGCCCAAAAAACGCTGCAGTCACGTAAGAAAACGGCCCGAACAACGAAGGAAATTTGAAATGCCTGCAGACACAAATTACGCAGTTGAAGGAAGGCAATTCACGGCACATAGTGCGCCAGCAAAAGTGGGCTAAAATGAGAATTAAGCACGCGCAGTATACCAGCTTCATACCATAGTCGCTACCCACCGAGCGAGGGCGCATGTTTACTGACCAGATCCCCCTCCAAAAAAGCGGACTGAAAATAAATCCGCAGTACTCAGTCTGGCGCTACCCTTAGGCGGAGTATTCGGAGCAGGCCACTAAAATGTTCCACAAAAGAGCGACGGTTCAGCGCTTAGTATCGGCTGCGACAGCACCGTCTACGATCTGGTTCACTCGTTCAATATACACCACCAAAACGAGGAAAGCCGATATATTTAAAAACAAAGGTCGGTTTAAACTTTAATGCAAGTTAACATGCCTATAAACCTAACACCACAACCAAGAACTGTCCTTAATAATGATTAACCGCTGCGAAAAACCAGTAAGCAAACAGTTTGTCGATATTGAGCAGCTTCGCCCAGCACACAGTCGCAAAACACGTATACCCAAAAATGCTATTGAGCTTGTACTTTACACATAGGGCGTGCTGAGTCCATTCGTAACCACGATTCACATCGATACTAAAATATTATCAGAATCATAAAAATTATTATGAATCATAATGATAATGATAATATATCATCATAATTTTCTAAGATTCGTAAGGAGAGATAGCCTGTCCTTAGGCAATAAGGCGTCCATGAAGGTCGCTGCGAATGATCACACGATCCTTCGTTGGATCGCAGGATAAAAAAGGTGGGTGCAACAAGTAAAAAAAGTGACACCCACAAGTCAGTCTAAAACCTGTAAGAAGAAACGAATGGTGGATCAGCCGCATATGTTTAAAAATTTTATAGACAAGCATCACTCGCTGGATTAACAAAGTTTCGCCCTATTTTGAGTATTTGAGGGAAATTTCGCATAAAAACTGCATTTTATCCTAACTTTTTCACTGTTTGAATCAAGCCAACGTCTGAATCATGACTACGCATATCACAAAACGGCGGTACGCCGACGGGGTTCCTTACTGTAGCTCTTTATTTGTTCAAGGTAAGCATGGTGTCCTTTACACTTAATATTTAATTTTTCTTTTATACGCGTGCTTCGCTACGAATTCAGCCTGACCCCCATTTAAAGCAATAGTTGCTTGTCTGAAAATTTTTCCCCACCGGCAATTTTTCAGTGCCGTGATTCAGACGATGATTGCCAAAGTGGGCGATACGCTGGTGGTACCCGTCAGCCCGCGGTAGACTAATAATAATAACAATAATAATAATAATGTTTATTTCGCCACCAAAAACCACAAAACTGCTAATATAAATGCTCGGTTCACTTTACTCGGGTAACAATAAAGGCTAGACTATAAACATCAACATCTCTAGTGGAAAATTAGTGAACAAGTATTATTCCGCCAGAGTCTCGACAAAGAAACAGGTTGTCACGACGTGTAAGCTTTCTTTGGCACTACCATACGAAGGTAGCGAATATTCTTTGCATCACGTTCACTCTCTTCTTTGCACAATGTAGCACCTGCATTAGTTAGGCAAGCTGTGCAAACAAGTTTTTGCGGAGTTTAGCCCGAGCAAACACAGGGAGAGAGTTGCGTGCGCATCCAAGCCTGAGTTTGCCACCTCATGAAAATTATCTGTGAAACCCAGTTGGCGTATCAGGGGCGCCATTACCGCAGCACAACACCCCACGCGCTGAACTACAGGTTGTTCTTGCTGTTGTCTTTGAGCGATGGCACATACACATGGTAAGGGATTGGCCAGGGTTCGGTGCTGAACCAAACAGGCGAAAAAATTCATCAAGACTTATCTCAAGTGGTTCATAAATAAATATTTTGGAATCTAGAAACAGAAATAACGGATTTTGTGGAGATTAGAATGAAAATCGAGGAAACAAAGAGGTGAGCAATAAAATAAATTATTTAAAAGTAATTCAAAAATAAATAAACTCTCGTAGAAAAGTGAAGGGAAAGATTAGTTAACACAAAAATCTCCCGGTCTCGATAAACTAATTGTGAAGAAGCTCAAACCAGCCTAAGGGCATGCCTTTTGACGTTTGCACTGAAGAATAGGAGTACGGGAAGCGAATAAATGGCAGCCCTAATCGAGCGAGGAGGGCTTACAGATAGTTAATTCTCTGCCATACAAACCTCTTATACAATCCTCTAACAGGAGAAGCTGAAATGATCCAAGTATTCAGCATCCCCGCATGACGCCCAAGATTCGATAGCGTGACCCAGAACGTAAAAAATAAAGATTTATACGAGGAATGCTTCACTGCAGTTTGATCATAGAAACATCAAATTGCATTAAAACACATGAAGGAAATAAACACGAAGGAAAGTTCTATAGGAATTTTCAGAGTTCATTGTGGCTGAAAACGTTTTAGCTGTAGTCGACGTTGTAGCTGTAGCTGTGTTGGAAACGTGTCAGTTGCAGTGTAAACATTGCAGTGGATTTAGTAGCAAAACGTTGAAAGCGGAACACAGTCAGCACGGCGTGGTTTAGAACGGCGTGGGCCGCAGGCTTATTTGTGCCTTATCTCGCTAAGAAATCAGCCATCGAATTTGAAGTAATGTCACAGTGGCCTGAAATCCACTTAAAACGCACTTCTTGCACGTGCAGGGGCTGAAGGAGCATTACGGATAGATGGGTAAAAGAGAATAGTCGTCCGACTCTCAAGTGCTGCCAACATTTAGAGGGAATCCGAGAGACTGATTTCATGAGAAGTACAGCTTGGAACTTTCTGAAGGACCAAACCTCTATCCACAAATTCAGCAGCTAAAGCTCTCGTATAATTTGGGAACCGGACAGAATAACTACTTAGAGTTGGTGAGAATAAAAACGCACTGCTGCTTTTTTCACACCCGGGGTTATATATTCTATCTAGGACAACCGGAGAGCAGAGAACAACCAAACTCGAGAATAGATCTTACGTACGGCTTATAGAGAAATCAGAGAGAATCTCTGGACACACAAAATTTCTTTCTGCAAATTCGCGTCAATCCACCGAGAGCCTGCTCTCAATTCAGGACAATACCTCCTTTCATTAGATATGGTGTAGGCAGTCTAAATGAATGCCGTATATTACCGCTACTTGTTTTAAGGACTCTAATTGTGATATTTAAGCGCCAGGATACAGTTGAGATATGTAAAGTAGAGCGCCGGTAGGAAAACGTCAAAGGAAGACATGTCGACGTTGAAAGTTAAATGCAACTTGCAGAGCCACACTTCCAGGCCACTGAGGTAGGCTTGCAGTAACTAGTACAGTTAATGAATATCTAGAGCTGATTTAAAAAATGCTCTGCAATCCGCATACCGAACACTTTGATATTATCCTAAGTAGGTATGTCCCACATGAGTATGTTACAAAGTACGGATGAGGGGACCAAGCCCTGAGGCGCACGTCAATATTTAGAAAAGGATTGGGAAGTAAACGAACCGTCGGACCAAAAGAAACTTCTGCTGTTTAGGAATTCTTGTGCCCGTTTAAGATTGTAAGGCGAACGATTTTTGTCAACTTTTTTCAAGACCACTGCATGCTCTACGCTGGAATAGGCTTTGGCGATATCCAAAGTGATTTAAGCCATGACCTCTTTATCCATTGGAACCCTAATTCTGCTCTCCTTATCTAACTGAGGAAACCAGATTGAGCACCATTGACGAAACTCGGCCGGCAGGCACTGAAGGCTTGTATAGGCATATCACGATCCGTAAGACGGCTGTGAACAGTGAGTTCAATAACTTTTACTGAATTAGACGAGAGTGAAATCGGCCAAATATAACTAATCCCGAAAGCCTTCCTCGGATATTTGAGAAGTGAGATTGTTTTCGCTGTTTTCCATCCGGCAAAGAACCAAGCTGTCTAGAAAACCACGGTAGCAATATAGTGTCTTCAACATATCTATAGTGAACTCACAGCATGCAGTAGCTGTGGGCTTGAGGCCAGAAGCTGTGAAAAATAATTCAGAGGGATGAACCGCGGTGTAGTCTGTGCGCGCTGTGAGTAGGACGAACGGAATCACCTTCCACGCTTGAAAGCACAGAACAAGCCTTTGCGCTGTATGGTCCACTTGACTTTTTTCTTTCTGGGGAGGTAACACCGCTACCTCTGTAAGATGAGAGTAGGCGAATTATGGTGCGTTCTATAAGACGGTACAAAGCTTTGCATTTCTTAGGTCTGGGTAGATAACACTCAAAATTTTGCCTTCTACTCCTCCTTCGCCTTACAAGTCCTTTTAAATGAAGCGGCAAAGAATTTGTAATTTATCGAACTCTGCGAGCAGTGGCTATGAGAAGGGCTATTCCAGGCAGCTTTTTCTAAGTGGATACGCTTTCTCCTACCCATAATTCCACCACAGGACGGGCTGTTTGTACATTACCGCAGACTGCACCATGAACATGAAACGCTCAGTGGCATTTAACACAGAACAGAGAGCTAGCAGAGCACGATCAGAGTAATAAAATGATGCAGGGGAGGCGAAGAACAACATTTTTTAAATAAACGGGGTTGACAAACTTCTGTGGAGAAGTATTCGCGCTAATGGGACACGATATGAAGCTGATATTTATTGCAAAATGACCACTGCAAAGACCAGAACCCAGTGCACACCATGAATTGGCCTGCACCCTTTCGCTAGCCTCTCGCGTTGGGTTTAGGTAACCTCATTGTCATAAGCTTCCAATCGAGTGGCCTGAACGAAACAGCTTCGCTCGCTACTGTATTATAGAGTTGTAGGCTATCACAGCAGCACAACTCGCGCACTACACTGCCGGTCTCCCGACCTGGGCTTCGGTATCGCGGTAATCATCAGCTTTCATTCGGGTGGTGTGAACAGAAGAGCATACCTCGCCATTTCATTACAGTAACACACATTCGGCGCAGCCGAAAACCCAGCGCGCAGGGTTTCCTATGCACAGCACTCAAGTAGTCTTAAGTTGCCTCCGTAACTTTCCTTCATTCATATCTTTAAAATCTCTGCTCTTCAAGAGACTGTTTTTTTTTTCGGTTTGGAAAGAGGCACCCTAGCGATGGATCCCAGCATCAATTTTTCATCCGTGTCCCTTTACCTCCGGAGCTATAAAAGCCATTGCAATCAGCTCATCTACAAAATGTCCCTCTATACTCCCCACCAGGGCAAGCCACACCTAGTAATGCACGTTTATTAGAAAGCCCTTATTCTACTCCCTGCTTCACACCCTTCACAGTTGTTTGTCATCCGTGACTTTGCGGCCAGCATCTGTACATTTGCTACGAAAATAGTCCTTCTTAAATGAAAGGGCAGCTCTGCTGAAGTTACCCCTCAAGGCAGCTCGCGCAGGGAATAAACACATCCGCCAAACGGCTTTCGATGACTTTTCTATACCATCATTAACTTTTAGGATCTATTCATTGCCTTTCTGTCATTAGTTTAACTTGAAATCGATGATAGCAAGCCCAATATGTTATTAAGACCATTATTTATCTGTGAAAATAATGGGTATTTTGCTCTTCCTTATTATTGATTCGTATGGTTGACTATCGAAGAATTCTTGTCCAGAGCAGGGTGACGTAACTATAATAAAATGCTAACACTGAAGCGCTGAATGAAAGCGTCGGCCTTGGAAGGACAATGAAGGCCTAAGAATATCATATCAGTAGCCAATAGACTTATCAAGTACAGAAGTTAGTCGCAGCTATTGGGACTGTCCATTGCGCCCATCCTTACAAACTAGGCACCGAGGCGCCAAAAGGGTGCGGACTGCCGCTATTAAAAAAAAACGATCACAGAAACGAAAGAAAGTTTCGAAAAGTAAATACGAAGCGAAATATCTAAATATGAAATAATTCCCACAATTCAAAAATAAAATAAAACTGAAAAAGGTGTTCATTCAAAATAAGCGAAGTACAAGAGACAAGGGCAGGCAAAAATGTTCTTGTCTATCAAGAATTTTGAAACCAAAGAACACGGCGGCGCAAAATGTAGTTACATCTGATCTGATACCTTAAATGTGTTGTTTCACTTTTTCGATATTTGAACACAGTATTAAAACAAGCAAAATTAACTGATGACCTCTTTTACACATTTTATTTTGTGCCTTTCAAAAAGATGTTGACTAGTCGCATACGATGCTATTGCAATCAGTTTTGGGCACGCCCTCAGTCTAGAGTGTCCTCATCTCCAGGTGGTGCTCCTATTCCACCGTGTGGCTGTTGCTGAACACCCTTATTGCAAGGGCTCTTTCCTGTAAGTGTACTTAAGTTCTGAGATTTACAAGGGGTACCACTGGCATGTACTGGAATAGTAACGCCAGGGTGTGGTTTTTGTTGGGCTTAAGGTACAGAACACAATACGCGAAGGTAGATAGCGTAAGCCAGGATTTTCGAAAGAAGACTCGCTTGGAGGGTAAGGCTATGGTTTTGGGATCTAAAAATTCCGGTAACATCTGGGTATACACTGTGGGAACGCTTGAAACGAGGCCAAAGCTAATTTTCCGAATGGCTACATGCTGCATAATTTCCACTTTCGCGTACCAAAAAAAGAATTTTAGCATCAGGTGCAGACTCGCTGCTTTATTATTTGTGAATTAAGTTCGTCTTGCGCTGTCACTGAATATTTGCGGAAAGTTTCTAGCGTAACGCCCCATGCGAGTAAACTTATAGCAATACTCTAATTTTATAATGCTGGAATATGTCTTCGAATAATAAGGTTTTGCTCTGACCGTCTGCAGTGACTCCAAGTTACTCTACTCCAAGACGGAACAGTTGGGCCCACCGAGACGCCTAGAAAACAAGTGCGGTCCGGGGCCAGCTTTAGATTTAAGAATTTTCTTGTTCAGTACTCAGTGAGAACGTTTTGAGACTGCATTCACACACGTTTTCAAGGAGTGCTTGAACAAGGCATCCCGAATATTTTTGGCATCAAGATTTCGCGGTATTGTTTGCGTGAGTAGCAGGCTGCCAGTTTGGAGAACCTGAGTTTATGAGGCAACTGTGTACTCCGCTTGACATTTAATGCGCACCGATTTGTGGTGTCTGTGCGCGTTTTCTGCAAAGTCGACATTTTGAGTTGATATTGATGCGTTACACATTTTTCAGAAGGGCATGAGTTCAATGCGCCCTTAGTATATGCACAATGGCTCATTGCTTCTTATTATTGTCCCGAGTCTTTTTGACAGGAGCCTCAATATCCTAATTCGAACCAGTCGCATGAACTGTGTATTATTTCGCATAATATTTTCTAGTTTATTGATGGGCGCAAGCTCGACGGAAACAATGGGTAAAAGAGCGCTTGTCGTGTTATACATATGTTTGCGAGCGTCACTAAGATTCCTTATGATGTATGTAGCTGACGTCAACGTTCCAGTGTGAGAGACCTACGTGAGTGTCATCACTGTGTGCCGCAAGAATGATTGAGCGGTGTCCCTTGTATTGCATCATAACTTTAAGGGTGCTATGGTGAATATCGCCTTCGGTATTCTGGTGGGAAAACACCTGCGAATGCAGAGCCGAACGTGGCAAGCATAATAATTCCTATGTGGGAATTCGTAATTTGCTTTCGCCTAATACCAAATTTAAAGAATGGAGTAATATGAAATGGCCCCTTTAAGGGCGGGGCGTGTAAGGCTATAATAGATGAGCCAGCATACGATAACTCGGTTCGGAGTTCGTGGTCAATTAGGATACAGAAAGCAACATACAAGAATGCTATAGCAATTACGAGACGTTGGCTGCTTTCGAAATTTGGTTTAGTGAAATGTACAAACTTAAGTGGTAAAGACATAGGTGCCCGTTTGATTCCATGATGACCAGCCGAAAGCTTCTGAGAAGACGTTGAATCGGCAATGAGTAAAGTGAAAATACTGCATTGATACTAAGGGTTTCTTCAATGTCCAGGTAGGTAAGAAGCAAGTAGCAGACAACGAAGATGTTAACTATGCAGAGCTTGTACGAATAGCACTGGGGAGTGCTAGTACCGTTTTGCAGAATGAAATAATTTGCGAATAATGACCATCGTCCAAAAACAGCAGAATCAAAAGTGTAAGCTGAAGGGCCCGAACGGCGAGAATAGTCATGAAATATGTTCCATAATGTGCGAGCATTCTCGCATTGTGCAGAAGTAGATATGCTAGACTAAGTAAGATGAAAAGATTACAGGATGCAAGATATATTTTTACATTCACTTCCACAGGGAAGTTAGGACACTAATACAGTAGGAGCCCTTTAACATGTTTGCCTGAGAGGGACAGTAAAAAAATTAGGATCTCAGTGCAGAACGCATGTTCTCTTTATCTGAGGAAAGCAACCCTGTTTTTGACGACATGAGCGATAATCTGCGAAGTGTTTATACCGTGTGCGATGAAGTAGGTCTACCATACATGATGTTGTTGAACTGTTTTAGGAAGAGAAGAACCTGATTAATTCAGCGCAGAGCATGAATAAATGCAACCGGATGGATAGTATAAATTTTGAACATCTGTCAAACGTAATCAAGAATAATAACATAACCGGAACAAGAAAGTATAATGTGGATAAAATCAAGCTGTAATAGGTGATGCAAAAAAGCGGCCGTGAGAAAAAAAGACACAGAGGAAATTGAGATTTTCGTGCAAAGAGGAAACAAAGAAAAAATCATTACTATTATACTTCGCATTGCTGAAATAAACGGTGAATTTCACGCAACTGCATGCACTAGACAAAATAGTTTCGATGACAACGACGCAGGCAGTGAGGTTGAGAAATTTAAAAATTCGATGGATAACCACAAAGGAAGTAAAAAGCCATAAAAGCAATTGCGCAGGGCGATACAGCTTTTGTGTACCAGGCAGCTATCGGTGTATTGAAGAACGGCTAGGAGGTTGTACTAGAAAAAGGGGCCATTCTTTTGTAAACAATGGCTCATGGTGTCGACAGCTCCAGAACCATCGAAGACTATTATCATTTCTTAATCCTTAAGAAGGGTTCTTAATCGTTAAGAAGTTAGAAGCCGGCCAGAATTATATCTGTTGAATGCGAGCTAATCATTAAAGGCAACAACTTATATAATAAGAGCATTCAAATACCTGAATGGAAGAAATAAAAAGTTATCGTAAATGCTTAAGAGGAGACGAAATTTACACCATCACTCAGGCTTGAACTAAATGCGCAGAATATAACCGAACCTTTCAGAAGCTCTTTCCAGGAAGATTTTCCATAGCTAGGTCATTTCCTAGGTCATTTCATTTCCATAGTAGGCTTTTGGATGTCATACATGACATCCCGGCAGAGGGTTTTCATTGTGCGCTTACATAAAAAAAATGAATCACGAGCACAATTCGCTGGTTATCTTGCTTCTAAAATACGCGTTAACAGTTATAGTTACGTTCATGGCAGTAGTAAGAGATGTGTAGCTAGCTATTAGTGATAGCAATAGCAAGTTTTAGAATTTTGAAAACGCGACTACAGTCAATATTATGGGAGAGAAAATTTTGGGTTCTTGCCAAATTCGATAATAAAGCACCCTCTTGAGCGTCGAGTGATGCTTACGAAGCCGCGTCACTCAGTTGCCCACGTGCCACATGGCACCGTTGGCTCCGCCTGCGGTGTTGCAGCGAGAGCATTGAGCAGCGGTGTGCGGGACAGCAGGAAACATCACACGGGGCATGCGCGAGGAAGTGACGCATCTTAGTAAGCTCCGCTAAGCGCTCACCGCACCCGTGCGACTTTGGAGTTATGTAAGAAATATAGAAAAATTTGGGAGCCATAGAATCTACTGTAATCGCGCTTTCGGCGTACTAAAACAATTTATTGTCTTGTACAAACATTCAGCTACAAAGTTGTGATTGCAACCAGGCGGCGAGTTCTAGCAGTTGAAAGGTAAATATTTGAAATTGAAAAATTTGAAAGGTTGAATATTTGAAACTAGTTACCAAGCTTATGCCGGCTTTCAGATTTTAGAAAGTAATTTCAATGACATGTCTCAAAAATCACATTTTTACCTCCAGGTCTTTTTTGAATATTGCCTAAAGCTTTTCAGTAACCACTCTTTACATGGCCTTGAAGACTACGATAAAGCGTTTGATTCACCGAAGCCTCAGCAGTCGTGCAGACATTGCGGAGCCAGGGTGTGGAATGCGCATCAATAAGAGTACTTAGATATCTGTATGAGCTGCACAGGTACCGTAGTCACCATAGATAGTCTAGTAAGATTCGAGTCCGGAAAGGTTCCATGCAGTGCAGACACGATCTCTCCTGTGGTACTAACCACATGTTTGTCAGAAGTACTCTGAGATACGGAATGAAGATAGTTGGGGTTGAACATTTAGTAGAATATTTTAGAAACCTGCGATTCCCGTTTCCCAGATGCCATGTTTCCGCAAGAAGCAAGCGGATCTACCGTCATCGAGGAATTGCACCTGTTGCCGCGTCAGTGTCCTGTTCTACCCGATCCAGCGCTGCCCCCCCCCCCCCCCCCCGATGTCGCATGGCAATGGCCAGCAGCTTCTTGCCATCGCGTCGCCAATGGCGCTTGGAGGGCCACACAAAAACTGTTGCTCGGTGGCCAACCTTTCCAGTGGGCTCGGCAGCATGTCAGCTATAGCACGCCTTCAACGGAATGCTGTCTTTTCTGTGCAAGTAAAGAAACATAACGCCCTACTTACGCACCCCCTCAGCCACCGCGCCTTGCTAGGGCTGCTGAGCCCATATTGTTATTCCATGATGGTCCTATACTGCGGTTGCTTTGCTTTGAATTTACTTACGCATTCTGGTGATAGTGAGGACAGTACTTTCCAAAGGCTCATGGATATCGTTCTTGCGGATTTGAGGTGGAAAACTTGTCTGGTCTACCTGGACGACGTCGTCGTTTTTGGCCTGTCTTTCTAGGGGCACCTTCATCGCCTCGAGGAGGTATTGCATGTCATAACGTCATCACGCCTTACACTAAAAGCTGTAAAATTCCATATTGCATATGAAGAGCTAAAGTTTTAAGCCATGTCATGAACCAAGAACAGGTCCTTCTGGAACCCAAAAAACATCCGCCATTGCTCTTTTTCCACCGCCGCGTGACGAAAAGGAAGTTCGTCGCTTCCTCGGGCTATGAGGGTATTACCGCCGCTTCGTGGAGAATTCGTCTAAAATTTCCTCACCCCTTACTCATCTCACAAAAGCGCATGTACCAGTCAAGCGGGAAACACCGCAGCAGAAGGCACTTCAAAAGCTTCAACGCCGCCTGCAGTCACCCCCTGTGCTGGCGCACTTTGATGAGCTTGCTGACAAAAGGGTCCACACCGGTGCGAGCAACGTTAGTTTGGGCGCTGTGCTCTTTCAAGTTCGTAGGGGCCAACAACGTGTTATCGCCTATGCCAACCGCGCACTCTTCAAGACAGAAGCCAACTAATCTGCCTCTGAAAAAGAATGCCTCGCCATCGTGTGGGTAGTTTCCAAGTACAGGCCATACCTTTATGGCCGCTCCTTCAAAGTAATGACCGATCATCACGCACTATGCTGGCTGACCAGTCTCAAGGATCCTTCCGGCCGCCTCGTTCGATGTAGCCTTCGACTTCAGCCATTCGATATCACCGTAATTTACAAATCCGGTCGCACACACGCTGACGCAGACTGCTTGTCTCGGATTCATGTGCAACCTGCTCCGGATGACGCTGCTGACGATGAAGAATTATTCCGGAATGCAATCATACCTAGGATTCCGCCGAGCATCGGCGGCCGATCCCGATCTTCGCCACGTCATTAGTTATCTTGAAGGCTGCAACAGCAGAGTTCCTAAAGCGTTCAGGTGCTCTGTCGTCTCTCTCTACGTGACGGTGTTCGCTAGAAGAAGAATTTCGCTACCAAACTAGGCCATACTTGCGGGTCGTCCCCAGGGCCCAACGCAATGAAATTCTTCATGCCTGTCATGACGGACCAGCTTCAGGCCACCTTGGTGTTACTAGAACACAAGCCAGAATTCAAGAAAAGTACCACTGGCCTCCCCTGGGTCCTCACATTTCACCTTACTTAAAGTGAAATCTCTTAAGGCTCCTTAAGGCTCCACACGTGGAACTATATGTATCAGCAGCGCGAACACCACACAGGAAGAAAACGGAGAAGAAGGTAAAGGTGGTGTGTGGTGTTCGCGCTGCGTGTGGTGTTCGCGCTGCTGATACATATGAATCGCAACCAAGTAGCCCGATAGATGGTGTTATCCGTGAAACTAGCCGAATTCCTCAAGCCCCTTGAGCCACCTTCGCAAGCGTTTCAGCAAGTTGGCATGGACTTGCTTGGACCCTTTCCTACATCAGGCTGTGGAAAACGTGGATAATCGTAGCCACTGATTATCACACGCGTTCTGCAGAGAGGGCATTTCTTCCGAGTAGCACCGCCCTCGAAGTAGCCCAGTCCTTAGTGCATCAAATCGTCTTACATCATGGTGCGCCACAAGTTTTGATTACTAACGGAGGGGCTGCCTTTTCTTCTGAACTCCTGCATCATATTCTAGTTTTCAGTCGCAACATTCACCGTAGGACTACATTTTATTATCCCCAAACTAACGGATTGTCGGAACGTCTAACAAGACGCTTGCAGACATGCTTTCCAAATGCGTTGACGTGGAACATAACACCTAGGACGACGTCCTTCTCTACGTAACAGTCGCGTATAATACAGCCGTACAAGAAACCACCAACATGATGCCGCTTAACATCGTTTATGGACGTCAGGTGACGAAAAAACTAGATTCCATGCTGCCTCATGACGACCACGCAAATGACGACGTTGCATCCTTCTTACAACGCGCCAAGGCTGCCCGCCAACTCGGACGGCTTCGCAGCACCAACAGGGCTAGGACGCGCATCTCTCAAGGGACATACCTATCCCACGACCTTCGTAGCGCTACGCCAATGTTCCCGCGAAGTGATTTTGCGCATGGATTTCCTCGATGACGTTCAATCGATCATCGACCTGCGATCGAAGCTGATCACACTTTCCACGGGCGAGGCCATTCCGACGATGAGAACTCCGGAACATCACGTTTTAGTGTCCTGGAGGAACAAGTGAGTGTCCCACCCCACTCCAGCGTCATCGTCACCGTAGGCGCCACGGAAGCGAATACCACAGAGGCCATTATCGAGGGGAACATACAGTTGCTTCTCGACCGAGGAATCGGCACAGCAAGAGGCATCGCACATTTCCGCAAAGGCCAAACCGAAGTACTGCTAACTTCAGCGAAGAATACCGGCACATTAACAAAGGATTGACGATTGCATTCGTCGACGAAATATCCGACGTAGGAGACTTCTTCGCGCTCTCCGACCCGTCCGTAGAGCTTCGCCTGACCAAGAGAACTCGCCCACTTGCGACATAAACCCAGCCCTGCCCCGGAACAGACAATACCAGATCCACAATCTCCTTAGAAGCTACAGCGAGTGCTTCTCATCATCGCCGAAGGTCCGACAGACGCCGATTACCAAGCATCCCATTATAACCGACCAGCACACCCGACCTCTCCGCCAGAGCCCCTACCGAGTGTCGCCACGAGAACGACAAGCCATCCGAACCAAGTGGAAGAAATGCTACGCGACGACGTTATTCAGCCTTCAAAGAGCCCTTGGGCGGCACCTGTTGTTCTAGTCAGAAAGAAAGACGGTGCCTTTCGATTCAGCGTTGATTACCGGCGCTTGAACAGCATCACAAAAGGACGTCTACCCGCTGCCTCGCATCGACGACACACTGGACCGGCTCTGCAACGCCAGGTATTTCTCATCGATGGACATCAAGAGCGGCTGCTGGCAAATTGAGGTCGATGAAAGAGATCGCGAGAAGACCGGATTCATCACTCCAGATGGCCTCTTCGAGTTCAAGGTGATGCCATTTGGTCTCTGTTTCGCACCAGCCACATTTCAGCGAGTAATGAATACAGTGCTGGCAGGCTTGAAATGGCAGATTTGTCTGGTGTATTTAGATGACGTCGTTGTCTTCGCCTCGAACTTTGAGGAACACCTAAAAAGGTTTCAAACAGTACTACACGCAGTGAAATCTTGCGGCCTAACTTTGAAAGCAGAGAAGTGCCACTTTGCCTATCAAGAGCTGCTGTTTCTAGGCCACATCGTTAGCAAGGAGGGAGTACGGCCAGATTCGCAGAAAACCGCTGCTATCGCAATGTTTCCACCACCAGCCAATAAGAAAGCTGTGCGCAGATTCCTCGGACTGTGCGCGTACTACCGACGATTTGTGAAGAACTTTTCGCGCATGGCCGATCCACTGACCCACCTGACAAAGGAAGACGTGCCATTTAAATGGGAAGCGCCGCAAGTGGAAGCCTTCAAGGAACTTCAGCGTCGTATACAGTCCCCACCGATCCTCGCGCACTTCGATGAAAACGCCGAGACTGAAATTCATACCGACGCAAGTAGTGCGGGCCTAGGCGCTGTCCTCGTTCAGAAATTTGATGGAGTGGATAATGTCATCGCGTACGCTAGCCGTTTCCTGTCGAAAGCCGAAGCTAATTATTCGACAATTGAGAAGGAGTGCCTTGCCATAATCTGGGCTACGTCGAAATTCCGCCGCTACCTGTATGGACGACCGTTTAAGGTGGTCAGCGGTCACCACGCACTGTGCTGGCTCGCCAGTTGCAAGGACCCCTCCGGCCGCCTCGCGCGATGGAGCCTGCGGCTCCAGGAGTTTGATGTAACCGTCGTTTACAAGTCCGGACGCAAGCACTCTGGCGCCGACTGCCTGTCACGAGCCCCTGTAGATGCACCGCCACCGGATGACGATGAGGACGCCTTCCTGGGACCCATCAGCTCCAGCTGTTTTTCACAACAGCAACGCTCGGACTCCGACATAAAATGCCTCATCGAATACTTGGAAAGCAAGTTTTCTTCACCCCCCTCCTCGTTCAAACCGAGGATTGTCTTCGTTCTGTTTACAGAACGATGTCCTCGTGAAGAAAAACTTTGCAGCGAACAAGACAGCCTACCTCCTTGTTGTACCTGTTAGTCTGCGCGGAGAAGTTCTTCAGGCCTCACACGACGAGCCGACATCTGGACATCTCGGGTTTTCTCGCACCCTCCGCAGCATTCAAGACAAGTATTACTGGCCCCGACTGTCTGCCGATGTCGCACATTATGTGAAAACCTGCCAAGATTGTCAGCCACGACAGACCCCCTCCAATCCGACCAGCAGGCTTTCTGAACCCCATTGAACCCCCCACAAGGCCCTTTCAGCAGATCGGCATGGACTTGCTTGGCCCTTTCCCGAAATCAACATCTGGAAATAAGTGGATCATTGTAGCGACCGACTACCTGACCCGCTAGGCCGAGGCAAAAGCTCTACCGAACAGAACAGTAGCAGAAGTCGCCAAATTTTTCTTGGAGAACATTCTGCTGCGACACGGCGCCCCCGATGTGCTCATCACTGACACAGGAACAGCATTCACGGCGGAACTGACGCAAGCCATCCTCCATTACAGCCAAACCAGCCACCGGAGAACAACTGCATACCACCCGCAGACCAACGGACTGACCGAGCGCCTCAATAAAATCATCCCCGATATGCTCGCCATGTATGTCGATGCCGAACACAAGACCTGGGACGTCATCTTGCCTTACGTAGTCTTCGCCTACAACACCGCAGTGCAGGAGACCACCCAGATGACGCCTTGTAGGCTCGTCCATAGCAGAGAGGCCACGACCACGCTGGATGCCATGCTGCCGAACGTTACCGAGGAAGATAACGTCGATGTCGCCGCCTACCTACAACGCGAAGAAGACTCCCGAAGGCTTGCCCGATTAAGGATCAAAGACCAGCAGCGGACCGACGCCACACGCTGCAACCTGCGAAGACGCAACGCGGACACCAGCCAGGAGACCTAGTCTGGGTTTTGACGCCCATTCTCCGCCGAGGACTGAGTGAATAGCTTTTGCGGCGCTATTTCGGCCCGTACAAGGTTTTTTGTCGGCTAGGTGAATTGGACTATGAAGTCGTCCCTGGCCAAATGACTGCATCCCAGCGACGCCGCGTCCGACCAGAAGTAGTCCATGTCGTGCGCCTAAATCCGTAGCATGCACGCTAAAGGACGCCGTGTTTTCGCTTTCGGTGTTTATTTTTGCACAATCCGTTTTTGATTGTTTACAGCAGCATTATGTTCTAAAGCATCGATTCGATGCTACTTTGAGAGGAGAGTAATGCCGGAAATCTTTGTAGCGTTTGTTTGTTGTGTTTATTTGTTCATGCTTCAAGGTTGCCGGCACGCAGATTTATCGATTCGTTTGTGACGCAAGACGTGCCTAGATTTATCTCGATTGATCGCATCCATTCGGAGCCGATTCTACTTTGTGCCAGAATGTTCTAGTAACTTATCCAGCTTTATCTCGGATGTTCGCTATCAGTTGTAAAAAGAGCACGGCCGACTGCGGCGGGCATTCTGTTCGACAACCGCCGAGCACGCTAGTTGCTACGCCGCCGCCGAGTGATTCAGTTCTTTGCGGGCGCAAGTCAGCCCAAATAAAGTTTCGTTTCGAAGACATTCTTGCTGTGTTTCTGTTCGCCGGACTGTAGTGACCACTACCTGAGAGTATTATGCACTTTCCCCCTCTCGGCTCTTACATCGAAATCACCGCTTTCTGAATGGCAGTTTTAAATCTAGGAAGCAAAGGAACCCGCTCTCAGGTGTGTCATGTACAAACGCGAGAGGCACTGCTCGAAGGGAAAAAGCACATCTGAAATTGGAAAAGGTCATGCATCAGCGGTCAAGAGGACCAGTTAACCTTCAACAAATCCGAAAACCTTTTTAACAACGTGCGTGGCAAGTCGTTTGTCTTTTGGACATCGTTCTCAGTTGTATCACCTGTGTATAACTTGGATCAACGTATTTCTGCTAAGCTGGAATAAGCCGGCACTAGAAAAGAGAGAAAGAGAAAAGGACGGAAAGGCAGGGAGGTTAACCAGGCGATGCCCAGTTGGCTACCCTACACTTGGGGAGAGGAACAAAGGGGAAAAAAGGAAAAAGAGCGGCAAGGAAATGAGTTGTCAAAGTGTCCACCGACCACTATGTCACAGAGACAGAGGGCGCGCACTGAAAACTTAAAGATTATTGGCGGGAATGCAACCCCGAGTCACTTAAGAAAGTCAGGAGCGCTTTCACCGCTTTCCGTTGTCTGGAAGGTTGTGTCCAAGGCCCCAGAGCGTTAGACTCTGTTAAAGGACGCGAGTCCAAGCGGAGAAGAGAAGCACTTAAAAAACCGCGCTCTCGGTCAAAACGAGGGCAGTCACAGAGGAGGTGGCTGATCGTTTCGTCACAACCGCACTGGTCACACGCAGGAGAGTCAGCCATTGCGATGAGATGGGAATAGGCGTTTGTGAACGCCACTCCCAGCCACAGGCGGCACAACAGCGTAGTATCACCGCGGGGGAGGCCGAATGGTATATGATGTTGGAGCAAGAGGTTTAAGTGATGCGAGCGGGGTGTCCAACCTCCAGGGGCAGACCACGACGTTACAGTCAGGTTTCGGGCGAGCAGTCGAAGGTGCCTTGCTGCGTCAGCTCTTGTCAGTGGTATGCGGACAGTGTTGGTTGTATCGTGAGCCGATCGAGCAGCATCGTCAGCTAAGGCGTTACCAACAATGCCGCTATGGCCTGGTATCCACTGGAAGATGATTTCATGATCTTGTTCGATTGCCTGGTGGTGCAGATATCGTATCTCCGCTGTAAGTTGCTCATGGTCGCTATGTCTCAAGGCAGATTGAAGACATTGTAGGACAGCTTTTGAGTCACAGAAAAGAGCCCATTTTTGAGGTGATTGTTGTGAGATATACTGTACCGCCGCAAGAAGTGCGGCCAACTCTGCTCCAGTAGAGGTAGTCCGATGCGAAATTTGTTGGTGAATTTGAGTCTGTCGCGCAGGAGCGACCACAGCGCAAGCGGAACTAGTAGAGGTTACTGATCCATCCGTATAGACGTGAGTACGGTCCGAATATTCGAAGTGGAGCATGGACAGTGTCAGTTGCTTAATGGCTGGCGTCGATAAATTTGACTTCGTCGCTATCCCCGGAATAGCAAGGCGCACACATGGGAGCCGCATACACCACAGAGGAGAGGGAGGTAGTGCTGCCGGGGTGAACTGTTGTGGGATCGTCGACTGTTGCGTCGTTATCACCTTTGGAAATGCAGAATGAGGTCTCTGCAGTGGCAGAGGCGTAAGGTGATGCTGTGGAATCCTTGAGATATGACGTATGTGCATTCGCAAGCAGTCTAGAACAATATAAGTAGAGCTCGGGTGGTCTTTCGCGAGCGCAATGCTACCCAGTGTTGATGCGCACCGAGGGAGACCTAGGCATGTGCGAAGGGCCTGACCTTGTACTGGCTGGAGGGCACGCATGTTAGTTTTGCACGTGTTTGAGAGTACAGGTGTACTGTACCGCAAGCATCCTACAAATAGAGCTCTGTACAACTCCAGCATTGACTGGACCGATGAGCCCCATGATTTTCCACCTAGAAATCGGAGTAAATGAGCGATAGATGTTAGCTTTTTTTTCAGTAGAGTGCAATGCGGGCTCCATGATAGATTGCGGTCGATCAGGATCCCTAGGAAACGATGCGTTTTGCTGTACGAAATGACTTGACCGTCGATGCGTACCGGGTATGGAGTCATACATTTACGTGTAAATGCCACTAGCGCGCACTTTTCCGGTGAAACGCTGATACCTTGCTTCTGGAGATAGGAAGAAGTGATCGATGCTGCCCGCTGAAGTCTTGCACGCACCTGGGGACGCGTCACAGAGGAGGCCCAAATGCAGATGTCATCGGCGTACATACACACCTGGACGGTGTTGGGGAGGTTCTCAGGGAGGGCGATGAGAGTCAGATTAAACAATGTAGGGCTAAGGACACCGCCCTGGGGCACGCCACGGTAGGTGTAATTCGCAGGCGTCGGGCCATCTTCACATTGTATAAAAAATGATCTTTTTGACAGATAGCTCTCTATCCACGCAAACATCCGACCACCGATGCCCACAGTTTCCAGCGCATCAAGGATGGCCTCATGGGTCACGTTGTCGTAGGCACCTTTTACATCCAGAAAGAGTGCCACTGACAGACGTTTCAAGCGCTTCTGTTGTTGAACCGTGGATACGAGATCAACGACGTTGTCAATAGAAGAGCGACCCCGCCTGAAGCCGGCCATAGCGTCGGGGTATATTTTGTAGTGTTCGAGGTACCACTCAAGGCGCGACAAAATCATTTTCTCCATGACCTTTCCTACGCAACTGGCCAAAGCTATCGGCCTTTACGATGAGAGCTCGAGTAGAGATTTCCCTGGTTTTAGTAGGGGTATCAATCGACTCGATTTCCATTCTTGAGGAACAGCACCGTCGAGCCAAGAGTCGTTGTAACGTTTGAGGAGCTCTTCTCGCGCGTCGTGGCCAAGGTGGGACAGCGCAGCATATGTGATTTCATCTGGCCCTGGTGAAGACGAACGCCGACATCCTGCAAGAGCAGCGTCGAGTTCCTCGCGAGAAAAAAGGACATCCATGGCTGAGACCCGTGAGGCAGGAGGAACACGCCGGGAACTCGAAGCAGTTGGTACACCAGCAATTTTCCCGCAGTAGTCCTTTGCTACCTCAGACTGCTGTCGATCTTGATAGACAGCCAACGCATAGAAGGGTTGTCTTTGCTGCGGAAGCGTACGGAGGCCCCGCACAGTACGCCATATGAGGGACATGGGCTTGCGGGGATCCAAGTGCTGACAAAAAGGACCTCCAGCGCTGGTTCGCCAGCTGATCCATTCTTCGTTTGATTTTTAAGCATGAAATGCTTTTAGCCTCCGTTGTCGGCAGTGTGGTGACGTCACGCCGAGACCGAGATCCACTCATCCGGGCATTGAAATCCACTCATCCGGGCATTGAAATCCACTCATCCGGGCACTGAATTCCAATCATCCGGGCACTGAATTCCAGTCATCCGGGCTCTGAAACGAGAACATCCGGGCACCGTACGAGACTTAACGAGAATTAACGAGACTCTGTAAGCCCTCCTACGCGACCGGCATGCAAGCGCCGGTTGGTCTCCAAAGGAGTCACAAAAAATTACTGCCAGTGCCTTCTCAATGTTTATCAAGATATCAGTCGCTGTGCGTTTGATATTAAAGGAATTATAATTTCCGATTTCTAATAACGCGTGCAAAAAGCACATAAATGCCACGATACACTTGGTTGTCGTACGTGATCTCTTAGGGGCTTCGCGCATCGAAGCAAAGCCGCGCAGGCGGACAGGGGCCCGGGGGAGAAGCGCTGCGTTCAAAGGGCAAGGCATCGCGCCGAACGGGTAGTGGCGTTCCTCCCTTCCTTTACGGTGCGGTTCGGGTGTCCACCGAGATGGCAGAGAATTACTCCACCATTTCCTTTCCTCAAAAAACCTTGCGTTCAAATGGCAAGGCATCGCGCTGAACGGGTGGTGGCGTTCCTCCCTTCCTGTACGGTGCGGTTCGGGTGTCCACCGAGATGACATTAGGCCCGTAACATTTCATGCTTACTCTACTCTCGGTTACGGGAGAAGCAGAGAAATTTTCTGCGTACGTCTCGCCTCCCGTAGATCATTTAAGCACTTGGTTCGTCTGTATCACTTTTCTGCTCGCCGCCGAAGAGCACGCAGGCGTTCTAGTTCAATATCAAAATCACCGCGTATTCGTGAGGACGTGATGTGACTTCTCGAAACGTTCATAGCATTAGCTATAGTGTGCTCCAGCCTGCCAGTGAGGGCTTCTTTGCTCGTCTCCTCCATATGTTTTCGAAACACTGTCCAGTCAATTCGCGCGAGTTGGGCTGAGGAGGACGCACCAAGGCCGTTTATTTTGAGGTAGGGAGGAATGTGGTCACTTCCGTGGGTCTCCACATCACAAAACCAGCGAACACTCCGGTGCAACGAGCTTGAGACTAATGTCAGGTCCAGTCAGCTGCTGTAGTGACAGCCGCGCAGGTATGTCGGACTGCCGTCATTCATAACATACAGATCATTGTCGGAAGCAAATAACGCCAGATGCCTTCCTTTGGCGTTAATTCTGGTGCTTCCCCATAGCAAATGGTGGGCATTCAAATCGCCAGTAATGATCCAAGGAGCACGGGTTTCTTCCATGAGGGCCTTCAGCCTTTCGCAGTCTAATTGAGAGGAGGGTGACACATATGCTGCAATCAGTGTGAATTCTAGCGTTTTTGTCTTGATTAAGAAACAGGCGTATTGATTGTCATTGTGAGGTGGAACTGAGCAGCAAACATACGTCATGTCAGTGCGGAGGTACACCAAGACTTGGCTGCGCTCCCCGCATGTAGGGGCGAAAAAAGATTCGTACCCGGAGAGCCTGATTGCTTCTGATAATTTGGGCTCGCCGATTACCAATATCGGGAAGTAGTTAGTGAATACGTAAGCACGAAAACTTGACATTCGTGACCTCAGACCTCTTGCGTTCCATTGGAAGATCGTGGCGCCTCTGACTTCCTCGCGAAAGGCGGGAAGGTGGCCAGCCATTATGGATTAAAGTCCTTGAAGTGCTGAACCCAGGGAGTCCAGCACTAGTAAAACGCTTCGAGCAGTTGGGGATTGCAGAGCCTGTAGGAGAGGGCGAATTGCGTTGACCACGGTCTTTAAAATCACAGGGTTTGGCGGTCTTGCTCCGGGAGCCCGTCTGCAGCGGCCGACGTGCTCAGCGATGGGAGCTTACGTGGAGGGGCCTCAGGAGGACATAATGGCGGAAGCGCTGGCCAAGGATCGGAACCTGATGACATCTGGCCACCCTTGCCCACAGAGGGCGGACGGAGCACACTGGGGCGAGGTGGAACAGGAGGTGGAGGAGGGTGAGCAGGAGGCGCCAACAGCGCGTCGTTGCGGCATTCATTGGCAGCAGCCTGACGCAAGAGGAAATCCGGCACTAGAAAAATGTGCGCACGCCAAGTATCTTCGGCCCTATATCAAGATGTGTTTTTCTATGTGCACGTGTTCAGGTTTCATTAGGTATTGAGGTTTGCGGAAAATGATTAAGAAGTTTTTTTTTTTATTTCGAGATGTTTCCCTACTTTTGGGAAACCTGTGCATCGAGGCAATCCTTATTATTTAGTGCTGATGAGGGTGTTGTTCTTTCCATTCTTGGAACGCTAAAAATGTGTTTTAGTGGAAAACCCTAGCGTTGCAGACTGGATTATAAAGCGCCTAGGTTCTAGGATCGTTTCGTTTAGCAACGATCTATCATTGTCGTAAAGGAGCGAAGGTATGGTATGTGTGGCTTGCGGAATTTCAGCCCTGCCATTCGTCTTTGTCTCGGGCGGTTGCGATGCACATCGTATTTATAGGAGTCAACCATCGCATCTCTCCGGATCACGTGTACAGCAAATGTAGAGAGAAGCTCCAAGGTCACCCATGAACATTGATCTATGTGTCATTTGCCTGGCACCGTCTTTCCTGTCATGTTAGATGCTAAGACGCTGAGTATTTATTGCTACACACTCAGAAAAAACTCATAAATGGAAGGTTCGGAATGTTGAAAGGGAATGTTCGACTGCGCATTGTGTTCTCTAGTTCCACAAGCTTGTCAGGAGAGAGGATTTTTTTCAGATTGGAATGCAACCAAGCCCCTCGTTGCAATATAAAATTATAATTTTAGGCAGGGCAGCTATTCTCAATAAAACATAACGAGACAACTTCTCTCAAGCCGCAGCCAATAGGAAGTTAATTATTTCTCAGGTGACTTTTACGAAAAACACGTGGACAAAGGCCAAACGAATGGCTTCAAACACATACTGTACATTGAGCTAACCGATGCCAGCAAGGAATAGACGTAAGCCCGAGGCGGATAAAGCATCCGGCTTGTTCGGCAGTCCACTATCGCTGTCCTTATAAATCGTGGAGGACAGCAATAGTGGGCACACTTCTGATCAGCCGCCGCTCTGCTATCATTGTGGGGAAGCCGGCCGCGTGTATCGCGGTTGCCCCTACCGCGAAATCGGACTCCAGGATTTCCCACGTGACACTTCAAGTGCCCATCTCGGTGAGCGATCCCTTCAATACAAGAAAAACCTTGCTGCTTGTGACATCTCCCCTACCGGCCGACCACGATCTCTATCTCCCGTCCGCTACACGTCGCCCAGCCGACAGCTTTTCGCCGTCCATCTGCGGGGCTGGTCTCAAAGCCCACGCTGAAGAAACTGAAAGCGGCGACCTGGGGGGGGGGGGGGGGGAAGGTTGTTGACAGAAGATATTACGAACACCCCTCAATATCGCCGTAGCGCAATGCCGAGATCCCGATGAGGCCACAGCCTAACTCTGTTATAGCCAAGTTACCTGACACCAATGCAGTTGTCCTCCCCATCATGCCGCAGCCTCATTCTTGGACAACAAATTCCTTGACACCGATGCATTAGTTAGTGCCGACCTCCACATTCACTCTGATAGGCACCCAGTGGCGGCTTTAGTTGATGCAGGCGCGGGCTCTTCGAAAATATGTAAGCATCTAGCGGATGGCCTCAACAAGGTCAAATCAGAATGGCATGGACCGCAAATCCATGCGGCTCGGGGTCACCTCATGACGCCTATCGGGCGGTGCACTGCTCGATTCGCCATTTCCAACTCTGCTTGTGTTGTTCTGCCTAACTACTCCAAATATCTGATTCTCGGAATGTACTTCTTGGCGAGCATGGCGCCGTCATAAAGGTCCCTGGCCGCCTAGTAACATTTACGACCCATGGAACAGTTTCATTCGACATAGAACCATGCAGAGCGGCTCTGCGCATCTCCGGCGCGGATGTGACTATGCGTCCGCGATCCTGTGCTTTTGTTACCGTCATTTGTAAGGACCGGTGCAGTGATGACGGCGTTGCGGAACAGACCAGTGCGCTTGTGCTCTCTCATGGGCTCTGCGCACGAAAGGTAAAATCTATCCAGCGGCCTGGCCGATGTGCTTTCAAGAGATTTCGGGACCGAACAGCAAATTCATTGCGAAAGGCACTACAATCGCATACTTCAAAGACATCGCCGATACTCACGACTGTCCTACACTCCAGAGCAAAACACACACCTGTCCAATACTCCATTTGGTCCTTGATATGAATCTACGTGTACCTTCAGCCGAGAGAGAAAGACTAGTCGGCCTTCTGCATCAGTTCCTAGAGCATTTTCTACGTCGGCAGTCAAACAGACACCTCTCGCTCAACACCGCAAAATGACGGACGACAGTACTGGACCGGTTCGACAAAACCCCAACTGTTTCTCGTTGCGGGAGAGCGAAGCCATAGATAGCTCGGGAACTACAATAAATGCTGCAGGATGGTGTTATCTAGCCACAGAGGAGACCCAGGGCCTCGCCTGTGGTTTTAGTTAAGAACAAAGATGGAGGTCTGTGATTTTGCGTTGACTACCGGAAGCTTAACCTGGTCACACTTAGTGACTTTGCGCTTCCTTCAACATAGTCAATGAGAGGCCGAAGTTCACTCTCGTCTCTCTGGTGTTGAGCGAGGACGGACGTGGACATGGCGCCGAGAAAAACAAAATCGGCGTCGGGATCAGCTCGGTTGTCCTCAACAGGAGCACGAGACAGACAGTCGGCATCACTGTGCTTCCTACCGGACTTATAAACAGCGGTGGCATCGTATTCTTGAAGGCGAAGGCTCCAGCGTGCAAGCGCCCCGAGGGATCTTTGAGGTGCGCCAGCCAGCACAGTGAATAGTGATCACTGACGACTCTAAAAGGGTGGGCGTATAAGTATGGGCGAAATTTGGTCACTGCCCACACAATTGCCAGGCATTCTTTTTCAGTGGGGGAATAGCTCGCCTCCGAGCGTGACAAGGAGCGGCTTACGTATGCGATTACGCGTTGGATACCATCCTGCCACTTCACAAGGACCGCACCGAGGCCGATGTCGGCTGTCTCGTCGAAGTGACCAAGAATGGGCGTACTTTGGAGAGTGCGGAGGTCTGCAAATTCCTGTTGCTGCTCCTGGCCCCAGAAGAACGGTTCGGCATCTCTCGTGAGGTGGGTGAGGGGCTCAGCGATCTGGGAGAAGTTCTACACAAAGCGCCGATAATAGGCGCAGAGCCCCAGAAAGCGGCGCACATTTCGCTTATCGGTTGGCATGGGAAAAGGAGCGACGGCGGCTGTCTTATCGGGGTCAGGGCTAGCTCCCTTAGCGCTCATGACGTGGCCCAAAAACATCATCTCATGGTAAGCGAAGTGAATGCCGGCAGTTCATTGCTTTTCCTCATTACCATGTTTCCAAGAGCAGGCCGACCGAGCGGCACAGCTTGGAGTGGCAAACAGCAATGAATTAGGTATTGATTATAGGTTATATTAAAACACTATGGCTTTGTGTTTTAATTGGTGATTTCTGTCATATGGAAGGTCTGATGGTTATATTGTAAAAGAGAGGTTTAGTGTAGAGTGCAATACGAGTGCTATTTTCGAGTACATTCGCTCATTATAGAAAGCATAGTTAGGATCGAGAGTCCAGCGCGCCTCTATAAAATTTCTGAGTTTTATTTTAGAGTAGAAACACTGCGACTGAGATAATGTTATTTATTACAAGACTGGGTATTAAACTTCAGTTTTAATTTGCGCCGCCCCGGTAACGTTTTTAACTACGTTCCGCGAATTGTGTCGAAGATCAAGTTTTTTCCTGCCGCGTATGCAAGCACAACCCCCCTTACCTGTTCCATTCACTCGAAACTGGCAGGCCTAGGAAAGCCTTAGACCAGCTTACAGAAAAACTAGCTTTGGTGGCCGTGCCTCTGGATGTCGTGGATGGCAAATCGTTCGCAAAAATAAATCTTGACATCCTGCTCCCCAGCAACACATTTTGCGCAAGAATAAAGTCGCTTCTCCATTAGTCTCTTTCAATGTCGGCATGTAAAAAGATATTGCTGATTGCGCATGTTTCTGTGCGTCACGCGTTCATGATGCACTTGATATCTGCAGAAAGGGACCCTTGCTTCTCGTTGTATTCAGTCTTTCACTCCGATTTCATAGCAGAGCAGGCTACTCAAACCAGCCGCCTGAACTGCGTGTTCTTTGGCGCAATTTTTTCAGTAATATTGATGGGCTTACAGTTGACACCATGTACAGCGCACTAGATCACGTCCATAGCAACCCGCGAATTTTTTCCCATCGTTTCAAGAATATTTATCGCCTATTTTTGCGATGTATATTTATCAAAGAAGTCTCTAGCTGCCTGGGGTCGCTCTGCGCATCCAGAACGATCCTTTACAAAAATGACTTTTGAGCTTCAGTTGATGCCTTGTTGAGCTCTTGTTGAATCAACTGGAAACCAACATGAACTCAATGTATGTTGCGCCTACTCAACGCCTGCTAAACAAATATTTTGTTGAGCGAAGTCAACCAATTTATTGTTGAGCAATTTCTGATGAATTTAAATTGAGTCGTCTGAAGGCAGCCGTTTCTAAGCCTAACTAAATGAAATCAGTGCGACATGCATCGTGTAAACAGAACCTTATCGCATTGTACATAATAAGAACTCATGCAGAACCCGTTAAAACTCTCGTAAACCGCTCAAAGTCATTTTCTTGCAGAGGAAAAAGTGCTAGTAGTGCAATATGCTCTTTGAGGCATATCTACTTCGGATGATTCGCATGTGCGCTCGCAAAAAAGGGCGCTTAATCAGTGCGTTATTTATGTTGTCTATGAATGAATCAAGGTCTTCAACTAACAGAACGTTGCAAGCGACGTTGGTTACTTCTACTACGCATAAAATAAATAAATATTAATAGTAATAATTGAAATAACTTTCCCGATCGGCAGGCCACTACCGGCGCAGGTCCGGACACCCCTGAGTAGGACTATATAAGGGTGAAGCCGAGATTGCACTTACGAGGAACTCTTAGTCAGTTCGTGTGCAATACTGTTTCTTGCTCTTTATATATATATATATATATATATATATATATATATATATATATATATATATATATATATATATATATATATATATATATATGAGAGAAGCCAACAGCCACAGAAACCAAAGGACACGAGGGATTTTCTAATTATATTATTTATTTTGTGCTGTTGTTCGATTTAGAATATTACTGAATATGTTATCGCTTAAAGCTAATTGATTAGAAAAGCAGAAGAAAAAACAACCACATGCCGCCGGTGGGATCCGAACCCACGACCTCCGAATTACGCGTCCGGTGCTCTACCACTAAGCTATGGCGACGGCTGTCAATTCTTTTGCTTTTGGGGGTATTTATGTTTACAAATAACCAAACCTCACACCTAACCTAACACCTAACCTAACAGCCATCGCCGTAGCTCAGCGTAAGGCTCGTAAGCGTCTTAAGGAACAGATCCTAGCGGTTACGAGCGAGAGGAACGCGATGTTCTCCTGCGTATGTGCTAAGTTACGTTGTTACGACTGAGAGAAGGGTGAAAAAAAATTGCATGGGCCTGCCAACTGCCTTCAGCAGAGCCACCACTGCTTCCACGTGCAGATAAAGGAGAGTTAAAAGATAAGAGGAAAGAGCGAAAGAAAAGACGCGCATCGCAGCAACAACGGCGTCCGCGGAAGCGGACACTGGCTGAAAAAACAGACATACGGCCGTAGCCGCGATCCGTCACCACCTCCTATGTGCTAAGAAATTCCCGCTTGTCTTTATATCTACAATAAAGTAAAGCAGTGTTGGAGGTCTAAAAGATAATCTCATAGTAGGTTTATGCAGCGCGCAATTGAAAAAGCTTTAGGATTATTAATGATGGCAAGGGTAGGCTTTCTCACGATGCGAAAGTTTTATGCAAGAATCATCAAAGCATAAAAGCCTTCAACCTACACACAGAATAGAACTGGAATAACTATAAAAGATAATCGAAAGCCGCAAGGTAATCGACAAAAGAATGTAATGGTTGGAGAGAACTTACCATTGCCGAAAGATAGGAGGCAGTTTGAAAGCGTCCGAGAGGAAACAAGGCATAGGCAAAAATGACAAGTGCTTCGAGAGAAGCAGGGTAAAATTATTAACAACATAGATAAATAGTCAAAATCGCTGAAGTTATACAGAGGTCTAGGCAGTATCTAAATCAATCTGAGCGATAATTAAGGAAGCATTAGTGCAGAAAAACTGGAAAGCCGTAGAAGCTATGGAAATGGCTAAGCCAGCTGGTGCCGATCAGGTAGCAGCAGATCTTTGAAGGGCCGTGGGGAGATCGCGCTAGGAAAAGTGCCAGCCTTCACTGCAGTTCCGCGATGACCTCGACTGTACTAAAATCTCGGAAGAATACTATTATTTTCTTAATCCGCAGTAAAAGAGATATCAAGTACTCGAACAATTTGAAACTATTCGGCTTGCAGCTCGTTTCCTAAAAGAGGTTACCTATGAAGTTTACACGGTTTCCTACAAGGGGATAGAACAAGGAAAACGTTCGCCTTCCATGAAGCAGAAATTTAGGCAGGATTACCCAGCCCTTGCAAAGAGACTGTGCGAGGCTGGCGAGTAAATGCTGAAACTACTCCAGATGAACACGCTTCTCTGTCCAGCAATCTTGAAACACTTTGACCCGACGGTCAATGGGTACTGCACACACTCTGGAGAGGTGACTGACATCTACCACATGGTGCGCGCATGCCAACGGAACCGGCTCTTGCTTCCTACCCAATCCTACTAACGAGGACTGGGAGGTGACTCTGCTCTGCTACTTCCACCTACAAGCTCAAAAGGCCTTGGTCTGTTGGCACGGGCGGCGGTCTCATCCAATGGCAGCTCGGGCTAAGGATGCCACCTAGTGTGTAGAGCCTCTCGTGAAGCTCTCCTCTCCTATATTACGAAATAAATGTTTTTTTTACTTTGCCACCATCACCACCGTCCTGAAAATCCATCACAGAGCTATTCGCCTGCATGAAGTGGAGTTACAGGATCAAGCCTCTGAGTGCTTGCCAAGTACGACATAATGCCCGCTTTTGTGTAACCACGGATGCCGACTCTCCCTCAGAACCTGCCCAGAAGTTGAATTAGGTGTCCTCTAGCAGTGCGGATGCGGGTGCCTGTCCATTTTTGAGACGACAGTTCTAAGTTCTTCGAAGAATGTACTGCATATTCCCAAATATTATGTACCCGTAATCCACTAATGCATTCTCCTGAGTGCCGTCATAGTTATAAGACATATCGGACGCAGCATTTTGAATTCTTTCGCTGCCAGACTCAATCCAGGTATCGTACGCACGGCAGTTTTGCGATACAGGATCTTTGTATTTCTCAGCGTGAGCGACCATGCCCCAGAGACAGCTGGTGCCAGTTTTCCCGGCGCGCTCAGGGTGAACGACGGCCAGCGGATTTGGTCGGGCCGCAGAGATTTTGTGAGCATTAGCGCAGTGGAAAAGGCGAATGGAACTCGTGACAACTGGAGTAGACAGGACAGTGCTTCGTACAAAGGTGCTGCTCAATAAATATGGCCGTTTCTTTGTTCCGGGGTCAGGATGTTTAAGCGTTTCCATTAGCTTTTAAAGCGAAAGCTTTACTACTTGCACTTTCAGCCTTTGCCGTGGCGCGGCGGTGCCGCCATTGACCTTTAGTTGACCTCTGTGTGACGTCATGTGTGACATCACGCCGAAGAGAAGGGCGACCGACTCGCGCCGTCGCAAGCCGCGGCGGTGCCACCACCGGCGCCTAACTCCTGCGCTCTCCGCTAGGAGCGCAACAGGTGTTGTGACATCACGCCGAAGAGAAGGGCGACCGACTCGCGCTGTCGCAAGCCGCGGCGGTGCCACCACCGGCGCCTAACTCCTGCGCTCTCCGCTAGGAGGGCGATTGTGGCGTTACGCTGAAGAGATTAGGCTCGACTCACGTCGCTAGAAAGCAGTAGCTGTGCCAACAACCAGCGGCTTAACATTGCTTCGCGATCTCGCGCCGTCCGTGTGCGGTGGCGGTGCACATGAACAGCGGCCTGACTGGACTGTACTGGACTGGATTGGATTGGATTAGAATAGATTAGATTAGATTACATTGGATTTTGATTGGATTGCATTGTATTGCCTTGGATTGGATTGGATTGCATAACAGATGCATCGCCACAAGTCTAACCACAAGCACCACCACCAGCTACACTACCAGCTGAACCATTGCTTAGGTACGGATATTGCTTTCGTAATTACCGGGCTTAACCAAGCTAAGCCACAGCGAATTTTTTTTCGGCGCGCTCAACATTGTGATGATGTTATATAAAGTGATTCTGATTCTGAAGGTTCGAAACCACGAGAGCCACGCGGCGATAAGGACATGAGCTGAGAAATAATCGTTTCCCTCCCTCTCTTTCTCGGTAGAGGTCTCCGGCCTCCCTAAAGGGGTTATAGAGCCACCTGTGGTCCGGCGTACGCCCCAAACCAGTCTTTCAGTGCGTGGCACAGCCGGAGCCAGTGCATGACAGGGAACTAGTTATCTCAAGGGAGGCGTCGCGTTAATGGCGCCATAGCCAGGAACTTTGCGCACTACGGATGCGTACGTGGCTCTGCGTCGCACCGATCTGGCGCATCGGGCTGGGGATGTTCTTGCGTCGCCATTTGAACGTTGTCCGTGCGCACTTCAGCCAGGGATGCAGGAGACGCAACCAAGGGCAGACGCTACCGTTCCAGTTCCGACACAATAACGTGCCAAATGATTCGGCGCGAGACGTCCGCAGTACCAAATAGTGTTCAGGAAAAGGCATCTAGGGTCAGGTTGCTGGCATCCCGGTTGTAATTCTTGGCCGTTGTTTGACAGCCTTTATGTGATTGCTGTATTCGTTAGGGATTCAGCAGCCGTTAGTGGCGGGCTTCCCTCGATGCACGCATACAGCTCTTGCTTAACTCAAAGTCTGACGTAGCAAAGCTCCCCCTCTTCCAATATGTAGAGCTTTGAGGGCTTGAACAGTTGGGTCATGTCACATTATAAACGCGCACACTTTCCGTGCTGGTTGGGTCGAAGGGTGCAACCCAGCTTCTGCTTTCCTCCGGACATCGGCGTATCGAAGAGTGGCCTGCAGATAGCGGCAACACGTCTCCCAGCTGGATGGGCGCCTTCATGACTTTGAAACCGCGCCCGACGAGGCTCTGCAAGCGCACAGTAAAGGTATAGCGCTCAAGCTCACTACTGAGTTTGCTCGCTTGAAGCTCGGCAGCCAATATTCAGTGTATTCAGACACGTCGCCGTTTAATGATTGTGGTGGTCGCTGAGGATAGGCGCCGGAAGCTTGGTATTAGTAGCCTTGTGCGTCAGACTGGACGACATAGGCCGCGTCGTCATTGGGGAGGTGGAAAAGAGTTCGCATTTAGACGAGTCCACGCTGGCGTGGCTGGTAACCACTGGTAGATCGGTGTGTGATGGTTATTAAATGTTGGAAGTCGTGAGCACCTGGAGGATCGCACCCAGAACTCCACCAGAATGTGACATACGCGATAAAGCTGCGGCCAACTAAACCGAGAAAACTGGGGACGGTGGCCATGTGACAAGATCGAGGAGTGATGGGCAAGCAAATACTGTCTTCTCACTATATTCTGGTAACGAAAAGCATTTTTTATTCTATTTATTTATTTATTGATACTGTCGGCCGTCAGGCCGTTACAGGGTGGAAACAGATGGATATGTAACTAAAGTCACACAGCCACAAGTATAAACAGTGCACAATTCAAAGAGTCAAATTGAAAACGACCATCGTCGCAATACAGCCGCCCTGCACTGCAGATACAGGCCTAAAGTACAAACGCTAGTGGGTAAATATTTTGGCTTACAACCATAAAATAGCAGTAGGGAAACAAAACATATGAAAAGGAAAACAAAACTACAAGGATGTCTATTTGGTAAATGAAGGTACAAGCAATTTTCAAATTTGGGGAGATTGTCTATTTGCAGAAAGACCTGAGGCAGGGAATTCCATTCTGTTATTGTTCTGGGGAAAAAGGAATATTTAAAACAGTTAATACGGGCCATCATGGGTGTAACCTGCTAACTATGAGAGCTTCTTACAGGGCGACACGAACGCTGTTGCAAATAGAGGCTTGTGTTTAAGTTGAAGTGATTATTGCGCAAAAGATAAAGAAATTTTAGCCTGGCGATCTTCCTTCGTTTCGACAGTGAAGGAAGTTGTAATTGATGTAGCATGTCAGTCACGGAATCAGTATATCTATATTTTGACAGAATGAACCTAGCGGCCCTTCTTTGAACTTTTTCAATCTTATCTGTTTGATTTGACTGATACGGATCCCATATGACGCTTGCATTTTCCAGTGTCGGACATACCAGCGCGAGATTGGCAATTAGTTTTGCTTTTTTGGATGCAAGTTTCCGTTTTCTCCTAGTGTATCGCAATTTATGTTCGGCTTTTGAACATATGTTGTCAATATGTAAATTCCAACTTAGATTAGATGATATAGTGACACCTAAATACTTAAAGGAGTTGACACGTTATATTTCGCCCATCTATTTTGTAATCAAATTAAAAAATATTTTTGGTTTTGTTTGTCAGTGTAATATATGATGTTTTTGTATAATTAATTTTCATTCTGGAAGCTGTACACCATTGATTAATGGAGTTCAGCGCCAAATTTAATGTGAGCTGGTCTTCTGGCTTTGATATGATTGAGTATATTAAACAATCATCCGCAAATAGGCGCACTGTAATTTGAGGAGGAAGTGAGACTGCGATGTTATGAACATAGCATAAAAATAATATGGGCCCCAGCACAGACCCCTGAGGGACACCTGAGGGTACACCCATGACGTCAGATTTCGCACCGTCTACCTCCACGTACTGGGTTCTATTAGTAAGGTAAGCTTTAATCCAGCATACAATATCTCTGCTTATGCCTAAGTCAATGAGCCTATTAAGAAGTTCATCATGGGGTACATGGTCGAATGCTTCAGACATCTTTAGGCAAACTGCATCCACTTGATCCCTGTTGTCTAAAGCTTTTGAAAAATCATGTAGTTTTTCTGCAAGTTGAGTAACAGTAGAGAGCTTCCGCCTGAAACCATGTTGATTGGAATTTAGTTTGTTCGTGTCCTCAAGGTATTTGGATAAGCAGTTTGCCACGACGTGCTCAAGCACCTTGCAATAGGCGCAGGTGATAGAAATAGGTCTGTAATTGTCGGGAACGTGCTTGCTTCCAGATTTGTGTACTGGAACTATCCTAGCCTGCAGCCAGTCATTAGGCAAGGAATGTTGCTTCAGTGATGCATTGAATATGATAATTAAATATTTTGCGATCCATTCCGCGTATCTTCTTAGGAACTCATTAGAAATAGAATCAGGACCGGAAGACGTTTTTTTATTTAAATTTATATCAATCAGAGCAAAGACTTTAAAAAGTCTTTGCTCTGCAACTCACAAAAGAAGAAAAAATGACAGCGGCCATCCTCGCGCAGCCTGACACCGTGCCTCACAGGCGTACAACTGAAGTCGACGCACTCACCTCTGTCGCGGCCTTCACAACACCGCACTTCTTACCTCCAGGCCAAGTACTGAGAGCTGCAAGCCAACGGACGGCTGTGTCCCCCTAAGGAAGGCGCCGAGGCAGCCGCGAAACAACGTTTTTTTAAAAAAAAGTGTTGGCTCCAAATGTCAGTTCGTTTAGAAGGATATGAGAAAGCGCCACCGGGAGGGTATTCTGTGAAAATGTGGTCACGTCAAAACGGTGACTGCCAATGCTGTATTTAGAACCAAATTCCCGCCTGCATGCCTATACCAGGCGAATATTTTAACTCTGTCCAGAATTTTGTTTAAAAACAGGGGGAGATATGTCGGTGTCGTGTGTACTTGTGGATTGTACAGGAGCCGTTCATTAAAGAGTTCATAGAGTACAATTAATCCGCGACTGAACGGCTAAACCGACCACTCAACATTTTTAAATTTCACTTTTTACTCAATGCTATTTTGAGAATTTGAAAGTTACAAACTTCGTAGTGAGCGCAATTTTTAGAGTTGCTGAGCCGGCTGAATGGCTTAGTATATGTATTTTCAAAAGTTTGCCTTTGAAAAAATATAACGCCGCCCACCTTTCCAGTGCAGTGAATATAGTCACCGGTGGTGTAAATTTGTGACGTGGATGAAGTTGACGTGATTTTGGCGAGGATACCAAGTACAACGACCCAATTTCATAAATGTGCAAGGCTGGAAAGCGAACTGAACGAGCTTTCATAAGAGTGACACTCGACACTTGATATTTTAAATTACAATGCAGTCAGAAAACTTAGGAGGTGAGAGCTCTTTTAATTTGAGCAGCCTACAATTTTGTAAAGCAATCTCGTGCAAGAAAACACAAAAAACCAGTAAGCTTTTTAGTAATCATAGATATTTCTCATCTAGTTCATTTAGGTTATTGAGTGAGAGATGTCCACATTGCATTATAATCTACCAACATACAGTGGGCTGACGTATGTCAGGAGGATATTATAATAAAGATATCTGAAGGGAAAAATCGCGTGATATGGCTAGTCGTACGCATGCCGTCCGCAGTGCGCTTCCAGACGTGTAACCTCTCTCATGATTGTTGCACCGAACAGTGTGAAATAAACAAGGCACTGAAAACACCAGCCATTGTTTAATTGTTCTTGATTGCGTTCCTACAGAGATAATTTTGCGCTGACAGACGGGAATTCATTTATTGAGCGTATTCTGGAACTGCTTTCGCCTGATTAGCACATGTGTGCAATAGAAGGCACTGATGCGTTATTTACACATGGTTCTTGCGCCATAACCACGTGACTGCCTGACATGTGCGCAGATGCCGCAGTAGTTTCACAGCATTCAACGGCACCTTCTCGTTCTTTAAAAAGGGAGTAGGCTTGACGTTATGGAGAATTGTTCAGTAGCAATTGCAGCGGCAGCACACCTTCCCTGTGTGGCTTGCTGAAATATGGTGAGTAACTTCCAATATATTTTAAATGTTTCTTGATTGACTGGGAACAAACTTTTCGTGCCTCGCTACCCAGCTGGTGCCTTGTGCAATGGTGCAATTTTGTGCAATTGTGCAAAATTGTGCAATTTTGCCTTGGCGTTGTTTAGGTTCAGTAAAAAGCTGAGAAGAAACAAGCAGAAAGGTGTGAAAGTGCCCAGAATGAAAAATACATCCACTTATTTTCTATCGGTACATCTAAAAATTGCGCTTCTAGAGTGGTTAACGTTTTCTACGCAACATTCGCTCATTTAAGCAATATTATCATATTTTATTCACATAAGCAGGTGCAAGTACTACCGATTAGCCATGCCTACCTCAGTGCATCGCATCGCAGCACTTCATCTAATTCAACCTATGTTGAATAGGGGCTGTATATATGCTGGATGATTTTACCCTTAATAGGCTTCCCACTAAACCACAGTATTCTCAGAAAAGAAGAACCAATTATCTCTAAAATAGTTATTCTGTAAAGCTCCCATTGATGAAGAGCAGAGATTAATTAAAAAATACATAGCGTATGCTTCTTCGTTTCGTTGACTCTTCTTCCGTCAAGTATGTCATGACTTTCCCCTCTTTTTCCTTTTTTGTCTTCTTAATAGCTAACGAGGGCCTCGATTGTGACAGTCTTGATAACGCACGTAACATATAAGAGTCCTTGCACAGCTTACACTCGCAACGTTCAATCACGCTGTTACGTGGCACTACCGGTAATACAGGACGTATTGACTGCAGCTATGGACGAGGGTGGCGCTTGTGAACACTCTGAAGGCTCGGTTACACTACACATACATGCCCCCGGAACGAGGAGGTTGGATATCTTTCGCCACACCTCAGTTTGTAGAGCACAGGGCGTGAAATTCGGAGATCATGGGTTCGGATCCAGCTGGCGGCTTGTAGTGTTTTATTCTTCTTCTAATTAATTATCTTTCTGCTTTCATGCGTGCAACGTCCTATTCAGTGCCAACTGCATTACCGCAACGGCAACCCCATTTGGGCAGGCCGCGTTATATTTTTCAGCGAACAACGTGCATTAATCTGATATTGTGCATTATTTGTGAATTTTTTTGTAACAGTTTTTACGTTGTTATGTTCTTTCGCAACATGACGTATTAACCACCTAAAGTGCTTTTTTGCCTTTGCAAATTGTGCTCTGATTTGTCCCCCCCCCCCCTCCTATGTCATGCCCACAGTGGGCGCTTACGGTATTTGAATAAATAAATAAATAAATATGCACCTCAGTTAACTCACTAGAGGGAGACGAGGATCGCACGCGGGCGCGCCAGCTTTCCAACCCGCCACTGCCCATGTGGGCGCATTTGGGGTTTCATACGGGCAGCATTACTTATGGTTGTCCGGGTTCGCCCGGCAAAAAGTCAACACATGCGCGGCTGACGTCCTTAAGGACTTTGTATAGAAACCATAATGTGTTCACGCCCACATGACTGTTTTAGAGCCCTACCACGGCCGCGCGGGACATATAGCACTTTTATGCGTTAAGAACGTTTTGGCCTAGCCCATATTTTTCCTGTCCTGCATAAAGCCAATATTTGTGTTGTGCCTTCCATACAGTTCTTCAGAAGGAACCCACGTGAGCTAGAGCAGAAACTTGGGGCCCTTGCAAGTCCTAAATAGGGTCCACGCGGGAGCAAATGGTCCACGCGAGAACAACATTGGCACCCCAATGTCAAACAAACGCGCACAAAGCTTGCTTTCTTCCAAGGACCATTGTTGAGTGAAACGGCTTGCCGAATGAGGTGGTGAACCTGTCAGCGTCCGAATCCTTTTAAGCAGCCGTTGTACCCTACTTTTGATTTCTGCGCATCGATTGCAACTTTTTTGAAAGTGCCACTTAGCTAATAAGTGTTGAATTGAAGTGTTGATGATTGAATGATGATTGTTCATTGCATAATGTTGTCGTGTTTTGTAATTCATTGTTTTTTTCTCATAGTACGACAGTAATTTGTAACAAACAGCATTGTGTTCATTTGTTTTGCCTTTTAACCACGCCTGCTTTGGCCGCCAAAAGGTTGCTGTCAGTATTAAATGAATAAATAAATGAAACAACAGGGAAAAGCTCATTTGGGGTTGGTCAACCATTAGTGCGATAGCACTACTCAGGTCATACCATCCACGTGAAAAATCTTGTGATGCTGTGCTTGCTTGTGCTTCGAACTAACCTGAGCTTAGCAGAGTTAGGTCTAAGTTTTGAGAAATGTCGCGGCAGCTGCAGCCAATGAAAGGGGATAAAAGTCGGATGAGTTCTGAGGAGCGTAGCGCCTGGGTTAGCCAATGGCGGGCGGAAGTTCAGGTAAGTTCAGAGGAGCGTCGTGCCAGCTGTAGCTAATGGGAGAGAGGCGGCAGTTCAATTAATGACTGGTCGGAATAGAGGCCGGTGGCTTTGATAGCGACAGCCACCTGCATTGCAATGGCGCATCGCTTAACCGATGCGCCACTGCGCTGGGGGTGGTGTGATGACTCGGCGCCGTCTATCAGTGTTATCAAGAGAAAGACCGATTCTGTACACATGAGGTTTACCCCACGAAGTATATCGCATTAGATCCTTAAGGCGAACTTAACAGCACACTCCAATTCCGGGATCAACACCTGCTTTTACACATCGGTTGAGATTGAATACGTTAAATTCCTACGACGTTTTCCGGACAAGAACCCACGTATATTCAGAATGGTCGCCCAGCCCGCGGTCACTACCTGCCCTAAGTAGATATATTCCGTTACTACTTCCAACACGTCGCTGCCAATTGCGAAACTGCTGTTCCCTTGTTGTACTGCCGCTTGGTTTACGGCAGGGGAGACCTAAGGGGACACCTAAGCTCTGAAGGGGACATCTGAAGGGGACACCTAAGCTCAGCATAAAGTGTATGACAAGATAGCTTTATTGGGTTAATGCTCGTATATGTGTATTGGTCATTATCTGCACTCATAGATCGCTGGGAGCAGTCATGTCATGAAACTATCACCAATGACGACGCAGGACATCTTTTTTTTTCCGACAAAGGGGTACACTCCAGGGTTAAAAGAATTGGACGCGACATCCTGATAACAGTAGGCAATACTCAGTGCTGCTAACGGTACCTTAAAAATAGCGCAATTATTTTTCGCTGAAAAATCAATTATTCTTGCCCTTACGCGGTCATGCTTCTTAGAAGAAGCTTAGAACTTCAAGTTTTCCTCTGAGAGGCTCGAAAGGTTTAACTGATTAGCGCATACAAAAAGAAACGAAAGTTTAAAATTATATCAAGTACAGTGACACGAGCTATAGACAGGAAAAAAATCAAGGGATGCAGTTAAGTCTGTTTACGTGCGCCAATGCGAGTGCATTTAGAGTGCCGTTGCCTCCTCTGTTGCTTCTGAGTCTTTTTCTTTTCTTTTTGTCTTTTCTGACGTCTTCAGCTCATCGGCAATGTGTTTAGACATGTTTCTGTCTCGTGACTTGTTGGTTCCCATCGTGTGATTGGTTGATGACGTCACCATCACTTTTACCATCGCAATTAATGTCACTATTACAACCACTAACTATTGCTCTCACTGTTATTACTGTAATTATTTTATTAGCTCTAATTAACATCGTTTCTATCGTCATCTCGTGTATATACCTCGTAGTTACCACTATTACTGTCACGGTTAATACAGTCACTATTTTGAACAAATTTATCCGCACGAAAGCTTCTTTTTGCTCAAAACAACTCGTAGTTACAGTTTCTTTAAGGTGAAAGCATTTAATGCCTCACCGTTGTCGACAGAAGGTTGCCAGCAGAAAGTTGTGAGCAGAGGTGTCACGCTTCTTCTAGACAGACCAGGAAAAAAATCTTTGTCCATGATGGGTTTCGAACCACCATCCCACTGTGCCGCAGCCGAGCGTGCTAATGGCTACGCTACTTCCTGCCAACGCATACGTAGTTCTCCTTGTCTAGGACGCTGGAGAGTGGTTGCAGAAAGGCGTAGAATCAGACGGATGCCTCCCAAACGCCCTCCAGTGCCTCCCGCATTTACGATTCACAAACAATTGCGTACTTAATTAACATCTTAACCACACATCAGTGACACAACCTGCAACACCGCGCTAAAGGCTACATTTCCAAAATATAAATTTAATTGTTGAAAGAAAATAATTTACCTTCCATCCGCTGAGATACACCGCAATATGGCTTGTGTGTCGCAAATGCTGTTATTCTAGACATCATGTTATGTCTTAACCTTAAAGAAACTGTTCATGAATACACCTGGGAGTCGTCTATTTTTGACCTATTACGGCGAAAGCTTTTAATGCCTCATCGTTGTCGACAGAAGGTTGTGGACAGCATGTTGTCAGCAGAAGGTTGTCAGCAGAGGTGCCGCGCTTTTTCTAGACAGACCAGAAAAAATTTTTGAGCACGATGGGATTCGAATCACTATCCTTCCGTTCCGCAGCCAAGCGTGCTAATAGTTACGCGACTTCCTGCCAACGAATATGTAGTTCTTGTCTAGAAGGCTGGAGTGTTTGCAGAAAGGCGTCGAATCAGACGGATGGCTCCCAAACGCCCTCCAGTGTCTCTAGAATTTAAGATTCACAAACAATTGTGTACTTATTTAGCATTCTGAACCCCACATCAGTGACACAAGCAGCTAAACCGCGCTAAAGGCTTTCGCCTGACCGCACTTGAGGTCAACAAAGTGTCCCTCTGAATTTTTTTATTTCTTAGCCAAACATTTTTGATGGAGTACTTAAAGTTGGAGGTGGAAAAAATTCAGGCAGACTTTGTTCACCAAAATACAGTGAAGCTAAAGCCTTTAGCGCGGTGTTGCTGGCTATGTCACTTAGGTGTGGTTAAGATGCTAAGTAAGTGCACAATTTGTTGTGAATCGTATATGCTGCAGACACTGGAGGGCGTTCGGGAGGCATCCGTCTGATTCGACGCCTTTCTGCAAGCATTCTCCAGACCGAGGCTGAGACTGAGACTGGTGCTGAAAGACTGAGGCAGGGCTCCTATATGGAACACCACCGTGAAGACCCTCTACAGGAGAGGAGTGAGAATAGATTTAAAAACCTGGTCAAATTTGCCTGAAATTCCGTCACGACCAGGCGTTTTTGAGACCGGCAACTGATCGATTGCATGTTCTACCTCTTCCTGCGTGAAAGGTCCGCTAATAATATAACAATCGCCTCCTATTTAAAGGGTTCACTAAGGTGCTGAAATGCGGCAAAATCTCCTAACTATGCGCATCACGAGAAGCACTAAACAAATATCTGTAACAATCCAGAAATACGGATGTCACCTCATTTGTACTGTTCACTATAGTTCGATATTGGACATCATTCCTGGAATCAACTTTGCAGTTCATGACGGCGCTCATCAAGCAAAGCCTGTCGTGTCGAATGCCCACACTGCAAATCACTCTTGGTACGAGATTGAACACAGGTACCCCTTTAGTGTTCTGCATCAGGTCTTTCTAACTCACTCTTGAGACCAGAAAATTCATCCGCATATAAGCGAGGCGCTTCGCATTCCATTCCATGCAGGTTGTACAAATTTTTCCTGAGTGTATACTCCTGATATTTCCTGTAAAACAACCTCACGAAAACAATTCCTACAGCTGTAGCACGTGCATACGTCCTGCTTAAACTTTTCCTAAGCGGCAAACAACAGCATCTTGTTCAAGAAATAGGATTCTGGTTGCGAGCGGACACGAATAACAAATTCTTCATCATAAATTACTGATGCGTTCAGCTTCCCAAGCGCCCATTTCGGCCTACATTTTGAACAATCGCTTCCTCCGAGGCGAGAAACCACTATACAGTGATTAGAGAATGAAACTGGTACAGTGTCACAGACCAATCCTCGGGAGTCAGATGGGAAAGATGCAAAAATTCGATCTAGGCGAGCGTGAGAATGGCCCTGAATGGGAGTGAATAAGAGGGAACCAAAATATGAAGCTCCGCTCGCAATGAGCCCTTCATGTTCTGTAACAAGTGACAAGACTTCACCGCTTCTGTCCCTGGGTGTATCAGGACCGGCACGATCAACTCTGTCCCACACAGAATTCACGTCACCCATTTGCACAACGTGCCGGTAGAAGACCATTAATGTAGCTATGCTTTCAGAAAGACTGACGCACTGCAGTACACTATTAAATGCATAGACATTAATTAGTCGCCATGCCTTTCCATAGAGCAGAAAATAGCAGCATGTCAACCGGCACTCATTATCGACATTATAGGTCAAGCCCGAACCGAGAAGTGTCTTGCGCAGAAACAGCAACCCGCCGACAAGCCCACAGCACGCGTCACGAGGACCTTATATTCTGATAATAAGGGCTGCAGGGCCACCTCGGTATCCTCCTGACTTTTCATTTCTCATCTCTTGGACGGCGATAACATCAAGGTGCCTGCTGCAGAAGAGTCGACGGAGTTGCACGTGCCTCTGTCGAGAACTGAGGCTACGTGCACTCAGTGTTGCCAACACTAGCTCTGCGGAAAGAGCCAAGATTACTGTAAAACATTATGCCTACAGTTGCATGTGCCTGACGGTAGACGGTGAAGCCGCCTTATTACCACCTCCACGCCTCCTGGACCGCAAACTTCGGCACTTTTTCTTGTGCTTGCGACGACGGTGATGCGTGCTGCGTGCTGCGCACTGAGTCCTCATCGTCACTCGTTTCGGAAGCGCAGGACGCACGGCGCTTCTGAAGCAGCTCCTCTGCGGAACCAGGTTCATCATCTGCTGGAAGAAGGCCCTGCTCCGGAAGCTGCTGGCCAGCAATGAGAGGAGGAGGCGAAGTGTCCACTGTGATATCAGTAGGGGCGTCATGGACGGCGACTGGTTCTCCACCAGCAGCAGAACTTGGCGCCTCACATCGAGGCGGCGCGGCATGCTCAACCGCCGGTTCTTTGCACTCCGCGCCAGCAGTTTGCGGAACAAACGGCGTACTGTCACTGGAAGGCTGATCTAGAGGAGCGACTGGCAAGTCCCCAGTGGCGTCAAGAACTTCAGCAGCGTCCATAATGTGCTCCTGTAGAGCGTCGCAGGGGACGCACGCGATGCCGCAGCTTGTCGGCATACGTCACGACGCACTCCTCCGTTGAGCAGCCGGAATACCGGCAGTCATCACATCGTATTAATAAATATTAATATTAATAAATAAATATTATTAATTTGTGTCCTTTGTACTTTTTTTCTTAATATTTGTACTTACCTATTTTCTGTATGCTCACCCTGCGAAAATCCCTTCCTGGGATTGCAGTATTCATAAATAAATCGCGGCGTACGACAGTGACGACGAATGTGTCCAACGCGGTTGCAAACTAGACACAGAGGTGGTCTACCTGGAATCAGAACAAGGCTCTGTATGCCGCACACTGTCAGCTGATGTAGAACGTTACTAACCCCGACTCGTACATCAAGAGACAGGACATCACGGTTTAGAGTTCTCACCTGCTCCATGTATGAAACTTTCCAATTTCCCGCTGAGATAGATGTCACCTTCCCGTACGCCTGGAACGCCTCAAAGGTGAAGCAATCTTCTAAGTGCTCGGGAAGCTCGGTGTTCCACTTCATGCCTTCAACCCAAGTGCGCATTACTGGATAGAGCGAGTTCCGGCCGTTGAGCGTTGTGCTGAGACGTTTGTGCCGCATCGGCTTTCATCTTTTGGTCGAGGCCAGGCTTGCAACACCTTTCTGGAAATAAGAATTTATTACGTACCCCAGGTCCTTCACTGCGCCAGACGTTACATACAGCGTTTCTGTAGTATATTTGAGACGTTTATTTGGTCTTCCCAATTTGAGCTCATGCGGCATGATATCCTTTTGAGACCTGTTTGTGCAGGGGGACTGGGCCTAGAGCACCTGTATGTGAGACAGTTGGATGCCCCTTTCTTCTTTTTTCGCGATTGTTCCGAACTGATTATTAGAGCATTCTTGCAGGCTAACTTCATGACAACTTCCGAACACAACAGTTTCTTCTAATTTTACTGGACGCCCCATTTACTAGGCTTTATGCAGGAAGTTTATGCCTCCATGCGTTTTTTGACTGTTCGGTTTTGAAATAAGTACTTATATTCTTTCGCGCAAAAATCTCTGCGGGGATTTGATAACGACGCTGTTCCCGCCTCCACAGTATCTGTCTACTTTGGGCTCATTGGTGGTGATGTTTTAAAGCGAGTGCGTAAAATGCCAATTTCTCCTTGCACCAAAACATTTTTCGATAAATTGCACACTGAAACTCTACCTGTCAACACGTGGCTCGATAGGAAAGCATTTTTGTGTCTTATGTAAACTACTGCTTGTGCAATGCGCCTGAAACAATTGTGCATTGTTTTATAGACTGAAAATGTGCGACTTTTTTCACTGATGTGCTGCAGAGGACGCTATAGAAAGATTTTCTCCTAAATTCTTACAGTGTGATCTACTTTTTTGTTTCCCAGCCTAACTTGAAACCCCCTCCATAGCCTTTGGAAAACGCGAATGAAAGAAGAATGCAACGTTGAACATGTTGTACCACCCAGAAAAAAAAACACCTTCCATACAACAGCTTGTGTAATAAAAGCCAAACTTGCTGGAAGGTTACAAGTAGCACAGTCTCGTAATTTACACACGGCGCAAGTAAAATTTATCGGAAGTTCTCGCCCGAATTTTGGAACTTGTTAGACCGAAATACTTATGAGCTGAACAAAATTCGAATAGATGACGACATTGTAACCGACTCTACGACAATGGCACAAAGTTGTAACATGTACTTTCAAACCTTGTTACTTGCCGAGCAGGGAACCATAGCTGGGATGCCTATCGCAGATCTTGGTGATGTGCTAATTATTTCCGTTAACGCTATCGTATCCATGCTACGTAAACGCGGCGATAAAAAATTAGGCAGTGGCTTAGCTCTGGTTAAGCCTGGATATACAAGCGAAAAGGGGCAGTCATGCTTTGTTTGACGTCATGGCTGTCGCAGTTAACGCACAATGCACTGGGAGCACCACGATAGCGGTGGAGGCATTTGGCCGTCTACAGACTGCCTGGGCGGAGACGGAGGAGGAGGCGGTAATCGTCGCGGTTAAAATTGAGGGGGCGCTTTAGCTTTCTAAACTGCTGCCAGACGAAAGCGTTTCGTGGCGCACTCTGTGTTTTTTATTTTTCATATTCTATTTTTCTCCGTTTTATTTTGTTTTTGTTTCTTTTTGCTATCTTTATATTTTCTAATATTTTCTTTTTCACATTTTATTTTTCATTTGGTTTTGATAGTTCTTTTTCTTATTGTTTTTAATCTTCCTTTACTTATTTTACTGTTTTTATTTATGTATTTCTTTGTGTATTTACTTTTTTATTCCTTTTATTTTATTTATGAAACCAATGAATTCACTAGATACGCCTTTATTCATGGTCAAACCTTTAGATTTCGTGCCGGAGTGGTTGCGTCTCCGCTTGAAATGCCGAAGGCACTGGTTCGATTCCCAGCCTCGACGCAGTTTCTTTTTCTTAAGCAGTGACCAGTCGGCGGCGACGGCTGCGACCACCTGCGCCCTGCATGACGTCACTGGGTTTCTGTCGAAAATTGGGGGTATGTGTCCCCAACTGCTGAAGGGGAACGCTTTCACGTGCAGGTTCGAAGAAGAGAACTAACGAATCAAACAAAACAAAACGAAGCCGTGTTTATACTTTAAAGGAAAGAAGCCAATAAAAGAAACGAAAACACCAAGGAAAACAGCCACTAGACACGCGTACAACACTACGGGTAAAAAGGATAGAGTTCAGCGGCTACAAAGCGTCCCGGGTGGAGCGGGAATCCCTTGTAGGCAGCGCAGATGCGGGTTGTCGACTTGCGATGCGTCACTGGCGTTGCGTCCAGGAAGGCAGTGGTAGAGAGCCAGGAGGTGAGGAACGCAGATGGACACGGGAGACGCTGACGAATTCCTGTCAGCCGCCCCAAGAACGGGACAGCTGCAGCAGGAAAACCGTAGCCAGTTCCTGTCAACGGCGTTCCAAAACACCGTAGGCTTGTGCAGCCTATCTAAGGAAGCCTTGGCAGCAAGGACCCTCAATCCATCTGCTGCCTCCTCCGACCTCGAAAGTGACGCAGTAGGCGTGCGCCGTTGAATCAAGGGAAGTCCACGGCAGCACAGACCCGAAGTCTTACGGCCGCCACCTCCACGCTTGAATGGGACTCAATGGCCTTGCGTCGATGATCCAAGGGAAGTCACTGGCAGCTCGATCCCAACGTCCGACAGCTGCCACTTCCACGCTTCAATGACCAGACTTGTGGTGCGGCGTCTTCCTCTACACCTAGGTTTGCTGACACGCCAGCCCTCCGCTCCTCAAGCCTGCCTCGCGCACACTATACGCGCACGCACACGCGCAACGCTGGGCTAGCACGCACGGCGCTCCGCTGTCCGACGCGCCACTGCCGACACGCCGCGTTTCAAATAAATAAAAATTGCGCCTCTCCCGTAACCGAGAGTAGAGTAAGCATGAAATGTTTACGGGCCTAATACAGGCTCCATTGCTCGGCTTAAGCAGCTGTGACGGTGGCGGCATGGAAATCCAGGACGATGCAGAAGCGTACGCGGACACGACGAGACGCAGGCCTGACAAGAATGCATATGCAGTGCGTTCGAATACTCCGCGAGCGTGTATACATCTGCCTGCCAGAGGGGGAAAGGGCATGAAGGCCCTGCGGTCGGCCTTTTACATGCGTGAGTGTAGGACCGCAGCGCCATCCTTGGGAAGCATGCCCTGGAGCTCCTTTCTTTCTCTAAGCGGCCTTCTCTCAAAGCCCCTAACTGATCACGTATGACAACGAAGTGTATTGTGGCATGTATGTGCTTTTTGCACGCGTTATTACAAATCGGAAATTATAGTTCCGTGCATTATCAAATGCACAGCTCGACTGATATCTGGATAAACATTGAGAAGACACTGGCAGCAGTTATTTTTTGTTACTCGTTTGGAGAGCAACCGGTGCTTGTATGCCGGTCCCGTAGGAGGGCTTAGAGAGTCTTGTTGAATCTCGATAAGTCTCGTACGGTGCCCGGATGTTCTCGTTTAAGAGCCCGGATGATGGCTCTCGGTCTCGGCGTGACGTCACCACATTGCCGACAACGGGAGCTAAAAGCATTTCATGCTTAAAATCCATCGACAGTGGGTGTGCACATCACAGTTTCACGGAGGCGCATAAGTGAAAACTCTGGGCTCGGGCTCACGCGAAGTGCGGTATTGTCTAGCCTAGGGAAGATTTTCGCTTCAAAACTAAGTTCCAGACACGACTGTGTTAGCAGAGGCATTGTCGTGACGGAGACACCAATTGGTTGATCCTCACCATTTCGGGCGTTTTATTCGCGCATTCTGTCTGTGTCGGTTCGAAGCATCCAATTATATTTACTTATTCTCCGTCTGACCAAGAGGAAAGAATTCCAAGAGCAGGACACATCGCACAAAATAAACAATAAACTTCTTTTATAGATTTGACCTTGCCTTGCTTGTTTTTGGCGGGCTTCATGAATATGGCGTCTTTCATGTGGTGGATGCTTGGTTTTTCCCGGCGTTGTAACCAACATTCTTCGCCAGAAGTGACCACATAAAGATTCGGTCACTTTCAATCTGATTTTTTAGGTCTTAACAAAAAGTCATACGCGCGATTTTTTGGGCTGTGTGAGCAAGCTGGACATAAACTTCCTGGATGAGACCCCTCCTCGTGCTGGAACCTCGCGCAGTCTGTTCTGGTTGACTCAAAACACCGCGTCCAATCGTGACACTACTGCCGATGAATCAGCCAATGTTTCCCTCATCCCGGCCTCATACTCATTGACGCGACCAACTGGTGAATCCGCACGTCCGCTAGAACACTGACACGCGGCATGAGCAACGCCTCCGCCCTCTGCAGTGATCCCAACTAGCGACGTCTCAGCGCTGTCCTGTCGCTTTCCCCCGTTCTGTGGCTTCCATTCGCCTTCCTATCACCTGTGGCTCGCCCGAGTACGCAGCCAGGTCTCTATTGCGCGCATCACCTCGCAGACACAACCGAGGTTCCCGCCGAGGTCCGCGATGTTCTTATGCCAGTCACCTTGGCGCCCTTTGACACGGTGGCTGCTGATGTCATGAAACAAACAGCATGAGAGCAGCACCGCCTGCAACAGCTCATCTTCTTCCCATTACTAGGGACTGGTACCCTACATCATTTCTCCTAGGCTACAAGGCTGCCCTCTTCGACTGAGCCTTCCTTGGTGAGCTGATGGTTTGTCTTTTGAGCAGCTCGCGACCTTCCGGATTCCGTCCTAGACATGTAAGGACCGGCGGAGTATCCGTGACGAGTTCCACGCCCACCATACCCTTTTTGTCTCAGCAGCTCACCGCACTGTCCAGGGCCCACTTTCGCTCTACACCTAGCCGCCGGGCGTCACCTGAACAGCGTAGTCTAAAAACAGCCTGCCCAAAACAGCGATTGCTGGTACCAACGCATCTTCCGGGAAGAGACACTTCTGTGTGCTACCGCCCTGACGCTTCCAGAGAAGCTACCACGGCACTATTAGAATTGGCGAGTGGTGTCTTCACGGAGACCAGACGCTTATTCATCATTTCTAACAGCACCTCTGGCCTTTTCTTTTTTTCTTTTTTCTAGTAGCGCAGCTTTGTTGGCTCAGTGACACTGAATTCACGTTAGAGCGAACTCGTTTAAACTTCATCGAACTCTCGAAACTGCGTTGAACCTGTCAACTATGAACTGGATCACGAACCACGTTTGCAGGCTGATGGTGTTCGAAACTGGTTTTGCCTCCGAAAGGACACAGCGGGGTTTGCAGAGCCTTGTTTCCTTTTGACAAAGTGGCAGAGGTGAGCATCCTCCCCCGCAGCCGTATACTGTGACGAAGAAGACGAAGCTGGCAGTGGAGTGGGACGGAGAGCTCACGCTAGGCCAGCGGCCATTAATTCATCTCATTGCCAACAGTGATCTCGTGTCAATCTTTTGCTGGCCATCACGTAACATTTGGTGCGTGGTGCTGGGTACTGAGCGCCATCCTGGTCCCGGAGCTTCGGCGTCCTGCGCCTCCGTAGTCATCAGCCGTGTGTACCTGGTACGCAACGCCCGGCTGTGCCCTAGCCTGGCAGACCTGAAACCGACCTCACCGCTCACCCCAGCCCCGTCCTCCGCCTCGACCGGAAGACAAGGCGAAATGGCGAGCTGCTGCGGCCATAGAGAATGACCTGACCGGTCCGAGAATTTGCTCACACGTGAAGGCATCGTTCCCCTGCCGAGGCCTTTCGGCGCGTCCTGGTGCCTCGGCCGTCGGCTCGTGGCCACCTGCACCTGGAGTCTTCGTGGACCTGGACTCATTCTCTCATTTATCTACCGTGGCGACCAGTACTTCACAGCTTTGCCATGTCTGTTTTACCGTTGCTGAAGCACTGCACCATTTCGTGCGTCCCTTCCTTGATGCCTTCTATTTACGATCGGGATGATCACTAGGTGGCCCCAGGTAATGTGACGAAGAGGAAGCTGCCTGTGGCGCGGGACGGAGTGTTCGCCTATGGCATCTTCCATTAAACTTTCTCATTGTCATCACTAATATCCTCTCTTTTTCTGCTGGCCGTCAAAAAACAATATCACTTTCCTCTTGCCCCTCCGCCCTGCAGCTACAAACTGCCAGTCAGAGTCCCATAGCTACGTAGGGAGAGCATGCCCTCACACAAAACTTGTGTCGCCTACACATACATCGATACGTTTTTCTCGTCGCGGACGTGTGCTATGCGATCCTAGGAGCTGCTTTTCTGTGACACTACAACCTGCTGGCCAACATGTACTGCAAGCTTCCTGTGGACGCCACAACGAACCTCACTGCTCAGAGCCTCTCTCTGTGAGCATTGTTTGTCACTATACCCTGCACCCACCAGTCGACCTTTAAGACCCTCCACGACGAATAGCTGTTACCGCTACGTCTATCCAAGTACTTACTGTCCGTCAAGCACTAGGTCACGCATCACATTGTGACCACTGGGCCACCCGCGTGCGTTCGACCCCGCCGCCTTGCATGAGACCTGTTCCATAATACCCACAACTAGTTTATTTACTTTGTAAATTTATTTTTGCAGCAGACAATACACCTAGCCTGATGCAAGGACAGAGGCTGAAGGCTTTTGAAGCCTGACGAGGCCATGGACCCTATGCATATTGCAACAGTATTGTTAGAAAAATACATCAACATATATACATTTTGCTTAATGGAATTATACATGTTAGAAAGACGCAACATACACCACTATACTAGTGCCATATAAAGTTACTACCACAATAGTAAACACAGCCGCAATTCATACATTGCATGCCGCTATCCTAAAATAAATACGTGCACTTATCACAAGAGAAATTTGTACCACGGCACACACAAGATGAGATACTTCGAGAAAAAAATTTCGAGAACATGATGGAGCTCGACATTTTACGACCCCAATCAAGACCGCGGGCGTAACATGTGCACATGGCGGGAAAGAAATCCCCATGTGACTGGAGGCCAAGTGGTGATTACCGCGCTCTCAACGACGCTAGAGTTTCCAATCGCTTATCCTTTCGTCATATCGCGGATTTCAAAGCATCGCTTATGGCGGCACAACTTTCCGTAGAGGAAGTCTGGTCAGGGCCTATCACCCAATTCCCGCGGAATCATCCAATGTACCCAAATCTGCCATCATTGCACCCTTCGGCTTCTTCGAATACATCCGCATTCTCTTTGTGGACGGCGTGATTTGCGGTCTACCCTTCCGCATGGCTTACAACTATGATCTCGTATTCAGCAGCGATGCTGAGCAGCGCTTGAAACACCTCCGGCAGCTTTTTCAACGCCTTTCCGAATACGGCCTCATCATGAACAGAGCTCTGCCACCGTGTTGATCGTCCAGGACAGCACAGCAACAGAACTTGGAAATCAAGGACATTATCAATCTTCTAGCTCACTGATTCTCCGTAATGTCCTCTTGCCTTCGTGTCCGTCCCCATCATTTGCTACATTGCGACAGGCACTCGCTGCCCTTTGGTGGGTTCTACATTTCGTCAGCTTGTTTTCAACGCCCTCCACAGCTTGTCCCGTTTTGTAATTCACGCCACACAGCGTCTCATTAAGCAACGGTACATCTGGCCTGGTATACACACCGACGTGCGTTCCTAGGACCGTGCCCACCTGCCCTGTCAGCAATTTTTAAAACGCAGCGACACACCACACCTATTTTCGGCTTTGTCCCTCCCCCATCACCACGTTTCGATGACGTCCACATCGATAACTTGTGCCCTTGGCCACCTTCTGCCAGATATTTCTATCTGCTTACTAGCATCGATCGTTTCACTCAGTGGCCCAAAGCTTTCGTTGTGTCCAGTGCCACCAGCGACACCTTTGCCAGAATGTTCGTCGCCGGCTCGGTGTCGCGTCATGGGGTTCCCTCGACAGTCCACCACCGACTGTGACCTCCAGTTTGAGTCTACCCTTTTCAAAAACCTTATCACTTTCCTTGGAACTTCTCGAATTCGCACTAGTGTTTACCATTCCATCCCCATCGCCTGGATTGAAATGTTCTATCGTCGACTAAAGACAGCCCTCACAGCTCAACTGGATACTACTCACTGAATTACATCCCTACCAATTGTTCTGCTCTGCGTCCAGGCTACTTTAAAACAGGACCTTCGCTACACTCTAGCAGAACTTGCTATGTTACTGCCCTGCATCTTCCTGGTGAATTTTTCGACCTTACTATTTAAACTCCAGGTCCCGATCCTGCAGATTATGTGAAGCGGCTTCGTAGATTTTCCCACGATCGCCTATCTCCTGCACCTCGACTCCAGACGCGTCCATCTTCGCACGTTTCTCCTGAGCGTGATACATGCACTCACGTTTTTTTTTCTGGCCTGGCACTGTCCGTAAACGACTTAAACGTTCCTACGACCGCCGCTTCGATATAGCTGAACGGCAGTCGAATATTTTCATTTAGGGCATTCAACAATGCACTTAGTACATTTCTGTGGACCGCCTGAAGGCAGGCTTTGCATAGGTCGCTCTCCCTGGCGAACCTACCTGTGCGGTTTCCCTGCCCCAGTCTACCGGCTGCCCGTCACACTATCTTCCCCTGCTATTCCACAGGGGCGACATGTCTCGTTCCGCTTCCCAGCTCCACCGGGCTCTTTCACTAGTGGCGGGGGGCTGCTGTGGCAGTATCACCTGTCTCACGCGGCACAGGTGGCAGTGGTCGCCGATGAAGACGATACCAAGGTGCATCCTGGAGGGGCCACCTCTTTGCACAGGATCCCCGCGCCCGTCTATTCTAACTGGTTCAAAGCAGTGCATCGAACCCTGGCACTACAGCCAATATATCAACCGATGTTTCTCTCATCCCATCGTGGAAACGATACTGATATTGGTATGACAGGTACAAACAACCTTGTAATTTTGTTGATCGTATTTAATAGTGATTACTAACACCTTGCAGACTCAGCACACGTTTAAGAGCCTTGAATGCGTGTTGTTTCTCTCTTTTAAAAGACTCGCAATCGGCGCACTACCCTGACACCCACAGTCTTGTGCCTATATAGACCTCACTGGGTGCTAAGGGCCGGTTTAACTAGTAACTGTAGATTAAATCCAGTTTTTACGAATGTTCTCAGAGATATTCACAAAAATAAACCTCAATTTATTACCGTTTGTAAGGAGATAGCGCCACCCAGCGGCGTTCGTGAGGAGAAGAAGACAAAGCACGAGGAGCGCGTGCGGAGGGGTACGCCGGGAGAGGTCGAAGAGGATTACGTGGCAGAGAAGAGAAGAGCGCGGTGGGCGACGGACGTGGACGAGTTCTGCTGGCTCCCCGAGTTCCGGGCTTGGGCCTCAGCCGCAGACGTCCGGGCCACCAGACCCGGACATCCATCGTCGAGAGCCTCAACCACCAGGCTCAGGCGCCACTATTCTCCGTCCATCCGTCAGCTGCTCCACACAGGCCGCCTCTGGTGCCTACGTGGCTTTTCCGGGATACCAGACCTGGGAACTGTGCTGGGAGCCACGGACGCTGACGCTGCGATAGCGTTGCATTAACATTGGAACACCCAGAGACTCCCTGACTGCCCGACACCCAGGCAGTCCTCCCCGCACGTTGCTCGAACAAGAGACAAGTAGTGTGACTTTCCTCTTTGACTTTCTTTTTCCGGAGCGAGAGGCTGCGAAGGAACGCTTGGAGTTAGAGGCGCGGAACTTGCAGCTACAAATAAGGCTCATGGAGGGTGGCGCAAATCCTCCGAGTGACCGTGGAGAGCGTAGCGTCTCATCGACCAGCCTCATTAACCCGCACAGCCTCATACCACAGTTCAATGAAGCGCGGGATGACCTCGATGCCTACTTAAAGAGGTTTGAGCATGTGGCCACGGGGCAGGGTTGGCCAAAAGAAAAGTGGGCAACGGCGTTGAGCTTGTGCCTTGGCGGCGAGGCACTTAGGGTCTTCGGTCGGCTCTCGCCTGAGGATTCCGTGGATTATGACAAAGCGAAGCTTGCCTTGCTTCAGAGGTTTAGGTTCACCGCGGAAGGGTACCGAGAGAAGTTTGGCCAGAGCAAGCCCCAGGATGGAGAAACGGCCTCGCAATATGCTGCCAGGTTGTTTAGCTTCTTTGACCGTTGGGTCGAGATGCGGGGAGAAGGCCGCACTTTTGAGGTGGTTGGCGAGATGGTCGTGAGCGAGCAATTTCTGAAGAACTGTCATTCTCGTTTAGCCCTTTTCTTACGTGAGCGGGAGGGCAAGACAGTTTCCAAGCTGGCGGAGGCTGCCGATCATTTTCTCGAAGCACAGCGGCAAAATAACTTGTTGTTCTTCAAAGAACAGGTGGATCATACGATGAATAAAGCCAAGGACGAGGTTTCAGGTTCACAATCTCGCCTGCGGTGTTTTCTTTGCGAGAAGACTGGGCACAAGGCGGCGGATTGTCGGACGAAGCCGAAGCAATCGTATTGCACCTGGTGCCGCGAGGTAGGACATGATGCCCAGTCATGCAAAGCTAAGAGGCCAGGAGACCGTGAGGAGTCCGTCTGTTGCATGACACCTCGATATTCACATCCCGATAGCACTGCAGTGGTAACGCGCGTAGAGGGCCAGTTGGGGGAGATGGTCTGTCCTTCCAATCCGGTGGAAACTGCTATGCCCGTGGCGCACGGTGAGGTGTTCAGCCAGCCTGGTTCGGTATTACGGGATACGGGCAGCACCGGCATTGTAGTGCGTGAGTCCCTTGTACCGGCAGCGGCACTTACAGGGAAGCAGGCTACATTATTCTTGGCCAATGGGACCCGTGTAGAAGTTCCGGAAGCGGAGGTGGTGATTTCCTCACCGTACTTTTCGGGTAAGGCCATCGCGCGGTGCTTGTCTACACCCCTATACGACATCATAATAGGCAATGTCCCTGGCGCTAAACCTCCATTCTCGGCTGACCCGCATGTTCTAACTGATCAGGCAGTTTCCCTCGCCATGACGGGTGCGGTCGATGTTCCTTCCCTTACGGTGACAGCAAAGGTTTCAGAGAGTAGTAAAAGCCCCACTCTGAACACACTCCACTTGTCACGGCCGGAGTTTCGCCTGAAACAGGAAGAAGACCCGACTTTAGAGGTGTGTCGCAGGAAGTTGGGGCAAATATTTCGTGGCAAGGGACAGACCGCCCACTCTTTTGATACAGATGAAGGTGTTCTCTTCCGGACATACCAAGTGTGTCCCGGCCGAGTCGTTGAGCAAGCGGTGGTACCGAAGGGCTTACGCACGCAAGTCCTTAAGTTGGCGCATAAGAGTGCATTATTCGGCCATCAAGGAATACGGAAAACAATTGCAAGGGTGCTCAGTGAGTTTTACTAGCCCGGTGTACAGGCTGACATTAAGAGTTATGTCAGATCGTGTGCTAAGTGTCAACCGACTGTGTCAAAGGAAAGGGAGAACAAAGTAAATGACGCCGTTGTTCCATCGGTGCCGGCGGACAACGGCCGGCACAGAGTGTATAACATCGTAGGACGGGGACATTTAAAACCATGGTGGAGACCGAGGTCGGTTTGGAGAAACCGGTTTCACAAAAGAAAACGGAAGTACTAGTTGAAAGAGTTCTCGCGACGGTGAAGTGGTTTGATGTGAAGAATGGAATACAGAAGAATGTAGCCCACACCTGTTCTTATTGGCATTGACTGTGTTTGTTCATGTTTGTTTTTGGGTGTCGGCTACTTATTTTTTATGCTTTCCGTGTTTCTTCGCCCTCTATGGACGCTTTACGTTGACTTTCCATGTGCTCTCTGTGCTGTGTGTGCGACTGTCTGTGAACGCTTCGAACATTGACGACCGTCGTATTGTGTGTGGTGTGTAGTGTGCGCGCTGTGGTGCGGTGTTCTGTGTTGCGATCGTCGAACGCGTCTGGTGTCGCTCTCCTGAAGTTGAGTTCTTTCCCTTGGAAAAAACTTCCGAAGAGGGGGCCTTCTGTAAGCAGATAGCGCCACCCAGCGGCGTTCGTGAGGAGAAGAAGACAAAGCACGAGGAGCGCGTGCGGAGGGGTACGCCGGGAGAGGTCGAAGAGGATTACGTGGCAGAGAAGAGAAGAGCGCGGTGGGCGACGGACGTGGACGAGTTCTGCTGGCTCCCCGAGTTCCGGGCTTGGGCCTCAGCCGCAGACGTCCGGGCCACCAGACCTGGACATCCATCGTCGAGAGCCTCAACCACCAGGCTCAGGCGCCACTCTTCTCCGTCCATCCGTCAGCTGCTCCACACAGGCCGCCTCTGGTGCCTACGTGGCTTTTCCGGGATACCAGACCTGGGAACTGTGCTGGGAGCCACGGACGCTGACGCTGCGATAGCGTTGCATCGACATTGGAACACCCAGAGACTCCCTGACTGCCCGACACCCAGCCAGTCCTCCCCGCGCGTTGCTCGAACAAGAGACAAGTAGTGTGACTTTCCTCTTTGACTTTCTTTTTCCTGTATTTTTCGTAAGCATTTTGTTCTGTTCCCCCGTGTGTTTTTCCCGTGTGTTGTTGCGTTGCTCTCTTGTTCCTTTCCTTTTTTCTCGCTCATATTGAAATTGGTTTCCTTTCCGATAACAGCCGCCTCGTTTATTGTTTGTACTTTTGTGTTTGTTTAAAATAAGACCTGCAATCTCACAGATCCTCACACCGTTGTCATCGCTAACCTCTGCTAATAAATATCTGGCTAAGCTCCAGTTCAGTGGTTGCCATTACCTGCGTATCCTTCCACTACTCGTCTTCATCAGATAAATGAATCCTAGGTCAAGAACGCACTTTCTGAGGTACTAATATCCATTAGAAAACGCAGTCGTGCACTCATCTCATCCATAATTTAAGGAGTACTTTTATGGAGTGCATAAGTGCTTAGATGGTCAATAGAACAACACAGGTTTAGAAACTACGGCGTTCCTGCAATCTCTTACTCTGGTTACTGCCGCTCGCGCCTGAATGGGGGTACGTACTCAAACTTGAAAGAGCAGCCGGTAACTAGACCCACTCATTCATCCTTAAAGACGGTTGCCACAGCATTCATACGTGATTTTCCGTTCATTGAAGTGTTTAAGTTTCCCTCTTATTTTGGCCTTCAGTAATCCTATTGAATGTCAACGGCCCTCATGAATCTCCGTTGTTTTCCGCAATAATCGGGCGTGCGAGATTGAAAACTTAACAGTTAGAGATAGGAAAGTGATTACGATAATATTTCATACAAGTACCGATTTACAATCTTGGTGAGATTGGTTTAATTGCCTTGTGTGAGATTTCAGTTAGCCCCTCTAGCTTTGTCAACTAGCTCCCGTATGCTAAATGGCAATTATGCTGCATGCATGATATTCCCCTCAATCTCTTTTGTGGGTCCTTCGAATTAAGCCTATCGATCTAAACATTGAGGATGCGCGGCACCTAAAATGTGAGAATATCGCAAAAATAGGGAAGGTTTCAGGATGCGCTCTAGGAATGTTGATGGCATAGATGCAGCTTGACATAGTATTCCCTTCAGATGAAAGTTAAAAAGTTAACATGAGCACGACCACAAATTGTATCTATATCAGATAAAAACAAGTAATATATAAAGTGCTAATTTTTTTTAGCGCTCTAATTCGTTTGCCTGTGATGTCTGGACAAAAATGCGTGTTAAAAACACTCTAATTCAAACGCGTTCATTCGCAGGCCTGCTTTTGGAAACCATCGAAACCTGCTGTGCTGCTGGCCGCCTTATCCCTTGTATCGTTGACGGCTTTTGGAGAAGACACTAAGAAGTACCTAACCTTTAGCCATGGTATGTATTTGTTCATAGATGCTACCGAATCTACACAGGATCATGCTTCCCTTTAACAGCTAAAGGCCAGTGTTCACCAGAACGAAACGTTTCTATTAACGTTTGCTAGAAATAAAGGCTGAAGAGTGGCAAGCCCTAGTGAACGTAATATCCTGCTTATTGAAATCATTTTTTTATTTCATCTTGTACAAACTTTTGCCCTGATACTGCATTCTCTGGAATAGTAATCGCTAAAAGTTTAGACGAATGAGCGCAACATAAAGCTTTCACAAGTGAGACTTGCAGAGCATCGCGTTTGAATCCGGAGAGAACGCGCCATTCATGGGAATGGTGGTGCTAGTCTAGATTCCGTCTACAGCATGGTAGCTGCGTTGTGCGGTAGATATTCAAAGTCTGTCGTACGAAGAGCCCCTGACTCGTCTTTGGGGAAAAGGCTGCAACACAGGCAACGCAGGAAGCTTTTTATTACTATTCAGCACACGGTTATCGGCTCTTTGCTCTGCAGCTCACGCTTGCACACCAGTAATTTTGGCCAGCTTTCGGCACGATGCAGCTGGTTCTCGCAGTATGAACAAAGAGATGTCCCGTTTAATCCGAACTAGGATACAATAATTTATTATGCAAAGGAGAAAAAAAGACGTAACCTTTATTCAAACAGCCCACACTTTTTGAATGTAAACGTATTCAACCCGAGCAGCTCGCCTACATCACGCACATTTTGCTTCTACGTTTAATCGTTGATTAAATGGTCACCTGAGTCCAATGTGCCCAACTTCACCTTGCTGTAAGCTACACGAGTGCACGGATGCCTGGCTACTATAACAGAGACCTCACCGGTTAGTAAAGAAATGTATAGCGCCCATTCTAGTCCCACGCCATCAATTAAATGAAAATATATTTGGGCTCTTGCATCAACTCACCGAAAAACGCAGACGCATTCATATCGTGCGCACGAACATTTGATCAGAGCATACGCTTGCTGCTACTGCAAAGCGATAATGGAGACCTTATAATCCCCTCCCCTGAAGCATGCACTCCAAGCATGCACTCTGTCGGAATCTTAGGCCATAATGCAAGGTCAGCTAGATTTCCTCCCGCTTCTTCTAGATCCCTTCCGTCGTCACATTATGAGGGTGGTACTGGTGGAAGGTCCTAAAGCAGCAGGGCGCTCTGACTCATCCGGATTTTGAAGTGGTGCTTCGGTGTCTCACCTCTGGTACTGCTCCTCACCCGTCTTGTCACTGTCATGTATGGCTCAGCAGAACTGGACGGTACTTGTTTTACTACGACGCACACCCTCAGGGCATGTGCAATCCAACTAATTGTTTTTTTTTTTCATGTTTTCCATTTCTCTACTGCGCCCCTGTCACCGCTTCGCGCACTTATCCCTAAGTTCACAGGCACCCTAATTGCGTGTGAGGGTAGCGATTTCGGTCGCCAAGGAGGTGCCCTCGACTCAGCGTGGCAAGATCAGCCAGAGGCCAGATACCAAGTGACAAGGGGAGTGGTCGTTTGTTGCCTGCAGCTTTCGCCAGTCGCAAGCTAGAGAATGAGTCGGAGCCGTAGGTTCACAAACAAAACAAAGCTTATACAGCAAAGAGACGATACAGATGATTTCACAGTTACTCGTACGCGCCCATACAAAGTGATTTGCTGTACAACGCTGTTCGTGCAATGTGACAGTCAAGAAAGATTACAATAGAAAATAATTATTGCACCTAAAGTGCCCTAACATAAGAGGGAGGTAGACAAACAAAACACAATTTGTTCACCGGGAACAGTGACAGTCAGACGACCAGAGGCTCTCCACGAAGCCGGCCCGCAGGCTGGCGCACGCTGCCTCGCTGTTCCGTGGCTGGGCGAGTGGTGTTGTCCCGGCAGACAAGCGGGTGCGCTTCTCTGAAGCTTGAATGACGGCTTCGGTTGAGAGACAGCGGTCAACGCCTTTCATTTATAGGTGTGCTCCGCGTCTGTTCGTTCGTCGCGCCAAGGCAGGCGCGCATGTACATACAGTATAATCTGTGGAAATTCAATCTCCTTCTCTTGCCGGGCACGCGTTATCATTCGTAAGTAGCGGCGACTGGCTCGCAGAAGCCTCTAGATCGTTGTTGGGTAGCACCGCCCCCGGCGCACGTGGAAATGGGACAAGGCATCACTTCTCACACTTGATCAAGGCTGCGCCCTCTTCGTCAGCATTGAGTGGAAACTACTCCAGCATCCTGGAACAATCGACGCCGTGCACTGACGGAATTCCCTCGGCACCGCGCCGGCCACCGATAGTGGAGAGGGCACCCAGACACACAAAGTTAAACGCTCTCAGGGGTTTCCTACTATCCTGTTCAAACGACCCGTACTGGCGAGATTGCTACCGCGCGGCGCCGGTTATTCTGTGTTTTTGAATACGCGCCTAATTTTGTAACGCAGCCTCTTCCTTTGGGAATATTGTGCAGCAATAGTAAAAAAAAAAAAAAAACTTCCCGCGCACATACATGCGCTGACAAACTCAATGGCGAATGCCAAGCGATATACATCACAACAATGATGTTCTCAGATACATAACACAAGGCAACTATCAAGGTACACTTCGGAACACGCCGCAGTTCGCCAATACATGAACACAAAATTACAAGCATTGAGCAAACATGTAGAAGGCATACTTTTACTTCCATGTTCGACGCAGAGAATTGGCTCGATACAGGGCTCCTTCCTTCACAATTTCGGCCGTGTTTTTGATTCTCTTACGCACGCGACTGTGGCCTTTCTTCTTGTCTCGAGCTCTGCATTCTTTCGCCTCTTACTGAAGCCTCTCTTCCATACTCTATTCTGGCCGAGCTCCTATTCGTACTGCTCTCTGTGTTACTACTCAGACGTCGAGCCCTTGGTCTTTTCCAGTGGCTACAGGGTCTGTTGCGAACAAATTTAACGCCAGTTCGGTCATAACGGTTGCACTTCTCGTGTCTTCTTTCTTCTCGGTGTGCGCTCTTCGCTTTGCACTTTCTTCTCCAGACTGAGTCAAACTGAACGCTGGGCACTTTCGTGTTTGCTTCTTTTTCACTTTGCTGCGATGTTCGTGCAGCTTGCTTGGACTCGACTCAGCTGTGTTCACCTTAGTTATCCTTCATCCCAGTTTCTTCCTGACCACTATCCGAGGCCCCTTCGATTCGATTACACCTGCATCGGTGGGGCTCGATTTGATCACCGGGAACAGCGACAGTGAGACACTCAGAGGTTCTCGACGAAGTCATCCCGCAGGATGGCGTACGCTGCCTTGTTTGGTCCGTGGCTGGACGAGTGGTGTTCTCCCACGAGTCGGGCAGGCGCGCTTCTCTAAAGCTTGAACAGCGGCTCGAGCTGAGAGGAAGCGGTCAACGCCATTCATACACAAACGCACACGCACACACGCACACACGCACACGCACACGCACACGCACACGCACACACACACGCACGCACGCACACACACGCGCACGCACGCACGTACACGTACACGCACACGCACACGCACACACACACACACGCACACACACACGCAGACGCACACGCACAGACACACACGCACGCACTTAAGCCACCACGGTGGCTCAGTGGTTATGGAATTCGGCTGCTTACCCGAAGGACGTGGGTTCGATCCCGGCACTGGTAGTCGAAATTCGATGGAAGGGAAATTCTAGAAGCCCGTGTACTGTGCGATCTCAGTGCACGTTAAAGAACTCCAGGGGATCGAAATTTCCACAGCCCTTCACTACGGCGTCTCTCATAGCCTGAGACGCTTTGGGACGTTAAACTCCGTAAACCAACCGACACTTCATATATAGGTGCGCTCCACCTGTATTCGTTCTTTGCGCCAAGGCAGGCGTGTACATACACACGGCACCAGCAGTGCAATTTCCTTCTCCTTCTCGTTCCTGACAGCGCCTGGCAGCAGCTTGCAAAGAGGCAGCATATCTCATAAATTAGTGATAATTTGCAAATGTATTCATTCAACTACGCTGCAGTGCAGCCGAAAGTGTTTTTCGGCTGATGGAATTGCAAAATGCAATGACCTTTATCATCCTGCGTTGCTCCGAGGTAAAACACCATAAAAAAGATCATTCGCTGCCTATAATGGAGCAAGAAATAGTGCGGAATGCGAAATAGTGCGCAATGCCAGCTTCCAGAAATAACGTAAAAGTGCGACTGTTTACTGTTTACCCAGCACACACGGTGAAATGTCAATCTGTTAATATTTCCCGTGTTTAGCCTTTGTAAGCGGCAAGAAAAAAGACTGCCTCCTTTAGAGTTGTGCCTCTCATCTCACCACGTTACAGTTGTTTAAGGTTTACTTAGGCGCACCTAAGAATTGCGCCGGCGTACACTAACGATTAAAAAAGTAGAGTGGCCGTAAACAAATTTCGACATGAAACAGAGCCCTAACAGACGTCGAGAATATTGAAAACTGCTCACGTCATATACCAGGTGTTTCAGAGAAGGAGATCAGTAATTTTTAAAAATAGAGTTTTTCAGGTAAAGAGAAGCTATTTGCGGCATAGTAATTGCAGTGCTTGCAGACGTCAAAATACAGGGGAGATATGTTATATAGAAATGTTTGCAATTAAATTGTGATAGTCAACTTTTTAACTACTGTCAATAGGCGGCCGCTTTCATTTAGTAAGTTGTAGCCTTGCGTTAGTAATAACCATATTCATTTTTCGAATTTCAAAAATTCGAATGTGCTTGTCGCTACGCGGCAAGATATTCTAGGTCTTCGCGGCGCATGAAATCGAAATCGGTTAAAAAATGTAATGCCTGCTGTTGATACCTGCAGCTGCCCATTTCGAACAGTCTACACTTTTATACAGTCGCATACACTCTCTTTTGTCTCCTCACTCAAAAAAGTGACGGCCACGTACATGGTGGCAACGGCGCGATACAAATTTTATGAGCAGTAGTTGCGTTTGCACGTAGCGGCCCGCGCTCTTCCTGTGCTCTGCTTCAGTTTTTTGTTGAAAATTTACCAGAGCTCCGGAGCTCTATAGACTTTACAGAACCACTTTTTTTCTTATACAAACTGCTAGTCGTAAGATAGGCTCAAAGCAGGAGCTGGTGGTATGAAAATGGCGGAGTCAGCAGCTCATAAGATATACACAACAAAGTGCTTCTTTAAAAGATGGTAAGATACAAGCAAATTCATTTATGGATAATAAAGTATCACTTACAACAGTCAGAAACAAGAGTGCCGAAAAATAGAAAACGTAGTAACGTGTAAAGCAAATATATATACAGTTAAGTAGTTCTTATAAATTACTGTCGGCATTCCACAATGCCAGCTGGTAGGTCGTTCGATTCGCCAGTCGTGTGCGGAAAGACCTTTCTGAACTCCTTGGTGGGAACAGCCGAAATAACAAAACGCAGACACAGAAAGGAACACACAGAACGTAGACGAAGCTGCCTCCTTTAGAGAAGTATGAACCAACTAGCTCAGTTTTCTCCTCTTCTAACCTTTCTGAAAGGTGCATTATAACAGGAATAGAATATTTGTTCAATTCAACACTGATACAGCGTAGCCCTGTCCATGCTACGAACTCGACATTGGTTGAAACTGCTGCTGCATGAGTAGTACTTTTTCAAAATATAATCGCATACTTCAGGGCTACCTTTGCTACCGAATCGAATACAAATACTGTAGTTAAAGATCTCATTGAGTACTAATCAAACAGTAAAGTAACGGAATCGAATGAGAATTCAATATTTTTGTGATTATATGCTACTAGCACGAATATTCCTAAGAAACAAAAAACCATGCGAAACAACGAAGGACTTCCCGCGGCGCTGCATGTCATGGAGTTGAGGCTTCAACTCTCGAAAAGCGCAACACTCACTTCCAATAAAGGAGACACAATTTGCAGTGAGTGTATTAACACTGTTGCCGTCATGCCCAAAAGAAAACTATTTTTAGCAGTGATGAGGGTGAACAAACTGGAACTAAATATATGCGATAAGAGGGACGAGTTTGAACCATATTCTCCAATATCAGTCATGGGATAGTTTGGCAAACCTTGCTGATGACTTTCGCGTCAGACGGACATCAAAAGGAAGGACATGAGCAGGAAAATTTTAAATGCTTTAATTTTAATTTTAAATGCCCGAATAAATGCCTTCGCGGCGCTGAACCTTTCCTACCGCGCAAAGAAACCGTTCCAGCATGCTGCTCGGCATCGGAGCGGACACTTATATCAATAGCCACCGAAAAAAATTAGGCAGTGGCTTAGCTACAAGCGAAAACCGGCAGATAAGCTTGGTTTGACGTCATGGCTGTCGCAGGTCGCGCACAATGCACTGGGAGGACCAGGATGACGCTGGAGGCGTTCGGCCGTCCACAAACTGCCTGTACGGCGGCGGAGGAGGAGACGGAAATCGGCGCGGTTAAAATTCATGGGCCACTTTGGCTCTCTAAAGTGCTGCAATATGAAAGTGTTTCTATATTCTTGTTTTTATTTTTCATATTTTGCTATTTTCCCATTTCTAGTTTGTTTTCTTATATTTATTGTTTTGTTTTATTTTAGTTCTCATATTTTCTTTCTTCGCTTACTTTTTATTTTCATTTATTTCCTTATTGTTTTAATTTTTTCATATTTTTTTCATTTTCTTTTTGTATTTGTTTCTTTCCTTATTGCTATTGTGTTTTAATCTTCCTTTACTTACTTTCATTGTTCTTGTTTATTTTTCTTATTTTTACTTTTTCATTCCTTTTATTTGATTTATAAAACCCATGCATCCACTACATGCGCCTTTAAACATGCTCAAACATTGAGCCATCGTGGCAGAGTGGTAGTGTTTTCGCTTCAAATGCCGAAGGGTCTGGTTTGATTGCCAGCCTCGACGCAGTTTCTTTTTCTTAAGCAGTGACGAATCCGCGGCGACCGCTGCGGCCACCTGCACCGTGCGTGACGTCACTAGCTTTCGCGCACGCGCAGAAGTGGCAAACCTGGGCTCCGGCTCTCACGAAGAGCGGTGTTGACTAGCCTAGTGAAGCTTTTCGCTTCGAAACACTACAGCGTGCCCGATCCGAACTTCCAGACGAGTGGACTTCATTCCTTTCGAACATTTTTGCGCATGCAGCATCTCATTAGTACAGAAAACCGATTAGCAGTATATGTGAGTCACAATTCAGAAATTTCAAATTTTCGCACACACCTTGCTGTATTGACTAGATTGTGCCCGCATAGAAGTGAATATTAAAATGCAGTTAATTAGATAGATAATTAACATGACTTTGCGAATTACCTTTTCCTGTGCCGCTGATTATATTGGGCGCCCTATGTGTGCCAAATTTTGCAGATCGCGGAAACGTCCCGTGAATTTTTGTTCCGGAGCTCTCTATTACGGCACCTCCTTCTGTGCTCTTGCCCTTTCACCTTCCTCCTTCCCGTGAAGGCGCAATGGAGGTGTCCACCAGGAAGTGGATTGTTACTGCGGCATATCGTTTTCTGAAAAAAAAAACTTACAGGGGTTCAGCGCTGCTGAACCGAGTGTAGGCTCCACTGATATGAGACAACATAGTTTCAATGTTCCATCGTTCCATGCCCTGCCGGGTGGTGACGGAGGTGGTGGTGCAAAACATTTGTGTACACATACACTTCGGGAGGTTATGCATAAGTGGACCCAGAGGGGGCCAGCGCTTACAAGTACTAGGTGGAGGTCCCCAGTTCGGGACCCCAGTGGCGTCGGCCCCCGCCCGGGCTCGCGCGACCAAGGCCTGTTGGGCCTGCAGGTCAGAGCAGCCGAGCAGGGTCGCCTCCCAGTCCTCCCGGGTTGGGTTGGGGTGAGCGTGGATAGCAAGGTTGTGTGCGACTGAGCGTTGCATCAAACACAACCATCGTTCTTCCAAAGCATTTTCATGGCCTGCGTGCCATATCAGTGCACGTTAAAGATCCCCAGATGGTCGAAATTGTTCCTGAGACCTTCACTACGGCACCGTTTTCCCCCTTTCTTCTTTCACACCGTCCTTTATCCTTGCCCTTACAGCCTTACGGTGCGCTTCGGGTTTCCACCGAGATGTGAGGCACTTACTACGTCTTTCCCTTCCCTCAAAACCAATTCTCATTTTCATGCGTCGCGGTGGTCGGGTCTCGATGGGGGCAAAACGCAAAAATTGGCAGTGGTTTAGTTCGGGATAAACCGGGTAAATTGCGTAAACAATGGCGTGCGCGTTCTTCTGACGATTCTTCGGCGCATTGCCTTCGCCTGGTAGCATTGCGGCGTTCCTGCTCAGTCAGCTGTTCAGATTCATCGCCGACCGATGACGTGGAACCGCTTTGCGAGGTCGAACGTGGCCGCGGAGCTGCATTCTTGGCACGACGCTTTGCAAGGCGTTCTTCACGCTGTTCTGGCGTCTCTTGTACACGTTGTCGCTTTCTCGCTTCTTCCTGTCGTTGTCACTTCTCCTTAGAAGACTGCGTAGCAAAGCATTCACGCCAAGGAATACGCGCATATATAGACGCTTAACAGCGCGGGAGCATGGGCGTCGTTATATTTGGTCGCGTGACTATTTCGCTAAGCTTCTAGGGAGTCCACAGGACGCCATCGCCCGTTCAACTGTACACCTTGTTCGCGTTAACTTGATTTTTGAGGAAATGAAATGTATTTGTCTCGCATATATCAATGGACGCCTGAACCTCGCCGTAACGGGAAGGGAGGAAGATGGGAGTCAACGAAGACACCGTATTCACTAGACGTGCCTTTGTTCAATCCAAACCATCGAGCTGGCATGGCGGCCGGAGAAAGAAGACGTTGTTCGAAGCGGACGCGCTCCTCGATGTTCTACGCAAAAAAAAGTTCAATGGGCCTCTGAACGAGGTACTGCTCAGGCTTTTGCCGGCCGTAATGACTACCGTATCGTTCTGTCCCGACTCCGAACCGGTAAGCTGGTTACTGACTCCGTTTTCCTGCATGCAGACCTTGCCGGGCACCTGTACAGCTCACAGGATTTCAGAGACTCACTGCGAAACGTCGTGGACCTCAGAGAAATTAGCTCTATCGGACAATTCCAGATGTCTCACGGCTGGATGGTGACTTGCAAATCGGCGCAATCAAAAGAAAAGCTCGTGTGGTGCGGCGACCTGTTAGTGAAAAACCGTCGCTCTGTTGTTGTTGACTTGGAACCGAAGGAGGTGAAGCTGAAGGTTTTGTGGCTTTCCGAGCGCTTGGAAGATTGCTTCATCCGTTAGGCACTCCAGGCATACGGAAATGTGACATCTGGGCGGAAAATTGGAAATCTTCAGACATGGAGCAGATGAGAATTCTAAGCCGTGATGTCGTCCTGTCTCTTGCTGAAGGAATCGGTGTAAGTGATGTTCCACATTAGCTTACTGTGTGCGGTATTCAGAGCCTTGTTCTGATTCCTGGCAGACCACCTCTGTGTATACGTTGGTACCGCGTTGGAGACATTCGTCGGCACTGTCGTAGGCCGCGGTGTGACGACTGCTGGCGTTTTGGCCACACAACAGAGGAGTCTGTCGTGACGTGTGCCGACAAGCTCCGGCATCGCGTGCGGCCCCTGACGACGGTCTACAGGAGCACATCATGGACGCTGCTGAAATTCTTGACGCAACTAGAGGCTTGCCAGTCGCTCCTCTAGATGAGCCTTCCAGTGACAGTACGCCGGTTGTTCCGCAAAGTGCTGCCGCGGAGTGTGAAGAACCGGTGGATGGCCATGCCGCGCCGCCTCGATGTGAGTCGCCGAGTTGTGCTTCTGGTGGAGAACCAGTCGCAGTCGTTGAAGCCCCTACGGATACCACGGCGGACAATTCGTCTCCTCCTGTCATTGCTGGCCAGCAGCTTCCGGAGCAGGGCCTTCTTCCGGCGGAAGATGAACCTGGTTCCGCTGACGAGCCGCTTCAGAAGCGCCGCGCGTCCTGCGCATCCGAATCGAGTGACGATGAGGACCCGATGCGCAGCACGCATCGCCGTCGGCGTCCACCGTCGAGACACAAGGAGAAGTGCCGACTTTCGCGGTCCAGGAGGCCTGGCGGTGGTTCTAAGGCGGCTTCGCCGTCTACCCACACGCACATGGAACTGTAGGCATAATTTGTTACAGTCATCATGGCTGCTTCTGCGGAGTTAGTATTCGCAACAGTGAATGTACGTGGCCTTAGGTCGACTCTTCTGCAACAGGCACCTTGATTTTATCGCCATGCAGGAGACGAAAATTGAAAGTCAGGAGGATAGCGAGGTAGCTCTGCAGCCCTTTTTATCAGAATGCAATGTCCTTGTGACGCATGCTGTGGGCTTGTCGGCGGGTTGCTGTTTGTTTCTGCGCAAGAAACTTCCCTGTTCGGGCTGGACCTATAATGTCGATAATGAGGGCCGGTTCATATGCTTCGATTTTGTGCTCTATGGAAAGCCATGGGGACTAATTATGTGTATGGATTTAATACTGTAGCGGAGCGCATCAGTGTTTTTGAAAGCATAGCCAGCTTACTGGACTGTGACCGGTACGTTGTGCTACTGGGTGACTTTAATTGCGTGTGCGACCCAATTGATCGATCTGGTACCGATACACCCAGTGATAGGAGCGGTGAAATTTTGTCGCTCGTTACGGAAGATGCAGGGCTCATTGACACTGGAAGTTCATGTCCTGGTTGCCGCTTGCTCACACGCATTCAGGACCAATATCACGCTCTCCTAGGTCAAATTTATGCATCTTTTGCACTGGTCTCCCGAGAATTGGTCGGTGACATTGTGGCAGTTTCATTCTCTGATCATTGTATGGTGGTTCCTCGCCTCGGAGGTAGTGTATGATCAAAATTTAGGCCGAAATGAACGCTTTGGAAGCTGAGCTCCTCAGTAATCAATGATGAAGAATTTGTCATTCGTGTCCGCTCGCAACTTGAATCCTCTTTCTCGAGCAAGATGCCGTTATTCGCCACTTGGGAATTTTTAAGCAGAACGTGGGTGCTAGAGCTGTAGAAATTGGTTCTGTGAGGTCCCTTAACAGGAAACATCAGGCGCGGACACTCAGGAAAAATTTGTGCAACCTGCATTAAATAGAATGCGGAGTACCTGGTTGGTATACGGATGAATTTGCTAGCATGAAAAGTGAGTTACAAAGATTTGATGCACAACGCTACTGAGGTACCCGTGTTTGATCTCTTACCAAGCGTGATCTGCAGTGTGGGCACCCGACTCGACAGGCTTTGCTTGATGAGCGCCGTCATGCGAATACAAAGTTTATTTCCGGGATGTTGTCCAATGGCAAACTAGCGTCCAGTACAGATGAGGTGATGACCGTATTTGTCGATTATTACGCAGACTTGTTCTGTGCAATTGTATTTGAGACAGTTGGTTGCCCGTTTCTTCTTTTTTCGTGATTGTTCCCATCAGACTGTTAGAGCATTCTTGCAGGTTAACTTCATGACTCTACTTCCGAACTTAGTAGTTCCTTCCAGTTTTAATGAACACCCCTGTTTGCTAGGCTTTATGCAGGAAGTTTATGCCCCCGTGCGGTTTTTGAAAGTTCGGTTTTCAAATGAGTACTTATATTCTGTTTCCCTCAAAAATCTGTACAGGGATTTTATATCGACGCTTTTTCCGCCCCCACTGAATCGTTCTGTCTACTTCGGGCTCATGGGTCATCATGTTTTAAAGCGAACGTATAAAATGCCAAATCATCCTTGCACCAAAACATACTTCTGTAAATTGCAAACGAACGGGCGGGCAGGCGGGCGGGCGGGCGGGCGGGCGGGCGGGCGGGTGGGTGGGTGGGTGGGTGGATGGGTGGATGGATGGGTGGGTGGGTGGGTGGGTGGATGGGTGGGTGGGTGGGTGGGTGGGTGGGTGGGTGGGTGGGTGGGTGGGTGGGTGGGTGGATGGATGGATGGGTGGGTGGGTGGGTGGGTGGGTGGGTGGGTGGGTGGGTGGGTGGGTGGGTGGGTGGGTGGGTGGATGGATGGATGGGTGGATGGGTGGATGGGTGGGTGGATGGATGGATGGATGGATGGATGGATGGATGGATGGATGGATGGATGGATGGATGGATGGATGGATGGATGGATGGATGGATGGATGGATGGATGGATGGATGGATGGATGGATGGATGGATGGATGGATGGATGGATGGATGGATGGATGGATGGATGGATGGATGGATGGATGGATGGATGGATGGATGGATGGATGGATGGATGGATGGATGGATGGATGGATGGATGGATGGATGGATGGATGGATGGATGGATGGATGGATGGATGG